>NC_134278.1:53910253-54516642 GCF_949628215.1 Phalacrocorax aristotelis
GATTTTTTTCCCCTGTTTGTTGGAAAGTAAATAAAACGCTCAACCAAGTTTTCAGCACATGGACTTGCACCAGTTCAGACATAGGAATACTATATATTTTCCTGCAGGCAACCAATTAGAAAGAAAATAAATTTTGAATCTCAGGTTCTATTTACTGATATTTTTACTTTGTAGGAGAACACCATAACAATATCAAAACGACTATGTTTTTTCCTGTTTAAAAGGCTTCCTAAAATCCCTCTTGGACTGTAATACAGCTGTTACACAGTTAAACTTCAGATTTAACTCTAGTGAGTGTTGTAGTCAATTTGGTGTGTAGTATTTCACAGTTGAATTCAATATTGTTTTTCCTCAAGCAAAACAATTTCTATCCTTTCATTCAGGGATGATCACACTTGTTGAACTAACAACAGTAGGTGTGGCCAGGGACTAGGCCTCATTTTCTCCCTCCGTGAGCTCACTGAAACTTGTCTTGATGCACAGGATGTCTGAGCAGAACTGTCCTCCTTTGGTGCATCCCCCAGGCTTAGCACTGGCATGACCCACATTGTTTGCTAAAGACTAGGACTTAAATTAGGATGGCTCATGAAGTTGTGGCTGGTGAGCCCTGGAGCAGGGGAGAAGGCTTACCACCAAGGCCTGACCCGTGACCTGTCAGGCCTAATGGTCGCTTCCTTTCCTTGGCATGTGCAAACAGATATCTCAAACAAGGATAGCCCAGGGAATGTCAGTGAGCACACACACTTTCCTGGAGAGACTCTGAAAAGATTTAAAGACATGATACTGGAGATGTTTTACAGCCTTCCTCAGAGAGTCCATAGAAAGACTGGAAGAAGCAGAAACAGGTTTCTCAGTTTGTGCCGTTACCTGGAGAATGTAAAAGTAGAGTACTACTTCTTCCAGAAGAAGCAAGAGTATTTGGGAATAGTAATATTGTGTTGCAGTGGCTTTTAAAAATAACTCAAATTTACTTTTAAAATCAGCTGTCATTTGGCTTACCTGGAGTGAAATTAGGTTGGGCCATTCAGTAAAAGGATCTAAGCCTCAGAGAGATAACCTTGGTCTACTGGTCTACTTCCTTTTTATTCTCTACAATGGAGGACAGCAATAACATGGTCCTGGATTTGGAAAAGAAAAACAGAGTCCCTATCCACACTTTAGTTCTTAGGAAACTTGAGACTCCAGACTAAAAAGTCTCTGGAGATCCCCAAGATCAAGTATAAGAAAGTGGTTAAAAAGAAACCAAAATAAAAATAAACGAAAAAGCCCCATATACTTATTCCTTCTAGGTAGTGAAGGGAGGAACTGGACCAGCCTCTAGGATCAGCTTGATATCACAAACTGTCACCACCACCAACAAAAATCTTGGCGTTGAACAGGAAAGTTTCTGTTGCAAAGATAGATGTCAGGGATACTTTACCTCAAATAAAATCAATGGTACCCGAGGTACAAATCTTCTTCTAGGAACTGACAAAACTGGAAAGGTAGAAGCTCTTGCTGATAGACTGACTGAAGCTGGAAACCTCTTAAAGAAACTCTCAGGTGCACTAAGCCAGTGACGCTCCCCTCTCCTGCACAGGCAACATGGGTCCAGGTTCTGCTTCTCAGAAAGGTGACTAAGGAAAACATATGTGTATAAACCACAGAGGAATATGAAAAACCACTAAAGGAGCCATAGCTCCATGGGAAAAATGCAAAAAATGATAGCAAATCCAAAAGTGGAAATCACCCACACTAAGCAAATAGATCAGGTGAAAATAGAAATATTATTTTAGATTAAAAAGCATTATGTGGATAACAGCAGGCAAAAACCCAATGTAAATCTAAAGGGATTCTCAGTTAAAATAATAAAAAAAGGAGTTATCAGAAAGTGAATATTTGAGATCCTGTCAAGAAATCTGTAACAAAAGGGCAAGAACTAATTTTTAAAATATGATCACCCAGCATTTGTTTAAAGGAGTATTACCTGCCTCCTCCACAGTGAAAACTTGAATCAATGAGAGCCATCAGGATATGAAATGTTATATTGTAACTGCAGGGACCAGTTATATTTCAAGACTTTTCCTCCGTTGTATTAGAAAACAGGCAATGAAGTGCTCAGCTAATCTAATAAAATCCATTGCTGGTGGTTCCACAGAGGTATTGACCTTGTGATAAAACTAGAGACTATGACACAGAGCTTTGCTCATAGGTAAAAATTCCTGAAAGGCTGAAATTATACTTTGAGGTAAAAGAACCTAAAGAGATAAATGACCCCAGCATAGGATCTGTCCTGACTTGGCAATAGGTCATATCTCAGAAGCCTCACAACCAGAAAACATTAAGATGGCATCTTCTTTGCAAAAGACAAAGGCTACAGTCAGGACAAGCAACCAAGTAGAAAGGAGAGAAGATAATTAAGGGGGAACACTAAAGGCCTTCTAGGACACTTACAATTCTAAAGCTTTTCTTTTTTAAAAAAATAATTTATACCAAGTAGCGTCAGTAGATGAGTCCAAAAGAATTTTGTGTAGTGTAGGTAAAGAAACAGTGTAAAGATTTATCACATCAGTCGGCAAAATGGATTCAGACTCAAGAGGTAACTGCAGGTAATGTTATGTAGAAATATAATAGAAAGGGATGTACTACGATAGCTTTTGTTATCCTTACTCTGTAAACCAACAAAGTAGTTCTGCTGGTAATCTAAGACTGGACACATATGGGAGAAATTGATTCCTATTGCAGAGTGGTGTTTAAACAGCTCATGAATAAAAATATTTATTTATTTGCCATCTTTAGCATAGGACAAAAAGAACACAGCAGTTTATTTCAATCTGAGGGTGTTGATTCTCTTTAAGTGGCAAATGTTTTCAAATGTAACATTTAAAGCTGTTAATAAAAAAATTGTCAAAATATTGGGGAAAAGTAAAGATCTGTGGAGAGTGGTAGGTAACAATGGTATGTTTTCTACCTGAGACTGATTTCCCTCTGAAGGAGTGGGCTAAGAAAATAAGATGAAAAGCTGATGCTCTGCTAGCACGCAGTCACTAAAATATGGCTGCTCTAAATGCGAGAATGCTATAACTAGCACTAAAGGAAAAAGAAGCGGTGAAGACACTAACTGTTTAATAAGAAGGTATTACAGCATCTGAACAAATACAGACTTAGATTGATGACAGCCTATACTCCAATGTTTCAGTATATCAGTTCAAACAGCAAGGGTTGTTTTTAAGAAAAAGCTATCAAATATTAGTTTTTAAACAAAAACGCCATCTTGTAAGGAAATAAAGATATATGGGATGATGGTTGGCATAAGAAGAAATTTTACATGTCATAAATTTAAAAAAATATATGAGAGTTCAGTTATGCTGATTTCTAGATCGTTGCTATTTGAAAAACCACCATCAAAAGACAATATGTTAAAATTTCTATAGATAAGTGCACAGGCAAAAAAAAAAAAAAAAGCACCATTATCTTTGGAGAAATGTATATATTTGCATTTGAAGATATAATTTTTGTAGATGAGATATATTAGACTATTAAAATAGGCAGATACACTCTGCTGCCAGTAAAAGATAGCATAAAGTTTGGGAGTGGAAGTTCTACATCCTGGGAGGGAAAAATTAATCCTGTTTTAAAAGACTTCTCCTTATTTTCTTACCCTGTTGCAAAAAAAATTTTATGCAGTAATACATACAATCTTTCGTGACCATGAAACCATTAACAGCCACAGAAGAGAAAATTAATGCTCTTCTAAATTATACACATACAGAGTCACATTTTCCAAGTGCCTGAAAGACAGTTTCTAAAAGATGTTCATATGCCTAAATTTTAATGCATTGTTTCAATGCATTTGGGGAGTTTTGGGGAGTTTTTGGTTTGTTTCTAGGTGTTTTGGGTTTTGGAAGTTCAAACGTCTGCAGAACTCCACATTGTTACCAAAATTATACAAACGCATCCCACACAAAGCTCAGAGAATGTACCTTGGGTAAACTGTGTAAATCCATGATATTTGACAAATAATTTCATATATTACAGGGACAAAGGGGAAAACAACTCAATCACCAAAACACAAGAAGAAAAGGATATTTTAAAACTGATCAGGCTTCCGTAATTCTAATGCACCAGTTAAGTCACTACACAGTATTAGAAGCAAAATTGAAAAATAATAAAGGGTATTAACTGGAAAAAGGTAACGATGACCAAACAAAAACTGTATATGAGATGTTTCCATGTTTGTTTTTATCCTCATTTATACCTAAGGGAGAAATTTTCTAAAGAACACAAATTACCATGGGCTAATAAGCAATGAGGTGGAAGATAGTGTGCACCAAGTGAGGCAGAAAAGGACCCTTCCCTTTTGTAAATGGTGTGACATCTATTGTCTAGACTGTCAAATGTGTTATAAAACAGTTCCCAAAATTGCCCATTTGTTTAATAGTTTCCTAGAATCCTCTCAAATTCCAAAATCAATGAACAATTCACTGAAGTTGAAATCCAACAAAGACAAAATTGATTGCACCTCTCATGCATCTGTGTCTGTAATAAATACTAATGCCCAGCTATTTGCCAAAGGCTTGCTAATAGCTTCAACTCTCAGTTGCTGCAATTAATTGAGACCCAAATAATTTATTCCAGGAAATCCTGAGTGAGGGATAATAATAAAATCATACAGAGATAGAGATACTGTTAGGGAAAATTTGAGAACTTCAGTGGCCCATCTATATGCCTTTTTAATAAGCCAGCCTGAAGACAATAATTCTACTTGGACATGCAGCAGGAAGATATTGGCTGTAGAGAGTTGATCATATCAGACTTTCTCAAAATGTATGTGGAAATGAGATCGATCCCTCTAGCACAAGCAGTAGCTTGGTATAATCTCCTCTTCTGTTGGGTGACAATATAGGCATATAATGAACTCTGGAGATAATGAGGCAGCAGAAATTATGTAACCAGGAACATTACAAAAAAACTTTTAAAGTAGTTATTATACCAATATAATTCATGTTTTTTTATAAGTTATTAAAGCAGTTTATATTAAGGAATGGGAGAGTTTAGGAAGCTATTCATAGATTTTAAAAAACAGACTAATAAATTCTTGTCATATTTTTGCCAGTTCTGTTTAAAGTAAAATTAGCATTCTTTTATGTTCCCCTTCAAAGTAAGTTTGGATAGATGTGAATTAAGAGAGGACAGCAACCTCACTCAGGACATGATAGGTGAACTATAAAGATTTATAGAAGCATAATTATTACATTGCGCCAGCCAAGACAATGACTGCCAAAACCACTTAGGTAGAAAGTTTCTTAATCAGTCTTTTGAGACACTAAATGAAAGAGGGCAATTTCCTGCCCTCCCAAAAGGCAGGAGGAAAAGAACATCTGTTCTCCTTTACTAAATGCATCAGAGTTCTGCTATTCCTTTTCTGAAAACAAATATTTTGTATCTAGAATGATGTGTCTCTTTATTGCATTCATCTATGGAAAAAAATATTATTAAGATTATTGTCATTATTATCATTACCATTATTATTATTATTATTATCATTATCGTTATCATTATCATTATTTTCTGGGTTAGAAGCCTTTTAACTCAGTTTGTGTGGGCTAATTTCTAGAATCTGAACCCAACACCCTTACCAGGCTACCTGTTCTTTCAGGTAGTGTGGATGCTCAACCAGTCTGTCAGAAGCTCTATCAGTGATTTATTTTGCATAAGTTCATTTCACATCTTTTACCTGACCTCATATAAGTCTACCTTCCCATGGACTTCATT
This sequence comes from Phalacrocorax aristotelis, assembly GCF_949628215.1. Taxonomy (NCBI): domain Eukaryota; kingdom Metazoa; phylum Chordata; class Aves; order Suliformes; family Phalacrocoracidae; genus Phalacrocorax; species Phalacrocorax aristotelis. The sequence goes on from NC_134278.1 coordinate 53,916,008, forward strand.
GAAAGTTTGGCACAAAGTATTGTGATTGATGTATTTGTGTTAACTCTCGCAACATCCATTATTGTGCACTTCTAAAAGCCTAATCAAAAGCAGATAAATAATCACAACATATACATATCCTAAACTAACTGTTACAATAGCTGAGGAGGAAATAACTGTAAATATCTTCAAATGGTAAACATGAATTTGTCATTACAGTTTTTTAGCATTAAATTGTTTTAATATTACTCTTAATGTTGGTATTCCTTTTCTATTAAGTATAAATTTGGCTATATCTAAGGAAAATTATCATAAAAGTCCATTTGCCATAAAAAAGCTGTATTAACTGTAAAAGTCTATACTTCAAAATGCTCTCAAATTGTAACTCTTCTGAACTACAAGTCTAGAATAATTCCATTTATTTAAGTAGGTCTAGCACACTACTGCAAATTACACTAAAATCTAGTTCCAGATGATTACATGTATCTCCAGACTCTACGGATTTCTACAGGGCTATAAGTTTTTAGTTAGATTTGTCTTCTTTTAATTAAATAAATAAAAAGCCCTCCTGCTTCAATGCATCTAGTTTTAAAAGGACTTATACAATATACATTTTGTTAATCTAGAATTAATTTAGAGTACCTAAAATAATAAAGTTTCTTAGAGTCTTTCTCTTTTTGGATGTTTTTCAATTCTTGACATTGAAAAGGTTAGTGGAGAAGAAAAATTTTGGGAAAGTAGTACAGATTTTACACTTGATTTCTTTAAATAACAACAGTCAGTTCAAAACTGTATATTGATTGCATGAGAGAGATCACAACTTGATTCTACTGTACTGTAAAATTGTTAGAGCAGAATTTATTGTGAGTATCATGCTTTAGTAAATACATCTTGGGGAAACGGTGTTTAGGTTCCTGATGTAGTGCCAATTACCATTTCCAATTCCAAGAAGTTTGTGTAAAGAAAAAAGAAGACAAAAAGAAGAAAAAGGGGGGGACGACCCACCCTAACACCCTAATTTCATTGACAGTCCTTTTCTCTGTTTAGAAAAACAGCCATTCCTGTCATGTATTGCTCCAGTTGACAGACGCTGTAGATACTTGTGAGGTCAGGGAAGAAGGTGAATTTTCCAACTGTGTCAGAAAGAACTTAATGCAAACACCAAGTGCTGAAGCACTTAGTAGATGCAAAGCCAAAGATTATAAAGGATTGGTGTTCAAGGAGTTGTTTACTGTGTTTGAAGGCTAGGTGGCATACTGAGCCAAAGACGCTACTCACAAGTGAAGACCTAGGTTCAGGTTGCACTGTTCTTGCCTGATATGAGAATGAGAACGCTGACAAGAGAGCACCTACCAACACAGAATTTACATATGAATTATGTAACTGGGCTCAGCTAATCACCTGTGCCAGAAAAGGAATATATACGTGCTTTTAGAGCACCTCAGCTGAGCAGCAGCAATCTCCAGCTGTAGGAGGTATTTTTATTAAACAAGCTAACTCATTCACTTGAGTTCACATAAACATACCCTCAGAAACAAGTAAAGAGAAATTGGTTTGAAATCTGAGAGAGTTACCTAGGCTCTGATATCGGATGTGGCCATTAAGTAGATGAAGAGGCTAAAACTAACTCAGAGTTCTGAAATGGAGAATTTAAACACCTATGAAGGACAATTAAAGAGGGAGGGAAGGGGATGATAAAGAAATGTGCTGAAGTGGTTCATTATTAAAAGCAATGTTCTCCATTCCACAGTCCTAAAAATTTTGTATCAAAATTTATAAGAAGAATACAACTTCTTACACCACTAGTGATATCTTAAAACAGGAAATTGCTAGCTGTGCCTAGGCAACCTACATGCTGTCTATTCTAAAGCAACCTGTATCTATGCAAGCAGAGCATTCACCATGGACATGAAAAAAAACCCAAATAAAATTATATTAAAATGTTCTTTTACAAAAAATTATATTTCATAATGAGGAAGAAAAACAGACCTGAAAACATCTTATGATTATTCTTGGATGAACCCCAGTGAACACTAAAAAATATAATCTACTAAACATAGGTGGGCTCTTGGAAAGGTCAAATAGTGCTGCTAGATCAAGATTTTGCGGACAGCTCTGTAAAAAAAGAATGTTGCTGACTGTGGTGGTTTATTATTCAGATATCACTTATGCTTGCAGCTAAAGTACCCCTAATCCAGAAAGAGCTAATTTGCCAACAAAATATATTTCTAGGGAAGAAGACTAGGCATCTGAGAATGCCTAGTCCTGATATCCAGTAAAAGATATTTCCCCACATATCAGGCTAGCTTCCTATATTGAGACACAACACTAGCTTAAATTCCTTTTTAATAAATTTTTCAGATCTCCAGAATCACCTCCAAAATTTAGGCGGCCTGGAAAGGAAGTTATAAAAAAAATCTATAGATAGACCAAGCATTTATTACTCTTCTTCTTTCTAAGACTAATCCCAGTTCAGCCTACAGCAGCCATTCTAAGGGCTACTGATGAAACAAATGTATGAACCAATTGTTGAATGCACCTCTTACTTGCCCATACTGATTAATTTTAATTTAAATCAGGCCTTGACCCAATAAACATTTATGTTTTCCATATCACTGGTAGAAAAATACATTTGATTTTCCCCAATATTCACTGTTCCCTGTGAATGATGCTGAACTGTTTAAAACATTTCTAAGTTGAATATTTACACAGTTGAGTTCACATGAGTCAGTCTTTTCCATTATTTCTCCAAAGTCATTGGATTCAGCTCCCTCTGAATGGTGTTGAGACAGCTGCATTTTCTTCCCGCTTCTTAACCAGATAGGGAGAATTAAAACCAGCCTGGAAGGAATTGTTAGATCAGTTCTCTCTTACCCTTAAGATCTGAAGTGCTCATGCACAGTGGCTAGCAGAACTGGGTCTTTGATCTTGATGCAGTTTATCATTGTCACATTTGTGGAAAAGTTGACCAAAGCACATACAAATGGATTTTTTTAGGCTCCATCTCAGCACATGCTGCCTTTAATGAAGGGAGAACAGCCTTGTCAGAGAGTTAAGATAAATCAATGTCTTGTACATCCAGTCTTGTTTATGTGTTTTCATTAGACTGATAACTTCCATGCGTAACTTCATGAAAACCCTAATTCAAAAAGTTAAACTTTTATCCCATAGAGCATGTTAACCTCTTTAATGCTGTTGCATACTATTGAGTTCTACTTTAGGTACAAATCTGGCTGCTTTCTAATTAAATTTAATCTGGAGTGCTAGCAAGGAAAAAAAAGAGTATCCAATGTATAATAGATGTAAATAATCACTGCCAAAAATGTGTTTTGTACAAGAGCTTAGGCAACCATCAATTCCTTCAAGCCTGTCTGTGATTGCTTGCTGCTAATCATCATCAGGTCATGCTTGTTCTCTTCCCCTTTGAAAATAATGAAGTGCAGCAAATTATTTTCATATTATAAGTCTATGTCAGCATCATACCTTTTTCCCCCGAGCTGAGCAAAGCGATGTTTGTTTTTCTCTGGCTCTCGAATAAAGTGCTCCAAGATCATTATTTGTACAGAAGGCTTTACATAAATCCAAGTTTTCTACTGTGTGCTTTTTGTTTGTCCATTGTCATTATCAAAGCAGCAGTGATTTGGATTAATGCATCATCACAAAGCAAATCAATTTGTGCTCCAATCTTTGAAAATGCCAGGGCTTTTGCATTCCTTTTTTGATAAAAATGTAACCACTTATAAACATAAAAATCAGCCAGTATGTGGGGCATTGCTGATGATTTTCGTAGGATAGAAAATGGAAGGCAGACTCAGATTTTTCTGTAGCATAGCCTGTATATTTGCAAAGAGTGTACTACAGCCCTGTGATTCCCTGCACGTAGTCAGACTCTAGCAACAGGAATTAGCACTCCAGGAATCTGCCTTCTACATGTAACCTTGCTCTCCAAACTTTTCGTCTAGGTCAAACTACTTCAGCTATATATGACTTTTCTTTCCTCTTTCTTTGAAAAATCCCTGCCTGTGGGATTTTCTTCCCCTCTTTCTCTTGTTTCCATACACGAGTCCCATTTCCTGGTGCCTGAAGTCAAGCACAAGAGAAAGTCTAGTCAACTGCATGGGTCAGATTCTGCTGCAATGGTTGTAATTATTTTAGCAGCCAGTTGTATGAAGAAACATAACTGTTATTTTAATGTTGAGTTGATCTTGCAAAAAGGTTTGTCCTGTGAGGAGGGTTGAAAAGGGAACAATAAGAGACAAAGAGATTATGAAAAGTTTTACGCTCCTTGGCTTCAACTGGTAGTGTAGCAGAAAATAAAACGCTGAGAAAACTCACATTGGAATGCACTGAAAGAACAAATTTAAAAAAAAAGCCCAAAACACATACCTAAGATTTAACATGTGTATCTCTAAAAATGTGCTTCCAGAGAAACTAATACACTCTGGTAATTTCAAAGTATGAAAGTACCTCTGTTCGTCCAAGGTGTATTAAAAGAAACGCACCTAACTAAATCACAGCCCTACTGAAGAAGTTTTGTCACTGATTTAAACAGCACTGGGATTTCATCCATTTTCAGCATCTTTGAAATGGAATTGCCCACAGAACAGAAATTATCTGTTTTCACCATGTCTTTCAGAAACAAAACTGTCATGTTCTTTGCATCATTAGTTCTTATACATTTTTTTTAATCTTGATTTGATTTGGTTTGGGTTTTTTACATTTAATTACATAATCCCTTAAGGCACATGGCAAGAAAAAAAATCAAGCTCACATGTTCCACTTCGCCACTTAGTTTTGTCCAAAAGAGGTTATTGTGTTTTGAAAAACAAAATCACATTGTGATTTAATTAACAATTAAGATTAAATAAAACTACTATTCTGATATATCTTTAATACACATAGCACTGGTGATATCTTTTACATGAAACATGTGGTGTTAGAATATAAAATATTCTCAGCATATCATCTCTAGACTGCAATTTTAACTGGAAGGCACTGGTGTAAAAATTAACTGTGGGTTTCAAAGTTAACTCAGCACCTCACTGAATACTTAGGTGCCATTGCTTTTAGAAACCAGTTTTAAATGTAAAAACTTTTACAAATGGGGCCATCTAGATGATAGTTAAAGCAATATGACTTAGGAATAGCTGCCTTTGTCAGATCTTTTTCTCATATGGCAGTAATGATGCTTCCTACAAAAATCAGGCCTAGAAAATCAGGGATGTTTCTGTGCCCAGAAAAATGTGGATGCTGGGTAAGGGTCAAGCTTCTTTTTCCATCAGGATTTCATTCTAAAACTAACTTTTATTGCGTCTGGGATTTACAGGCACAGAGCCTATGCATTTCGTCAGAAGGGTCTCCTTACAGAAGAAAAAGAAAAGCAAAGAAACAGCAAGATTATTAGCTGTTCACATTTAGTGTTCACATTTAAAGAACATGGAAGAGGGACTTTTTAGAGATTCATCTAGAAGTCAAGTACTCTATGGTATGAAAGGGAAGGAGACATTGGCTGCTCCAATGGAAAGAGGTGGGGGTTTGGGTTTTTTGTTTGGTTTTTTGGTTGGTTGGTTTTTTGAGGGGTGGTGGTGTTTGCATTGAGTTACAGAACAGAAGTCTACTCCCTTGTATACACGTATGCTAGAAACACCAAGTGTTTTCTCACAAATGCAGATCTTCAGAAAATCCCTCCAGAGGTACTTTACCAGTACAAGACCATATGAGTTTCTCTAAAAGCTCCAATTTTATGAAAACATTTTATGTACGTAATGGTTCTTTTTTTTTTTTCCCACCCATTAGAACTTCAATTTTACTCTGCAGAAAATTTTTGAGAAGGACAAAACCCAGGTATCTTTCTAAGACTTATGAAGTCTCACTCTATCACTCTGTGTCTCTGCCTGTAATACACTAATTTTGCTTCTGCCTCTAGCTTTCTACCCCTAGCTTACATATTTGCAGAAGACCATAGTATACTTGGAGGTGGCCCAGGAGAAACAGTCCCATTCCTTCCTCCTTCCCTGGCAAGTAGGCCAACCACACAAAGAAACTGATCACTGTATGCTAAACATACATGCGTTATTGTACCATAAGCCCACTCATGTAATGAAGACTGATGCAGGGACTCTTAAATCCCAGGACTGAGGAAAACTGAGTCTAATGTACTAATAGAATCAACAAGAAAACCTTGTCCTTGCCATTGTATTGATACTTGACAATATCTGGAAAATCAATTTCTATTTATAACAAAACTTAAAACCCCAGAGGAAAAATAAATTAAAAAAAAGACAAAACAGTATTTCTCAGACAGAATTTCACACTGTGTTAGATAAAATTCAGGTCTATGTACATAAAGGAAAGAAGAGCAATTCGGAGAAATAATGAGAGGTCTCCCAGAAAAAGCTTCTTAATGTTTAATTAAGGTTCAGTATACACTAAGATTCCCTCAGAGACAAGGCTCTTAAAACTCTGCGGAAACAACCCCTTGCTTGACTCATTTTTTGAAGAGAAATGATGACTTTCAGTATTTTTTTAGGCAGACACACTGATTGTGAAAACATCCCCAGCAATTCTGTGCAGCAGCAGTAATAGCAAGATTGTAATGACAGACAATGTTATTTCATAATTTCAGCTGGGTTTTGCCTTTCTTTACATTACAGAGTGAAACTTATATAGCAGAAAAAATGTGCACACAGCATACATTTGCTGTAGGGACCTTGTCCCAACTCAGAACTGTTGCAGAACCATAAAACTTTAAAGAGAGACTCGGTTGTAACACTGGCGTTTGTGCAGACACAGCACAAGGTCATGAGTCAAGAAAAATGGCTGTCAGGGTTATTCCCACCAAGATAATTAATTATGCAGGCTGTGATGGCTGCAGCAGAGCTGTGCTTCCTCTTGTGCATGGACAAACTTTTCATGGAACGTAGTAAAGAAATTTCTTTCATGTTTATATCATGCACAAAAAAGGTCAGGCAAAGTTCCAGGTCCCATCCTTGGCTGAGCACCAAGATTGCTTGCTTTCTGGAGAGTGTGTGAGTGTGAGGGAGAACAGACATGTGCTGGTTTGGGGGTGGCTTGTTGGAGTGATACACTCAATAGACAGAAAGGAGAGGAATGTACACGTCGCCTAAAGAATATACATGGTTTGATCCAGTGCAATGCCACATAGTGCCTCCATCTTCCAACACTCTGCATTTTTGCCATGTGAAGCTCAAGAAAAAGAACCACCTGTGCCCCAGTGAGTATCTAATTTAGCTGGAGACACCAAGTCCAGATGTTACAATTAGAAGAGGAAAAGCTGTCATAGAAGAAACTTTATGACTACATGGTGATATGGGCTAATAAGGTATTCAGTTGAATATCTAACTTAAACTGTAAACTAAAGCTAGACCCAGATAACAGGTAAATGAGCAATAATAAAGGAGGTAGTAATTTAATAAGTTTCCTTTAGCAAGAAATAACGTAATTTTATTTGGTGTTCATTTAGAACTGACACATACAACAATAAAATCTTTTGTGCGAACTTCATTTTGTACTCTTTCCTTTCGGCATTGCGTCAGTACTTTTTATTAAAGACAAAATCTGACCTTTTTTTAGTACTATTTTTTATTAAGGGTTTCAAAATTATGTTTTTAATGAGAAATAATTTTTTCATTAAATAATTATTGGAAATAATGTTCATTATGGCAAGCAGGGCTAGAGCACAGGTTTTTATTTTCAAAATTTGTACTTTAAAATGTTAAAATGCAAAAGTGAAAAATGAATTTTTATAAATGCAATACAAGCATTTGTTTTGTGTGTCAGTAGGTACAGATCATCAACTGCTTTTTGCACTATTACATCAGCTGTTCATAGCATGGTCCAGCTACTAGAGTGTGGGCTGGATGTAGCCTATGGGTCTGGAGATAGTTCTACCTTTGCCTTTGTGTCCTAAACTAGTGTGCTGCCATCCACATGAGTGGTTTTAAACATACAGCCAACAGGAGCTGTTCTGCCAGTGTGTCAAGTGGAAAGGATTTCCACAGATGGGATCTGATCCTGTTGATTAGACCATGCTGACTAAAACATGGTGTCTGCTCACCTCTTATGAATTTTTAACACATTGACTCTACATTAACATTTAATTAGAGCTTGATTATATTTACTAGACTTTAGGGTAAAGCTTCTAAGCAATGAAAAGTTAATGATCAATAATAGGTACATGGAAAAATAAACCTGTTTCTTTAACACAATTTTGGTTTTGCCTTGTCCCAGAAATGCAATTTTTCACTGAAGAGAAAGCGGAAGGAGTCATTGGCTTGCACCCTGTAAGGTTACATACATCAACCCCAAATTATCACAGATAAATGCAGAGCAGAGAAGCAAACTTCCAGAATACAAATAATTGAGTCCTTCCATAAATGACTTTAAAAGTCATGCATCTCAGCAGTGAGTCAAGTCTTCATATCTGATCTGATCTCAGATCTTCACATATGAACTTTGGTCTCTCCCCAGCAGACCTCCCTCTGAACTTCCTTTTCTGTTGGTTTTTGTTTTGTTGTTTGCTTTTTTTTTAAAATTCTTAGGATGTTTCTAATTTATTAAGGTATGAAAAGTACAGTCCCATTTACTGATCTTATATTTGGAATAATAAAATTATGAGGATGGAATAAAAATCACAGGAATCAAAGGACATCTCAGGCTGGGAGGGGCCTCAGGAGGTCTCTCATCCAATTTCGTGCTCACAGCAGGGTCAGTTGTGAGGTGAGAATAGGTTGCTCAGGGCTTTGTCATGTTGAGCCTTGAAAACCTCCAAGGATGGAGATTTCCCACCTTGGTGAACAATTCCTTTGCATGACTGGTTTGGGTTTTTTTTCTTTTCTCCTCTCCTCCCCTCCCACAATTCTAAACATGCCTTGTGTCAATTCATTGTCCCCTATCTTCCTACCATGCACTGCGGTGAAGAGCTGCCTCCATCTTCTTGATACTTTCCTCACAGGTATTGGGAGGCTGCTCTTAGATAGCTTGAACTGATCCTGTTATCAATGTCTTTCCTGTATTAGAAAGCCTAAACCTAGATGTAGTATTCTAGATGTGGCCCAACAAGCACTGAGTAAAAGGTTACAAGTGCTTCCCTTAGTCTACTGGCTATGGTCCTTGTAATACAGCCCAGGATGCTGTTAGACTTCTCTGCTGCCAGGGGCAGGAAGCTCTGCATGGCTGGGGTAGATGCCTCATGGGTTGTCAGGACCAAGGACAATTGACACAGCTGGTTGCTAGACAGACTGCAGAAAGGACTTCATCAAGAGGGTAACCTCCTCACTTCCTTGAAAATTCTATTATTTTCAATGTACTGAAAAATGTCGATATCATCACCTGCATTCTGGCATTTCACAGAAAGCGTGCAGTTATTTTTTCTGGTCAGAGCTTTATTCTGACAGAATATGAACTTGCTGTGGTTGGATGCTGGCACACAGCCACAAGACTTAGTAGGTACTGCACTGTCTGTCACACTAGGAAGAGCATCAGGGGATGGCACTGATACTGCTGTTCCCTGGTTGGGAGCTCTGGGCTCTATGATTATAATTAGGAGATGCAACGGGCTGCTTCCCAGAGCAGTGGTACTGTTTGGCAGGTACAGAGGCTAAACATGATTTATCCTCCCTTTTTAGCTACTGGAGGAAGGCAGAGATGAACAATAACTCAAGTAGCACAACGTTTTCTGTTGGAAGCTACTCTGGAGTACCTGGGCACATGTGGTTTTTAATGCTTTGGATATGGCCAAGGGAGAGTAGTTTACAGTCCACCTGCAAGTCAGTACAGCTTTGCTGCCCTGTAGTCTCACTAAGCATTCAAATTACACAATATGTTATGGTTTTTATCGGTGTGATAAATTTCAGTTCCTGATTATCTTCCATGAGCAAGCCCAACAATGGTTATGACCTTGCTTGTGTGGGAGTCCAAGAGCTGACACTCACTTCCCCAGCTGCAGAACAAACCTGCCTATGTGACTTCAGTTGTCTTTTTTTTGTCCCCACATAGTGTCTGACTCCCACTGAAGCACCACTCAGCACCGCCTGTTCATCCTTGACATTCATTTGATAGCAAGCAGCAAAGATGACCAACTAGGAACTGATGTAGAAGCCTGTATACCCAGAAGAAAAAAAGTAGTTGCATTAATCATAAGAACTAGGACTAGTGTAAAAGTGTTAGCAGTGTGGAAGAGACAATCACATGTACAACGTAACCAGACAGGTGGAGCAAGAAAGGGCATGTCTTATTGACTATGATCTCTGGTTTGCACTCAGACTGATCTGTAAACCTGAACATCATACAGGTAGACTGATGACACCCATTAACCTTCACATTATTGTGAGGTAATGAACCACTTTCAGATTTCATCGTCTCCTGTGGAAACACTCAAGTTACTACAGATCAGGTCTGTGCAGGGATGCGCGAGATATTCTGTATTGCACTGTCTGGAGAGACAGAGTGTGACACCACAAGAAGAGTGTCACTAATTTATATAAATATGATGCATGCTACTCTATTTATCTGATAAAATTTTATTCCAATATCAGTACTCTGGATGGGGAAAAATGGTACTTCCACTACCTGCAGCAAGTTATTCTTTCATATCACAGTAATGTTAAATTTTCAAGAAGGCACTCTTTATGCTTCTTTGAGGTTTTGTGAATCTTGTATATACACTTTTTTAAATTTCACCTGAATATAGAATTAAAAAAAAGCAGAACTACTGCAAACCAAGAAGTCTTTATTTTGGGGGTTTTTGGTTTTTTCCCCAAGTACAAAGAAGCCCACTTCTATAAAAGATCAAACCTATTATTTTTCATTATGATAATTTATAGAAGTGTCACCCAGTAATCAGGATTCCGCAAAACCTACTTGTAGTTACACACTGTAAATACCTTTCTAGGCATACGTGCAGAGATGAATGGTATTAGCAACTGGATTAAGAACTAGGACGGCGTAGTTTACATGGTGAGAAAGCTCTGAAAACCTGTCTTGTATTCAGTCTCCATTCTGAATGACACTCTCTTTTATGATCTCCTGTCTCACTTCCTTTAAAAAAATCATTCCAAATCGCTCAACTGCAATACTTTGCAAATAACCCCTGTAAGTATTAAGATATTAACTGCACAGATTTGACTGTAAAAATCAGACGTAATGGGATGATATAAATGACATTGCTAATGATCTTGTTAAGGTTTAGGGCATATGGAAATCCAGTTTATAAGGTTAATAAAAAGTGCCCTGTCTTAACTTCTAGCAGTGTGATGTCTGAAAACTTACTAAACTTTGCGTCTTCTGCACCTCTGTGTGATAAAGATGTGAGTTGCTGAACAGACGGTGAATAAACGACTCTGACTTTTGCTGCTTTCACACCTCCCAGAAGCAAAGCTGGCAAATTGTATTTGGTGTCTGGAATGTGATTTCTTTATTTAAACTACATGCTTAGCACTAACAAGGGAGCACTCAGGAACATTAATTCAAACATGCAGAGTATCTCACCCTGGGAACTACGTTTAGACTTTTTGAGAATTTTATTATTTCCAGAACATAATCTTCATTGTATCTGTGAGCCAGAAACATAGTCACGGTCTCTTTATTCTGGTGTCAAAAATTACTAAAGTCACTGTATGTGTATATATATACATACGTGCATAAATAGACCAATGTATGAATTATGTATGTAGCAGATAACTCTTGAGGTAAATGAGATTTCTATGCTTGAGAATGTAGTCCAAAAAACTGCAATACATTATTCTGAACAAATAACCTAATTCTTCAGGGAAATGCATTCTAACTTTTTCGTCTGTCTTTATTATAATGTCCTGTTTCATATTGTGCATTTTGTACTGCTTCCATACACAGTGAATTCAGTATTCTGTCCCTTCAAACCATTAGCTTAATAATGTTATGTTCTGCCTCATTCCTCTTTACAGTACTGCTGTTTTTACATTGTTTTTCCCTTCTCTTTTCTCCCCAATCGCATTCCTCGATGCACATTGCCCTGCCACAGAATCCTACTGCATCCATCACCTGCCTGGTGTTTTCTATTTCCTATATGCTACAGAGAACTCTCCCTTATCTTTGCTGCATTTGTTACCAGCTGAGCTAACTGTTGTTTAGATTTCAAAAGTGCTTGTCATCATACAAGGCAAAGGACTGAGTTAGGAAGAGAACTTCTGCCTCACCTCTCTTTGTCGTACACGTCTCAGCATTAAATTATTCCTGTTGGAAAGATATTGGGCCATGCAGAAAAGCAACAAAACAAAACTTGTGTTGTGGATATTTGCTGGGCTTTCCAGTTTGCTAAGAAGGGAGGTATTGTACGGTTGCAATGTATTCTCCATTCTTCTCAAACATAAAGATACACCTGGATACAAGTTCAGAAGTCTGTGGATAGTAACTCTCTGCTAGAATATCTTGCTGCCACCAAGGCTTGTGTTCTTAACATAGGTGTGATAGTAGAATGACATCCCACATTAATAATTAATCAAAACAGATCTCTGTGACCATGACTATTTTGTTCAGAAAGGGAACAAATATATTACTTTACAAATGATAGAGACAGATCCCTGCTGTTCACTCTCCTTTTCTACTACACAACCACATATAGTGATTGCAGTTCGGACTCCTCAAAACAGAATATAGTCAGGTTCCTTTGCGGTAGTCATAACTCAAAGTAAGCTTGTTTTCTGGCTTTGATATATTCTTTTTTGTTTTCTTTATTCTATTTGGTTTACTTAATAATTTAAAAATTCCTGTAACTGTACTATTTTGAAAGCTATTCACTAGATGCATATGTTTATACTTGCTTTATTTGATCATGTGGTCATTTAGTCTGATTGTAATGGTCAATGCTATTTGGTAATGGTCAGAACCATCAAGGCATTATCTAAAAAACAAAAGAAAGCTTAAAAAGCAACTTCCCAGCAACTGGGCATTATATGAAGAAAGTAAAACATTTGCAGTTGTTGGGAAATATAATTATACCAGGGATACGGAAAAAGTTGCATGTGCTCTCTTCTGAGCAAGAAAAAATCAAAGGTCATCATCAGTGACTAGGCTACAGTGGTGATTAATTACAGTCCGCAAAATCTGCTGGGTTGGATGAAGATGGATGCTCAAAGCCAAAGCAGCAGGAAAAAAGTCTTCTCCACTGTCCAGCTATTCCCAAAGAAATACTCTTTTTCTGTACTTCCACCCACCTTCCTTAAGGTCACTATCACAGATTTTTCATATCTTTCTTAAAGGCTGGCAGAGTCCTGCAGCTGAGAGTTGCCAAACAGCCGACTATTGTTTTACTACGTTTATTGCTATCAGTGCCACATAATGAAAGATGGATAATAACCCTTTCCTATTTTCACCTTCTTTTTGCTCTTCCCTGCCTCCCCCCCAGTTTACTTATTGAGGCATAGGATCAGACATTCAGATGATGTAAATCAATGTAAATCTGCTGGGTTTAACTATTACAGTAAGTACAATAATAGGACAGATGCAGTATAGGACTGTTTATTGCACTGATTGGAGATTATATTCAGTCTGCAGCTCAACAAATGGCAGTTGTTATGGTAGTTAAAAGCATGTTAAGAGCTGATGTGAAAAATGTTTTAAATGGAGAACTTTGAAGATAGCTGAAATCTCTGAGTTAACAGAGTAAATTGACATTATTAAGCAGGTTTCCTACTGCTTAACTAGAACTCTGCATTTTTAGTGTATAAAAGTAGGAGGGCTGAATATTCTATTTATAAAATGCCTATAAGTGAAGTGGGCTTTTAAAGAAATATTTCTGTGCTTTTTGTGTGCTTTGATCTTCCATAATAGTCCACATATGCTGCACATCATGATTGATGGTGATATTGTCAATTCTGAGAAAAGAGTTTGTGCTCTAATAAACACTGCAAAGAGTTACCCTAGAAGAGAAGAGTATGTAGTTATTAGTTTTCACTAGGATGTTAAGAAATATTGATTCTGGTGATTAGGGATGCTATAGTTTATTAATGGAATAAATTTTGTTGGTTTGGATTTTTTTCCTGAATGCTTCCTTTCTTGTGCTGGCATTTTACACAGGACTTTCTCCCATTAACAATAGGGTGGCACCTTCCCATGGCACAGTGACATCTGGAAGAAGTGCAGCATGCTGCCTCCCATCCTCCTTGCCTTCCCTCCCTCTCCTCAACAGACTTCTCAAATCCAGTACCAGGATAAGGGCTTAACTCCTTCAAGTCATATCACCCCACAGTACTGTCCAGAATGGTTCAGGAAGGCTAAAAGCTCTTCTCTTACCCCACTTCCAATGGCCATCCTGGCCAACGTAATTTCCTCAGACGTTTCATTTCAATTACATTTCTGTGGGAAGCTGCAATGATACCACAGATAAGATCTGCAATTGGTTCTCCTAAACTATAAATGAGCTCTCTCTTTACTGCTTCCTCCAAATCAGAGTTAGATTAACTGAAATTTTAAAGAAAAGAAGAAATACATGCTGAAAATAAAATTACAGGGTCTAACAGATACAGCACACAAAGAAAAAAGTGAAAAGAACAACAATAAAATATACAGATATTTAAAGGCAGAGACATTATAGTGAGGATTATAAAGAGGATTATATCAAAGTTTATCAATATATCACTTATGGAGCCAAGAAGATTCTGTTGCTTGTCGTGCATAGTTCAAAAAAGTAAAGCAGAACTGCACTCAGTACATGTAGGGCAGGTTACACCCTTGGGGCAAGTTTCCTTGCATTAAATGCACAGGTTTGCAAATATGACTTGGATAACGTATATGAAAATAATGTTGCATAGAAGAGAACAATATCACTAGAACATGTAAGAATATAATAACATTTGATGAATTTAGTAGGCTGTAAATTAGATTTAATCTTCAAGTGTAATACAGTGTAAAAGCCTATGGCTTTGTATGCAAGACAGAGTTATTTCATAGGCTGAATGGCCAAGAAAAATGATCACAATGGTGTGGTGTAGCATGACTAACTCAGCAAGCATCTGAGAAGTACATATACAAAGAGAGAGGAGACTGTGTAAGTTGTTGCAAAGTACGCTGTAGGAATGAAATTAAATAGACCAAAGTAAAATCTGACCTACATTATAAAATAGGTCTGGTATGTCTAAGGATATAATGGAAACAGTAACAGATCACCTGAATAAATTTGGATTGGACTGGACATCACACTTAAAAACATAGTACATCATAGACAAGCAATCTTGCTTTGGCAGAGGAGTGGGCAAATGACTTAGTAAGTCTCTTCCATTACTAATTCTTTTCATTCAACACTCTTTGTAGGCCAATGTTAAGTACCTCTAAAAAGCACTAGAAAGATTAGACCTCCATTTACTTCTTGTCCTAAAAGCTAGTCTTCGATCACAGGGCAGTGAGATACCATGTCTATTAGCTACCGTTGTTTACTCTGGAATGAAAGAATATTTAAGGACAATGGATAAAATAATAGCTTCTAATCAATCAATGTGCATTACTCCAGGAGTTTATGCCGACACACTAACACCCTGTCATTTACGATGAGTAATGTTTTAGAAACAATTATGGTTGCTAAGTTATCATTTCATTAAGAAGTATCAAATGACTCCTTCATCCTTCATCCTGGCTTCAGGGACATTTAAAGAAGCAAAACTTGGGGTTAATTCTTTAGCAAAATTATAGCCATCTCAAGATACATATAAATTACAGTGGTCTTTAAGGCAGTATACCAAATCACATAAGGAGAACTCCAAAAATGCATGGCATACTTCAAGATCAACTCAGGAAAATAATTTTTTTTTAATGTAGAACATTTCACTCAGGAAAATATTTTTTTTTTTATTTAGAACATTTCACTGGGTTTATTCCAGGAGACAAACTAATGAGGTACCTCTGATATGCTGAAATCCAGGTTAGGAGAATGTATTTCCCTGTGTTTTGCAGTCTCTCAAAACTTATTCTCTTGATCTTATATCACTCAGCCTTGTGATTTCTGTAAAATCTCTAAACTTTGTAAAGTTTTCTATTTATTTTGCTGTTGTGTTATAGTATATAAACAATTACAACAAATTAATAGTTAATTTAATGTTTGCAAAACAATTAGGAATATTGTCAGTGTTTCATCATAACTACAAGGGATATTATTTCTGGGTAAATTATCTATTAATGTGTTAAGTGTTTTGTTATTTGATGTATTTCTTTCTATCTTCCAAAACAGAAATTTGAAAACACAGTAGTTTTGTGTATACAGTTTTAGATATATATTCTGTTTGTCTTCATAATGAAGACTTGTTTCTGAGTGTGAAGACAAACATAAGTGATATTTTGACATTGTTTGGATTAATGAGAAATAATTATATCTTTGCTCCCCGAGGCAGGAGTTCAGTACAAGCTCTATAAATGCAGTGAAGCAGAGAGTAAATTCTTTGACCAAGTACCACCCCAAATTTTAACAGAGATAATCACAACCTCTTCTCCCATTTCCTTTTGTTTTGGAGAAGAGAAAAGTAAATTCTACACTTCACACAGTGTGTTCACTCCTCCCAGGGTTGGGTGTTTAAAGAGAATAAACAAATGTTGTTCGCCTGCCCTGCAACCTGCAGCTGAAGTGCATGAATTTTTCTCACTTTAGAGGAAGAACTTCTAGGACCTTTCAGGATTCCTTCCAGTGCCAAAGTTTGCTTTACTATTTATTGCCTTACAACCCCTTACTCCCTGAAATAGGTGGGAAGGTTCTTAGGGACCTTTCTGTCAAGAATTTGTTTATAGCATCTAAGGGGAATTTTCCTTTTAGGGTACTTACTGAGACAAGATTCAAGATGACATAAACATCTCCATCCATTTGGTTTCACAGGACCAGTAAGGCAGAGAAACTTTACCACTCTGTAGTTATAGAATGAGCTGAGTCCTGAGTTGGAAGGGACCCACAAGGATCATCAAGTCCAACTCCCTTCCCTGCACAGGAAAACCCCAGAATTTGCACCATATCTCTGAGGGCTTTAAAACATGCAAGTTTTGAATAAAATTTTGCTCTGTGAGCTAAGAAAACCAAGAGACAGGATATATGTTATTTACATGGAGGTCACATAATGTGGAGTGTCAGTTAAAGTTAAGTTAGATGACCACTGGCTGGATTTTCCTGTCGTCTGTGTAGGCCATAGGATTAAACTGAGAAAGAAGACTGAAAATAAGAAAAAACTACTTTGGAAAGAATTTTAAATCTGCAGTATGTTTGTTTTGTCAGGGCAGTTATGCTTCCATAAAATTTTGTTGGTCTTATTTTATGTATCTAATTTTCTAATGTGTTACTTCATCAAAACAAAAGTAAGATTTATTACAATTTTTTTTAATCCTTAATAGTGTTTCTCTGAAAGCTATATGAAATTCCAAAAGTCATGGACTTCGTGTCAACAGTTCTTAAAAAAAAAAATCTCCTCGGGAGTCTCCAAAAATCGCAGGGGTGAAAAATTTTGTTGTCTATTATATATACAAGCATACATACACAGACACAAAGACTGGAAAATATAATGGACTTTGATACTCATCAGAAAATAGACAAGCGAAAGTATTATTTGAAAATTACAGGTTGGTTTTTGAAATTTTTTTTAAGGAATCCCAATTTCAGAGACTGAATTAATTACACAAATAAAACAGATTAGTGAATAGGTACTACAGGACTTGTCCTGGCATGGGAAGACCTACAAATATGTGCCAGTCCAATCAAGAAAGATGAAGTATATAGAGATACTAATCTGACTAGAAGAATATTTTATTAAAAAAAAAAAAAAAAAAAAAAGGAAAGAAAAGCTTGTACCTCATTCCTCTGGAAAGTGAGAGTAAGAAATAGCTTCCTTTCAGGTTTGTTCACTATTATTGCATGAAGAAGAATGTTACCTACGGTAACTGATAAAAATAATGCAAGAACTTGACAACTGACTGTTGCTCATAAACAGAGTAAATCTAGACCTAAGGAAGCACAGCCATTATTCACAATACAGAATCTTGGCCATTTTCAGGAAAGAAAATGTTTAATCTCCTAAGAAATTATAAAAAGACCACAGATGCTTATAAAATAAAAGAAACTCCAGGGAAGGACATAAAATTTTTTAAATTTCCAAGCCAATTTGATAGCCCCTGGGGGAGCGAGAACAAAACTAATAATAATTGCCAAAGGGATTAAATTATTATTTTTTAATCTTGCTCTAGGAGGGAAAGGAAAGAAACCCCTGAAATTCGAAGAAATCTTTCTGGCATGGTGCAGGATTGAACTGGGCTGTTTAAGGAAAGTGAAATGTTGGACCATTAGGCTTTGGAGAAAATCAAGAAGAGAGCCTTTATTCTTTCTGTGAATTCTGTTCTCTGCTTGTTTGGAAAATATTCTCTGTGCTTCCTCATCCTTGATACAACAGTATTTCAGGACCTGTTTTTTCTCCTTTCTGCATCTTGTGTACTTGTAGAAGCTAGCGGGACCCTTCCGCTTCATGAATGAAATATTGCTGATATTTAAGTTAACACTTGGCTCAGCTGCAAGCTGGGTTAAAAAAACATACTTCAACGAAATCTGATGATATGGTATTTACTAATGTATTATTAATGGGCAGCTGAATGGCTTCAATAATAATTCTTAGTATTTATCATCCCCTACAAGGGTAAAATAGACAGGTCCCCATTAATCTAGGTTATTTTAAATGAGCTACACAAAAGAGCTAAGTGGGACCCTTATTTCCCTCACATCATCCTATAGCAAAAAAATATGATGTGACAGGGATTTGCCTTGACTTATATCATATGAAGAACAGGCCCGACATAGACATAAAATTGCCTTTCTTTAATGTCTTCTGATTGTTTCACTGAATTTATATTGCTTTGTGTGTTAGTAATCAGTCTTTGAGAATTACTTGATATATCAGCTAGTAGTCTCTGAGGGACTTCTGTATGTCAACCTTGCAAGTATGTTAGCCTGTAGTAACATTTTTGTGCTTGGCTTGGAAAACTAGTCTTAATTTTTGATGTATTTACCAAGTATGTGGCTAGATTATATTATAATCCTGGATATAAACAGAATTTACAGTATTCTTATTTTTATTATTACATGATCTGAGCAGGGTAGACTAATGAAACTTCCCAGGCTGACTAAAACTTTTGACATTTCAGAGAGACCAAATCTGTCAATACCTGATCAACTAGACTTTTGCTCCTTTACGATAGCTTTTTGTTTAAAGTGTTTTGTTACGCCATAAATCAACTGGTCACTTTTTAAAGTAATTCAAATGATGGAATAAAGGACAGGAACTTTTAAAGCTAGATTCTGTTCTTTGTGCTGAGCAGAAGCTCCACTACAGGCTGCACTAGAGACCTGAATCCCATAGTCCATGGTCCTCTGCCCACTGAATTTTGTTGACACTACAATTGCATGCCCATGTGAATTTCTAGGAGGACTAGAATGGTTTAGGATACTTAATACTGTTTTCATTCACTTGATGCCTTAGTGGATCACTATGTAACTGCATAGCTTTTCAAATCACACTTCAGTCCAGCTTTGGCTTTATCTACGCTTTAGCTTTTGATGATACAGCTATCAATTAGGAATGAGTAAAAAGAAATTTAGGCTAGTCTCTAGGAAAAGATTTTGATCTTAAAACTTCAGTCTTATGGGAAGATATCCAAAGATGTTTAATTGCTTTTAAGGTCTGTCCTTAAAGTAAAGAAGCAAATTAAGTGCTACTATTTTTATTTTTCCAGACTGGAAACTCAAGCAAAAATCGCAGATAGGAGAGCCACACTTAAAGAATCACACAGAAAAGTCAGAATTCACTTTCAAGTCATAAAAAGTTAATGAGAAGGCAGAGTACTCTGCTCCACACACACACTCTCCAGCTCAATTAAATTAATAATAGTCTAGCCTGTTACTCTAACAGTGTTAGAAGAGTGGGATTTCTCGCATATCACTGTGGTATTCTGTAAAACAGAGCTGGCTGCAGACTACAAAGGATGTCAGAGATGAAACAGGAGAAAATATTGAATTTCTCCGTTTAATACCCAGAAAGGGGTTTTCCATGGATTTCTACAATCAGTTCAGATTTATCAATACTGTTCTGCATAACAATTTCATTGCCCTGACTGATTCTGTGAAGGAATTTTCATTCCTGGTGAGTCTGACCTGCGCCTACAAAGTTACAAGAGCCATGGCCACGGGGCAGATGAGGATGAAGGGCTTGATTGCAAGGGCCGCAAGGGTCTCTTATAGCTGTCAGTGAAGTGCCATCACTGGTATTCACTGAAAAACCCGCACTGCCAGTGTCTCTGAGGAGGCAGTGGGCCGAGAATCTCTGTTTGCTAAGAATTTCAGTACTTTTTTTAAAAATTAAAAAAGAAAGTTTCCTGCAAGACAACTTGCTGTTTACAGACTCCAGTTATTAATATACAAAGTTCCAAAATTCATTAAAAATTCATTTTAGAGAAGACACAATGGGCTGGCTAGCAGGATCTGTAAAGTAAGTGCCAGACTTTCAGTCCTACTAAGAAAAGTAAGTAAATCTCTAAGCACAGATTTTCAGCATGAAAATAAATAAATAAACAAATAAACGAAATAACAAGGAGACTATTATCAGTTTTGCTAGTAAAAGGTCAAAGTCTTCCAAATGAAAAGCACTGATACATCAAGGACAAACAAACAGACTGCCTTGCAAACCATGTGGATTTCTATGGCAGTTTACTTGTGTATATCCTAGGGGATCTACAACACATTAAAAGAATGTATTTGATCCTTGTATCCTAAGTAGATGTTTCTGTTGCTGGGTGATGTAATATCCTTGTAACCCTATGAACTCCAAGGACGATGGCATTCAGTGACATTTCTGCTGTCAGGAGCAAGCTGCTGGAAAAGCAGAACAGAAAAATTTTTTTAGTTGGCGTTTGTTCTATAAAACTTTTTAGTTCAATACATTAGGACTGGTTTGCTAGATTTATAATACTATTTTTCTCCTAAAATCATAGCTATACTGTTTTCACTCTTGAAATGTTACCTTTATCAAATGGCCTTTGGAAAGATTCAGCATTTCATTTTAATCTAAACTCTCTATTTAATCCCAAACTGGAGGGAAAACAGGCTTTTGAGATACAGAAATGACATTGGGAGAAGTTATTCAACTCTTGATTATGTAGTAAGACATCCACTGCTGTGCCTCAAAGGTCCTGATTATTCTCCAATATGTGTGATGGGAGAGGAAGGAAGTGAAGGGAAGAAGAGGATGTTAGAGGTGGAATCATAATAACAGAAAAATGCCTGTTGGTAAAAGAGCAAAATTTAAAATTCTCCAACAACCAAATTAAAAAAATATATATTAATCAGCTTTGAACTCGTTTCACAGGAAGAAAGACCAAAAATCTACGAAACAGCAGTATGCTATTGGAGATGTCAAGACCAGTACCCATATCATAGTATCACAAGTGGGCAGAGTGTTGAGTGAAGACACTCAAATGAGACTGGTAAGTGGATCACGCCCCATACAGGACCCCACAGGAAAAAAATCTACAAACTAATTAAGAAACCTTGCAAGCAAGCAGATCCCTAGTGCTGCTGCCAATCTACCAGAGTTCCACTGGTCTACTAGCAGCTATGGAACAGAAGTGAGGGCATAATTTTTTTATAAACTCAGTTGTCCACTGAGCTTTTGTGCGTGTGACAAATTCAACAAAAGACTTTAACTTACGATGTATGTTTGTTCATTTCTTATTATGCTCCTGACTGGCTACAGTAATCTAGCATGAGCGAGTTTTTAAAGATTTCTGTTACAAAGATCTGAACTGAAAAGGTCTTGTTAGGAATATGAGAGGAAAATGTAATAATGTTAGTGGTTGGATAGAGCTTGTTCATTTAACTTTTTATTGTTAATTATTATAGTATTAAAACAAAAGGGAATATAAATTGCCAACAAGAGAATCTTGAGAAATTTAAATATAGAGGAATGTCATTTTTTGGATGCGTACTTAAACTTTATATGAATTGTTGTGGTTAAAAGACTTTAAAATCCCTTGGGAGCAGTCTCTGACATTTCTGCACATTTTTCTGAGTCTGAGCTGGATCCAAGTGAAGAAGAGAAAAATGAAAAGGAAGGGTGGAGGAATATTTTTTCTAAACATTTAGAAAATTCCTGTTGGTTTTGATCAATCTTTCAAGGCTTTTCTATTCTACTAAAGCAGTTGGTTGACCTTACTGAGGCAAAAAATCCAGACTGAGACATTGTCTACCACATCACAGAACCCTCAAGCGGAATATCTTGATTTATCAAGCAAATGGTTCGGTCATGTTCAAATTATCTGATTTACAGAGATCAAAGAGAAAATAAGACTCAGAATTTTCTTCAGTTAGAGACAGTTTCTCCCTGGTACAAGTGGCATCCAAAGCTCTATCGTCAGGGCTGCTGACTCAGTTTTTATAATGCTATTCTAATGTACAGATTATCTTAACAGTTTATGACTGTTAGCAATAACTGCTTACTTTATAATATTCATTAACTGGTTTCTTCTTTCTTGCAAAGCATAATGTGTTGAAATGGGCTGCCTCTTCGGATGAATAATAATTTGTTCATAACCAATAAAAAATGTAAAAACATAAAGTTTTCTTAGACAAGTGAGGGTTCAACTATCTGCCCTGTTTTCTTTAAATAATAATTGCAGCATATTAGATTTCCTCAGTTTGCTTTCTGTGTTTCTACTGAAATAACGGTTATCATCTGCTTCTACAGATGTCTGGGTGTGAAGGGCTGTACTCAAGACTCTTCACCAGGGAAAAGTACAGTTCAGAAAAATTCCAGATTTCTTACAGATGTTAGAACATGATCTGAGACATGAGCAAGATGCCTACCAGTCCAATCATGCTGTTCGGCAAAACAAAACCAGAAGATCCAGGCCCATGTTTCTCTGGTAAAATAGCCATGGAAAATAAAGTAGCAATGCTAACAGTAAGTAGAATATGAAATAATTGTGTAAATTTAAATGACTGTGAAAGGCATGTCAGTATACTGGAAACCAACTGGGTGATAACAGCTTTTGCCATCCGTGATAGCATAATTGTTTAATGGATTTGTTTACAGTTTACTGTGGTTTCCTGCACTTCATTGCCAACTGCATTCTGGTCTGATTACACCCTCTTGGGATAATTGCTTCTTCCCTGAGAATAACAGAGCCTCCTCCATTTTGGAGAAATGTCTGTGAATGTAAAAAGGCAGGCAGAGAAGGATTAAGATGTAAAGCGGAGAGGCGGCAGACTGGAAATAGAGAGGTGGTGGGAGGCATAAGGGATGTATTAGCTCCAGAGACTGCCTCTATAGCAGTCCTCAGAGGTGGCGGAAAGAATAAGACTTTCCTAGGAGGTCAGCACAGCCTTTCTGTAGGGCATAGTGTAAAGCTTAATTCAGCACCAATGGAATACTGCTTGACTGAAAAATGTCTGGAGAACAGGAATGCCTCTGCAGAGGAGTCTGTGGTTAAGAAAGCAAGATTTATTTTCCGGTCTTTGTGTGTATGTATGCGCATGTTTTTTTGTTTGCTTTTTTTTTTCTTTCTTAGTTAATGTGCATTATATCTTTTTGCCTACTTATATTTTTGGATTAAATTTGGTTTGCTTCAATTAATAATAAAATCTAATTTTAGAGACTTCTGCAGAGAGTAGACCAGAAGACTCCAAAAGAGGTCTGAGCAAATTGTACCTCATATCTGACACACAGTCTAGTTACATACCACATCAAGGAATAAGCCTGACAAAGAAACTGTCCTCTTTTGCATGGTTACTTTGGAGTCTGCTAATCTGTTTCAGGTATAGCAAACCTAGGGCTTTTCTTATCAAGCATTGTTTTTCTTAACTTTTTGTCATGTGAAGGTCCATTTTTATCTATCCCTTTACCAGAGGAATCTGACAGTAGAGAAAATCTGCTGGAGAATAGAAAACAGCTTTTCACATTTATGCAGCACATAGGTAGCACTCCTATCATCTGCTCTAATAACAACCGTGCCGCATCTACATCTCTCAGATAATCACTGCCTTTGTGCAATGCTGCCTTCAGCGGCACTCTTCATCTGTGCCAAGGTATTTCTTAGCACTGCCTGTGACAAAGCAGCGCTGGATGTACAGAGAGCCATTTATCCCGCTCCAGCTAATGTTGCATAATCTTTGCACGCAGACACAGGAGCTTTGCTATCAGAGTCCAGCAGTTTTCAGGCAAGAATTGCTCTGGCTGGCAGGGAAATGGCAGAGGCAAGCGTACAGGTCCCTGCTTTGCACAGCTCATCGACAGGGTCATGCACACCAATGGGACACCGCAAAGAGCCTGGGTCCAGAGGTGTAGATGTACTTGGACATAAAAAGATGCCCTTTGTGCGAAACAAATACATGGATTCAGCAAGAGGGGTTTGTCATTTACACTGTATAGCTATGTTTGCATATAGCACATAATGAGAAAAAACCTCCATTTTCTTCTGGCTGCCTAAGATTGTATTTCTGTTAAGTCAAAAACTCTCAGAAATAGGTGTTCTGTGTACAGCAGAATAAGCACTATGAAAGCAAAACTGGCATTATCTGAAGAAGTATTTTCTGCCTTTCATTTTATTTATACACTATGCAAGTATGCAACACAATTTCTTTACTCAATCATCACTGTACTGGTAAAAGCTTTCCAGTTTTCATTTATTCCATCTCTTGTTCCTTTAAAATCTTAGATTGGGGTTTGCAGAAGAGTGGTGACACTGGCATTGTTTTCTGTAATATTATAATTTTTCATTTACTGTAATTTAGTTAAAAGAAATAATTGCCTGGAATTTGGGACATTATTACAACGCAAAATTCAGGATTCCGAGAGCTGCACAAAAATAGTGTTTCTGAAAGCTTTGAGAAAACTACTTACTACTAACCAATTTTGACTAAAAGCCATTTAATAACCAATAATAATCCTTAGTTTACTTAGTTCTCAGTGAATCATATTAATCCTTGACATATCCTTAGTGAAATCATTATATTAAAAGAAACCTGAACAGTCATGCTCTGAGAATTTTGCACTATCTAAAGTAACTTCTTCCTTAATAACTCAAAAGTATTACCAGCAAGTCAGAGGGGAAAAGCCAGTGTCTTCAGCTTCTGTCAAGATTGTACCTGTCATTTATGGCCATTCCGTTTGGGAATTCGAATGCAACGTACTTGGAGAATGCTGCTCATCCCTGCTGCCAAGGCAAGGTGGGATCCTCTCTGACATCTATTTTCACTGATTCTTCCTCACTTTGCAATTGGAAAACTTTCAAGATTCTTGAAAACAGAAATATTAAAATTTTTTATACTTTATCATGTTTCGGGCAAGAGTGTAGATCTCTTGAGCCCAAACTTCCTTCTTCTGATCAGTATCTGTATTCTCTGATTTCAGACATGTTTCATTTGAAGATTATTATAATAATCAAGTTTATCAGGCTTTGGTCTTGGCTTCCACATACAATTTATTGTGCAGTAGTGTGTTAATCCTGTACTTTTGACATAATCTGTCTCATAGTTGTATTCTATTTTCCTACGCAGGGAATCATTGGATGATGTGTTCCAGATGATGACCTTGTACCTTAAATATTTTCAGGATGAGTAGAAAAACCTTGCTATATTTTCAAGAATACAGGTACACAGGCAGTGGGTTTTTCAGGAACACAGATACAATGATACCTTTCCATGCTGCCTTCTTAATCCCTACACTCTAAGTTTACATTAAAAAAAAAAAAAGTGTGTTTTATTATACACACAATGAGAGCAATTGACA
The DNA here is from genome assembly GCF_949628215.1 of Phalacrocorax aristotelis. NCBI lineage: Eukaryota > Metazoa > Chordata > Aves > Suliformes > Phalacrocoracidae > Phalacrocorax > Phalacrocorax aristotelis. Next base: position 53,941,774 of record NC_134278.1, read on the forward strand.
GTTCAACCATTTTTGCATATCTTGATATCTAGTTAGATAGTTAAAAATGGCATTTTAAGTTGCCACAAGTGAGTTTCTGAATAAAACAAGCATTGAAATATCGTCACTGTTTTGGACTCACTGCTTTATGTTTCGAACATTCAGTACGATCAAAGATGATGACTATAAATGAAGATCAGTGCAATTCACCTTGAATAACAGGCCAGCTAAAAATGTTAAGAGACAGCCATGCATATCTTCAACTCTTTATTTAGCAAGAGAAGTCCTAGATAAAAAAGAGAAGCCTAGATAAATTCTACAGGGCAGTCAATTGCAAAACTCTAAGAGATACAGGAAAAAGATTCCAGCTATGCTGACTGTAAGAACCCAGGCCAGTACCTCCATGATCATGTTTTGAACTTTTTCAGGGTTATTCAGATCATTGTTTCCTATAAGCAGTGCAGAGGAGAATTATTACCTTTCATTCTCAGTAGGGTTCTTTCTGGAGATTTTGCACTCTTTAGCTTGAAATAGTGTTTAATGGATGTCTGATTAAATGCATATTCCAAATGTTGTACAAATCTTTTATAGGTAGGAAGGAATGCAGTGGGATAGTATTACTATGGATGCAAACGACACATTCCCCTATCGCAAATTCCTAGTGAACTTCCAATGCATTATGCACACATTGCTTAGAAATAAATGATTTAAGCAAACGTCTAACCTTTCTCCAGTCATCCCTTAATGAAGTAGTAGCAAGTCAATATCCGTTATTTTCTAATTTTTTAGATTTCTTCTGGCTAGGTTCCACACCTTACAAAGACAGTAATGGACTCATACCATATCTGTCATCAGCCTTTAATACCAGAAATTACTGTTTATGGCATGGAATGCTATAGGGGGAAGATACTCCAATTACTTTTCCATTTTTTAGCAGGTAATGTTCTAAGTAGCTGAATTAAGGTCAGTTCCCATGAAGTGACTCCATTCAACAGAGACTACATTCTTTGGCAGCAGGAAACATTTGGATGGACTAGCAAGGAAAATGAATGTCCCCTGTATTGAAAACCTAGGACAAAGGCCAAACTCCCCTTGACTGGAAAGTCACCAGGTGCTTGGGATTTTATCCCAGTACAGAACTCTGGTTTTTTGGCTTACTGAGCCGAACAGGCTCCAGGCACCACCTCTAATTTAGGGTGTATTGTCAAGGTTGCAAAGAGAGCTTGACTTTCAGCTATCTCTGGCTGAAATAAATTCAATTGCCTATAGATTCTCAAGTGTTAAAAAAAAAAAAAGAAACAAAACCAAAAAAACACACACCAAAAATACAAAACCTTTTCACAGCTTCAATACCACAGGCATTTTAATTGTCAGTCCTTCAGATGTGTGTGATAGATTTTGCATAGGATTTTTAACACAATTATTGCCTATTTAACATATCAGTGCAAACAACACAATAAAAACTGTTTCTGTGAAAGCCTTGCCTTGGAGATCAACACAAAATAGGTTTGTTTGTTTTTGTGAAGGGGAGCTTGTACATGTTTCCTTTCAGCCTTTAGGACCTACTTTGGATCTCCACTCCAGTAGTTCAGGCTCATCGTCTGAACCATCAAGGCATTCTTGAGCCAGCACCCCACAACCCACAGCTTTTGTGGTCTGTGGACTTTTCTGTCAGTCGTAAAAGTTTCCTTTCATTCCAACAATTTTTGTTTCTGATTCTCTCTTCCTCACTCTTCAAGTACAGGAGTATATCCTTAAGCATGGGAACTGGCAGTTCTCTTGGGGAAACCATTCTGGTCCACCTCCTGCTCCCTGCAGGAAAAAGAAACATCTCCCCAGCCACTCTGTTCTCCTAAGGCACTTTCATATAAAAGACAGACATTTATTCTGATAACTTCAAGTCTTCTTTGTCTCCAAGGAACACGATACCAGTCATGTTGGCTGATAGCTGACTCTCTGTGCTCCGAGACATTAAGTGGCCTCATAAAAATCAGCTGCAATTCAAAAGCTGTTTGCATGCAGCTACATGTCCTCAAGTTGTCGTACCACACAGTGTCACAATTCAAGTCAAGCTGTTACATAATCCTGGAGATGTCCCAGCTCTTCTGTAGTGAAAACAAACAGAAAGAAATGCTGTCCCCTTTTCCGTCCAAAACAATGTGTCCTTCTGTTTCAAGTTCCGGTTGCAGAATGATTGGTATGTACAAATTGGGACTTGCTGTCCGACTTCCTGAGACTTCCACCTGTAGTTTTTATAAAATGCTGTGAAAGCCTATTCTCCAGATGCTTAGAAAATAAGACAGTATACATAATCTCCAGGGGTTGTTATTAGGTTTTAATTTCTGATAACCGTCCCTGTTATCTTAGGGATATATGTCATTCAGTGTCTCCATAATATCTAGAATGATTGGACTATCTTTTGAACCTTTTAGGGGTTGAAATTTCGTTCATGTTTGCATGTTCTACCTTCATGTACTATCACTGTATTTTCTTATAGATTTCTGTTAAGGTCTATGTTTTAAAATGAGATTCAGCTTTTACGTTTTGAAAAGATGAGGCATAGCATCACTCATTGCCATTAAAAAAAAAAAAGTCAGACTCCCTTTTCCCTTTCTTTTACATGGCAGTTGCAATGGAGATTTAATGTATTATGATTTTAAAAAATATTTTTTCCTTACTCTTCATAAAGTTAAATATTCTGTTTCTTTTTCTCCTGACAACATGATTGATTATTTTTGTTTTTCCCTGGGTCATTAATAATACAATTATGAAATATGCTTTTACAGAATAATGTGGGAAATGGTAAATATAAGAGTAACATTCACTTGAAAAACATCCAGACTTAACCCTAGGCTATTCAATGTACATCAGTTACTCTGTGAGTGGAAGCAGAGAAGGCACACTTTGGTGCATAACATAGAATCTCTTTCCTTCTTAATTTGCTCGACAGATTTAGTGTTGGCAGAAAGAAAATATGTAGTCTTTGATACTGCTGAATCCAGCTGCCTGTTTTTTCCATCTCTAATACCCAATCTCTTTTTTATTTTTTTCCCCGGTTGGTGTTTCTATTAGGCCTGTGTTGCAGAACCAGTGAGAGTTTTAAATACCCTTGCCTGACCGATTTTTATTAGATTTATCAGACAACATTTGCATCTGGAATGGAAATCTAAAGTGATTTTATACAGCAAGATATTGAACTTTCAAAATAAAGATCTACACATGCATAGTCAAGACGTAATGTGGTAATATACTTCATGAAATATTCTAAACAGAAGACAGAACACATGAGCAAAATCAATTTTTCAAGTCTTAAATACCATATTGCAGTCATTTATAAATTCAAATGTCCCAAAGCCACATTTCATGTTACAATGTGACAGTCTTTTCTCATTTCTAAGCATGAAAATTTTTACCTCAAATTAAAAAAAAAAAATAAATAGAGATAAGGAGAGAGACAAACCACAAAGATAATAAAGTTTATATTTTCTAACTGTTCAGTAACAAGCTATTAACCTTATTTTTTCTGCCAGAAACTGAGTTTGCATATCAGCTGAATGCTTCTTTCATGAGGAGGGGAAGGCAATATATTTTAAAAGAATGTCAAGTGACACTATCCACTATTCTACTTTTGAAAATATAGATTCACCAGGAATGCTGACATACATTTTGCCTCAGGACAGCCAAGTGCTGCTGTACAACATCTCTATAACATCACTAAAGGCATCATTTAAAGCACATTAAGAAAGGGAATCAGGATATTGATAAATGATATTGTATCCTGAGCAAATCACCATTCTAATTACATTACCTATTAAAATGGTCAGCCTTAATTCAAGTCCAAAACAGTTACTGTAAAAGTTGCAGTCTAATCATACTTAGTTATTTATAGGATGGAGTTATTTATAGGAGGCAAGTTCTTTTGCCCGTCCACAAAAAGACTAAATGTGTTTTAAAGAAAGCCACATACATACAAACATTTCAAGTAAACTACACTTGCCCCCGTCTAGGTTTTACTCCATTGTTCAGAGAAAACATTGGGTTATCATTTGTGCTTGACATCTTGTGGACACCATAACAGCAGAAAAATGCTCCAAGACCATTTGTTCTTAATGAAAGCAATTTGTTACTAGCTGAAGCAAAGTGTCCTTTGTCCTTCTGCCAAAAACGCCTCGTCTATCGTCTGTGTTTGCTGATCTCACACACAATAATGGAAACACTATGAGATATGCTTAAAACAACAGCATTACAAGCAGGACACACTCCATTGTTCTAAAATAATAGGCATGAGTATGTTCCTCTTCGTCACACTTTTATCTACCATAGAAGCTCATTGACATGGCGGAGGTTCAGCACTTCTTAATTGCCTTTTTAATTTAACCCACTTTTTCCCCAGGGCTGATACACTGATTCCTCTCATTCCTCCCTCCTCCCCCTCTCACTAGAGCTGAGTTTATGAGATACATTTTAAAACAGCTGCTTCTTTTATTATGTTCACATATTCTTATATAACTATATTTCTTTCCTTTATGAATTTAATAAGCACTTTGAAGCAAGTGTTAGGAATACTTAAGGGAAATACAGATATCCTGAGAGTAGAAGGTTTTTAAAAGGAGGCAGGAATTAAATAAAAAAAAAAGTAATAAATAACCTAGGAAAGAAAAGGGTAGGTGGTTCATGAAAAATAAAGATGGAAAAATGATTCTCAGCCACCAGCAGCCTTAGGAGACCAAAGTCACATAATTTCATATACATGCCCTTTGACTGTACAGAGACAGGACTTCACAGTGGCAGCCCAGAAAAGAACTGGATTCATGGACACGTGGACATAAGAATATTTAGACAACAGATGAACTGCCTAAGGTAGCCCCGATTTCCTTTACTGTGTAAGTTTTTGAGTACTCTAACACAGTTTCTTCTCTTCAGAAAACATTTAAGTACCTCTAGAATACATGAAACTGTATATATGAGGTTTTTCAGGCTGGTAGAATTAAAAGTATACTTCACATGGCTGTCTTTCCATTACAAAGAAAAAAAAAAGAAAAAAATGAAAAAGAAAAAAGTCATCATATATTGTGGAAAAAGAACTGCATAGGAATATGAAATATTCATGACTCTTCTCCTTTGAACAAGTGTGGTTAAAGCAGTGAGCTAATGTACACAGGTAAGCCAAACAAAATGTTATATACTACTAAAGATTTGAAGCATAAAGGAAGGTACTATATATGGTGCAGCACGTATCAGTTGTATCAAAAGCCACAGCTTGTATTGTAGTAGAGTATCCTTTTTGTGCACCTACAATACGCTTGAGTCATGTTTACTAGGAATTGAAAGGGTTCATCTAAGATGATGCCAAAGGAGCAAGACTTGTAATACAGACCAATCAGCTACTGCTGTATGCCATGTATGGTATTAACAATGACACAGTATGAATAAAGATCCATTTTTTAAACTAATTAATAAAAACTTTTTAAGTTTCTTGAAAAATGTGAATATAATTGTTCATACTTATACAGCTTGTCTTTCGGGAGAAGAATGAGAAAAGACTGTCACCAACACTGAAGGTTTTTCTGCTGCAGTAAAACTCAGTCATGTTGAAAATACAGGTTTGAAAGAGTAGTTAAACAATTAGTGCATTTTTAAAGTGCTATTTAGTACTTACTGAAGGTGCCAACTAAACTAGAGTCACCATACCATGGGACAATGAAATGTTAGTTTTCACAAAGCCCCTACTATCTGCCTTGCTTTTTCTCTGAAAATAGTGCAGACTGGGTCATCTTGAATCCTTTCCATACCATGGCTGCCAAGAATTAAAACTCATCCCTGCCTATCTGTGGGTTTACTCCCTAGTTATGGAAACCAGTATCCCATCACATGCCAACTGCCAGCTGCACTATCTATAACAAAGAAATGTTAGGTTAAGGTACCCGTCCCTTAGGAATGAAAGACTCCCTTAATTTATTTCCCATGGACTGCACAATGGTTACAATATCAGTTCATCACTGAGTTATTGTCACCCTGAACTGGATTTGAGTGTGTGGCTTATACATTTATGCATAAGTGTCCTTATAGGTAAGTGACAGGTTTAGTTTCCTACCACTGGTAGAAATTAAAAATAGCTTTCAGACTGTATTAAATAAAATTATATGAGGATTTTTTCTCATTTGAAGAGTTGTCATTGTATCACTCTTCTTGTTGCCTTCCATACAAGCCCTCGCACAATCCTCTACTCATCTTTCAAGTTACTTCGATTAGAAGTAAGCATCTGGGTTAGTAATAATTTTTAAATGTCTATACAATACAGGGTAAAAGATTATAAAAAGATTTGTTAAATTCATTTCTGGATATGATGAAATGCTTTACATGTTCATAACTGAAAATGGAGAAGAGTCTCTGTTTTTCCTTGTTTTTCTATACCATGTGCCACATCTGGTTACTCATCCCTCCTTCTTCTTCAGCTGTCATTTCCTCAAATATCTACACTCTTATCTTTCATTTCCCTGACCTTAGCTGGCAACCTGTTTAGAAAGTAGAAATCATCGATGTGCTGCTGCACTGCAGGGCAGGCACCTTTTGAATGCTGCAGTTCTGGTCCTTACAACCACAAATGAATATGGCAGAACTAAGGAAGGAAGAGAGAAGTGCAAGTGGAGGTACAAACAGCTTCCATAAAAGAAGAGGTTCAACAGGTGATACCTCTTCAGTTTACGGAATAGACAGTTGAGAAGGAATACGATGGAAGTTAATGAAATCCTTTGCAGCATGGAGAAGGAGATAATAAATATATTGTGAAACTTGCTGCTCTGGGATGCTGTGAGGGCCAAAAGGATAATTAGTTTTGGAAAGAGATTTCAGAGCTACATGGAAGATATATATATATAATTTACATCACTATATATACTGATGGCTATAAAACATCATGATAAAGATATATAGGTGATAAAACGTTGATTGCTGGAAACTGGCAAGGTTCTTTTCTTGTCTTCATTATTATATTGTTTTCTTAGAGACAATATTAGCCACTGACAGGCCAGGAAGTTAGGTGGACCTTTGGTCTGACCCAGTTTGGTCAGTCTTGTATTGTTGCAAACCACGTACCTCTTTTTCTCCACAGAGCCCCACCTCTGACTTAATGTCCATGTTAGGTCATGCTCACTCCTTTCCAGACTATTTTACTCAGTCATTAATCCCAGTAGTCTTGCTCACTGGGCCCTTTAGGAATCCTGCTCCCACTGATTTTTTTCTCCATTTTCTTTCCCTCACTCATCCATGCTAAAGTTAATTTACACTAGATAAAATAATTCCAGCATTTTAAAAATATGTGAAGAATGTTATGTAAATATGTGAATATGGTTCTGCTTGTGTTCCCCAGAGGCCTGGCCTGCTTGTAACAGAAGAACAGGCAGAGTAAAAATTGCATCCTGTTTCTTTTGTGTTTTATCCCCTTTAGTCCACAGTAAGTAAAAAGAATTTTATTTTTTGAACCCTTTATAATAAGGACACTATTTTTAAATGTGGGGGTTTGGATATATGCAAGACAATAACCATATTGCTAAAGGTTTATACCAATCCTGGTTATGCTCACAAAGAAAAAACATTGGTTTTACTGTGTAATACTATCTGAAGGTATTACAGTAAAAACAGAGATCAGAAAGACTATTGGCTTTCAGATTTTTCTTTTATTTGTAGTACTCTATTTGCTTAGTCCAGGCAAAAATGTGAGTACCTAGGAAAAGATTTCCTGTGGTTTCAAAAGTGGAATCCAATACACCCTAATGCACATCTCTATTGGAGCTTCTGTCATAATAAGGTTGATTCACTTATTCAAACCACCCTTATTCCCAACTGTACCTTCACTAGAAATAGATCCTAATCGCTGTCAATTCTCTTGGGACTTAAAAAGCTGAAGCAATACAAAACTGTGTGTAAGTTTTAGATAATGTAGTCACATTTTTCTAATCATATTTCTAATTTCACTAGCTTGTTACACAAAAGCACTGATTGGGGAACAAGATCATAAAAGCCTAACAGATAATACTGAATCACTCATGAGAATGTAATAATTGTAGAGTTGCTTAAAGAGCTGGCATAAAAATACAATGAATCCCCAAAGCTGCATTTGCAGGGTACTTTTAAAGAGGAACAAATAATGCCCAAGGGCGGCACATGGGGAAGCTTATACAAAAACAATATTTTCTATAATAATTAAAAATTTAATCAGACCATTGATTCCCTTCCCCATCCCCCAATACACACAATATTTCAGCTCAAACAGGGAAAGGGCTATTTGTCAGGAAGCATCGTGCAAATTTATTCTCACGAACATTTGAAACAAATAAAAACCAAGTGTACTGTAGCTGAAAACCAGATGCTTATTAATGAATGCAATACCTTTATAGTTCTTGGTTTTCCATGTGTCTTAAAAGAACTGGAGTTACTTTGAAGTTTAAAAAATCAGTGTATTCTGATTTCTGAAGGCTGCCTAAGAAGATAGAATAAAATGCCATCTTTTATAGTTCTCTATGTATTTTTTCACAGAAGTACTGAAGGGAATTCTTACATATTGAGAAGGGGGTTGGAGACAGGCTGTCTTTGTGTCTCAGTTTCCAGCATAAGACTGCGAAATGCTTACCGGCTCTCAATTTTCCTCATTTAACATGTGAGAAGAGACATGCATTACACGATGGATCTAGCATGCGAAGTTACACAACGGTGAGGACGCACAGTACAATGTGGCATCTGGAGGATGTCCCTTGGGTCCCTTCTAGTGTGAAACCCCTGAAGAAGTTACATGGCTCAGGAACAATAGAGAGCAGTGAACTCCTATTCCACCACAGTCCTATTCCAGGCACAGACAATTACCACATTTAATGGCATTTGCACATGTTACAAGAGTCACAGAGCTGCAGAGGCACTGCACCACCGTATTGAAAACATGCGAGCAAGACCCCAAGTCTGGGAGAGTCTGAGGCAAGACCACGTGCATGAGGCTTGTGTTGAGTACACAGGCCCAGGGAGGTCCGGCCTCAGAGCCAGATTCCCAAGCCCAAGTTCTCACAGCAGCAGGGTAGGGTCAGAGCATCAGCAGCCTCTTGCTATGCAAAGAAGAATCCTTCTGCCTTTCTATGAAGCAAGGCAAAGTCTGAAAATACAACCTGAGTGTGTCTGTCTGGAGCTGCTGATACCATTAGTGTAATTATTAACAGACTCAGAGCCTGAGCAGATTACTTGCAGCAGTTGAAGGTGTTATCACTTAGGACACACTTGTAGAAGTTCAGTCTGATGGACACAGGCGGGAACTGGGAGGTTAAAGCAGAAACTCCAGTAATGCTTTTTATGTGACCAGTACATTTCCAACAACAGAAGAGAGCAGACTCTTGGGGGCAACTAAATCTGCCAGGATTTATCTGCCAAAACCTTAAACGGACTTAGAAACTGTTTTGATTAAATCAGTGCAACTGCATCAGAGGACAGACTCTGACTGGATTAAATACCACTTAAAAACTGGTGGTGTAAAGTTGGGTTGTCATAGGAGGTAGTTTGAAGCAAGCTGCCAGATTATGTCAGGGAGTCTGAGGAGGTCTAACACTTCCAGTCTGCATCTTCCGATGTGGGGCAATATTCCCTAGAAGAGAGGTGAAATCAAAAAACTGGAGTCAGAAACATAAAGTGCTGCATCCATTTCTTTACATGCTCTCTGTCTACAAGTTAAATATCCCTTTTCTGAAAATTCAGACCATTACTTCTATATCCAATGAATAAAGGAATTATTTATTTCTGACTTTTTATACAAAGACAGCTGTCACATCTTCAGTCTTCTCTGGACAAATGGACATTTTTTTAACCACCTCAGAACTGCTTGCCTGGGCTCTGTAGTTAGCTGCCACTCTGTGAATGGCAAGCATTTCCATGAAGCAAATGAGAGCCATGAGATGTACTTGTCATGGTCTACATGGTCTACTTTTTCCTCCTACAGTCACAACATGCCTGTGTTTTCCCATGCAAGTATTCCATGGGCTCGGCGATGTATGCAAAACTCACTGTTGTCAGTCAAACAATGAAATAACAGTAGGGGTTTTTTTTTTTCAAAATAAGAAAACTTGGTCCCCTAAATCACAGAGTTTAAAGGCAGATATATTGGTGAGTTTGGAGTCTTTTCCTCGAACGAGTATTTGCTGTTCCAAAATGAGATTGACTGCTCAGACTTTTTGCTACAGTCTAGTGAGCTAAAAGCCATATGTTTCAAAACGAAAACAGAGATTCTCATATAATTTTTAGACTGGAGGAGTTAGGTTTAAAAAATAGATGACAAATACCCCAACACTTCTGATAGAATTGCAGGAGGTGACCAACCTTGAAACTCAATTCATGGTGTGTAATTGCCTTGGCAAGGCACGAAGTAGTAAGAATGTATATTTCCTTGTACTATACGGGAATGCCTTGAATCCTTGATTTTCCTACATTTACACAAGCAGCACAGTGCATGGAATTGTTAGGTGAAGATCCTTTGAAAAAGGGAAAAGAAACCCTTTCAATGTGCTTTTGTCTCCATGTATAGCCTTTACAAACTACTTGCACATCACAAATGTCGTAAAATCAAAATCTTCACAGATAAAGTGCTGGCCTGTCTCTTTCATAGTGCAATAAAAGAAATAATCAGCAATTTTACTTCAAGCTTTCATTATACCACTTGTATGGATCTCTCCTAGATAGCAGTTAGACTAATTGCCATAAATTTTTCAGACAACTGGTTTGCATTATCTTCTGTATACAATGTAGAGAAAACAAACATATTGAATCTATACAGATAGGAAAAAGATTGCTATTTCTGTAGCTTCAACATGATTAGAAAAACTTATGGTGCCTTTCACAGGATTTGGTGCTTTGTACGTAATAACTATTGCTTCATCTTTTCAAGAATAAATGTTACTATAAAAATTCAAGCTTTTTAGGGGTATAGTAAATTAAAATTATTATGTTTTGAGAAATCTAGAAGCTGTTATTAAAATACACATTAAATCATAGAGGACCTATGAGAAGGAATGGCTTATGCTTGTCCTGTTTTGAAAGCAGGAATCAATTCTTCAAGACGTGCTGAAATCAGTGATACTGATACATAACTAAATAGAAAAATGAAGAAAATCCCATTAGTTTCAAGATGGGTTAATGGTTACAGTAAGACATGTAAAATATTCCACTTTAACAATGCTAAGGTGTTGCAAAGACAATGAGAATACAACATACAGAGAAAATTAAAGTTCTTGTGTCTTGGACTTTTCATCATAATCAAGACAATACTTATTTAAACAATGGAAGTCAAGTGATAAGGAAAATGAAAAATAAGAGTATTGCTGTCACTGATATTTAGTTATGCATTGCAAAGGAATACTCTGACTGACATGAAAACCCACAGAAGCCAATCAAGTCCCAGATGTTGGGTGGGGAATGATTAACATAACACTGTGTAAGACGATACTAGTCAATTCCCAAAGAAAGCATTGTTACTTGGCACTGATTGTCACATTTTTACCTTAAGTCTTTGTAATACTGCTCTTGTTCTGCAGAGGTGTACACTGTACACAGAGGATTACAGAGGTGTATGTCATACTGTTTGGGATACCTACGCTTTATCTCATGCAGAGATAGGTTGTCTCAGAGTCTATTAGGCAATGGAAGACGTATTTTCTACTGTGTTGGGCCATGTTTGTGCAACTTGAATCCTATTTTCATGACTGTAGGAAAATCATTTAACATATTCTGATACTTCATTGGGCTAGGCCTGCTTAAATGATCAGTCTCTTAGAGCATGCCTGAAGAAAGAAAAAAAGTGACAGAGATTTTCCTAATGATTTCTAATTTCTTCAATGCCTTATTGAGGTCACTGCCTTTTTTATCCCATTCCCTCTGTTTTCCCATCTTTGATTCCTCCTTAAACATCCCATAATGAGTTTTGTGCACTCTTCCCAGGCATCCCATAATAAACCCATAGCCCCCAGCAGTAACTTCCCCAGTCTGTAGAGGGTCTCAGGACAGGCGTTCCCACTGAATCAAGGTGGTGGGGCCCCTCCTAGCCTGTGGGGCTGAAGCCCTCCTGGGATGCCCTGGGGCAGCCAGGGCAGGGGCTTGTGTCCGTGACTGGTTTACTGGGTTTCTCCTGCCTGGTGCTGTGCCTCCCTGCTGCTTCATGCCTGGGCCTTTAATCACACATCCTAAGAGATACATCAGCCATTACTGCCTGTGTCATGAAGGAAATCATCTCCTGTATCTCCTGTGGCTGCTCCAGGAGAGTTTGAAGAGGGAAGGGGCCACAACTCCACCACCTGCTGCAGCACACAAAGAGCAGGGATGCCCATCCCATGCTGAACATCTTGCTGTTGATTCAGATTACCTCTCTGTTTTGTCATGCAGAAAAGGCAGAGGTCCTCAACACCTTCTTCACCAGCACTGTAGGGTCCCAGGCTTCAGGAAAAAAATTGCCAATTGAACCAAACATCGACCCACCATCGGTGAAGGAAGAGTTAGTATACAAATTACTACAGGAGCTTGACCCCCACAAATCGATGGGCCCTGACGCCATCCACCCGAGGGTGTTGAGAGAGCTTGCTGACATCATCGCAAGGCCGCTCTCCATAATCTTCAAGAAGTCATGGAGAACAGGGGATGTCCCAGAGGACTGGAGGAAGGCAAATGTTATCCCTATCTACAAGAAGGGCTCGAGGGAGGATCCGGGTAACTATAGGCCCATCAGCCTTACTTCAATCCCTGTGAAAGTTATGGAATGAATCCTCCTGGGGGTCATCACAAGTCAATTGAAGCACGCAATTGGGAAAAGCCAACATGGCTTCACTAAGGGCAGATCGTGCTTGACAAACCTGGTGGCCTTCTATGACAAAGTGACTTGCCTGGTTGACATGGGGCGGGCAGTGGACATTTTCTACCTAGACTTCTCCAAGGCCTTTGATACAGTCCCCCACAGTCTCCTCCTGGAGAAATTGATGTGTTATGGCCTAGACGAGTGGTCTGTGCAGTGGATGGAGAACTGGCTGACAGGCTGCACCCAAAGGGTGGTGGTAAATAGCTCTTTCTCAAATTGGCAACCTGTCACAAGTGGAGCCCCCCAGGGATCGATATTGGGCCCAATGTTATTCAACGTCTTTATAAGTGATCTGGATAACGGCATCAAGTGTAGCCTGATGAAGTTTGCTGATGACACCAAGCTGAGTGGGGAAGCAGGCACACCAGAAGGGAGAGCTGCCCTGCAGGGAGATCTGGATAGGCTGGAGGAGTGGGCCGACAAGAACTTTATGAAGTTCAACAAGGACAAGTGTAAGGTCTTGCACCTGGGAAAACATAATCCAGGAGTGCAGCGCAGACTGGGATCCACCTGGCTGGAGAGCAGCTCAGTGGAAAGGGACCTGGGGGTCCTGGTGGACAGGAAGCTCAACATGAGCGGACTGTGTGCTGCTGCGGCCAAGAAGGCCAACAGGATGCTGGGTTGCATCAAAAAGGGCATCACCAGCAGAGATAAAGAAGTCATTATCCCACTCTAGTCAGCGCTTCTCAGGCCACACCTGGAGTACTGTGCACAGTTCTGGTCCCTGCTATACAAAAAGGGTGTGGACAGGCTGGAAGGGGTCCAGAGAAGGGCCACCAAGATGACCAAAGGACTGGGAAGCCTGCCATACGAGGATAGGCTGGGAGAACTGGGTTTGTTCAGCCTTGAGAAAACGAGGCTCAGAGGGGATCTCATCACCATGTACCAGTACTTAAGGGGTAGCTACAAAGAAGATGGAGACTCCCTTTTTACACGAGTCACATGGAGAGGACAAGGGGGAATGGAGATATAAATTGCTCTTGAGGAGATTCTGATTGGACACCAGAGGGAAATTTTTCACAGTGAGGACAGTCAAGCATTGGAATAATCTCCCCAGGGAAGTGGTTGACTCGGCCACGTCGGACACCTTCAAGAGTCGTCTGGACAGGGTGCTGGGCCATCTTGTTTAGACTCTGCTCTTCCTAGAAAGGTTGGACTAGATGATCCCTGAGGTCCCTTCCAACCTGTGATTCTGTGACTCCGTGATTTATCATGCCCAAACCCTGGTCAATGGCCTGATCAGCAGCAGGTACTATGCAAGGCTTCTCAATCTTCTTCTAGCTGTCAGCTGCCTCAAGAAATTGTTGCCACCAGCCACAAATCACTAGAAAACAGGTAAACATGACACTTGAAGAGAAATGAAGCTTCATGAGAATGAAGAGAAATGAGTATTTTTCCCCTCACATTATTCTGCGACCATTTCAGTTACACTTCAGTCCTTCTCCTAGTGATGTACTCTCACTAGACTTTGTACACTCAGTGTTCAAGAGACACTTTCTCAGCCCAAGAGCTGAAAGACACCTTTTGCAAATGACTTGATATCTCCCTACTAACAGACGCAAAAAACAAAGGATATTTGGCCTGCCACCATAGTAGTTGCTGGAGTGTCTTGTGAGGGGTGTCATGACAGATATCCTATAAAACCCTGTAGAAAGTAGCAGGAGGGATGACAGTCATTCATAGGAAGAGTACAGGTTAATACATTCTGGTGAAAATAGTGGGTATGTTGACCAATATTTTCATCAGCAAGAATTGAGCTGTACTCATGCTAAGAGTGGGTTTTAGCAGGACAGGACAAGTGAAAGGTAGTACCCCAGGTAACATCACCTGCTACACTATGTGCTCTTCAATTTATATGGCAATATAATCCCTACATCAACAACGGGATTCTATCTGTTGCCTGCAAAGCAGGTTATTTACTCAGCTTCTGTGTGCTTAAATACAAATATATCTGCATGACCTTGTGATCATTCTTGTGGTCCCAGCTCAGCCACAGCACGTCTGACAATTAACTGCATTTTCACTTCTTTTTCTTGATATTAGGACATACTAAACCTGACTCCAGACTTCCCGCAGGTAATGTTTATGAATTGGGAGACAATAACTAACAGATCAGAGACAATAAAAACCTGATTCTTAGGTCTTTTCCCTATTATCACTGGCTCTGGAAACATTCCTAATCCATTTCAGAGAAAAACCAAACAACTAACAATGGTGAGGGTAATTATAGTTATCAAATTTATGCTTCTGATATGACATGTTGCTGAACAATGTTCAGTAAGTGCTTTGCCTCCAAGAGTTACTAGTATAAAGTCCATGGCAGATCTGGACACAGAACTCAGGAACTATTTATTTAGCCATGGGACGATTAGACATCTGCCACAACTGATAAAACACTACTAACAATCACAATTGAAATAAAATATGAATTATTTTGTGTGAGGGACATTTCATAAAATTTCAGAAAGATGTTACCAGTATAAACCTAACAGGTTTCGCAGAGAATAAATATCCTAATTCTCCAACAACAAACAAAAATAGATGTTCTAAGTCTATAATTAACAGATAATTAACAGAAGTATTCAATTATTTTATATGATTCCATAACTGTCCAATGTCCTTCAGTCTTTATTTTTTTAAATATAATATAAAAATACAGGGAAAAATAAATTCTTGAGCAATCTAAATGGGTCTATTTTGATTTGCATTTGAACAAGAGTATACAGTTGGAATTTAACAAACCTGATTTACTCTCTCAGGACAGAATACAAATTTAATTCATTAATTGCTTTTTGCTTTATTTACAGGTTAAAACTCCACTGAGACATATCATTTGACATTTAGGAGATCCTGGCTGCATGGCTATCAATCAGCGTTACAGATTCGTTAAGCATATAAAAATTACTTTTACATTTTTTTTTTCCAGCTTTCTGAAAATATTCAGCCACAATAAATAAATCAAAACATCCATGTTCTGCTCTGCATAATGTGACTTCCAGCTGTTGGTGGCCTCAGAACAAACAGGACACACAGTTAAAAATAAATTAGTCTTCAATCAAGTGGCAATGAATGTCCGGCACTTTCCAGTAGCTGTGTGTGCTACGTGGAGTGCTGTACCTGGGTGAGGTTGTTGAGTACCCATCATGATTTTTGTTTTTAAAACACCCATATCTTTTTTTAAAAATAGAATAGACTACGTCAGTTGGAAGGGGCCTACAATGATCATCTAGTCCAACTGCCTGACCAGTTCAGGGCTGACCGGGGCATTGACCACTTGCTTAGGAAGCCTGATCCATTGGTTGATGACCCTCTTGGTAAAGAAATGCTTCCTAATGTCCAGTCTGAACCTACCCTGGTGCAGCTTTGAACCATTCCCACGCATCCTATCACTGGATATCTGGAAGAAGAGATCAGCACCTTCCTCTCCACTTTCCCCCTTCAAGAAGCTGTAAAGAGTGAAGAGGTCACCCCTCAGCCTCCTTTTCTCTAAACTAGACAAGCCTGAAGTCCATAGCCAGTCATCATAGGACATGCCTTACAGCCCTTTTCCATAGGGGCAGACTTATTTGCAGCTGACACTAGTTTTGCTTAGACTTCAGCTGAACAAGTTCTAACCCCATCCATGTTGAACCAGGGCATTGATCTTATGGTCCACAAAAAGATTAATAAAAGATTAATTTTGGCTTTGTTAAATTTTAGCCAACCATAGTTCAAAAGATCATAAGACCACAGCAGAGATGTAGTAACAGAAATGTAGGACCGATGAAACCAGCACAAACTCTTAGCAGAAGAGTATATTTGCAGACATAGTCTGCAGCCTTTTAAATGTAATGATACATGACATTTAGTCTGCAGGTAACCTGGACCTTTGTGTAAGTCACACTGACCAGCAAGAGGAGCGGAAACAAATCAATGATAGAAAAGCTTTGGACGACAGAAGTCAGATTAAGAGGAATGGGAGAAGATAGGAAAAAGATACCTTACTTTCTTTGTAAATTGCACTGTTGCTGACCTGTTCTGTTTTATTATACAACAGTGCCTGTGAATGTGCAATACCCAAATACAGGTAAAAAGAGGAGAATCATAATATTTCTGCAGTCACACAGCAGCACACAGGAATTCAGAGACATGCAAAAACATACATCAAGCAGGACTTCATGCAAAGAAAGCTCAGGGTATAGTACAAGCAGGAAAGGTTCCACCAGAGGTTCTGCAGGGAAGGACAGAAGAATCATCAGATGTGTAATGTTTTCCTTATGTGGAATAATGTGGGATAGGTATATCATAGAAATCAATGCAATTATGAATGGTCTGGACAGAGCAAATATAAAGTTTTCATTCAATGATTCATAAAACGAAAGTGGAAAAGGAATCAGAAGAAATTATCAAGCAAGAAATTTAAAATAAATTAAAAGTAGTAGGTTTTTCACCCACATGTAACTGCACTTTGGACTTCTTTACCACAAAAAAAAAGTTGTGGAGGACAAAAGTCTAAATGGATTCAAAAAAGCAACTAGGCAAATTTATGGAAAATATTTCCATAGGAAATACAAAGAGCAGAGGTTCAGATGTGACTTCCAGTACTTGAAAACTCTAAGCTGTATCATTCTGTTCACATCCTGTTTTAACTCTTTAAAAGTCTCCTATTATTTACTGAAAGAGAGATGGAGTTTTGGTTCAACCCTTAGATTTTTATATATTGGGACTGCAGCAAGTGGTTTGAATGTCATACTGGATCCTGTAAGATAATGCTTTTGCTATCAGTAAGAACACTCTTATAGCATTTAACAAGTGATCTCAGGATTCAGATGCCATTGTGCCAAACAAGAAATGAAGAAGCCTTTTCTTAAACCACAGGTCGTAAGCTTTTCTTTAGCAATGGGACATATTTTACTTAACCTTGTTCAAATATGGCAGGGGCAGTTATTAAAAAAATGTAATCATAAATAATTTGTTGCACTGGCTTTGTAGTCTCACACTTTCAGTGTGAGAACAAAGCTGTAAGGATGAGAAAATAACCAGCTTAGTTTCAATGTCACAGGCATCTGAAATGGGAGTAACAAGTCGTACAGATGCCGAGGACTCCAAATTAGGTGCTTGAATTTATCTCAGTTTTAACAAATCAAAGTTCTTGCTAGCAGCTCTGAGACAGAATTTTAAAAAGTGTATTATTCCTTTCTCAACATAGACTCCCTCCCCTTCTGAAATAAAAATGCATAAATTACAGATGGAGGTCTTCTGGGGCAGCACTGACTGTTATACTAAGAGCACATTTTAACTAGACTTGTCAACAGGTTGAGATCATCAATTTTTGCAGGCATATCACTTCTCTTGCTATAAAGCTGGCATAATAATTTCCTTCACAGTTGGCAAAGTATTTAATATCTATTTCCCTGAAATAAACTATACCTATTTGAAATGAAACCTTAGGTGTCCTTAATAATATGACCCTTAAATTGCAGTTCCTTTCTGGCTACACAGGTAGTATGAAATAGAAGATGAATTCTACTATATGCCAGGAGATGAGTAGATAGATTTTGATAGATAGATTTTAGATAGATAAATTTTCAGCTTTTCTCTTCTTGTAACAGTTGTGTATTAAGAAATATTCTCTCTCCCCCTTCTCCAGCCAAGATTAGCACTCTTTTCAGAATCAAGCAACCATTTGCATAAACACCACATTACTCCATTGCACCAAGGTAACTGAATACCAGATTATTTAGTCCAGAGGAAATATTGCAAACATGCTCTATGTCTGTATACGTGTAGATATTTTGGATGTGGAAAAAGTACCAGTAGATGGTGCTCAAGAATATATTGCATAAACAGCTATGCGTTTGTCAAGAATAGAGAGAGGAAGTAATGGATAATGCCTTTCTGAGACAACTTTCCAACTCAGCAGTTAAGGCAAGTAACCTTAGCTATTCCAAAATGTAAAAAGGTAAGAGTAAGGAAGGTACTGTGTGACAGAGTAGGCAAGATCCTACATGCACCATTTTGTAGTGTGAGGCTTAAGCTGTAAAATTTACCACAGTGTCTAGATCAGAGCTTGTTCAGGTCCCTCTATACACAGTGGAAAAAATAAGCAGTACTAACAAAAGCCTCATTTTTTTTCTAAGGTGGACACTTGTTGGGTTTTTAGACTCCATTGAGCTGTGTTGTGTGCAGCATAAGACCTATGTGTATAACAATTCACACCAAATACTTGAGAAAGTCTCCACTGGCTTCCCTCCCCAGGAAGACCACAGACACGGAGCTGGATTGCCCTATACCTCATTAATTTTTGGCTACTGTAACAACTCTCCTGTTTGATAGGGACCCATCATTAGTGTAATCCTGACACCTCTAACAGAGGACTGGAACAGAGAGATTGGAAAACATGCAACACAAAGATGCTTCAAGATCAAAGAAGCTCAAAGGACATTATGATCATCTTTCTGACTCTGCACTCCATTTATTCCAGCTGTTCTTTGGACATATATGGGCTCTGATGTCCATAGTCTTACATACACACACAAAAAAGTTAATGGAAACTTCAAATATTTCCTCATGTCTTTAGTGTTGAACAAATAAAATGAGCCTCTAAATGGGTACATGGTCGGGTTTTGTTTTTTTTTTAAAAAAGAAAAGTAGATTCTATACACATTTATATGTATATGTATATCAATATATAAAAACACAGACATATGTGTACATATATGTATATATATAAAGTTCCTTTACTTTGTTGAATTATACAGTTTAAAACAAATAAATTCTAACCCAAAGGTTTCTAATAGGAAAATAGAATGGAAATTTTTACTTGATTAGTCTCTTTTACTTGGCATTGCCACGGGATATTTGACACCTAGAGCAAGATGTTGAATTAGCATTCTTCCCTATTGTAATAAACGATTGGGAACAGGATTGTGTTCAAAGTAAAACCATATTGGGACTCATTCATAGCTGGCCTCTTGTGCAACAGATATTAAACTGAATTTCTGTGTCTGCTTGTCTATTTGTCTCCTTTTTCAGAATCCTTTCACTTAAGCCTTGTTGCAGCCTGATGACATTCATGAAGGAAATCTCTAGAACAACATTTACAGTGACCTATTTATGGATTTTTTTTCTATATCTCTGAATTGAATGTTACAAGGTGATTTTCCTGCTTTCCATTGACTTGAAACACAAAGGTGATTTCTGCCCCAGTAATATAAAATAAATTTCATAAGGAATACTAATACTGTCAAGATTTCATTAAATACACAGGTCTGTAAAGGTTTTCCTTGCTTATTGTTTGGAATCATCATCTGGTGGCATCCACAGTAAATATGCAAACATTATTGCAACCTTTGCGACAGAAAATCTCTCTCTTGATAGCCCAACCCTGTCAGAATATTCCAACTAAGCATTACTGATGGGAATTTAAAGATAGAAATTAATTACAAGCTTGAATTGTTTCACCGCAGTGTGCTGCCATGTTTGTCACATCACTTTCAGCTTCATTGCTTGCTGTCACTTGTCTCTCAAGATGTATTAGATTTGAGTAACTTTACAAATATGTAAAAAAGATGTATTTGGACATGCATTTCTGGAAATTAGAATTCTGTTGGTGGGTCATGGCCAGGGGAGATCTATTCAGTTTTTAAAAGCCTTGAATGCAAATCATTCCTTTGAAATGTGACACTAGCATCACTGGACTATGAGACAGAAGTAGGAAAGGAAGAGACAAAAGCCAGCTGGCCTGTTGCAATATATGCTGGTAGCACCACATAATTGTTCTTTTTGATTATTATGTGAAATTTAAGTCCATTCTTTTCTAAATACATAGCTGCCATAGACTTTAAATATCCACTATGTTTGTGGAGATGTGTCTAAATGTATGGCTTGTTTAGCCTCTGCTCAATAGGTGAACTTCAGCTCTGACATTTATGTGACATGATTCACTTTTATGTCACTACTGGTAAGAGTTGATTGAATTATAATCCCAACCTAAAAAGTGATTTTGTAAGAAACAGCATTGGGGGGCTCCAACTTGGTTTCTGGCCCAGTAATTTGCAGCTCAGAACTACTCTGTGTTTCAAAGGAAGAGAGGGAAGGGATGTTCCTCTCCATCGCCCCTTGTTAATCTCTTTTTCCATTTGCCTATGTTTCTTATTACATAGATTCCACAGACTCAGCCTGGAGTCTAAAGACAAATTAACTTCTTTCATTTTCCTCATAGTTAGTTAAATAGGATTCACCAAACCAAAAGTTACATTAGTTTAAAACTTGTTCATATTTGGTTTATGAATCATCCTTAGACTATTTCTGATATTTTAAACATAGTTTTTGTCTCTCTTTTTTGGATGAACTTTCAGATTTAGGGCCTGTTCATTGTGATTATTCTGTAATTTTTATTGTGAGTTCCAGTGACATCGGCACTGCTCAGGACTTTATGTCTAACACTTTTTTTCATGGGAATAACCCCAGTAATAAATTATTCTATGATACATTATTATCCTCTACTTGGAATCTATGAGGCCTCATATGAAGTACTATGTCCAGCATTGGGCCTCACAGTACAAGGGAGATAATACAAATACAGCAAAAGGTTCCTGACATGGTTAGAGGCTGAAGCACATGGTATTAGAGGAGACAAGAGGGAAGAGGATAAATATCCTCTGGGTACAGGGGATTTAGAGAGAAAAGAGCCACAGCCATCTCAGAGGACCTTCCTCAGTGCAAGGACAAGAAACAATCACCCCAAAATGAAATTCTTGCTGGATATGAGGAAAAAGATATTTTCACAATGAGCATAGTTAAGCCCAGGAACAGATGCCCAGAGAGATTTTGGACCTCTGTTGTTGGAGATTTTCAAAACTTGACTGAGTAACCTGCTATAATTTCAAAGTTGGCCTTGTTTTCAGCTGAGATTAGACTACATGATCTCTAAAACTCCTTTCCAACCTAAATTATTATGAAAGTCTAATGACTAGGGTTTTTTTCTTCAGTTTCCCCCTCTTTCAATCCCTATTTCCCTTCCTCTGTCCTTTCCTATGCTTCTCATCTGGTTCATCTGTTGCTCCCTCCCTTTGCTACTCTTTCAAATTTTCTTCCATAGCATTGTTTCACTTTTCTCTTTTGCCTTTTCTGTTGCTTTTGCCATCTTTCTACAACACTCCGTTTACCTGTAAAACCTCTATAGCACAGACAGAAGAGAAAACCATCCAGAGAAAAACCTGTGAAAAAAATACAGACACTGATTAAAAGGATATACAGATCTCTCTCATTCTCTTCATTTATGGATAGATAACTTATACAATAACCTGTGGGTCTGGCTATTTCACTTCCACTTTTTCTTCTCTCCTGTACTCAACAGGTGTTCCTTCTTCCGACCTTTGCTACCTTGAACCTCTCTGCTCAATCGTGCCAGTGTCTAATCCCTGTATACATCCCAATATTAATGTTGTACCTTCCTGACTGAGCTTTTGCCTCTGTCTCCTTTCCTATTCAGTGTGTCCCCCCTTCCAGCTCTTTCTTTAACAGGCTCTCAATTTAAGTTTTCTAGCTCATCAAGTCAAAGTCTTATCTAATTTCAGATATTCCTTTTCACCCATCTTTGCAATAGTCAGAAATTCCAGTCAACATTTGCCGTTTTTAAACCACATGCTCCTTATCAGAGTTCCCTTATGGGTCTTTGTGCTTTCCCAAAACCTTATGACAATCCCAAAAGTGAATGGTTTTTCATGGGAAAAAAATAAAAAAAGAAAGTGAACATATCACTTGCAGAAAAACAGCTCTGCCAAATTTCAGTGCATAGCATGGAAGACCAGAACTTGAGAAAGTTAAACTTTTTCAGTGAAATAGCTGTAAGAATTTGTTATTAATAGCAAACCAACATACTTTCTCATGCTCAGAAATGGCCAGAGTGTATTTATGGAAACCCCATGAAATAAAGTTGCCTCAAGGCAGACACCTGGCATGGGAAATTGAAGCAAGAATAGTTAACCTCTGCAAAGACTATAAATAGTTGAAAACTGCAAGTTAAATATGAAGATATTGACTAGAGAAGACATTTCTAGTTTGGCTTAGAACACATTGTTGCACAATTTTATTTTTGTTCAAATATAATGTGGTGTTTTGAGATTCTATTCCTTCTCCCATTTATTGCCAATTTCATACTGGACACACACCAGTATTAAGTCTTGATCAATGTCTGAAAAAACAACTGTTAATTTTCTCTTTCTTAATAATCTGATACCATTCCAAATTCTGGTTTTGTGTATTTCTTATGTGATAACTACATTTTTCTTTTTGATCCATTTGACTTCATTCTATCACCTGTCTTTTTTATAATTAATTTGTACTGTGCTCTTAATTTTCAACTTTGTATGTTTGTATACAAAATTTTCCACTGCAATAATGTCTTTTCTTCACTTTGGGTGGTCCTACTAATTTCCACATCATAATTTTCACATGCAACAAGGATATGTTGCAGTATTGCTGCAGTTATTTTTCTTTTAGATAAAATTAACCAAATACAGTCACTAACATCTATATTTTAAATGGTTTAAACCAGGCCTTACTGTTTAAGCTCTTATTAAGAACCTCCCTTTCTCTTTATTTCCTCTGTCTTCTTGGAATTAGTGTTCTGGGAAAATCAAGCACAAAATATGTTTTACTATATTTCTTATATTCTCTCCATTATCTTTTCATATCACTGATGATTTCCCCTTTCAAGACTGTACAAAATGCTTTAAAGCATTTCCAGGGACTTTTTTCTGTCTTCAAGCTGAGTTTTGACTCTCAGATTAAAACTCAAATTTAAGACAAGGCAGTTACCTTCCAGCATTCTGCTAGAGACGTACTAAACTGAGGTTCTCTTCCTTGTAATCCCATCAGATATTGACTCTGTTTAACTGTTTGCCAGGCACCTAAGAGACAAAAATCATGAAAATGCTCCAAATACAAAAAATTAATTGGTGACTGACCATATAAAATTAGAGTGGGTGTGAAGAATTATCTCAATTATTATTGACTTTACAGAGGCTTATGGAAATGAAATAATCACTGAAGTCAATTGGCCAAACCCTGAAAATAGAGAGCTCAGCCACAGAACTTGACTATTATTTTATTCACAGTAAATGCACATAAGAAAAAGAAATGGAGTGTATCTTTTAGGTAGTAATGAATGGCCATGAGTAATCATGGCTGAAAACAGTGTTCATGTGCAGGTACCTATGCAGATAAACAAATAGGCATATGTTTATATATCTAATATAGAGAGAGATCAAAAAAAGATAACATAAACCCGATTTTGATATTTAATATTTATCACTTATGAAAGTATATAATAGAGTAAAAACTGCTTAGAACTCTCTTACAGTCATAAAACAGAAGTATGAAACAAAGAACAACAATCTACAATCACCTTGCCTTAGGAAGAATTAAAAAAACATTCAAGATCAGAATATCACAGAGACAAATGTGTAACTTCATGCTTTCTTTAAGGTATGGGTAATACATGGACCTTGAGTGATACCTACTCTTCTATAAAATGTTGACATCCACCACTGAGAAAGCACTATTACACACATGGTAGGGATTTTTTTTAATATATTGCCCTACATCTACAATGTTAGAAGAATTTATAAGTTGATCCATATCACTTTTACATGTTAAAGACCTCAAATCCATAGAAAAGCAGATTTCTGGGAGAGGTGAAGAACAGAGGAGAAGCGCAGGATAATAAGTAATGTCAGGAATCCCAAAGATACTAAAATATTTCCCATGTTCCAAGGGTTCCATGCTCCCATTTCCCAAGGGATAGTTTGTGTAAAGTTGATCAGGTAGAATATGACTAGTGAACCGTAGTGAAACTATTCAGTTTGTAATGTGTTTGTGGAATCTTATGGAATCTTAGAAAAAGTACTCACAATAAGAGTAAATTTGGGCAATGATTCATAATTGTCTGTTCCTCAACAGATGCGAATATTAACTTCATGTCTCTTCAGGGAAATTGTCTGTGTGACTCAACTTTTGCAGGCCAAAGAAAACATGATTATTAGAGAAAGCCCTGGAATCAGACATCAACTGTGCCATCCTGCATCAGGGACTACAATATTTTTTTCTCTATATGTTTATTCAAAGCTATTGTAAACTCTAAAACTACTACTTCTGTATAGGGATTTTTCAATCTTTGTAATTTCCAATTATTAGTCTTTCATATTCCAATGAATATGGTAAATTCCAGGGTTAACAAAATGTACTTAATATCACTTTATTTGTTTTAACTTCTGCTTCCAGTTGGTGCAGAACCCCTCAAAGCAATGAAGCTTACTCTCTGTCTCCTGAAAGAAAAACAAAAATACAGACCATCCAAACAAATTACCCCAACTCTGACTTGAAGTGATTAAAAAATGCAACAGGAGCAATTTATTTGAAAGGGGGGAAGAAGTCACACACATTGGATAACGCTATGATCTACAGACCTGGTAGCTTTTGGGAGTTATTTTTCTTGATACACTTGAAAAACTGCCTAATGCTTAAATTAGAGAAATCAAGGCTTTTTGTCTTGGGATATATTGAGCACTATACTATGAGCACTCTCAGACTCAAGGAGGTGCCCATTTGAAGGGATGGGACTAGAAGGGATATCAGGCACTAATGTTGCAGGATGTCAGAATTCAATACAGACTGATGTAAACTTCTCCAAAGGAGACATGAGCCACCAGTACTGTGATTCTCAATTCAAGAATGTCCTGGGACAGAATGGCTGGGACAGAGTTAATTTTATTCCTACTATACTTGTGGTACAGTGCTGTGTTCTGGATTTAGTATGAGAATAGAGTTGATAACACTGATGTTTCAGTTGTTGCTAAGTAGTGCTTACACTAGTCGAGGACTTTTTCAGCTCCCCAGGCTCTGCCAGGTGCACAAGAAGCTGAGAAGGGGGCACAGCCAGGACAGCTGAGCCAAACTGAAGGCATATCCCACACCATATGACATCATGCTCAAGTATATAAAGCTGGGGGAAGAAGAAGAAAGTGGGGGACGTTCGGGGTGATGGCATTTGTCTTCCCAAACAACTGTTACACATGATGGAGCCCTGCTTTCCTGGAGATAGCTAAACACCTGCCTACAGATGGAAGCTAGTGAATGAATTCCTTGTTTTGCTTTGCTTGTGTGCACGGCTTTTGCTTTACGTGTTAAACTGTCTTTATCTCAACCACAAGTTTTGTCACTTTTACTTTTCTGATTGTCTCCCCCATCCCACCATGGGAGTGGGAGTGAGTGGCTGTGTGGGGCTTACTTAGTTGCTCTCTGGGGTTAAACCATGACAAAAGATCAATCCACTCAGCAGCATCTTCTGAACACACAGCCCTGTCTATCTTCAGGGACCATTTTATAAACATATACTCAACCAACAAACCTGAATCCACTGCCAAAGCTAAAATAACAGGTTCATTGTCCATTTTTCAATTAGGTCAACAGCCTACTGAGTAAGATCATAATAGCAGGCCTTTTGACTGCCATTGTGAACAAAAATAAAGAATTGATGTCCTGAATCAAAAGAGCCCCAAATACTATGATTCTTCTAAGCCTCAGTCTCTGAAGCATTTAAACTACTGCTTTTATTACAGACACGGTTGCATTCCCATTAGGGTGCTACTTCTAAGCTCAGCTTGTCTTTTCTCAGATCATTGTTTAATTAAATGTCTAGTCCCAATGTGAAAGAAGACCTTACTCTTAATTAACAGTAAACCCTCAAAAAGTTTAATTTACCAATCTTACAATTTAGGTAAAACTTTTGAGCATTAGAAAAGGTATTTGATAACATTATGTATATATATACTTACATATACAAAATAACAGATCATTCAGAATCTTTAGGGCTGTACTGACCTTACCAAGTTTTCCTAGATTTGTGACCTGCTCCTCATCCGCTAAAAATAAAGGCTTATTAACAAGTCTAAGAACAAACACATAGATAGATACAAGGCCTAAATAAAAATCTTCCATACAGCAATCTATCTGTAATTATGTGACTGACATGGTTGAAAGTGCTGACAAACATGACAACTTTATGACATGGAACATATATTGTACACTGTCATGACTATTTGACACCTATGTACTTAGAACATAGTCTGTAGAAGCAAAATCTGGACCAAAGTCCATCAATTATTCCCAACCAAAGTCCTATAATTCTCAGCAAACCGTAAATAGTGTTAGCACAATTTTTGCAGACAGCAAACCAATTCCCACCTCTTCAAGGACAGAATGGTGAAAAGGTCAGTTCCTAAAATGCTGAATAACTTAATCTATAAATTTGCTACTTTGCTGTTAGGTTTCTCACTCTTACTTTATAGCTCAGGTCAGTTGGCTGAAATATTGGTGTATTTTATGTATGTGGAACTACAGGGATCTCTAGTTATGCTGAACCTGTAAGAAACAGTAGCATCAATGGCAGATTTGGAATGAAGTCTTGGTCCATGATGGAACAAGACTTAAAAGCCGATCTACCACATCTGGTCTTCCTTATTCCCCACTACCTAGGATTTCATTTTATAAAGAGACCAATTTCATCATAAAGAGAAATGATGGGAAAAAACCCCACTCATAAATGGGCTGAATTTCTGCCTCCAGCTTCTCTAGTTTCAATATTTTATGTCAAGCATTTTATTACAGGCATAAGTCATGTCATACGTACGTCATTTGATCAGACATACTAAAACCACAGGGTAACAGTGAGAAACGTTGCTAACTAGTCACCACAAAGATTTGTGATGAAACTTTTCATTTCACCTACCTATTTGTTAAAGATCACAGAATACAATAGTCTCAGCCTCACCATTCTGCTGAACTATAATTCTGTGTTTGGAGTCATTCTCATGGGCTTGAAAAGCCTTTGTTGAATTTCGTCTCATTGCTGTACTCATCTGTGACACACGTATCCAATCTGAACACAGCAATTTGCTGTTGAATTTGCTTGTGATTAGCAGTGCACTAAAGTTTTGTTATGGGTGGTCAAAATATGTGTGGCTGTGGACATGCTTTACATTGCATATTTGCCATTCCTCACAACAGGACAAAGAGCTATCCTTGCTAATGCTTTGTAAGTCTGTAAACAAGACTTCACACAGCAAGATAACTCAGCTAAAAGATGCCTTATTTTTCTAAAGAGCAGGTAGTATTTTTATATATTCAGAACTTCCTTTTGAATTTACAATGGAAGGTAAGCCACTTAAAATCTGAGACAATGGGATCTTGCTAGATCTAGGATCTAGCAAGGAAGGCAGAGATAAAAGTTACAGAGAAAATGCAAACAGCCAACTATTGTTTATTCTACGTAGAGCGGGGAAGGAAGATATTTGCTGCGAAAAATTGGCTTAGGTAGCTGTTGCTTTCTGGATACAGCTGAATGCTGTTTCTGCTTTACTTGTAAGGTAAGTACTCCACTAAACTAATAATTGACCTGTAATGGTGTATTTTATAGATCTGGAGGGAAAACTTCTGGTGAATCTGTCATTGTGTTTTAGGATTAATGATGCTAAGAAACTTGCCATTTATTATCTGATTTAAACTTTGTTCCCATCTGACTTGAAAGTACTCAGCTAACTATAGTTTGGGTTTACATCATCTTACATGAACTAGGAACACATGTGGAGGTCCAGGGCTTGTAAGTTTTATGCATTGATTCCAAAAGCTGTATAGGGATGAGGCCACATATAGGCTAGAGATGTTTATTTTCACAAGTAAATAATGAGCAATCAGCTGTTACTCTGGGGACTAAAATATTGGTTACTTAGGTTACTTAGTTCCTACTGAGCTTCTAAAGTAAATGTTAGGATCAGGATGTTTGGCTGTTGTATGCTAGGGAAAACCCTACACTAAACTTCAGGATGAGTAGATATTTTTTTATATTTTATACATTTTAAAAATATATTTTATATATTCATATTTTATATATTGATTTTTATTTTATCTGTTTTTATTTTATCTTCTCATCCATTTAAATTGGTCGGTCTTTTTGGTTTGTTTTGTTTTAACCAGGGACTAAATAAGATACAGATACACACCTTAAAGGAATATTGGAAATGTCCTGTGTAGTAGTCATTTCCGAATCTACAGTGATTAAGCACATCCATTATTGTTCCTTCTAGACTATAGCTTTACTAGGAAAACAAATGAGTATTAGCTGAGATCGTCTGTGCAAGCTTGGTCCATTACAAGTTCTTTCTTACAGGTTGATTAGGGTTTTCCTTGTATTCATTATCCCCTCTGCCACCACTTGCCTGTTGCCTAGACGAGGTAGGAATCTACTTGTTTTGTGAGTCAGCTATGTTCTGCCATTTATGCCTGCAGGCTATTTTTTGTACTGTCTTTGTAAAATATGGGAGCCGTTTAATTTCACACAACACTGTATGCAAAACAGCTCCAAACTGTTACAGCATTGCAATTTCATTATGCCTTTCAAAATTTTGTTCCCTTATGATGTCATGAGATTTTTTTTAACATAACTTTAATTAGGTGAATGATTTAAATGTCAATCTAATGTATAAAAAGCTATAATAAAATATATGAACCTGTAATATTCTGAGCGTGTCCCAAAGCAAAACCACTTGCATTAGTAAAGAAATAGCTACTGATATGTTTTCTGAAAAGAACTGTATATTACAAAAAGCAAAGTAGTCCCTGTTGGAGTATTAGAAAGTCTGGGATTTTATGTTTGGTTCTTATGACTAAAGCATTTATGGCATCATAAGAACTGCTTAATGAATGTACTGCCTAGGAATACCCCACAGGGCATACTTCATTCTCTTCCTGTTACTGCTTTTGTCTCTGCAGATAATTCTACAAGCTCACTGTTAAGAAAGCAGAACTGTTACTGATCATGTATGTTTATTAGAAGTGGTTGGCCATGGAGAACACCAGTGGCTAGAATGATTCAAACTCATCTAGAAATTTTACAGGTAATTACACACAAATGAGAATTGATGACTGCTGGGATTTTCTGCATTTTGCATATTATGGTTGATAATATATTGATACGCATTGAAACAACATTATAGCTACTCCTATAATGTTCCTGGACGTGATCTCATGTATAGGCTCATGTCCTTAGATTTTCCACAAGTTAGTAATTTATGATGACTGCTTTTTTCAATCTCCCAGCAATCGCTTTCTTTTTTGATGGTTCAATTGCTAAATCCAGCAATGCAAAACAGTTAAGAATCTTTTTTTCTGTCTCTCTTGATTTAAGTTTTATGGTTAGGACTTCAGTTTCTTTTTAGTTCTAATATATTACATGGCAATTTAATAGCTTTAAAGCATGCCTAATTCTGGACTAATTTGCTACATGCATATTACCATGTAGGACAGATCAATGGAAGCAATTCTACAGAGTGAAACCAGTGCTGGTGAAGACTTTATATGTACACTGTATGCAATGTGGGACTGGTTTTTTGTTTGTTTGTTTGTTTTTGCGTTTTTTATTCAAAGTGAAGTTTTGGGGTTTTTTTCTTTTTAATTTTTAAATTTTATTTTCAGACGAGCTCTAATCTGGTCCAGTAGACTGAAGTAGCAGTGGGCGTACCCTAAATGCACCTCTGAAGCACATCTTCCCATTTAGCTCTCATCAGAAATATGTTGAGCTCCTGCAGCCGAAAATTGGTTCACATTGTGGAAACAGAGGAAGCACAGGAAGTAGGGATGGTCAAGAAATTTGCTCCCGAAATGCATGCTGGATCCAAACTCTAACACTAAAGCAGCTGCACCTGTGTGGGACTGATTCAGGCACAAGATATTAAAAAGTGTGTTCTGATAAGATGTGAAAAAAAAATACTGAATTGCGCATCTCAGTCACAGTAGCTGGAGGAAAAGAGACATTTTTGCTCATCTGGGATCATATTGTAAACTACATGGAAAGGTTCTGACCCTGGAAGCTAGGGCCCACCTTTCTTAGATGCAGAAAGGAGCTCTGAGAACAGGTAATGAATGGAGAGCCATTTATGCTGAATAATTCTGCCTTGCTCTCTTCTTACCAAGGAAGTATTTCCCAGATCCTCTTCCTAGGAACTGACTGATGAAGGAGATTGCAGAGCTCTTCTTACAGAGATTTTCCTGATCAAAATAAATTCACCAGCCTTAAGGTATTTAAAATTTACTTTGTGGTGTGTAGGGAAAATCTGGTCCAAAGCACTTTGTGCTGACTAGTTGTCTATATTAGTTTATTTTTTTCCCTCCACAATTTTTGCCTTGGATGTACTCCTTTTAACATCCATTTGCCTTTTTTTGTTGTTAGTTTATTTATTCTTTAGACTTTATATTCTTATAGCAACCAAAATTATTTGTTCCTCCTGAATACTATGAATTATGACATTTGGTATTTTTCAGATATATTGGATGGAACTGAAAGTTCTATCTCTTCTGTCAGTTACTTGACCTGGTGACTGCTGGGCACTAGAGCTGATGTACAAGGCTCATACAAATGACCACCTGAAATGACCTCGATGACCAGTATCCTCCTCCAAAAAACATAGTGTTTTTTGACTAAAAAACATAGTGTTATTTTGAGTCTATTCCCACAATTAAATGATAGCTCTGCTTTCCTGTTTACTTCCGCTAGCCAGACTACTACCTAATTTGTTAATGTAATTTTCATGCTGCACTTTCCACTGCACATTTTTCTTTTTCCTTTTTTGCTTTTCTGAAAGTTGCTCAGGACCCAAATGTACTGCTTCCTTCCTCCTGTCCTTAGTGGAAAAGTTTTTCCCAATCCTCCTAATAAACTATTCCCTTTCTTTCATCTTTTGTATTTATTTCCATTGTTCTCATGTTACTTTCCTAATTTACTTTTACTCTAATTTGTTTATTTTCTAGCCACGTAAACCTTTTAAAAAAATTATTTGCATGGTATTTTGTTACATGTAAAAGCACAAAATATTAGGTGTGTAGGACACAAGAAACAGTTGTGTTTGAGCAAACCAGAAATTCAAATAATCATTATCTGGGTTAGAAGGGACCTCTGGAAGTTTCTATTGCAACCCACTGCACACAACAAGGTGAACACTGAATTCAGACATGGGTCTTGAAAACATCCAGGGACAGAGATTTTGCAGGCTGTATGGGCAACCTGTTGCAATGCTTGATTATTCTGCTGGTGACAAGTTATTTTTCTCCTTTTTTGATATATACAGTTTGAACATGCTCTGTTTCCTTTTATGACCATTGTCTTTTGTTCTCTGTGAATGGCCTGGCTCTGTCTTCTCTGTTGCCTCCTGTAGGTAATGGGAAGGCTGCTGTTAGGTCACACCAAAGCCATCTCTTCTCAGGGCTGAACCAACACCTCAGCCACCCCTCACATAGTATGCACTCCAGCCCCTTTCTATCCAGTGGTTTAGCCGTTAAAGTGAAACTTTACCTCTTATTGACAGTTAAGTTTATCCATGATCTGTAGTCAGCATGTTTTTGGATCAAAGCAAGCTCCTACTGGCTACAGAGCTAGAAGCTGGGACTTTCTGCCTCTTAAATACAAGATACTGTGGTGGGGGTCACCTCTCCACCACTGATATCTGATCTTGGGGTGCAAGACCTGGACATGCTGCTCATTGGAGATGCTTGCTGTGGGCAACATGCCAAGAGCTGTGAACTAGAAGTCTCTTTTGTCTCTTCTGAGGTGAGGCATTCTGCAAGCAGTTCTAGAATGTGGATTGTTGGAGAAATATTCCTGTAAAGCATTCCAGTTAAATGTCAGATGGGACAATGTCTTGATGATGTGTTTTTGATTGTGTGGATTTTGGATTTTTCTTTTTGGTTGGTTGGTTTGGGTTGTTTTTTTTTTTTCCTGGGGTGTTTTTGTTCATTTTTGTTTTGTTTTGTTTTTAACACCTTAAAAAAGATTATGTCACTAGTTTAATAAACTTTTCCCTTAATATTTATGAAAAGGCACACAATAACAGATGTTATATCTAGAACATGGAGGAAGCTTTTCTGCATCTTCTTGTTTATCAAGATTTTTTCTTGTTCCCTGAGGCAGAAGAAAGCTCGATACTTTGTCATGACTATCTACAGCATGGTCTCTTTATTTAAAAATCGATGTGCACAAAATACATGTGTTAATAGCCTGGAGATCATGACTCCCATCCTTTGTTAATTTTTCTTTTCCTGTCTGAGACTCCTCTACTTTGTCTTATCATTCTGTGTATCCTACAATTTATGTTAAATATAATTTATTATTTTTCACACCATATTATGGAAGATAGTGCTGACTCCTGAGTGCAAAACTTCTACCAGCAGTAACATGGAAAAGCCTTCTTTACTTGTGTAAGAGAAGTGAATATATTAAGTCTCAACACAGGCTCAATTGAGGTCATATCCATCGCAGACCACAGGGCATACAGTGTAATTGGGAAAACAGCAGCAGCAGTGTTTCTGTTCATTTGTAGATAGGAAAAAACTCTTTTTTTTTTTTTCCCCGCAGTAATAGCAGGGATTTTATTTAGCTGGTTTGCTGTAACACAATAAATCATGCTTTCATGTTCCAAAATTTGATCTTTTAAAAAAATATATACTGGAATAGTTAGTTAGAAATGTGTTCTTTAAAATTTGCTGATTGGAAGACGCTACTATATGAGCTTTTCTCATTGCCATGAAGAGCCAAAATTTCAAGGTGGTGTCCAGCTAAAGGACAACACAGCACAGCTGAGTTCACTTGGGTGTTAAAGTAGTCAATCATGTAATGAGATGGATGGTACTCTGGCCAAATTTGGAAGAAAATCATTGAGTTCTTGACATTTATGTCAAAGTCTTTTTAATGTCATTTGTGATCCCCTCACACTGATTTTTCTTAAATGTTGTTTTGTTCTCCTTTTTTTTGACTGCTCTTTCAGGAACACTTCATCTATACAAAACGCGCACACGTATACACATATGTATTGTTATAGAAATACTTGATTGTATACATTTGATTTGAAGGATTTGCAAAACTACATTGAAAGCTACTGTGGGAGTATCCCTGGAAAGTTATTCTGGGTATCATTCATTTAGAGAGCCAGTACAGTGTTTCTACATATTAGAGTAGAAATATTAGAAACAGTTACTGTGTGAACAATTTGCCAGCAATGCAAGGACTGAAATATATCTTATTGAACAGTTCCTTCAATGGCCTGTGTAAATCACAGCCTCTTTGTGTACAGGTTGATGAGAACAAACATCTAAATTTGCTGTATAAACTGCTAGTTGTCAATTGTTCACCTGGTTTTCTTGAGTCAGTGTTTCACAGCAGACTTTCGAATTATTTTCTTCTGTGGTCCTCTTGTAACTCTTTGGCACCTGAGGCAGTGAATTATACCTGTTTGTCCTTCTCTACGGTAATATAACATGCTGGAAGACTGTATTCCTACAGCATACAGAACCACCCTTCCACCTCTTCTTTATCTCTTGGACAAATTATACCCATCTCAGAGGAGACTGCAGTTATGAAAAATATCCCAAAAAGTTTTTAGATGATCTTTGATGACATCAAAGTAAATAACAAATATTTGTCAAGCTTTGAAGATTTCTCCTTGTGTTTCTCATTGCAATTTTTCAGTGAACCTTTTTCATGCTTTCAGGAGTTTACTGTCATAAAGATGCTGATCTGTGGGTATTAGGCATATAACTTCTACTTCTTGCTCACTGTGCTTGTTAATCTATCATCCTGGGAGGCTGATGAACCACACTAGCAAGTGTAGGAGCACAGAATGAAAGGGGAATTTATGAAGGTTTTGTTGCCTAAGCAGTGTTCGCAAAGGGAAATACTTTTTTATGCAGTGATACCCAAGAAGTGTGTGTATGAGCTAAAGTAAATTACAGCAGACCTTATTAATGAGGACACAGTGGCCAAGTAACAGCATCCTGTATAGAGAGGATACTCATGATTAATGTTGCTCTCCAGGAGGCTGCAGTGACCACACTGTTGGTCAATCACTCTTTGATTGTCAGAAACCGAATTTGGAGACCCCATCTGGGGTAACCTGTGCATCAGAGCATCATTGTTGATTTTGGCGGAACAAGTGAACAAGTGAGCTAAAAGCCATCTTTCGTATGGAATAACTTAGCTACACCAGAAAAAAAAAAACGCCGAAAATTACTAAATACCAGCATAAACTTGGAACAAAAGGTTAGAATGCTTTAATTCTAGAATTATTTTTTCTTTAAGTTTGACCTTGGGTTCATATCCAAACACATTGTGTGCATAAATCCAGCTGATAAACTGGGTACAACGTGTTAAGAGATCAACATAGAAAGACCCTAGGATCATTTTAGCCAAATATAAACTAGAAATATTAAAAAAAATATTAAAGACAATGTGCAAAATTACCAGAAACACTTTTTAAAAAAAAAAAATCTCAACAGGGCAACAGCTTCCTATTGATGAACATAGAACATCCTGTAAAAACACAGATTTGCGATACCAAAGTTTGCATTTGGTGTTTCCGTTTCCCTGTAGTTGTTGATCAAGGACCACATCTCTTCAGATGCCTGACAGGTAGAGCTTTGCCAACAGAAGTCAGTAGCTTAGACCTGGCCATAATTACCTGATGGTACCCCTATTAAGTGGAATTACCATCCCCATTAAATAGCAGTTATTGCTATTAGGTATCATTAGTCTTAAATTGCTTCCTTGGGAAACATCTCAATTAAGCAAATTTCCCTGTTAAGTGCATCCTGATTAACTGAAGTGCACGTACTGCTTTGTTTCTTCATGTACCCACTTCAGTAGCCTTCATCCTTCATTTACAACTCTCATAGAAATTAAGTCTGGCCTTTCTAAGACTCACTAAAAAAGTACACCTAATTGAAGGTGCAAAAGACCCTAATTTTTGCTGTCTTGCCACCTTTTATAGTTGTATTTGAAATTCAAGTTCCAGTTTTGTAAAGTGTTAATCTTATTTATTTTTCTTTTTCTTTTTTTGGAATTGTGTATTCATTTTAATTATTTAATTGTTTAATTATTGTGTATTCATTTTAATTATTGTGTAATTCTCATGTTACAGGGTGAGGGCTCGTTCCAACCTCTGAAAAAGGCAATGAATTATGGCCATGCAAAAGAATGAGTGATGTACTTCTATTTTCTAAACATATTTTTAGAGAAAGGGATAAAAATAGTTCTATTGCCAAAATGATGTCATTTTTCCTCCTCTGGAATGCTTGTGCTTCAGAGGTCAGAGGCAGTGGTTTTAAAAACAACACAGCAATGAATCTCACCACTTTTATTTGTTGAAAGAGCAGTTTTATTACAAGCATGTTAGAGGTGAAAATAGAGCCAGATGTATTTAATGTGGTCGTTAATTCAGAGTTCAGATTTTAACAGCTAGCATAGTCCTGAATGATGTTGGGGGGAAAAAATATCCAAACAAACCCTTAAATCCAATGAAGCCTTTCAGTCAAATTCAAGCACATGAATATTAATGTACCTTCAAGACAAGTTAAAAGCAGAACAACATTCTTTTAAGAAGTTATTACCTGTTTTTAAAGTTGAAATGGTCTGCCTATGTATCTATTTTTTATAAATACAAATTATACTCAAATTATATGAATAAAAAATTAAGACACATTAATAAGTCCCTTTATTGAAAACTGACCTGTTTTCCTTCTACTTGTAAGAATAGCATTCCGAAGTAGTTGAAGTTCTTTCTTTACGCTAAACAAAAATTTCATTATAATTTCTTGTAATCCGTCCTGTCATTGAATTCAACTCAAAGGCACCATACCAGTACAATTTCTCAGAAGTAATCATGCAGAAGAAAATAAAATGTCAAAGGTACTCATTCAATTTTTGCAGTGATTCTTTGGGATGCTGAATGTCGGACTAGAAATACTAAGTAATTTGATCTTTTTGACTTCTGAAGTTTTCCAATGGTGAGCACACACATAGATACAAAGTTGTCTCTGACAATATTTGGGAATGCTATCTATTAAACATTCTCTTCTTCCTTGTTGGGAAGCTGACAAGGCGGCAAATTAATATCTTCCATGAGAAGAGTTTTCAAGAGAGTGGTTTTCATATTTTTGTCACAGTATTGTATTTTATGTGGATATTTTCATAAATCTTAATAGACACACTTAATGCAGTCTAATACAATTTTTAAACATTTTTCACCCTAAAAGTAAAGAGGTACCACTGAAGTCATCCCTTTTCCTTTGCAATAAAACAGATGGGAAGGTGTCCATAGAAATAAATTCCTTTTTTAAGAAAAGTGGAATTTAAACTAAAAGACTCACTTCTGATCTTAAAGTTGCAAGTGATGAAGAACTCATTGCAAAACATGATAAACTGTCCAAGTGGTCTCACTCTTCCAAAAGGAGGTAGAAATATGTATATTTTTTTTCTTGAAATGAATTTCTCTTCCATTTCCAGACCTTCCAACTCATGTCTCCTTCTTAGCCAGTGGTGTTTTATTTAAGGCAAAATATTCAACTAAGCCATGACTAATCTCCTAATGGGCTTGTGACACTATCTTCAGCAATGAATTAACTAAAAAGTAGTCTACTTTGCCTCTAGGTGTGGTCGATCTGAGTGTTATTTGCTTGGTCCCAACTCATGTACCCATTCAAATGTGCCACATGCCCTTGTTTCATAGTATTTGAAAACTTGGGAACTATTGACTCTTTTTGTTTTTTATTTTTTTGTGGGTTTTTTGAGGTTACTGAAGGAAAATAGATGGTGTATGGCAAATAAATATGTTGGATTTCAATAAGTCACATCATGATAAACCACTTGAAATCACTTGCAAGGCAACATCCAGATAAGATCCCCTTGTGCCATGTTGAAGTTGTGCATCTTTACAATTTATCAAAATGTCATGTGGTAATTTACATTTAACTATTACCTGTATGTGAGAAAAACATTTAATCAAGAAATTACTTCTGCTTAGTATGACAGGATCTCTTTTCCAAACACATTAATTATATTTCCATCTTTATTAATGACATTCAGATTGACCATACTGTTAGTTCACATTAGACAAACAGCTGGAAGACAGATGAATATTTACACAGGTTTCTTCCTTCATTTGTAGTTAAGAAACAGTGTTGGGTAATATTTAGGAAGCTCATGGGTGTTATGATGCTGGCAGTCTGAAACACCTCGTATGTCCCCCGGGGCTGAAGTTCCCTATGAGAGGTAACTTCTTTCCAGGTCTCATTTTCTGCTTTGATCTGGCAGCTTCACACATGCTTTGTCCATTAGGATGTGGATCCATAAACATTAATTGTCCTGATGTGCTGAGTTAGCCATAGTGTAGAAAAAAATACCTTTCCTGACAGAGCTCCATTCTCCATTGCTCAGTTCAAACTTCCTTAAATACAACTTAACAATTCCCACTAATATTTGTCATGCCGAATGCTGCAAAGTTACTACATATTTCACCTAATAAGAGAATGGATTTTTTTCTTCAGTCTTTGACATGCTTATTTGATTTTTAAAAAGGGAAGAAAACATTTGGGGAACTACAGGCCAGTCAGTCTCACCTCTGTGTCCGGCAAGATCATGGAGCAGATCCTCCTGGAAACTATGCTAAGGCATATGGAAAATAAGGAGCTGACTGGTGAGAGCCAACATAACTTCACTAAGGGCAAATTGCACCTGACAAGTTTAGTCACATCCCACAACAGGGCTACGGCTTTGGTGGATAAGGGAAGAGTAACTGACGTTATCTACCTGGAATTGTGCAAAGCATTTGACACTGTCTCTCACGACATCCTTGTCTTTATATTGGAGAGACATGGATTTGATGGGTGGACCATGGATAAGAAATTGGCTGAAAGGTCGCACTCAAAAAGTTGCATTCAACGGCTCGGTGTCCAAGTGGAGACCACTCGCAAGTGATGTTCCTCAGGGGTCAGTATTGGGACTGGCGCTGTTTAACATCTTCTTCAGTGACATGGAGAGTGGGACCAAGTGCACCCTCAGCAAGTTTGCCAATGACACCAAGCTGAGTGGTGTGGTCAACATGCAGGGGGGGAGGGATGACATCCAGAGGGACCATGACAGGCTTGAGCAGCGAGCCTGTGGA
This sequence comes from Phalacrocorax aristotelis, assembly GCF_949628215.1. NCBI lineage: Eukaryota > Metazoa > Chordata > Aves > Suliformes > Phalacrocoracidae > Phalacrocorax > Phalacrocorax aristotelis. Next base: position 53,980,648 of record NC_134278.1, read on the forward strand.
CCTCGTAAAGTTCAACAAGGCCAAGTGCAAGGTCCTTCACATAGGTCAGGGCAATCCCAAGCACAAATACAGGCTAGGCAGAGAATGGATTGAGAGCAGCCCTGAGGAGAAGGGCTTAGGGATGTTGGCTGATGAGAAGTCCAACATGACCTGGCAATGTGTGCTCCCCGCCCAGAAAGGCCAACCGTATCCTGGGCTGCATCAAAACAAGTGTGATGAGCAGGCTGAGGGAAGTGATTCTGCCCCTCTACTGGGCTCTTGTGAGATCCCACCTGGAGTACGACATTTAGCTCTGGGCACCCCAACGTGAGAAGGCCATGGACCTGTTGGAGCAAGTCCAGAGGAGGGCCACGAAGATGATCAGAGGGCAGGAGCACCTCTCCTATGAAGACAGGCTGAGAGAGTTGGGGGTTGTTCAGCCTGGAGAAGAGAAAGCTGTGGGGAGACCTTATAGCAGCCTTCCAGTACCTGAAGGGTTGCCTACAAGAAAGCTGGAGAGGGACATTTTACAAGGGCATACAATGATCAGAGAAGGAATAATGGCTTTAGAGTGGAAGAGGGTAGATTTAGATTATAAATAAGGAAGATAGATATTTTTTACTGTGAGGATGGTGAGGCACAGGAACAGGTTGCCCAGAGAAGTTGTGGATGCCCCATCCTTGGCAGTGTTGAAGACCAGGTTGGGTGGGGCTTTGAGCAACTTGATCTGGTGGAAGGTGTCCCTGCTCATGGCAGGGGGGTTGGAACTAAATGATCTTAAAGACCCTTTCAACCCAAACCATTCTATGATTCTACGATACATCTTTCTGTTGGTTATGGACAAAATTCTTCATCATAAATTCTGCTTTGGGTCAGGTGATATAGCTTGTGATACAGTCATCAGTTATATCAAGTTATTCAGAGAAACTCTAAAGTATTTCTAGCTACTTTTATCTTTCCATATCAAACACTGTTGCTTAACATAATGTGCCTCAACTTTACCTTTTAAAAACTAAACACAGAACTTGGCAGCTAATTACATTGTACAAAATCAGGGATTTTTATTTTTATTTTCCTGTACGACCAGCCTTGCACTAAAACCAAATGTTGTTTGGCTCAGTCTTATATTAAGTCTGCAATTATAGGACTTAATAGGAAAAATGATGTAGTCAGACAAACATATCACTCAGTAAAAGAGGAAAAACGGAACACAGTTAAATTACTTTTAGTGGTAGCTGGCAACCCTGTTTCTGTACACTGGAAAAGGGCTGAGAACTGAGCAGTGATGAAACAACAAGCTTCAAGGCAAAAGAAGACAGACTCCTGTAGCTTACACCTTTAGTTCTTCTGTTCTTGTTCAGTACACACATTTTCTTGGATAAAAGCTTTTCTGCTTGAATAAATGAGAAGAATGGCTGTACCGTGTACAGTTCTGGAAGTTATTGTAAAAGGTAGAAAGAAAGCCCACATTTCACTCTTCCCCTAAACAAATGAAAACCCAGAGATTTCTTATAGAGGCATAAGTCCATAGGATTGATTGTTAGAGGACTACATGGATATCAATGAGTCAGTACTGAATTTTTTTTTTTATGAATTGCACCATTCATCTTAAAGGAGACATTTGAAAAGCTGGCTAGTATATGACAAATTTTAATAGCAAAAAGTATAGCTAATCGAGAATAGAGGGTAGATGAGAGGAGAAACTCACATTTCTACATGCTATTAATCACTTCACATTGAAGGCTGTAAGTTGCTGTATGTCATCTTGGGACTCTAAACCTTAAATACTTTCTACAAAATTTATTACAAGTTTACAGAAGTTAGCTTCTTAATGAAGAAAATACTAGGGAAAGCTGCTTTGATCTCTGAAAAGGCGGGTTAGACAGAGAACAGCTTTTTGTTCTGCCCTCAAATACCCATGTCCTGTGATGAGCACTGTGTGGAATAGCATGTCTAATACATATTTGCATTCTGGTGCTGGTGTCCTCACAGCTGCTTGGGGCATCTGTATTCCACTACCCAGGGAGATCTGCCTGACATCCATGACTATTACCTGCTTTTACAAGTACTAGGAAAGAATACCTTTTATTTCTTTACATTTCAGTCAGATATAGTTGGGTAATGATGTGATATACCCAAGAAAAAGAGGAAAAGAAAGAGCAGGTTTAGAAAGCTGTAGAAAAGTGAGTGCATTCTTGCATGTTAGGCTACAAGTGTCACTTTAAAATGGAATTTTCTGCTATATCCCCAGACAAAGGCAAAAATTACACCTTTCCTCAGTTTTAGAGTGGCACCTAGACTGGTGCATGATTTCACCTCTTGAAAATTACCTCCATTTTCTAACCAGAGTGTTGTAAACAGCAAAATCACATATTTTATTTCTATACTGTTGGTCAGTTTTAGTTTCTTTGACTAATCTTGTATAAGAAGTTAATTCAGTCTTGCCACCCCAGAAGGGAATAAAAACATTTGCTGTTTGCTTTGGTTTTGTGGGACAAATCATTAATAAATTTTTCATGAAGCTTTCTTTAGGTAACTATAGAAGAAGTATTTTTGCGTAATATTATTATCCTCAATGGATCTTGTCCTTGTGACCATTATAGTAGTCAAGTTCACACAGACTAAATTCCACTTAAAACTCCACATCTACAAGTCTTACTCTTTGGCTCGCTCAAGGGCAGCTCCCTGCTCATTACTGGTATCTTTTGGGAGTGAAAGAATAACTTTCTTTGAAGAAAAGTCTGATATGGTCTAAAAAGGAGCTCCCTGCAGAATCTACTCCAGATGGATTGTATGGATCTAATCACCAAAGAGGCAAGTGACTTCCCTAGAGAGTAAAATTAACTGTATGCATTTAGGGATGTAAGTAGAATTTAAGCAGTCTGAATCTGGCCTTATTTCTTTGGTTACTAGAGGTGATGAACAATGCTGTTCATATAGTTCCTGGAAAAAAAAAGGTCACTGCAAAAAGGTCACTTAGCAATGCGTTATTTTTGTGTAATCCTCGCGCAGTTTTTTTCAGATGGAGATGTGTCTCAAGACTGTGGAAAAGACAAAAGAATATAAATCAGTGTTGCCAAGAAAACTGACATTTAAAGTAGGTAACATCTTCATATCTTCTGTGTGTTATGACATCTCTCCATAGCTATCCTAACTTCAGTTAGGTGCCAACAAGTGGGACTTAAATCTTGACCCAGACTTTTTTTTTTACTTGCAGCTGTGGCAGAGAGATCAGACAATGCACTGTTATATAGTTTCTGCTCCTGATTTCTGCATGTCTGGACAAAAGAAAAAGTGGAAAAAATAAAAACTTATCAGTCTTTGGAAGAGATGTGTTTGCAGAAGGAAAAGCTATTAGATTTTTGACTCTCGTTATGCTGTATTATGTTCAAGTACTTGCAAGTGATCATAATACTTCTGTGGTACATTAGTTACAAATACACTTTTTCCTTTCTGTAAAGGAAGACATTTGGGGTTTACCTGGACATTTAAGCATTTCAGTTCCTTTAAATCTCTGTCTTTGTTACTGAAGAGCTACCGTAGCCTTGTCAGTATGCTGAACACTGTAAGCAAAAAGCTCATTGGTAACGATTAATGACAATTTTTTATTGAGCCTAATGCTTTATAGACAGTACCTACTGGATTTACATGCAGTTATGTGGGTAGCTATACAAGTTTTTTCTGCATGAACTTTCCACAGTGTACAGACATGGCCTTCTTCCTCTTTTATTATTTATTTCTTTTATATTCATTTAATGGCTTTTTAAATGAGGAAAATCACAGATTGAATATTACATTTTCCACTTTTCTCTCACAGTTTGCCCTCCCCCAAAAACTGCTAAAACTGGATAGATATGATGGAAAGGCTGGAAGTTATGCATTCAAAAATATTAATCTGCTGTGCCTCAGTAAAATGACCATGAATGTGGTTCTGATATATATTTGATTTTTCTACCCCTACTTATTTTGAATAATAACTTTGCTTTGCAGCTGATCTCATATAAGTTAATGGGGCTTCTTGTAGAATTAGATACTGCTTAACAGAATATGATCAGAATTTCATGGTTATTGAGGTTAATGAAAAATTAATTATAGAATGGAAATTAAAATACTGACATAGATTGGAAACTGGGTAAGAGAGAAGGCTAAGACTGGGAGGGAAAAAAACCCCACAACCAAAAAAATCTCAAAAAAAACCCCCAAAACTGGAAAAGATTGTTAAAGAATCTCCTGCTGGACCAGCCTAGAAGGCAGAACTGGATACATGATAAGAAAAAGTCTCTGAAATATGCATGTCTTCAAAGATATAGCATATTGCTTGGGCAGATACTTCAACACCACTGTACATCACACAGTCAAAATATTAGTTCACTGGGGGACAGTAGATCAACAAGTCAACAAGAAACTATGAAGCATGAGTGGTGTACAAGAAAAGTACTGAAAAATGCAAAATTGTAAGTCACTGATGTATTATTATTTACAATTGTATATTCAGTACTATTCATTTAAACTTGGCTTACCAGAAGTACTTAATAATTGTCAAAAAACCCGTTTAAGAATCTGGGATAATATCTCTGTAAAGATAATGCAATAGCAGAAATCACTATTCAGAGATAACACAAAAAGCTGTAGCTATGATAGAGACATTTTCATAATCTCTCACCTGATGAGTTTCAATAAAGAGAAGTGAAAGGCAAAGGATTCTGCTAATTTACTATGTGAAAATACACTGTGTTGCACTGAGAGGTAACTTACAGTGAATTTATTGTCTCTGACATGACAAGCTTGATTCAGTGGCTCAAAGAAAGGACCACTGCAGACACTCTAGGATATCTGAGACATTGGTGTGAGGCCAGCAGAGGTCATGTAGGTCAATTGTGAGAACCAGGCACCTCCAGAGTGGCAGCTGGAAGCTAGGCAAGATGTCTTAAAGTATCCAAATTAACAATAGGTGTTCATGAACACATACTTAATGTAATCAAATGCAGAAAGTTCTTATTAGGAAATTATGTCTTCTGGTTTGAAAATAGAGCTGGATCTGATCTGAAAGAAGTAATTTAAGTGAAAAAAAACAACATTTACATTTAAAATATGATTGTATGTTTACTAAGGGTACAGAGTTTTTTCTTCTAATGCAGCTAATCTCTTAGCCAACAGGCCAATTTGCTTTTAAAATTTAGTCAAAACTTTAAAAAAAGAAATTAATTACTTTATGTGTTAATTAGGGGAAATATAACCAAGGCATGAACATCACTTTTAGATTTTTGACATGAGCGAAGCATTATGTTAATCTAGTTTTGGCCTTTATATCAAAAATCATGGAAATACTTTGAGATCTCAACTTTCTAAATGGTTGGAAAATATGCATAAATACTAGTCCAGTCATCTGGAGTCTGACATTTACTTGCTGACAAATGAAAAAAATAAAGAGTTGGGAGGATGTCCATTTTCTTCCTTTTTATTTAATTTTTCTTTCCAGGCACATGAATACATATTTATGAGAAACTGAAAAATAAGAAGGAGTAGGATTTGCAAGAATTATACCAGCTAAATGTTACTCACATATGAAGTACATATTTTAAAGACATAACAGAGGTAGGGTTATTTTTTCTCCACATAATCTTAAATATGTTGCAATTTTGAAATAATGAAGAATCAAGGGGCCATTATGATTCCATAAGTGGAATTTTAACATGTAACTAATTGTATCATGGAACTTGTCACACTTAAAAGGTGATTCTCAATTAAACCTGTTCATTTGAAATGTGATCCATAAGTGCTGAAGAACAATCAGCTCCCCCTTGAGCACTCTTTCCTTGTTACATTTCTGAATGTATAATATTTCTTAAAAGTCCGCAAAATAACCTCTGATTTCAGGTGATAGGAGAGGAAACTCCTGTTGCTGCTTTGTTCTATTACTATTATTCAAGCTTCAAATTTCAGTATTTATATTGATATATTTATTTTTGAGAGAAGCATGCATTTCCTAAGCCTTTTAGTGTGATTTTATGGTTTTCCACCAGTTCAAAATGTTATTTTGGAGGAAAAATTAATATTCATGTTTGTTATTGTGTACTAAGACTCCAGATTATTACAAAGTGACACAAATGTTTAATACTGGATTTTTTCTTTTATTAGATGAAAGAGTACATTATTGGGAGGTCAAGTTAAATGTTTCACATTTGAAATACTCTGCAAATAGGTCCTCTGGGAAACCTCTACTTATTTTCACTTGAAATGATCTGCAAATAAACTCACTGGGAAACTTCAATATATTAAATGGAGAGAGTACACTGAAATAGCAACCTCAGACTATATAGATATTTTTATGTAATCTCTCAGGTCTATAAAATAATTAAAAAATCAGTGATGTGGGCCTTGCTTTGTACTAATAGGAACAGCTACGCTACCATCAGTGATATTTTGGGTTTATACCAACTGTGGGTCTGCGTTATTTATTTACTTATATTGCAAATCTGAGATAACTACACCTAAGGAGAAAAAAACAACCCTATAAATCCTCTAATACGTGATAAGGGAAATGGCAGACAAAGTAAAATGCATTAAAAGCAGGGGTTCTTATATTTAAGATCACTCAAAACTTAGTATTCAAGACTAAGCTACCAGCAGTTTTGCAAGAGTTTAATGTCCTGTGTCAGGTATACCTTGATAAATTGTTATAAAAATACAAGGAAATACTCAGCAAAAAAAAAAAAACCCTGGGGTTTGGGGGATAGGGGGTAGGAAAAGCACAGATTTTGGGAAGAAGCAGTGGATAGGAACAGTCAGGGGACAGGATGACAGAACATCAGGGTATGATTTGGATGTCAAAGCAACAGATATAGAGCTTAAAATCAGGCATCAGGATGGTGTTATGCAGAAACCAAAACACTGCACTAAAATAATATGAAATGGCAGTATTTGACTCAGAAAACTGTGTATCATGGCCTGTCCTTTTAAAGAAGAAAAAATTCCTTCATATTTGCACTCACAAAAGAAAGTGGATTCCAAAGAAGGGGATGGCTATGTGTTGAACTAAAGCAAAATGAGCAACGATCCTCAGTTGTTCTCCACACTGTAAATTGTCTCAAGAGGTGGTGAAGAATTTGCCAGTTACTGGCAGCAGAGCGATAGTGGATCTTGGGGATCTTGATTTCTGGAGGTATAGAATCACAGAACCACAGAGCAGTAGGGGTTGGAAGGGACCTCTGGAGATCATCTTGTCCAACCCCCCTGCTTGAGCAGGCACACCCAGAGCAGGGGGCACAGGAACGTGTCCAGGCACATTTTGAATGTCTCCAGGGAAGGAGACTCCACAGCCTCCCTGGGCAGCCTGTGCCACTGCTCTGGCACCCTCACAGGAAAGAAGTTTTTTCTCATATTCAGGTGGAACTTCCTGTGTTCCAGCTTGTGCCCATTGACCCTTGTTCTGTCATTGGGCACTATTGAAAGGAGTTCGGTCTCATCCTCTTGACACCCACCCTTCAGTATTGATAAGATCCCCCCTCAGTCTTTTCTCCTCTGGGCTGAATAAATCCAGGTCTTTCAGCCTTTCCTCATAAAAAAGATGCTTCAGTCCCCTGATCATCTTGGTAGCTCTCTGCTGGACTTGCTCAAGCAGTTCCCTGTTCTTAAACTGAGGGCCCAGAACTGGACACAGTACTGCAGATGTGGCCTTGCTAGGGCGGAGTAGAGCCGGATGATAACCTCTCTCGATCTGCTGGCCACACTCATGATCAATCTGCTGTCCACTAGCACTCCAGCTCCCAAAGAAGGTCTGCTGAACTTGCTTTCATTCTCCGCATGCATATTTCCTTAACTCAGTAAGGTATAATAGTCAAAGTTATTCTCCATCCCATTCACCAGGAAGTTACTTGATGTCTGTTGACTTATCATAATTAAAGTAGCTAACATAAAGTTTGAAGTAGGTGGTCAGTGCTAAGTGCATCATCCACTTTAGGTTTATAAATGAGCTGTTTGACAATAGCAAGATGTGTGTACTCCACTCACTGCCCCTAAACCATCTCTGAAAGGGTATGATTTGGGATGTGGAGCAGAGTATAAGTCAAAGTGATGGTAGGGAGGCAAAAGAGGAGGAGGCACTGGTGTCCTGTTTTGAGAAATGGGAGGAGGTAGAGTGGGAACATCATAAACAGAAGAGGAGCACAGTGTTGAAGGCCTGATTTGTATGGTAATAACAATATTGAAAATGGGATTTTGACAAACTTTGATGGTGGCAAAGGTGTAAGTAAACTATTTCATAAAATAAAAATAGATCTTATCACCAAATTTGCTTTGGGGTCACATACTGATGTATAAACATCTAGGTCTTTAAATGTTCCCCAAGCTGCAACTTGACTTGAGGAATTTTTACCAGAAACAGACGACTTCTTCAGAAGAGAGAAATCTCCAGCTAATAGTTCCTAAACACCTGATTTCCAGAAAGTGGGGGGTTATGTCAGCACTACCATTCAGTCCATGCCCAATTCTTACACTCTTTCCCTATGTGTCTTTTATTGCTTGTTGTGGGAGAAAATGTGTTAGGGTACATGCCACTTCAGTTTTACTTAAGCTTTACAGCCTTTTTGATGCTTCTTCAACATCATTTCTTCTTGTGATGATGTGCTGATGCTGAACTTCCTGCCTCAATTCCGATCTCTTTTTCTTTCCGCACTTTGGGATTTGAGACTTCATAGCAAGGTAGGGTTAGAAAAGCCTCCTTTAAGTCCCATACATTCTTCTTCTTACTTTAAAGGAAAGTCCTGACATCTTGTTGCAGAGCAATCTTTACTAGTGCTCTACAGGCAGCAATGATATATGAGATACCCTCTATCCTTTTCACACAAGGTTAGGTTATAGTTGCTTTCAGCAATGCCTTCTTATTATAAAAAAAAAAAAAAAAGACATCTGCTTTTCTGTTTTGCATAATACTAATAATTATGTAATTATAGTTCATTAGCATGCACATGCACATGGTGTTTTGTTCTGTTTTGTGGTCTGACATATATAAAACTCACTACTATTTGGGAGATCATTTAAAAATAAACCATCATTGAACAAAAAGCCAGAAGTGTGTGACAGGCTCTATTCAGAGCAGAACACTCAAATTTGTCTTGGCTGGGGTTTAGCTGCTGTTTAACAGACTATTAGATCCAATTTGATACTGCTTTTTTTGTGCCAATGCACTCTGATCTGAGCATTTTTGTGAACTGTTTTGCCCTGAATGTAACTAGGAAAATATTCAGAAAATGCCGTTCAGGAGTGAGATGCAAGTTGAACTTGTGTGTGCTTAGCAAGACTTGCATGACATTAATTACAAGACGCTTTCTACCTTTGACCGAAAGCTTTCAGATGAACTATTTTTAGTGAGAAAAAAGAAAATACGTAGCTCTTCTGCAAGACTGTATTGAGCCTAAATTTTCACTAGAAACTTTCAAATTATTCAAAAATATGCTAATAATTCTTTCTGATCCTGATCAATTGTCTACAGCCTTAGCACATTTAAACATTTGGGGTTTGCTATAGTATTTGAAATAATTTTCCAGTTTAGTCAGAAATTAAGCTTTTAAAAATTGTTTTTGTCCATTCTTCACCAATCCTCCCCCGCCAGAGTTGACACCCTCCCCATCCTCTTTCTCTGCATTGTTCCAGTGTTGAGCCATACCTCATTTTTATGTGATTTTTAAATCTTTAAACTCCTGGTGAGGGGAAAATATCATTATCTGACATTTGACAGTATTTTCCATTATGATTGCTTCCAAGTCAGTAAGCCTTGTGTCATCCTTCAAGAATCTGTGCAGGATGTTACAAAAGATATAATCTCTTCTAATACAAATCCTGCTTAAAAGGGTCTTATGCATCGCTGTCCTGACACAGCTCCCAAACAGCAATCTAGTTTCCCTACTTTCCTAGACCAGAAAGACACTTTTCAAAGAGTGTATGTGAGTATCATGGTGTAAGTTAGAGTAGTTCACCCTCCTGGTGGAGAACACATATCAGGGGACCAGAAGAGCATTAGGTATGAACAATTATGGTTTTATGGTACTTGTGCTTTGACCTGGTGTTCTTGAGCTGTTCATAGTTTATCTCTGCTCCTGGGGTTATACACACATTTTACTGTTGGTCATCAAATGACAAAAACAGACTGGGAAGCAGTTGTTAGCCTGCTTATGACTGAGACATCATTGCTTTCACTCAAGATATACCATTCTGGTGGACTGAGCTGGTAAAAGTAGATTGACTCTCCTTCAGGAAGAATAAAACTTAAAATTCAGGCCCCAATTACCCAGCAAAGTTCTCGAGGTGTGAAACTGTTCTGAGAAAATGGACGCAAAAGACCTAAGTTAACAGACTCCTTCATCTACTTGGGATCTTAGTATCTGCAGAGGTTTCTTACACTCTCAACAAAGTGATGTATACCTCAACATAACCTAACTGTCCATTAATTACATTATTTCAGTACATAAATTAGTTGTGCCAGATTAAGTGTTTGAGCTTTAGCTGAGCTACACAAGTAGTAGGTGAATGACATTTAGATTTTTTTCTTATAATTTACTACCTTTATTGCCTCTTAAGATTCATAAAAGAGTAGGCAAAATTATTTGCAGTACCCAATTTGTTACCTAAATAAGATACTGCCTCTAAATCTGGGTCTGGAATTTGCTGGCAGATGTGGCTATTTCTGTAAAGTGTAGGAATCATAGACATAGAATTGGAATCATTTATGTTGAAAAGGAGCTGAGACAGTAACCCAGTCCAATCCCCATCTCCACCCCTACCCCTAAATAGAGGTGATAATGAACTCTGCTGTGACTTACCGGCTCACTGCCTGAGTTGAGACCTGTATTTCAAAAGACTGGAAACACATTTTGTGCTAGGAAATCACCTACTATTCTTAATCACCAGGAGACCCCAATTTCCTGCCTTTCAGACTTCTACACTGAAGTCTCAAAAGAAGGTATAGGAGTTGGTTGTCCTGCCCAAGAACTGCTGGTGATTTTACCACAACAAATGTTCAAGGAAACTGAGAATTTCTCATGACCTTTGTTGCTCTTACACAACCTGAAGAGGAAAAAACAAAGGTCCAAAGATAAACAAGTCTTCCTCGTGAACAATTAATTTCAGGCCAGTGTATTCAATTTGCATTGCTTGATGCCTGTCTGACAAACTCTCTAGTCTCTCTTGAGACCGGAGAGGGAATTTCTAAAAACATCTCCACACTCAACTCTAGTTTTAGCTTCACATAGATAATGTGACCTAAAAATAAAAAAGAAAAGCAGGGCAAGGTATGCATTCTATTTTTTGACTGTTCTGTACCAAGGAATAGATGTAAGAAAGGTTGCAGGTAGCTTTAGGGAAACACGTTTAGTAAGGATTTTAAAACATTTCTTGCTGAATATGAAAGCTCAGTGACTCTATACTCTTTATATAGAACTTTACAAAGGTCTGGACATCAGCCAGCTGCAGGAAAATTTTATTGAAGTAAATGGAACGGCAGAGGAAAAAAAATGATATTCCTGTGTTAGTAAGAAAAATCCACATGCTATTTATATATTAATACTAAAAATAAATCTCGATTTATTCATAAGATATTAAATCAGCATGCATTATATGAATTTATATTACAATTTAAGATAGCTTAGTAATTAACTTTTTAGAAAGACATATTGTGGGTTAGTTAAGGGATGTCTTATTTAGAAGTTTGGAAATACTTCTTCATTGACCACTGTGCTCTAAAGTACTCCATTATTGGTGTTTTCCTTCAGCATTAACGCTGATGAGTTTTCCTGTAATTAGATATTCACCTTTTCCTCTTTCTCACATGAGGCAGAAGATAATATTAGTAATAGCTTTAATCCATTGATCTGTTTCAGGATGGAATGTTATCTGCCTTTGACAAAATAATTTTAGCATGTCTTTGATGGTATCTATAAGCATAGACTAAATTAAATCATAAAAGTGCTCAGAATCTGTTTTGTCCAGTCTAACCCAATCCATTGATATTGTTGTCCTTCTGTGTTATCTGACAGTCACTCCAGATTAGAGTTCCTTACCTTCCCTTCTAACAGAAAGCTTAAATTATTCTTTTAATTCAGATGAGAGTGGGAGTGTTAGTGTAGGTGGGTTTTACATGAAGTGAAGCACCAGCAGCAACAAGTTACATATGTTATTTTCCTTAAATGTTGTTGTGAACATAAACTGTCCTTAACTTCAGGAAGAACCAACAAGTGTGAAACTTTAAAAGGCACAGCATCATTATCTGCTAAGCAAGCTGTATATACTTCTGTTTGCCTACATGAAATTCTGCTATTTGAACCCACTGAAATAGTTAAGTTCTTGATATTAAACTCCAATTATTTATGGCTAATATATTCTATCACTTAGAATATTGGTGAACATTTCTTGTTTTAGCCAAACTTTTAAATTATGAAATGGAAATCTGAATGGGTGGAAATAGGTCATTCTTCTGCCATTTATCTCAGACTTCACTGTTACTATTTCCAGACTGATTACAAACAAATATAAAATAGGACATACCTGTTTTCCTTGCCTCTGAGATTGTTTTAGGGATATGCATGCAAAATATAAATAACTTATGTAACATTTTTAAGCAGCATGGGGGAAAAACCCCACAACTTCTTCAAGTCTGGTTAGTTGGTTGGCTTTTCTCAAAAGATCCTCCCTTCTTTCTTCCTCTAGACTCCTGCTTGATTAAGGCTGCTTCCTCAGGTTGAACATCTTAAGTAATCATCTACTAGACAAGAATAAAAAGGAAAATCTGAAAGAGCCTTCCAGGGTTAGGTAGAGGGAAAATAGTGTAGCAAAAAATGTAGTTCTTTCACTGTTAGCTGCACAGTAGCTTTCCCTGCTCATTACTGCACCCTGAAAAAAACTGTTGAGCTAAAAATCTTAAATGAAAAGCACAGACAGTTTTCCATTATTGCTCTATCAAAATAGCCCTTCTACATAATGCCTGGAAAAGTAGATCAATGGTGTCAAAACTGTAACAGATTTTAAATTCTGCACAAAGTGCAGTAGCAGAGGTCACATTACCTGTATGTTGCCCAGCTTGATGGATATGAATGACGAATGTTCTCATGGCAGCAACCTCTGGGATACTCTGTGGGGTCCACAGCTTCACGAGGTCTTAAGTAACTTCTTCCCATGCTACTGAGCTGTAGTGGTGTGCAAAGAGTGCCTCTCCATTCATTCCTGGACATATCACTGATGGAGAAAACACAGCCAGTGTTTGTCCCTACCCTTAACCTTTAGTGCCAGTTACTGCAGAAAAGATCCAAAAACAAGCTTATCAATACTTGCATCAGAAATCCTTCCCAAAGCTCTCCTGGGAACAATGCAGCTCCAGACAGATTCTCTCCTGGAAGCCTCCCTTAACTGTAAAATTGGAAGCAGCTAGATTAGTCAGAAATGAGGGGCTAAAAGGAATTGGTTATCACACATGAGTGAGAGGGATGTGGGATTTAACAGTTGTTTGGTAACAGAGCTAATCATTGTGACTCTTCCAAGAATTTTATGCAACAAAATCCAAGAACATGAAGAACTTTTGAAATACGAAGCTGCATGGTTGGGTTTTTGTTTTTTTTTTGGTAGTGTAGCTGTCAGTTTTGTTTTGCAAGCATTTGCTGCCAGATTTCTGGGTGGGTATCACCAGTCTATCAGAATAGCAAATTTACTCATTTGAGTTTTGTATCCTAAACTCTTCCAGAGTGAAGAGGTATTATATTTGTGATACCACCGATTAACTTTTCTGCTCATCTACCTCTGTTCTTTCTACAAGATTGTTACTGAATGAGTATGGAAAAACTTGCTCCAAAACACTCACTATCTTTCATGTTCCCTTAGCTGAAGAGAAAAACACTTTTCTTGGTGGATTGAGCTGTTGCTAGGCTTAGTAAGTACACCTAGAAGGCTTATCAGAAACCTTCAGAAGTTAAATTAGAATTATTATCCTGTTGTTTGTCTTGGTTGCATCTTTCTGAGATCTAAGTTTCCAAAACACTGTAAAATTTCTCTCATATGAATATTAGTTTAGTGAGAAAGAAGGAGGAACATGAGAACCATCAATGAAACTGCCAGTCTAAAGTAGGAGGGTGAAAAATTATGTAGCCAACCACTATAAGACTACAGTTCAATGCAGTATACTGTTAAAAATAACTCTGAAGTAGTAAAAAGTTGCCCAGCTATTTCAGGTTGTAAGCACTTTAAGAGTGGATAGCCATGTCGTCTTGAATAAACTTATGCTGTGTATTACATGCATAGCTAAATAGTGATATTACCAGATAAACATAAAGAGGTAATCAGAAAAAAACAAGTTCTAATAGACACAGAGTAACCTGTAGCGGCATAAAACTTTCCTGTAATACTATTATGCAGATCCAGCATTATAAAGTATTTGCAAACGAGCTAATAATAGTACTTCCATGATTTATTTTGGATAAATCCATATATATCTCAAAAACACTCTCAGCAAAGCATTGTTATTACTTCATTAAATACTACTTTTGCCTGCTTGAGCTTAACAAACAAATCTAATGGTATGAAAGAATTTAATTTCAGAGCTGAATGATAATTTGTCAAGCATGGTTAATTCACGTAATTCAAAGTTAATTATGTTTGCGATATTAGAGACTGCTGTAATTTTGTTCTGTTCAGCTGCAGCTTTTATTAAATCTTATATTTTGATTGGGAAAGCCAGGCTTTAAGAGTGTACAACAAATTTTAAAAAATGTCAAGGTATGGGGAAGGGTTTTTTAAGCGCATGCTTTTTTTCATGCTCATACCCTCTCTTGCGTTACATCACTTTGACAATCCAAAACTGACTGAGATACACTGAAATATTTACTTACAGTTCATCCTAGATGTGATTTCTTCCTGTTTTTCAGCATTTGGTATTGTTACAACTGATGTTCCCAAGCCACTTGATATACTAATGTGCAGTGGGTTCTTCAGCTGTGCTTCTTGGACCAAGCAGTACTTCCCCAGCTATATTCTTCTGTGGAAGAGAAAGATTCCATACAACAGAGTTATACAAAACCAATTAGAAAGTGTCAGAGACCTTCTGACATTGGATCAGTTAATTTCATGGTTAAATTTGTAGCATTGATTAGTTATGGATAACTTTGTATTTAATAAATACATTTAATCAGCAGTAAAAGGCATAATATTCTGTACAAGCTATGTTTCTGGAAAAGGAAAGGCAAGTGAATGTGTGAAGGTGCTGGGTTTTTAGCAATCTGAGTATATGTGGGAACTGTCTGGTTTTGAAGGCGTTCATATGGGTTCAATTCCCTACTGAGTTGCCCTTTGTGTAATCTTGTTTGTCTTTTTTTAGATTAGTGTGACTAGGTTAAGGTGACCGTTATGAATATGTTACCTTCATTTGAAGTTAAGTAGTCTTCCTTTTGATATATGTTATAGAACGGGAGCAAAATCATTGTCCTGTCTCACAGCAATTCTATGATACTAAATACAGCAAGTTGCTGATGTTCTCCAGTCATGCAGCAACGTTAGTACTGAAGATAGACAGCTACTACAAGTTGTAGCAAAAGTGTGCTTCCTTTCACGCCGTACTAGAGGTGATAAAAATTTCTGACTCTTCATTATGGGGACTGATCCAGGTTCTTGTCAGGGCTCGTTCTGCTATCACTAGACTTTATCTATGGTTGCGTATAAAAAACATTAGTCACCTGCAACACAAACTCCCCTCCTTCTCAATGTGGCTTTGAACTTCCTTTCACTGTGGTGTCTTTTTTGTTTGTTCATTTGTTTTTCCTAAAGTAAACCTTTCAATAACAATTTTTAGTTTTGATTTCCTTATTTAAAAAGCTAGAGATGCTTCTATATTTGCTGACATGAAAAACAAAATTATGGGAAAGAACTGTAAGTTCTCAGACTTGAGTACTTGAAAGGAAGAGGAAAAAAGCTACATATGCCAAGAACTTACAGAAAATAATCTTCTTCACCAAGCAGTATCAATTAATCATAGAAGCCCATTGTGCCCTGAATAAGGCAGGGTCCTATGACAAAAGCAAAATGGAACCCATTATTCATTAGCTCAGAGTTCATCACATACAGTCTTAGCTGCATCAGTAATCATTGTGTCAGGGAAGGAGGGAAGCCTGAGTAAAATCTTGAACATGTAGCCTTAATTCTGGTATTTCTTAACTTTTGCTGTTCTTTTAGTATAGTATTTGTGGGCACATTGTGTACTTATATTTGGCCTTGGAGTTAATTGCATGGAGTATGTCACTGCTCCTGTCAGACTGCAGGAAGCTGAGAAATAAACCAGGCCTTTGAAGCTGGCTATTTTATTAAAGTGCTAACAGCCAGTGAATATCTGCGGACACTGAGGACATAAATCACTTAATGACTGTTAAAATTCCAGGCCAAAAGATTTCCACAGACCCGAGAATCCCTGCTGCAAGGAGGATTGTTATTGGAATGAAAGCCATTTTCTCTCCTTGTACCAAATTTAATCACATAGAATCTTGTTCTTTTCTGTTAAATCTTCTTTCTTGTGCTTTTGACAAAGCAAATGTAATATTTGATTATGCTTGGGAAGAACGTTAGCAGGAAGAAAAGAAACTTCTGAAGAATGGTGAGATCATTATGTGTAATTACAGCACAGTGTCAGGCCCCAGGTTGGCTCTGAACGGCTTTACTAATGCAGTCATCATCTTGTTGTTCGTAGTCAGAAGCCATGCTGCTTCAGCTGCCACCAGAGCAATAATAAAGTCACAGATATTTGTTCAGAGGAAAGATAGTTTCCTAGTATGTCCCACATGTCACTGGTAATGACTGGAGTAAAATGTCAATGCACTTAACTCTCATGGGATGCCAAACATTAATCTCCACAAACACGAGCTATTAATTTTCTTTGATTATATAAATATATAAAATAAATATATATTTTAAATATATATATTACTGGAAATAAATATCAAGGAATCGCTAGTGTAAAAGGATTGTCTGCTTAATGCAAATGATATTGCCTTCTCACTTAATGTCTCTTTGGAAAGAATTTGTAAACCAGACCTCATTTTTTCATGGCTTTTCCTGAAATTTAGTGCCTGGTTTTCAGCAACATTTGTCTTCTCCAAACAGGGAATGTTTCTGAGTTTTGAATGTTTTGAACTGCCACTAATAAGAAGTGATATCTCTAAGGCAGTCTACAGCATTCCTGCACTGCAGCAAAGTTTTTTTTCACAGTGGTGGAAACAAGATGCAAGGAAACTATTTTTATTTTCATCACCTTCTCAGAACTGCTGCATTTGTCTAATGTTACCACATCAGACATGTAGAGAACTGGAACACAAATAGATAATACTTGCCAGCAGTGCACTTTCCAAGAAGTTGGGAGAGGAGTTAATTGGGAATGGAGAAATCTGGAATTGAAAAATTGAGTGCTGGGAAACAGTATTTTTATAAGAAATCCTAGTGTTATAATGGTGTTTGTGCTCTCCTCAGCTGTGATCCACAGATACAGGGGATTTTTCTCCCATCATCAAACTAGACATAATTTGTTGCTCAAATTAATGAAGTTCATATCTACTGGGAAGTCTCTAGTGACGAAAACTATCAAAGTCCTTTCTTTTTCCTGAGGAAATATCCACATCTTTTTTTCTTTGAAACAAATTCATAATCAAACAAGCAATAAAACCAGGAAAACAAGCTCCCTGGTTCCACAACTTATGTTTCAATAAAATAGCAAAATTATGCCTTCTAACATGAGAAAATGTTTTTAAATCTGAGAAGATTAAATGCTTCTCCAACAGAGTGTGGTGGTGTTTGATAAAGAGCGCCTCATACTGCATGAGCTTGCTGGGGTAGTGCCTTCCAGCTTCGCTGCTGGGTTTTCAATGACAGAATTCATGCCACCATTTCCCCGGCAGCACGAGCAAAGGAGGGTTGTACTGTGCTTGAGAGTCTGTGTCATTACCTTACGAGAAAACTTACAAATCTTTGCTTTTGCTCCTGTGCTACTCACATAGCTGCTCATGGATGCTTAGAAAGTGCAGCCTACTGAGAAAGCTGGTTGCTGGAAGTAGAGGTTTTGTGGTTTGTACCACTGATTTGCCCAGTGACTTACCTGTCATCTTAAGCACACTGCTTAAATTTACACATGTGCTAGGTGGTGGTCTGCTTGGTATGTTCGATAACTTTGAATTTTGGATGAATTCTGCCAACGGAATTTCAGCTAAAAACTCCACTTTGTGGCTTATGCTCTGAACCAGGAGCTCTAGTTCATCATCTAGTGACATGTAATAGCTGAAACAAATAGGAACAGACTTTGCAAAATAAATACCAAAGCCAATTGTTTTTCACATTACACAGTGTAAGAAAAATACAGATCTAAGCAAAAACAGGAAATATCAAATGATTTCCTACTTCAGTTTTCTGACCATTATTGAGTGCTTTTTAGGATTTAGTCAGAATGTGGTATGGAGTCCAAGATACTACAGCACACAGGGCCTAGTACATAGAACAGCTTTGTGTGTTGCTGAATCCCAGTTTCTGCTGATGGAGAAAAGTGGCATCCCAGTTTAAAATCACTGAAAGGCTATCCTAAAATCTATTAACATGATGTTGTGGAATATGTCTCCTCTCACAACTATAAGTGCCCTAAATTGAGGAACAGTTTACACATTGATTTTTGTATTCAATGTTTTCGTTAGGTTAAGTAGTTCCCCTCCTCACCTAATATTTACATTCACCTTAGCGTAGAAATAGACAGGTACTTTATCTCCATTCAAGCTGCATTATGCTATAGGTTCTGCTACAAAGGACTTTGTTAATACATCAGATCCTTTTACCATCCTTCTGAACATGTACTTTTGCCATCGCCAAAGATCTGGGAAAAATTATTTCCTTGTGAATTTCAGCTATCCTATTTTTTCATTCAGGTATGGTCTATCATGTTGCTGGTAGTACTTAGCCTTCTTTTTCATACACTATCTGCCCCTAAACACAAGAAATGGGTAAAAATACATCAGCAATTATAAGATGGCAAATAGGCAAAACAATTCCAGATACAAAATATACCACTTTCTGAATTTTATCAACAGCTTGTTAGAATTTTTTCAAGAAGTATGGCTTTCACTGCCTTCCCTGTTCAGATGGGTTTTCCTATATATTTTGTGTTGTGTATTTATTCCAGAAAACCAATGCACATGGAGATTTCCTGATACTGTTTCTTAAATTTTTCGCCTGAACACAGTGAAGAGGATTTAGGTATGCACAGAAACTATATGATAGTTGAGAGTGTAATTTTCAAATATAAGGAAAGATGTGAGCTGGTTGGTCTAGGTTCTCACTGTTGGGGAAAAGAATCATAGTAGAAGTTATTGAAAGAAAGTTAAACTCTGTTTATTAAAATAAGCAGCTGGGAAGCTAGAAAATAACTTTCCCAATTTTTAAGAACTATTCATGTTATTTTGCTAAAGGAGTTATTTGCTCAATAAAAACTGAAGTACTTGTCTAAGTAGTGTAGAAGATAAAAGTAATTGCTATTAATTATGGCCCTATCCTCCCATGCTGTACTCATTTTCTGCTTGTTTTCTTGGTTTGGATCAAACCAGCAATTTCAATAACAAGTATTAGGTCCATATTATTCTCTTTCCTTTTCTTTTTATTACACAAGAAGCTTCATTTGGCAGTGCTTTTGAATTTTTATACAATATGTTAGTATGATAGGGTTAGGTAATAGTTGGTTTTGCTCTGTGAATCCTCACTGAGAATATATTTTTTCTCTGTAGTGACTAGATGTCCCAACTAAAATAAAACATCTCTCATACTAGAGACATATACATATTGAAGTCTAATTAAAGAACAGATCTAAACGGACAAAAGCTGGGAAAAAGGGAACCTGATTATTTCCCATTTTACAGATGGTTCTGCAGCTCAGTGAAAGAGCAAGCCAGATTTTCAAGCATTTAGCAACCTAAAGATGCAGATGGTGCCTTTGTGTTTTCAAAAGCACCTGTCTGTACATTAATACAGCTGTGTGTCAACTGGCTTTAAAAATCTGGGTTGGAATCAGTTGTCCAGCTTACACAGGAAATCTGCAGTAAAACTAGGAATTAAGTTCTAAATCAGGTGTTTTAACAATGATCTTGTCTCTCCTCTTTTTATATAATGCATAAAAGCGTATGAAATGACTCTTCAGCTAACACAGTCTATGAACAGAGTTTCTGCAATTAAAGCTGACATTCACACAGACTGGAGTGCTGGAACATTTTCTCAGATCTCTTCTCCTGAACTCCTTTCTCAAAGTTCCCTGCAGGCTGCACTCTTTTCCCTGCCTTGACTAATCCTTTTTAAGCTTGGCTTCCTCTTATACCTAGAAAATGGAAAATGATAGTATATTTGTATGAATTCTGGAGGGCTGGTTTTGTTGCAACTAATTTTTAAAATGTCTAATTGCATTTTATTAATAAAAGCATATCAGAACCACCATTATAATTCCAAATGTACATTTAAAAATTAAACATGACACTGTGATTATAAATGGATTACTGCAAAGGCAGGGAAATACTACCTTGGAAAAGGACTGACAAAGCTCTATTTCACATTCATTTTACTTTTGGTCTTCTCCAAGTTTTGAACACGCACCTTCACATCATCTCATCTTTCCCATCAGTGTATATGTACAGGTAAGGTCATTGTATTGTACCTGCTTTCGTTTTGTCTGTTTTTTTCTCATTTTCTCTTGTGGAGAAAGATCACGTAAGTCCTCTGAGGAGAAGACCAGCCTCTCAGTTGCCCAGTAACTCAGCTCTGATTACTAGCATTGAAAATTACAGATGGGATGGATACACTGAAGATTCAAGAAGTACAATTACCATAAATGTATTATTCTGGGACAAATTTGTAGACAGCTGGTCTGAGGCATAGTATTGTGTTAGAAGAATAAGGCAGAATTTTAGAGGCAAGAATAAAACATACATCTTCACTAATTTACCTCAAACTTCTAAATGCAGATGAACAATTATAGAAGTACTCCCTTGGGGACCTCCCAGCGTTTGCTATAGATGAACGGCCTTTCCACTGAAGCACCATACTGTGTCCAGACTCCATATTCAGCTGTGTCAGCAGGTTATGCTTAAAATCTACTTAACAGTAAACTTGGGGTGTAGGTATGTTTTCCTCTTAATTAACCTGCATAATCTGTTTTTTTACATAATTCATTCTTCATTTGCATTTTAATTAGAGAGTGTGCAAAATGTCAAGTTTAATTGGCTCAGGAAGACTTGGTACAACAAAGCCCTTGACTAACTGTAGCTGTGGGCAGTGCACTGAACAGCTGGCTTGTGGTTCAGGTTAGGACTTCAGTACTTGTAAGGGATTTTCCTCACCTAGTGTTCTGTGACTAAAAGTATCAACACTAATTTCCTGGGAAAGAAAGCTGGACAACTTGCAGACGCCCTGTCCCAGCTTTTGAATAACACGTAGCCTGTTTCCTCTTGTGTGTATGCATTCCAGATGCAGTCCTGTTACCCTGATGGATTAACATCCTGGTCTCCTCTTGGTTTTTGAATCTGCTCTTTCTCAGCCAGTTCTCACTGGTAATCTCAGAGCAGCCATAAAAGGGGAGAAAAAGCTTGGACTGGGCTCCCTAAAATATTTTAATGAAATTGTCACTTCCTATCTGGCTGAGAGAGGATGTTTTGGTGTCCTTACAGTGGCTCTGGGTTACACTGACATATTCAACCTTGCCGCTTCTCATTCCCCCAAGAAAGTATCTGGCTCCAGTAAGACATGTTATGATTGCCCTTCACCAGAGACATCAACAAGAAGAGGCACAGGTTTTACTGCCAGTGTTGGGGCGTAGCAGTAAGCAGCATGCAGAGATGGAGTGCTGCTGTGACCTGGGAGGAAGCAATCAGGCTGTCAGTGCTCCAGGATCGTGGGCGTGGGACACATCTAGTGGCCACTCAGCTGCAGGTGGACTCCAGCTTGCCAAATATATTGCTTTGTGGAAGTCTTCAGAGAAGAGTTTAATTCCAGGTACACCCTGTTGTCACTTACAAAGGAGGATAAAATGTTTAGTTTGTACGAACACAAGACATTCTCTGGTTCATTCTGATTTTTTCTTCCTCTTCTCAGTTCACTGTCTTGTCTTCACATTTCTTTATTCCCCCCCATTAATTTTTTTTTAAGTAGACACCAGGTGTAGCAAGTGTAGGGGTCTTAGTAGATAGGTGTAGTCTTTGAAAGTAGGAATGGAAAATATGTTATAGGTTTGTCTCTGCTAGACTTTTTTCAGATGTCTGGAATGAAACTTTCTGTGTGTAGCTGGAAAACAGAGAAACACCCAGAGACAGCCCTTCCGTAGTTAAAATATTTCATTGAAGGTGGTGCTCTTCATTTTTTTTTTACACTAAGTTTTTTCTTAAGTGCATATTATGATGTTGTGGTAGGAAATTAGCAATGAAACTAGGACACTCACATTATTTATACAATATTTAACTTTTCACCTCATGAAACTAGATAAAATATTTTATATTTTACCTGTTTTCTTATTTTTTGGTTAGTTTTGATTAAGGGATATATTACAATCACCTTATTTACATTTTATCGTATTTCTAGAATCCACTTCTCCAGTGGAAAAGGAAAGGGCTAAAATTGAGTCTTCTTGTTACTTATTCATGCCCAACACATTCTTAACAAATTCCCTGATGTATTCATGTATCACTGCTGATATTTTTTACATCTGAATAAAAGCTTAACTAATATAAGGTTTCCTTAATAAATATCAGATCTAAGAAAAGAAGGGTTTCAAGATAGGTTTTCAAATAGTAACTTGGATAACAGGCACAGGTGTGAAAGGAATTGAGTTAGAGTTGACCAATGTCACAGCAAATTATGCTGGGCCAAAAAGATTGCTTTAAAGATTTAAATAACTTGTACCACTACCATAGGTAAATATGTTTGAGATCTGATCTGTCAGAGGTAGAGGTGGCACCTATGTGACTGCTAAAAGCTATCTCTTGCAGATAAGGTGCTACTTAGATTTAACATGCAAACTGAAGCAGAATATGGTAAATCTGTTGTCAGTTGCTATGGGGAGCTACTCCAAAGCCAGTCTGATCCACAGCGGAGCGGCAGATCTTGGTGCATAGGGTGCTTTCCTGAGGCAGGGAAATGCCAGAGCAGCAGAGAGACCTGCCAGGAGCTGACAGCTCTTGTGGAAGATGCTGATGAGGCCTGGGCACTGACAGCACAACCGAGACCACCACGCCTACAAAAAGCAGCCTGGGGAGTGCGAGTGATCAGAAGTGCTGCCAACAGAGTGGGAAAACAGGACGAGGCGCATCAGGCAGGGTGTTGCGTGTCAGCCAGGGCATGGCGCGGCAGTCTTTCACACAGAAGGGCATGCAGGAATGGTGTTGTCACCCTGCCAGCTAAAGAGGTGAGTTCAGTTGGTGGCCATCACCCTCTCAGAAGGAGCTTAGCTATGGTATCCACCCAGCAGAAAACTATGCCCTCTGCACTCGCCCGAATGGATGTGGGAACCCAGGCAGAGCTCCCACGAAAAAATACAGCCACCCAGGTCTCAGGCTGCAGGGAGCACCAGAGCCTTTCACTCGTAACAGATGGCAGTAGCAGGAATAGCTGTGTGAGGTGTGACCAAGTGGACAATATGCTCAGCATGGTGACAGAGCTATGAGAGGAAGCAGAAAGCTTAAGGAGCATCAGGGAATCTAGGAAAGACGTAGACTGCTGGAATCATGCTCCGCCCTCCCTGAGACAGAAACAGGGACAGCCACCAGAAAAAAAAACCAATATCAAGGTGATCCTGTATCCTCTCTGCACCAGGCTGAAGGCAGTAGCTTAAAGGAAAGGAGTGAATGGAGTCCCTGCTCGGGGCAGATGGCAAACACCCTTCTTGCCCACCTCACCTTCCCAGGCACCTCTGTACAACAGGTATAAGGCTCTGGATGTGGAATGCCAGTCAATGGATGATGTGAATGACGGTCCACCTGCACCAGAGATGTTGCCAAGGTCGGAAATGCCTACCCGCCCCATATCACAATGACCTCCATGAGGAAGAAAAGGTGGGTTATGGCTAGAGGTGACTCCCTTCTGAGGGGAACAGAGGGTCCAATATGCCACACAGACCTACTACCTATTACTCCTCATCCTTGTGGGTGGTGATGAATCCATGTGTAGTCCAAGGGCGATCAAAAGAGTCTTCATGGTCTTGAGACAGTTGGTAAGGGAATCTGGAGCACAGGTTATTTCTTCTATGAAATAATCTCCTTTTCAACAAAAAACCCAAACCACAAACATTAAGTCTGTGAAGTCTCATAGATAGGATACATCACTTGCAGAAATTATTAAAGAAGTGGGATTATTATTCTAGTTTTCACAGTCCTCTGGAAGGTTGGAACATGTCTGCAATTGTTGCTTCACCTGAATCCATTAGGATGGAAAAAAACCCACAAAACCAAACTAAAATATCAACAAGAAGAAAGTTGTCCCCACAAAGTTTAGAAGAAAGCTACTGAAGCTGCCAGGTGTGCATTCTCTGAGGAAGAAATGTGTATTTAAATAGGGACACCTTTAGCCCATGGAGGAATACCCAAACATATTTTGCACATAATATAACTTCCTTGCCCCTGTCTGTGGTCCTCCATACTTAGCATTAAAAAAAAAAAAAAAAAGAAGAAAAAAAAAGAGGAGGTAAATATGAGACCCAGAACCATTCTGTCAGCAAAAGCTGCTGTCCAGAAACCAAACTAGCCACTTTGGCTGTCTGTTGAGTGACAGAAACAGATCTTATTAGCAGAAGTTGACACTCCCAGTAGACAGATTGGAATAAAGCTGCTGTTATTATATTTTTAATACTATAATGGATGCCACTAAAATAGCAATTATTTTTCATAAATTCATCTTTTATTTGAATTACAACAGATCTTTTATTTTTAGTAAACTGCTGTATTTAAGCTTTCGTGGCTGTAGACATTGTCAGAAGCTGGAGACTTAGGGTATCCCAAAGAATGTACCTTGAAAAATGTTTGTTTTAATGAAGGAAAATGTAGACGCCTATTTCAGAGGAATTTTGTAGAAACCTTCTTGCTGTTCCAAAGGTCTCTAGGTCAGTAGGCTGGCAAAATCTAGGGATGCAGTTGAGCTAGAATATAATATTTATTTCAACCTCAGACAGGAGAATTAATAGTACTTGAACACGATTTACTTTAAGCTATGCTCTTTCACTCCCTATATTTAGAGAATGCCAGCTGAGGACTGGCAGACAGTTCTGTGATGTACTGAGAAAGCATTAAGCCTTCCAGTCACAGTCCCATCCTTCCTAATCCATACTAACAGATCTGAAATATATTCTATGTAACCTGGGCCCTTTGCCCTTTCGCCATCACTGATACAGTTATTCAACTGGAAATGCTAAGTTATTGAGACAGACTCTGATCTTTGTTGTGTCAATCTAAATCCAGTGTTGTTCCAGTGAAGTAGATAGCTTACAGGAATTATTATGGTCTTAATATTGGACAGTATCTTTAGGTTTTTTGTAGGTAGATAGCCAAGAAATTAAATCCCGCTACCCAGAGTAGAACTTAAATTAAGAAATTTACAGGGACGTGAGCATTAGAGAGCAACCATACTCTTGTTTACATCCTAGGGTTTAGGGGGTATGGTGTTTTCACTGATATAAGTCCGTGTGCTGTGATAAGTGGGAGCAAATGCATAACAAACTCGATTTTTCCCTGAAGATATTATTACGATCAAAGTCTTGTCATTGGCAAAATATAAATGCATCTTACATGAAAAGCCAAGGAATTATTAATAGTGTAATTAAAATCTTAACACTACAGTGAAAAATTATTATTATTATTCTAGATATAATTATAGCAGGAAAAGACAATGCAAGAAAGAACTTTATTACATGGAGGAAAATGTTGGAATGACAATACAGTTTAATCTGGTGTACTTACACTTCTGTACCTGCCCCTTTTTTCGCTCTAAGATTTACATTTCTTTACCTGATCTCGGGTGAGTTGTTTATAATCCTGGGGCCTTTGGTGTCATCTTCTGTCCTTTCCCTTATCAACTTCTGTCTATACTCTTCTACATTGTGTCTTGTGTCCCTGCTTTCAAGGTCTCTGCTATCAAACCAAGCCTGTGTTCCTGTACATAGTACATCATTAAGCTGTGGAAATAAATATTTCATTCTGTGCAGAACAACTACTTGCTATGATGTTTTATAAAGGAAATGTGATTATACCCTACAAAGATAAGCAAAAGTAAAACAAATTAGGCATAACCACATGGTCATTAGAAAAACTGCTTTTACAGCCAAACAAGTGAAAACAAAGCCATAGACAAGCCAGTAAAAGACCAGACCAAGCAAGCCTGACAGTCCTCAATCCTAATGCAATGTAAAGCTAGCACAAGGGCAGTGGGCTCATACAAGATATAGCAATAATTCATGCACTGGCCTACAGGGCTACAAGGTCAAGGAAAAGCGCAGCAGTTCCGCAGCTTTAACAGGTTGAACAGCATTAGCAGTGCTTAGCTATTTTCTATTATTTTTCTCAGTTAGAATCCACCTAACAATATATTTTATTTTTCAAACTCTTTTGAACAAATTTTTTGTTGCAGTCCACGTGCATAACATTTTCATATGTGTGAGCAATTCACAGTAGATATTATAAAATTATCTGTTTTCACCTAACATATTATTGAAAATAGTGCAATACACTTGTTCAGTAATATCCAGGGCACATTAAAAGTGTGGAAAGCTCTATATTAAAATTTTCTACAGCTGTCTTTACTAGAAGAGGTTTCTCTTGAAACCTACTTGGTAACTAGCTTTTTCTTTGAGGGCTACTACAAAACATGTTTCTATTCTCATACAGTTTTCAGCTGCCAGTGCCCACATCAAGTATCTTGATTGTTTTGTTGGTGTTGATTTTAGTTACTGTATTGACAACCTCTGTGTAGTGGTATTAGCATAATAAAGCTCAGTGTAAGATATTCTGGGTTGAAAAGATGCATTTATTTTCAAGGTTCCAAAGCCAGTTGATTTTACGGTTTCATGCTCTCTCACACACATACTTTCAAGCAGCAGCATGTGTGTGTCCAAGCTGTCTGACCAAGATCACTTGTGCTCAACACAGAAGACAATGTGTGCTGTCTGCCAAGTCACCTCTGTGCTTCTGGAGGTCCTCTTGACTGCTGATGAGAAACAAGTCTTTGGATAGATCTTCCCTCTCCTTCAGGAGCTGTCAGCTATTTTGAGGTAGATCTTCACTTCAGATCTTGCTTACTTGAGCCACTGTAAATATTAAGCCACGGCACTGCCCATTGCCTGGTTTTCCTCTTTTGGCATCTGTGTGAAACACGTGTCTTGCTGGTTCTCCTGGCAGGTGAACAGGGAAAGGAGTGGTATATGTGATGTGCTGCAACCTTGCTGCCACCCTGCCAGTGCCAGGGTGCTGGCTCTTTTGCTGATGAGTAGTCTGCTCTGCAGACTACAGGCTTTTTGCTTTTGACATCAAGAACACATTCGTCAATTTTGCTGATGAAAACAGTGTCTGAGAACAGTGTCCCTTATTATCTGTCCATTCTTTTAAGCTTTTGTTCTGCTTTCTTTCTCATCCTTACACACACACTTCCATTCAGACTTCCTTCGTGCCAATCTTAATATTTCTTATGAATCTCTACTGTGTAAACAAACAAAACTCCACTTTTCTAGGGTAAATCCTTTTTCCCTAAAATTATTTTAGATTTATGAAATCAGATACCACTGTTTTTCTTCCTGCGTGACAGCTTCTCAAAGGTCTTCACAGGTAAAATAAAAACAGAAATTACCACAGAGATAAAGAAAATGCATGCTATAGTCAGCGCTGGCAAGTCACAGATAATCAGGTATCATTCATAAAACCACAGAAATTAGCGCCCTGCAAAAACATAACCTTGCCTACAGGAAAAAAGCTGATCCAAATATTGTATGATGGCTGTCCAGTAGCACTCCTATTGTTGCTTCCACCTTCCTTTCTTACTGATTACATTCATTTGTTGGGCCTTGACTTAAATTAGATTGTGAAAGGTCTCAGGGCAAGGTTATGTCATTCTATAGGTTTCAACAATGCCTGGCACAGTGTCACCTCACTTTTGACAGGTTTCCCAGGAACTGCTGTAACAGGAATAATAACAAATAACATAAATAGTAATATTTGACATAATACAATTACAACATACATGCCCTAACAAATATTTGTTGCGTTAATCCCTTGAAGTTTGGTCAATACATGCTTCTTTATCTTTAAAATTTTAAAACTTTAAGCAATTTTGGCAACAATAACAAATATTTTTCCTAATGTTGCTAGGACTTATGTGGCTTCTTTATTTTACTCAAAATGCCAGTGCTGTATTTAAGCATTCTGCAAAATCTGTGCATAGATAGCTACATATTTATTTTCTGTAGTTGCTTGCTCTTCTTATTGATTGCTCAGGTCAGGGGACTTATGGCAAACTTGCTTCAGCTTGCTAAGCAATAGAACTTCTCTGTGATAATCTTCTGCTCACTTTTCCGTGGTTTGATACATTCCTATGTATGACACCAGTTCAGATTCCTAGCTGGGGAAATCCACGTTTCCAGTTTATACATGTTAGAGACTCTTGTGCGACTCTTGTGCAATGGGATCTAAGTGTAACTGTCCCCAAAGCCTTTTATGTGAATTACAGTGTTAGATTTCAGCCCATAGGAAGTCACAGTTAAGAGACTATTGTACTGAGAAAACAGCTTGGAAGATTTCATAAATATCCAGTGAATTAATGAAAAAAATTAACAGCTGTGCTTCCAGCCTATTGAGAATAAAAGACAACTATTAAATGTTTTTACACAATTAATATTTCTTTAGTTGCACAGATATATAATCGGAAAATATAGGAATGGCTTCATACGGGTTCTTTGCTCACCTTTCTTTTTCTTTATGTATTACTGTAATCTGTAGCTGTACTCTTGCAGCATATAATTGACTTTCATAGGTCCTTCAAACTTTTTGTTTTCTTTATTTCTAAAGGATTGTTCTATTAATCCTTTAGGTTCTTGGATTGTTCAGCTGAAAGTTTTTTTCATGCCATATAATTAGGCTTCGTAGGATAGAAGAGAGACACTTCTGCTGAGCAAAAGTGATCTGAGACTCTGCTGTGCACTTGTAAAGACACCACAGACCCTGGGATCAGTTAAATCATTTGAACTTGTTGGGGGCAAAGGAGGGTGACTATCATCAAAGTACAGGGATAAGCAGCAAAACAAATAATGAACACCACTAGTTGAAACACCTACTTGCTGTAGACTGGTGTAACAAATGTTCAGCAAATGGTAAGTTTAAATTGAAACGTAAGAACAGAAGTGCCAAAATCCTTTCCAGGTGTTCTCTTGTTGCTCAGCCAGCACACAACAGCTGGAAAATGTTCTGAACAAAACACTTCCCAAACCCCCACCAGCTTCAGCCTGATAGCTGTTTTCCTACTCTGAATGGGACTCACCATTTTACAGATATAATTGTACTACTCAAAGAAATACACATTTTCCCCCACTGTTTGCCACCTCCCTCCCCCTTACTATGATACCTCAAAGTGAGTTTATCTAAAAATGTCCCATGTGCTTTGACCTACCTAGCACATTTTTCTGTCTCCAAGTAACTCTTCTGCACATGTTGGGGCCATTCACTGCTTTTTTTCCAGAATGGTAGAAAGTATCTGTGATCTTTTCATATCTCCTGAAATTCCACCCCTCTGGTATGGTTAACAGATGTTCTAATGGCTTTTGCCACTCCACAGATTTGCTTCAGACAGCTTCAAATCCACACAAGCTCGAGGGAATACATATCACTTGTAGATCCCACTTAGACTAATAGGAAAGTATTTGACAGAAGTTGCATACATCTTTATAACAGAAATACTTTTAAAATGAGGAAATATTAAGTTAGTATTTAACTAATCCATAGTTCTCCTGATCTAGTGGAAATCTGACCATTGTTACCTCTGTCATGTAAATAGGTGTGGATAAGCACTGCAGGAACAATTCAAACCGTTCATATTTTCCTCTGAGCTGAAGTGAACCAGATATTATGAAAATTCCTGAAGTATTTGCTTAAGTCTGGCACTTTGTCCTTCCGGTATTCAAATGGGCAGTCCTAAAATTCTGCAGGGTGCAGTTCTTATGCTATTCTAATCTCTTTTTAGGATCAGCTCTAAGCATGATAATGTAAGCCCCAATCTCACATACAATTTACATGCAGACTTAATATTTTTTAAGAAGTCTAATAAATCAGTGGGATATTCAAATACCGTACTATCAAAGCATGCATGTCCTGTGTTAGAGCCCTGAATTAACCTCTGACCATTTTGTGGACGTAAAAATCATCAGTTTGATCCTGTGTACACTCCTCAAATATACCTCAAGCACTGTTTCATTCCATCCAGCCCTGGAAATACTGAAAGATGCACTGGGGTGGTGGCAGAGCCTTTGGCCTTAAGGTTCTCTTTTCATGTTCATGTACTTCAGTTTTAGACTTCTGTAACAAATACGATTCCTCTAATCCCTCTGAGGAATGGATTATGTTATAACCTCTCCTAGGCATATTTTTCTTATGTTAAGACTAAATTTAGCCATTTCCTCCATTTATTTTTTTTCGTACAGTAAACACAATTATCTAATGAACCCATAAGAGAAGTGAATGCAGAGTTTTTTCTTAAGTGAAATTACGTCTAGTGTGTGCTGAGACTGTGAGTACTACTGCACTGGGAAACACTATGCTGCAACAACCTTCTTAAAATTTTAAGTTCTGGTTCTTGCGTTAAGATATATTTTCCTTTCTGCATTGTTTTTGAACAATGCATTTAACCACCAATGTTGACAAACAAATATTCAGCAACTCTACAGGAAGGATGAAGAAGAAAAAAACCCACCAAAAAAATCACCTTCCTGCTGCTGTCAGTTTTGAATTATATATCTCCAAGAAAAGAGTTAAATGATGATAAAAATATGTGCAAACAGAAAAAGAGCTGATTCCCCTTTGTGTACCCACAAAATATATTCCATAACATTTTACCAGCACACAATCTCAGCACCTAATGCCTTAAAGAAAACCACATGCTTCTCTAAAGAAAGTCAAGGTTTTAGCATAGCACAGTCAAATTAAAATGTCTGGACAATTACACTTTTTCATAGCAAAGCATGAACCATTTAATAGACAGACTTCTTTATAATCAATACCCTGGGGCACTCTGATCCTCTGCTGAAGTCCCCGGTCTCATCTGCTGTAATTGCATGTGTCACAGCCTTCTTTTAGCTTATTATGTATATTACTTGGGTTGTTACAAGGAATTTGCACTATAGGAGTTGAGACTAAATCTGTTTCCCCAGTTTTACATTTTAGTCCATGCCAATGCTGCTAAAGCAGCAGCAAGTGGAAGTGGCAACTGGACCTCATTTCTCAACAATGCATCCGGATATATGCAGAGACCCCTGTAAAATTAGACTGTATTTATGCTAAGTAAAATAAAAATTTTATGATATGGAAATTCCAATCTTTCCTGTGCCCAGAAGGGTTTCAGATCTTCGTTCAAGGACTAAATAATACAGTGCTGAAAGTGACTAGCATTCAGCACCTGTAAATGTCTTTTCAGCTTAAGTAGTCATCTTCATTTGTATTTATTGCATACCTCTCAAAAGTCATATCATGCCAGAAATCTTGTATATTCATAATGAATACAATAAAAACATATTCCTCCCATGCCTGAGTGCATTCATTCATGCTGACAGAAAGAATTTACTGGTAAAGGAAAGAGAAGTGAGATGATTACTGCGAACAGGAGAAGACAGACCCTGCTTCGGTTTATTTTGCTTCTATACTCTGTCCTATGTTACACTTCAAGCATCCTGAGGGAGAGAACTCATGCTAGATGAAAGGTGTTGGCGATCTCTGTATAGCCAAACCTTCACTCACACAGAACATAGGTCCTTTCAAACTGTTTAAGCTACCCAAGTGTGTAAGTGAGCAATATTTAAAAATCATAGTAAAGAACTATCCATCCCATAGGCTTCATAGATAACCTATGAAGTGGGAAAAGAACTCAAAAAATACGTGCTGTTCTGAAAAAATATTTTTCTTAGCACAGCAGAAAGAAATTTTTGGTTTGGTTTGGTTTGTTTTTTTAAAGCTAATGTAATAGTGTAATATCTAATGCTTACAAGAATGCAAAATGAGTTAGATTTTTAAAGCCCATGAGAAAACCCCACATCATTGCCTAACCTGCTTGGTGACTAAGCTCTTACCAAAAAATTTTCTCTGAGTACATAAAGTTGTGCTTTTGTAAAAGACCATCTGTTGTCTTCGAAAGGCTGAACAGCTGGGTTCCCATCTTTTGCCACTTACCACCTCCAACGTAGATGTTCCTCCATTTAGGCCCCCTGAGAAGGGCCCAATCTGGTATGTTTGTTTGCACATGCCTAATACATATAGATAGCTACAGACATTACATAAACCACAACAGTCTTGGTCATATTTAATTAGAAATTATGCTAGCAGGATATACGGCTTCTCTTCTTCTATTTTAATTGGGTTTTAATTAGGCCAATTAGCTAACTTCAAAATAGCCAAAGCACTGGAGCAACTCATGAGGATCCTTAGTACTATTTTGGATAACTTTAGTACTGCATTTTGTTATTTTTCTGTAGTTATAATTTATATTTTTCTCTATTAGTACTTTTGACCTATTAACATAAATCTGTTTTTCAGTTAATGTACTGTTTTATTTTTTAAGTCTCTCTTTTTATAAACTTGATTAGTCATGTTTACACTGAACACTGTAAGGGACAAATCCATCATTCAGGTGTGGACTAATAAAATTCTTCCAAGTCCATCCTACACCAGCTTGGGTTCTGAAAAGTTTTTAGGACACCTGCAGGTGGGTTGTACTAGCCTGGCTGCAGATGGCAACAGAAGATTTGGAAAGGCATTTGCTTTCAACCGGAGAATAAGACAAAATGGGGAGAGCCTGAAACATGGGTTACTTGCCCTGTGACAAGATCGGTACATATAGCACTTCTCCAAGATTCTCTCCAAAGCCTCAGGGCATTTATACTACCTTCTCGGACCACAGATTAGTCAGAATAGGGATATCTGCCATTATTTCTGTCAAAACTATGCAACTAGTTGCAAACAAGTGCAAAATTCATTGTTCCACTGTAGGAGTACAACATGACTCTAAATTGGCTATGAGGGTTTTTCCTCGGGAGAAGGAGTCTTAATTTGTTTTAAGACAAAATATTTTTCCACTGATTGTTGCACTTGGACATCTAACTGTGACCAGTACCCCTACGCCTTATCCCTGGTAAATTAGTTAGCATAACTAACACCATTTCATAAGACGAATGGCCATTCTTTGTGACTGAGGTGGTCATATATCACTCCCCTTTCCCCAGCTCATCAGGCCCTGAAGGTTCTGCACACCAGGTGATTTCTTCTTCCCCTCCCTATCAGCCTCAAGGTCACCAGGCTGACTTCTTCCCTCCTTACTGGTCTTGAAAGTCCCAGGCACCTGGCCAACCAAGTGGTGGTGATGACCCCATCACAGAACAGGGAGGCATAACAGTACACACAGTGCTGTTACAAGTCCTAAGTTGGACTTGGACCAGAACTGCTGCTGGATGGAGAACCCCATGATCCCCGGTGGTCATGGACACCTCCACCATCATCTGCTTCCTCCAAGGACTGAATGAGTGACTCGTACTCCTCTAAGTGTTTTTGAGTCCGGATTATGATTGTTATATTGATACAGCAAGCAAAGTATTAAGAGCTGATCCAATTTGCAGAGGGTCCAGGTGATTAGGAACCATAAACTAAGCTGTACTACAAATTCTGTGCTATGCTACTTACAAAATTGTGCTACACTGATTCTGCTTATAAAAATACCATGCTACCCTGATCATGAGATTCTATGCTATGCCAATCATAAAATTCTCTTAAAAAATAAAGCTTTAATGGTAGCTACAACTTAGTGTCATCATCACTCTGCCCAGAACCCCCAAAAGGTCATGACATCAAGTCTTATCTATTGGCTATGTGCTAAGTGTCTCACCTGCCTTCTGTATGATTATAAGAAGGAACTTAAACTTCTGAAATGCTTTAAGCATTAGAAATATACTTTAGAAAATGTTACTGTTGTCCCTAAATTCTCTATTTGTGAATTGGTAAGAAGGTACATTGGTGATTATTATTTGTTTGGTACTCTGACAGGCAATATTAAAAAAAAAGAAAAAAGAAAAAACCAAGAGCAACAACAAACCCCTTAATTTCAGAGTGTATAAATTGATGCTTTTCTTCATAATTAACAAAAAACTTTTTCTTTCCCGCTGCCTTCGGAGCAGATTCCAGAGTCTGTCTCCCTCTTGCTATTTTTGTGACAAAAGGCTTTCTGAATTGTATAATACTTGAGTTGTATGTCAGTCAGCTCTTGTATTCCAGTTCTAAACGTAAATGTTAATGAGCTAATTGCACTGTTCAAAAAATGTTCTATTGAAAATAAATGCTTGCTAGTAGGTGTGCTACCTTCTGTGCTTTATAAGTAGGTTTTAGAACTTAATCCAGGGAACTCTAGTTGCTATTTACAGGTATAATTTTACCTGTTGATTAATACATAGTTACTTAATAGTTCTTTTACTGCAATTATTTATTATCGGTTAAAATACTAATTAAGAAGTTAACACTTAATCATCCTTTACATCATTCAGTTGCTAAAATTTCTGTCTATATTAAGTACCATTTTAGATGACAATCAAAACATGCTCTGAAAAAAAAAATTATTAATCTTACAGAATTTGTGGAATTTGGGGTGAATGTTATTGCTGTATCTATTCTATTTCATGTTTGGATATGGCTAGGTAGATAATGAGATACAATTTAGTCATTGTTCTCACAGAAATCTAGGTGTATTAGCTGCAAGACTTCCTTCTGTTAGTCTTGTAGTTTGTGTCAAGGTAAGACAAGCTCATGATGCCAAACATCCAGCCTATAGCTGTAGCTTTTCATGTAAAAGTGGAGCAAGTGCCTGCTCATGTATTTCTTGCAGAGGCAGTTAATATTTGTTCACAAATAAGAGTTTTGCTTATCATCTATCTTACATAAACATTATACAGATTTAGTTTCCAGTCTTTCACTGAGCTTGTTCTTGAGGCAAACAAAAATCAATAAACTTTTCTAGGATAAGTCAGAGTAACTGCCCAAAGAAGAGCAATACTCAACATGAAACTGCTTTACTGCATTACACTGAGGTCTTTGTTTTGGGGATTCTATATGAGAACTGAGGTTTGTTGTAAAGAATTCAAACCAGGTCTCAGTTATGTTCAGGACGGATGAAAATGTGCATTGTCAGTGAGTACACCTGTCTTCAAAAGCTCTTCTGAAAAGTCACGCACTTCCTGAAACCTGACTTCGGTGGGGTAATAATCAGCACACATGTGGGGTCACATATGTGGGGGTCAGTGGAAGCAGAAAGGGAGATCCCATACAGGCAACAAGGAAGACCTCCTGAATACTTTTAGGTTTTCAGCACTGGAAGAGAGGAACAGTATCTGCCTCTAATTCTATTTCTTTGACCTTACACTAGGACAAAATTTCTGGATTACCAGGAGATTTTCATAA
The DNA here is from genome assembly GCF_949628215.1 of Phalacrocorax aristotelis. Classification (NCBI taxonomy): domain Eukaryota; kingdom Metazoa; phylum Chordata; class Aves; order Suliformes; family Phalacrocoracidae; genus Phalacrocorax; species Phalacrocorax aristotelis. The sequence goes on from NC_134278.1 coordinate 54,016,323, forward strand.
ACTCTCTGTTCTTCTGAAACGCGGCCATCCACGTTTCTTTGATGGCATCATTGCCAGGCAAGGGTACAGCGCAGCATTGCAAAACCCGTATGCTGGAAAACATTCTTCTATAGATGTGAAACAATGGCCCTCACAGCTAATGATTTCAACCTGCTGGTTCAGAATACAAGAAGTTCTTTCCAGTTCATGCATTAATCCCAGATCTTCTAAGTGCATTGACATACTTACCAGTTGTGTAAACAGAATAGCATAATTTTTTCCAAATCCTTGTCCTGGTCTTCACTGCTCTATGAAAGAACTTAGTGGTGCAACAGCGATAGACTATCTCCACAAGATGATCATACATAAGATCAGTCAGATTCAGTATGCTTATATCATGCTGTAGGCATGGCTCATTATTATGCTTCTCTCAGATACCTAGTGAAGGAGCTACCAGTTCCTCTGCTGCTATGTTCCATTATTGTTCCATTTTAATTTCCTAGTAATGCCTAATTACTAAAGATATATTTCTAAATTACACTATTCTAGACTTGGTAATATTTTATCTTTGCGAGTATTTCATGTAATCCCCCACTTATTCCCCTCTTATAACCCTTCCCCCAAAAAAGAAATTGAAAGAAAAAAAAAAAAGTGAACTCTGTTCTTAAAGCACAGTAGTGGCAGAAGCCTGGAGAGCTGGATGTGTCCACAAGTGCTATATGCATACGCAGCAAAGTGTATATAAATCTGTCTGTACGTAATTGACAGATGCACCTAGGTACACAATAGGCAGTGAACAGGATTTTGGTTCTTGTTGAACAACCTGCATCCTTAAAGGGGCTTTGCAGCTGTTAGCAGTGCACTAGGGTTTAGGACTTTACAGGACCAGACTTGTCTTTATTTCATCACCATTTTTGCTTCTAGTCTGTTTCTGTGAGGGCTTGAAGAACTAGTCACAGAATGTTATCAGTGAGGTCATGCTGAAGCGTTTATGCACCATAAATGCTGGGATGCCCTTTCTCCCCCCCAGAATCCGCTTCCACAGACTTCATATAAACCATGGTCAGAGTGGCTGTTCTCTTGTTCACTTGCCACAGACCTCCACCACCCCCTCTATCAAAGTGCAAAAAGCCCCTAGTTTGTAATTTCTCACTTAATAGTACCTTCAAACATAAAACTACTCAGGAAAATACTCAGACCATATATATCTCTGTGAACTCATGAGGGAAGTGCTTCACTGCAAAGATGTGATGGCTGTTAAATCACCATTACACTTCCACCCTTGGGCCTTTTTTCCAACAGATGTTATTCAAAGTGTTTTGCCTTGTAGCTATCAATCACAGAACTCAAATCAGGACTACCTATGACAGAGAATTTTTTTTTTAGGTCTCTCTTATGTGGCCACGATTATACAACAGATAACACAAATCAAGTTAGAAGAAATCTTTTCTGTAAAGAAAGAAAGAAAGAATCTTCAGGTTGTGACATCAACATAGTTGTTATGCTACTTGGATGCCACGGCATTGATGCCAGTTTTGTTACACCATGAAATATTACTATATATAGTAATTTTATCATTAGAAATATTTGGTATTTTTTCTCATCTATGAAACAGAGGTCAACGAAGTGCACCTAGCAGAAGCTAAACCATCGTATATAATATAAAAACAGATGCAGAGAAGAGCTGTGCTGCTTATGTTAGTCTGAGATTCTTGGTGTAATTTTGTCTATTATTTTGCCAGTATGTGTAGTAATAATATTATTTTTTTTGTTTAAGAACCTTATTCTTAGTATAGCTTGTACTATGATTATTGTTATTGCTATCCTCAGTAACGATTTCTTTTTTCATCCTCATTTAGGCTTAGCAAGCTTCATCCTAGGAAGCTATACTAGTGTGTTTTGATATGAAAGAAGAGGAAAAAATGAGCTACTGATCAGGCAAAACATTTGCAATGACCAGTAACTCATCTCAGTTCTTCATTGTAGTGTTAATGTTGCATTAAATTTGTGCTTGCCTTGAAGACTGAATTAGTTGTTTTCTGAAGTTAACATTTATTAAATATGTTTTATACTTAGATTTTTAGAAACCTGTGGGTGTACAGCGTATCTCTTCCTCAAGCCATGGGTCTCTGTGGGTCTCTGAACCCTTCTATAGTGCAGATCTCAGCTGAGTTGTATAAGATCACTTGGTTTTATGCAAGGTACAGTATATTGTACTAATATATATGTATGATGTACTTCTGTGTACTCTGGAATTTTTTCCATCCTTTAGTATGAATTTGGAGGTCTGAAAATGTTTAAAACCACAATGAAGATGATCTAACACAATCTCAAACTTGGCATAAGTGACCGTAGATTATCCAATGGCATATTTTTGTTTAAAAGGACAATACACCTGTAACTGATTGTAATTATTCCTCCTAAGGATCCAGGATACACTTTTTATGTTTAGTCTTCTCTCTATTTTCATTTCTCTGTTAAAGTGGCATGAATTCATTTTCTGTATATCTGACTCATCAAACACCAATAAGCTAAAGCTGGCAGCTGTGGTTACATTCTGTAGGCACCCATTCTTTAAGACTCATTTTGCATGCTTTCTTTATTCCTTTTGTCAACAAGGAGGCTTGATGTTATGCTCAGAAAAAATTTTTCAGTCAGCCAGTCCATAAGATATCCATGCTCTGAAGCAGGCAGTCATTTTCACTTCACACAAATGCCACCCCATTTCTCCAGTGTTCTCTGTTGGAGCTGTAGCAGACATGGCAGAAGTACTGAATTACTGTACCTTTAAATATCTAACCAGCTTCCTTTATAGAAGAGTGAAGGCATTAGTTGGAAAAGTAGTACTGTTTCATCTATTAATCATACAATAATAATTTGGACTATTTGTGAGAAGATGAAGACATCTGAATATACGTTGACCTCTTTCCTATCAAAGCTCCAAAAAAGGATCTCTACAACTATGTAGACATCCCCCTGTACTCTTTTAATTGATTTTGCTGGTCTTTACATGAGTACAGGAGCTGTCCATATTAAAGCAAATTTTTCAGGCTCATTACAAATAACAGGAACCTAAGATCAGACAAATGCCTTCAGCAAAAGTGAAGGAGAAGAAGGCATATTTTCAGGTTTTGAAGGAAAAGATAAACTGGGTTGTGTTTTCATGTAAGTCATTTCACATTTTACAGTTTGTAATAACTGTAAGGAGCTTAGTAAATATGCACTCTAATATATTAATAGTGGTATTTTCTTACATAAAGTTCATTAGTTCTGAAGAACACCAAATTATTTTGCTAGTCCTCTCTGACAGCCACTTACAATGGCCAAGGATAAGTATTCTGAGAATCTTTTCAAGCCTGTGTGATATGTTCGTATTATAAACATTTTTAATGCTTATTGTCTATCTGTCTTTGTCTTCAAGAAATATTCCTTTGCTCATAGTGGAAGGTTAAGATCTTCGGTAGAGAAGCAAAACCCTGATTATAGCTCATGAGGTTTTGGTGAAAGCTAGAAACTCATTATCTCCTGTGATGTGTTGAGTGATATATCATTATCAGGCAATGTAAAATTGAAACCACTGTGTAAATGTCTTTGCCCCTAGCCTGTATAAGCATCTTTATTTTGTAATTGAAGACTGAAATTCGTTTGAGGAATTGCTTGAATATTCTGGTAAATATGTCTTCCAGAACTCTGAATTGCCATAAAAAACAGGTGATCTTCAACTTCCAATCAGAACGTTGCTATAATTTAAATAATTTTATTATAAATATTGAATGCATTTTTGCAAAATAAGACAAAATACTTCCCCCCATAAGAAGCACTTCTTCATCAGTAAAGCATGCATAGCTAACATAATTATTGCTGTGAAGTGTAAAAAGGAGTACTGTTAAATCTTTTCTCATGGAGGTGTCGTTTTGGGAGAGCGCTTAGCCATTTAAGATGTAAAAAGGAGCAAGCACCAGTAATATAAGCTCAAAAACGGAATCATGAGAGCTCTATTATGTAGCTAAAGCCGCCTCCAGATTTCTTGACATCAGTGGACTCATCAGGTAGTCCTTGTGCACCTTGAGTAGCCCATCTGTGGAGTGGAAATTGTCAAAATGCTCACCTTTGCAAGTTTTGAGATCTGTGAGTGAGAAAAGACTAGCAAAAAGCAGTGTAAATTCTGCTGGCTTTTGGTTATATATTTCTATTAAACTAACTGCCATGACTTCAAGAAGACTCTGCCTGAGTGTGTCTACTCTAAATGAAGAAAGATATCATAATTTAGACAAATGGCACATTCTAGTGTGTTTATGAAATTCTTTTACAAAGACAGCATTGGATAAAAAAAACAGAGAAGTGAGTTGTTTGGGGGTTTTTCTGACACAGGCTCAACAGAATAAAGTTAGTTCTGCTTTTATTTGTAGGACAGTATCTCTCATGTTGATGTCTCTGAGAAGTGCAGTGATGTAATTTCTGGGCTAGGTTCTTTATCAGATTGAAGACTAGAGTATGAAAAGCTACAGCATGATGGTTCTGTACTTTCAAAACACTGTTGTAGAGGAATAGGTTCATTTATTCTCTTCAATAGATTTCTTGTCACATTTTTGCAAAATTCTTTTTACTTTCTAGTCAGTGTTTTCTCTAGTGATTGCTTTTGCTACATCTCTGTTTATTTTATAACTAGTGATTCAAGCATTTTGTAGTTTGGCAGCTTATTGAGCTTGTGCCTGACACATTCTGGTGAAATCCTAAGCATTCTGCATAATAACAGTCACATGAGGCTTTGAAGGTGTCCTGTTCTGCACAATACCTAAATGGCATTTTATGTCTAGTTTGCTAAGGATAACAGAAAGATTTCCTTTCTTCAGTAGACAAAGACTTTAAGAATTTAATCTAATGCCCTTTTGAGAGCCAGTTTCAACAGAATATATTGAAGAAGGGCCTGAATCACCCCCTCCATACTTACACTGCTTTAACTTTCTTGATTTAAGTTTTGTTTTATTAGAATAATATGGGAGTTCCCCAGTGGTAGTTGTGATTAGAAATATAGTCTGGATTGTATAAATATCTGAAAATACATAGTCACTCTGGATTTCCCTGAAAGAACTGAAGAGAACTAGATGTAATGCATAACATTAAAATCAACCTGGGTTAACAGCATTTTATGTGGCATGCTGGATACACCATTCTGATATAATTAACACAAGGAAAGCTGTTGGAGACAATGATGTTCCTATATAGAAGCTAACCTGAACCCTATTTTAAGCCGAGATAATGGTCTTGCTTTTATGGCCAAATCAGCTAAAAATCAAAGGTCTGATTTAGCCCTACAGGTGTTTCAGTGTAAGATCTGATGTAAATGACAGCAAAATTTGGTGTGTATGTGGAAGAAGCATGAACATATTATTCCTGTAAAAGATTTCTAGGTTCAGTCTCAATAATTGATAATAAATTTGTGGTCTCAAAAGGCTTTGGCAGAAAGTAATGCAAATTTTTTAGGTTGCCTGAACTTCATTTCTGACACTTGCAAAATATCACAGGATAATTTCTTATAACATTTCTAGCTGTATCATGTCCAAATAGTTTATGTTCTAGGGTGACTCTTTTTCATTTCTGAAACAAAACCACAGTTGATTGAACCAATAAAAGCATTTATGTTAACATTTTCATGAATTGTATGCTTATTGCAAGATGATTTCTAATGTTTAAGGACAAGTTGTCTTTATCAGACAGTCAAAATAAACTGTTTCACAAGTAGCCTTAAAAAGCAGAAGGTCCTGTAGTAATACAGAATAACAGAATGGTAGGGGCTGGAAGGGACCTCTGAAGATCATCTCATCCAACCCCCCAAATTGATGGTTAATTATCTTCCCTCCTTGGCCCCACGCCTCTCTAAGGTGCCATCTCACTATACTTGGCAAGAGTGAGGTACTGCACAAGTCTTGCTGCCCCAGGCGGCTACTGCAAAAATAAAGAGGTGTTAAACACCCACTCCTTCTGGACACATAGAGATGTCAGCGGTCCTTCCACCTGCCAATGTCCAGCACGTTATTTTATAGATACTCTAAAGAATATTTAAATGGATGTTTAGCACTCTAGGGAGTAATCTTAACAGAACCATGATCTAGCTCTCTGTCATAGGACTATTTAAACATTTTAATGTTAAAGTTAATATGAGTAGACTCTACCTTAGGCTCACTAGCCAAGAACAAGCTAGTGATATGAGCTTCCTCGTAAGCATTATTGACATGGACTGCAAGTATCTCTTCTTCCCTTGGGCATTTTTTTTTCCAAAGCTAAGAGCTTGATCGGTTACAATCAAGGCAATGCAGTACTTTTCATGTGATGAGTGTGTGAAGAGGTAACAATTTCTGTCAGTAGCCAATAAAAGTTTACTTGGTAATTTCCGTTCTACTGATTTTGGCCCTTTTTACCTCAGTTCATGTACTTGTTTCATCTCCTGCTTAGTCTGTATGTGAGGAGATTTGGTGCTACACATCATTGCCTGCTTCATCTTAGGAGAAAAAGTATACTTTTAACCAAGTTTGATTGCAGGTAAAAGTCCTAATTGAGAAAACAGCTTTGTAGCTTTAACATAGCACAAACTTGTCATAGTCTTGGCCTAAATTCTAGGGAAATCCTGTGAGCACCCTGTATAGTATAGTACAGTATACTGTATATACCTGTATAGTATAAACAAGGCAGTGGGATAAGGATGGGACAGGGACCTTTTTACAGTCTCTGTGTGCCCAGATTTTTTTTTAATGGAAACCAGGGCACTGCGGAAAGACAGTGGTCATCTACCTCCATTTGTAACATAGTCAAGGTTTATATCCAGATCCAGAATTTAGGAAGTGCTTCCAGATCCAGAAATTTAAATGTAGTGTTAGAAATTAAAATGTAGCAGGACTACTAGCCGATATAATTATTCACTGTTGGATGCATGTATGCATGCCTGAGATTCCTTCCTGTCTTCTCATTATACATCTTGGTTGGGAGGCTGCTGTACCTGAACTAATATGAGTGACATTGAGAGGCAGGACACATCAGCTTGGACAAAGCCTTATGTTTCCCCAGCTACTTAGTTTCCCAAACCGTAATGTTTAACCAGTTTGGAGGGCAGGCAGCTGTGCTTTTGTCCATTTTGCACCAGTTCAAAAAGAAGTGACCATGGATTGTTAGCAAAGAAGTAGACAGATGCTCAGTCTGAAATTGCTTGCCCTGGTTATATGCTGGGAAAATGTAGTCTTACCTAAAAGTAGAACATGTTGAGATTCTGCCTTGGCAAGCATAAGACAAGAAACTTCATTTTTCTCATAGAAGCTGGAAATGAGAGGGAAATAATTCTATTTTTAGAACAAGCAAGAAATAGGAACTTGAAATTTACCCTGATGTCTAATACAGAAAGAAACTAGAAGCAAGTCAACTTATTGGCTAAAGTAATCTTGCATCTCTGTTTCCCTTTCTTGACAGCTTGAAGCCTGCTATTTTGTGACTCACAAAACCTGTCATATCACTGCCATATTATCAGATACCTATTGCCCATTGGGCTTAAAAATGCAATAATATTTGTTTAAAAAATGTTACAAGCAGTGACTGGAATTGTATACAGTCATTAATATGTTTAAATATGCCTTGGAATAGTTTTATTTATAGTTTATTGTAGAAAGCTGTGCATTATATTTTCACAAGCTTTTCTATTCCAGCAGCTTGGCCATCATGTATTAAATATTGTTACGTAGCTGTCATAATGTTTTTGCTTCACTTAAGAAGTGAGAAAAAGATAGCTCATTCACAGTTCTCCTGTTCATGAAGTATCATCATAAAGGGCAGGGTTATCTTTAATATGTGATGCTACTGTCAGACTTCAAATACAGTACATTTTATGTTGTTGGTGTTAGAATCAGTCTTGGAAAGGTACTTTTTATTGTCATTACATGACTTTACATGCTTACTATTTCTGCTAAGACTTCTTAAGCTTGTTTTCAACCCTGATTGTACTATTACATTTAACAACATTTACACTAGTTAACATGAATCTCTCAGGTAACTCTGTATGTTCTGTAACTCAGCAAAGCTTTCCTTTTAAACTTCAAATTCAGATACACATGATTTATGTTGTCTATATGTAGTATTATTAATAGGTCTAGTCTTTTCTCCAAGAAAGTTGTCTTAGATCCAAAATCACCGTTAGTGGAAATCTAGCAGGGAGAATTATACCAAGGGAAAAATTAAAATACAAAAATTTGAACAGGTGCCAGGAATGAAGAGCAGGATTTTCAGTAACATCACTAAATTTCAGTGCAGTATGTTTTAACTCTTCAGCAGTTCTCAGCTACTCATGGATTGGCACAAATATGCAAAACAAGCTGAGGTATTGCTGTACATCCGAGCAAAAATCATGGAAGTCAGAACATAGCACAGGCATGCAAATGCCTAGGCAGGATCCTGCTTGCTTTTAGCTGGGTTTACCAGCCTAGGCCAATGTCAGCCTGAAACCCTGCAGAGCTATTTTGGTATGTCTGCAACTGTGGCCCCAGAGTACCTGTATCATCCAGCTTTTTTAAGTGATAGAGGTATCCAACCTCACAATACTCAGGCACTGGCTGTACCTGCACTGTGGTGGTACAAGAGGACCTGGCTCCAAGGTCACAAAATGACGGTTTTGAACTTTGAGGATAAGAAAGACAGACCCCCAGATTTTTCTTCTTAAGACAATGCATGAAATTGCAAATGAGTCTGGGAGTTAAAATGGAACAAGGTGGGATACAAGCTATATAGTTTGAGGTTTGGATGGGAACAGATCATTTCATAAGTCACGAAAGCACAGACAAACCCTTAACAAGGAAGAGCCTGGACCTGATGTCTGAGGCAACATGGAACGAATGGGTGCTAAACAGAGTAAGCTAGCCCAAAGCAACTGTGTGGAAGCTGTGGATGTTGGGTTATGTTGGGACTGCCAGCAACTAGCAATGTTGTATCCTGGCCATATTATGAATATGACACAAACCCACATTACAGTCCTTGTGTAGATTCCGTGATTTAGAGCCACATTTAGAAACTTGCACAAACTGCAATGTCAAATCTATTTTGAATTTTAAATGTATATGTTAAGAGTAAAAGCTTACTGAAGTAAATATTTTTTTCCCTCTCCCCTGCCTCCAGTGTAACACTATGTGTTATACAATAAGATGAGGTGGCAGCTGAGGCTATAATGACATTTGCCTTCATTATGAACATAGTTTAGCATTTTCTATGAAAATCTTGGGATTTTTCATGTAAATTTTATGGAAATATGCAGTGTTTCCCTCCACTTTGTAGCCATTTTTATTTGGGACTTTCAGCACATATAGGGTTTGGGTCAGGACCTTAAAATTTGTAAGGGGCATTTCATTGACCATAACCGGGTTTTCCAAGCCTTTCAAATATTTAGCCTGGGCATTCTCAGTAAAGCTAGTCATGGTTAAGCAGTTCCTTTTTAACTAAACTATTTCCATTTTAGAGGAGTACAGGACTTACGCTAGCAGTAGTCTTCCTGTCCCTTGGGATACTCTTTGTCAAGTACTCCAACCAAGAAAAAGGAAAAGAAGTACTTCAGGATGCTTCCCACTGATGAAAGTAGAAGTTGCCTTCTGAGAAAGCAAAGGACAAATGGGTCAAGAACAGAGGGGAGGGAGCAGGCAGTCGCATTTTTGTCCACGCAAAGGATACAAGCTCCAGATTTCCTATATATGATGTTTTTTCATGGCTAGCGGATACTTACTTGCAACTTGATAATACATTGCAGTTATAGAATAAGTAGAAAATCATGTAAGTACTGGCATTATCACAATTAATAAAATACACACCACAATAACCTGGAACAAGATAGCACAATCTTGAGTCTTTTTGCTTGTAAGGTCTTTGGGCATATCATTTTGTGTTACATACTTTAAACTAGGAGAGATCAAGTGCAACTTCGAGTTGCACTGATTAATACAGAAGAGCTTCTAGGAATCATGTTTTACTCAAATGGGAGTAAGTCAGCTTTATTCATATTTGTCAAAGTTTCTGCACTGAAAAGTATCAATCTGTATTTCACTGAATGTGTGCTACTGGTTTCTTCTTATTATTTCTTTTATATGACCAATGATATTTGAAACTTTATGTAGATATTCTGTTAGAAAGTCAATTAGCATGATTCTTGTAAAGAACACAATGCTTCCAGGCTGCAGAGGGGTGATAGGAGATATATCCTGTAAAATAACAGACACCATTATTTAATACTATTATGTATACTGAAGACATCTCATCGCTGCTGTGATGGTTTGATTCATATTTCAGCGAACACAAATACAATGGCACAAATCATCAAGAGAAGGGAAAAAAATGAAACTACCAAAGTATGTACAGCTTTTAGGTAGAGCCCATTGATTCTGAGGATACAAAATACTACACTGCTGGTGTGGAATCATAGGGCAAAAAGAGTACTGAGTAATTTGAGGAAGCAAAGGAAGCCTGCTTTTGACCTGGATTCCGACATATAATGAAAAATCAGTTAGCAAAGTTGGCATTAACCAGCTATGTTGCTGTCAGGCTGTTTATCTTGCATTCCAGTTTTCCCCCTCTTCTGTACAGCCCTTACCCCTGGGGAAGGTTCCAAAACCTATCTTCCATTTCACCACAGCTCTCCTTGGAGCTGTCTTTGGGGGAAGACAAAGTCTGAGACTAGGAAGTGTACTTATATTCTTGCAAGTATATGCATATTCTTTTTCTTCTAATTCACGGAATCACAGACTCCCAGGTTGGAAGGGACCTCAGGGATCATCTAGTCCAACCTTTCTAGGAAGAGCACAGTCTAGACAAGATGGCCCAGCACCCTGTCCAGCCAAATTTTATAAGTGTCCAGTGTGGCCGAATCAACCACTTCCCTGGGGAGATCATTCCAATGCTTGACTGTCTTCAATGTGAAAAATTTTCCTCTCATGTCCAATTGGAACCTCCCCAAGAACAACCTGTGTCCATTCCCCCTTGTCCTCTCCATGTGACTCCTTGTAAAAAGGGAGTCTCCACCACCTTTGTAGCTACCCCTTAAGTACTGGTACGTGGTGATAAGATCCCCTCTGAGCCTCCTTTTCTCAAGGCTGAACAAACCCAGTTCTCCCAGCCTATCCTCATATGGCAGCTTCCCAGTCCTTTGATCATCTTGGTGGCCCTTCTCTGGACCCTTTCCAGCCTGTCCACATGCTTTTTATATAGCAGGGACCAGAACTGCAGACAGTACTCAGTTCAATCCTTTGTTTTGCACTGCAAACATAAACTTTTGGTTTAAGAGAAAGCTTTCACTGGCATTTCATTGCTTGTGTCATTCATTCAGTGGTCCACACATTAATGTGACGAAAATCAAATAAATCATACTGAGGTTCTGACAAGTACTTTTTGTTAGGCCTTTGTTATATTTTTTGGTGTGTTGCCTATAAGGACTCAAGGTTTGCCACCTCTATATTTCTTCCACTAAATCTCTGTTCCTTCATTGATTGTACCTCCTCTGAAACTTTTGGAGTAGCTGAGTGTTTTCCATTTCCATTTCTTCCTATTCTTTCAGCTTTTTGGCCTCTTTGTGAAAAAAAGGAGGTCATATTTTATGTGGTGTTTTCAGTGAAGGAAAAACAGATTATCATCATTCCCACTTGACACAACTTCTTTTTCTTCTGTTCATGATGTATTCTCAATTGTCACACTTAAATTACGTTCATTGATTTATCTTGTTTACCTTGCCTTCTGTAACTGGTTGAATAAAATTCTGACCAACATTGTACCAGTTCCACTAATTGTTTATACTGTTACAGAAGTTATTTGTGAGAACAGGATTAATGAATTATCCCGTGATGCCATTACAGCTGAACATTATATCATTCTACACTGAGACAAGAAGGAGGGCTGGAGCCAGCAAAAGTCTCTAACACATGAAAGTTTGAATAGTCATGGCCATATGGAAATCTGCTTCCTTACTCTTATAGCAACGCTGTAGTCATGGCTTCTCTCAGTTTTTAATATTTGCAATGAACTTTTTAATGAGCAGTAACAGAAGGATCCTCTAGTTCATTTGTTACTTAGAAGTACAGCTTCTGGCTAGTATTAGGTTGAAAATAATTTATTTGTATTTCAAGGAGCTACACTGCATGTATTATTACACGATAATGCAGGTGGTTTTGAAAGAATGTATATGCGTTTTTACACTTGCTAAAATAAGTTTATAACTAGTAAAGTTTTTACCATCATTCAGATTGGTTTTGTCAGCAGCTGTTTTTTAATAGACCATTTTGCAATTTTTGTCCCTCAGGCTTTTGGTGGTGTTATTTAACAGCTCTTCAGGCTTGTGCAGTTTGGGCAACCAAAGATTTCACATCTTCAGTACTTTAATTAAAATTTATTTTCTCCAGACTTCAGGGACCTGAACTCATCTTTACTAAAAGTTGCCTTGCCCTCCTCTCACAGCTTCCCCAATACACTGAGTTCCTGCTCAAAGGTCCCATCTACGACAGCAGTGATAATTGCCCGTATAGCTTAGGACTGAACAGACACTTAGTCCTTTCTCTGAATGTCTGTGGATATTAACACCTGAGAGCCAGGAAGACTCTCAGTGTTGGGGAGAGGAGCTGACAGCAGCATAGGCAGTGAGATGCCCTTTCTCCCCTACTCAAGTCCTGCCATTTGGTAGAGCAAAGGCGTGCATCTTTCCTGGGAGAAGCAGGCTGCAGGATCCAAGCATGAAAATTCATTGTGTGCCTGTCAGATACAAGAGGTAAAGGCCCACTCAGCTGAAGTTTTGCTGTTGAAATTAAGAAAGGTTTAAAATAAGGAAGTCATGGTAAGGCCTAACTGGATAATACTCTGTTCTGTTTTCTATCATGACACTTGATTTAGTCAGTTACTGCTGTACTAGATTGTTTTACTGAAATAATGATAACTTTCATATGCTGTGCCATAGAATATTTGTGCTGTCAAGATTTGCTCTCTAAAGGAGCATTTAAATGGCAAATGTGTTTTTAAATAGGTCTAGGAAAATAATTAAAACTCTGTATGTAAACATGCAAACAGCTGAGCTAATAAATGTTGTGCGAGTTACTCCCTACCTTGCAGAGAGTATGGGCAGAGCTGGCAGAGCAATTGATTGGACCTAAGGACCACTTCCAAGCACTTCTTTTTTCTAAGGCTAATATAGAAATACACAGCGGGTGTGATATAATCATTGCTGTGGTGAGATAGGCTTTCTGTGTGATAAGGAGAGGACTTCAGCATGTAAAGCTCAACCATTAACACTGAAATAAGACAGTAGCCCAGCCAGCTGGGAACCTGGTCATCACTAACCTACAAAATGTTTTGACATTTGACTCTCACTAACTTCTGGGACTTTGAAACATCTCTTCAATCATTTGTTTTATAGTTGTTTGTAGTTGGCATTAAAACATGTTTAGAATCTTTTTTGTAAGAGTTTGGATCATGGAAATTCAGAAAACTCAAAAAAAACCCCTACATTGGAAAAACTTCTGCAGATGTTAATCACTGTGAAATTTCTGAAGTTAAATAAAACCAAGGACTTTGGATATCAAATATTCTGTCTGAAGCTCTTTGCAGTGATAAAGTGTTGTGTTCACTCACTTTTCGCTGCAGGCAAACTCAGATTTAAGGTTAACTGATATGATTCAAGTGCCTTTTTCTAGCTCTCTGCTGAAAACTCAATTTAGGTTTAATTAGATCACTCACCTGAGGCTTGTTATGGATGTATTTAAATGTTTGCAGAGGGGAAGAAAAATATAACTATGTTAACAACTCATCAGTGGTCTTGGGCTTCTAAAAAGGTTTAATGTTTCTTATATTTATTGAAATCATGCCACGACTGAGGTTGTTTACTCTGATTTTGGACAAGATCCTTCCTTTAGCTAACAAAGTTCTGCATTTTCATTTTCTTTCATCCCCCTGCCCCCCAAATTATTTTTAATGTGTTGCTCTCCTGAACTGAAAGCTTATAGAACCGCTGGTCTGAGCAGACTTTCTGCTTTATTTGTAAAGCAAATAGGATAGGTGGTCTTCTTCCCAAGACCCTGTCAGGACCACTTACAGACTTCTCCCCCCACCCCCAAGAAAATACACATTTACAGATGGATGTTTCTTGATTTTATTCATTGTTCAGTTTTTGTGTTCTCCTTCAAATTTGTTAACCAAGAGAGTAATTAGGAATATATCTTCCTCAGTGCTTTTTGGTACACTTCATGTAGCTAGATGCTTGTAAACTGGTGATAACTTGTACTTTCTCTGGTCTGAATAAAACATATTGAGTTAAAGGAAAAAGGCCTTTGTTCCTCTCACTTTTAGGTCACTCAGTCTGAGTTTTGTTTTCATTTTTCTTGCTTTGGACTGAAGCACAATTATTCAGATTTTAAAAATTACAAGTTGCTAGAAAAATATTTTATGTTATAATTTATATTTCGTACCAAAAAGAAAACTTTAAAAAGAAACCATTCTTATCTTCAAACTTCCTCCAAGAAGTCTTTTCTGTAGAAACTCTTTTTTTTACAGGAAATATAGATCTGAAACTATAGGACTTTTAAAATTACCCTCCAGAATATTTACTGTCATGACACAGGTCTGGAAACTATCTCCATGGTCACTGAATCCAGTAATATATTGCCAAGTGCAACCTTCAAAAGTTTATCAAGTCATGTAGGAATTTCCCACCTCTCCTATGCTACTGGAAGCATGGCCTTAGAGCTTCATTTGTCTAATGATTAGAAATATTTTTCTGTGAGTCTACTAAAACATATCTATAGACAGCTTGTTCCTGTGAAGGCTGCTTTTTAGCAGAAGCTCTTTTCCTGAGTATTTAACTTTTAATGCTTTTAAGATAAATAAACTTCCCGTCAGTTTGTGTTTTACTGAACTAACCAAGGTGAGCTAACCTTGCAGGCTCCTTTCTATGGTTCCTTTTATGTCACTCAGTTTACTCGTTTTATTGCACCCACTTGCAGCTGAAAGATATCTTTTCAAGCACACTTAACCAGAATTTTGCACAGTGTTCTATGCAAAATCTCTGGTTTCTTGTCTTTTTATCATCACTGTGTCATTGGTGGTTTGCGGACTTCTGAAAAATAGCTTGCAGATACTTTTCCTTCACCATCGTTTTCAACTGATAGACTTCCTATTTAACTACACCACCTCCTATCATTCTAGTAGTCACTATTACCTTGCTTCTCCTGTCTGTTATTCTGAGTCTACTGAGTTCTGACATTTCCTCTTTGCAGTGTGTCAACAGCAATTTTTCTGTGCCAACCTCACTTATGAAACCACCAAATAAAGTGGTCTGAAAGTCAGTTTCAGAGTGATATGACAGGTGGTAGTATTCCAACCTACTTCCAGCATCTGTTTAACTCCCTTCCAAACCCCTAAATTTTAAGTTTTATTCTAATAATTTGTTTGGTTGTTTTATTTTTTTGCCCTAGCTAGATGCGGCCTGAGCTGTCCATGTACCTGTTATTTTCCTCCTCCCTTTCTTTTTCCAGCAAGGTAAATGGACACTCCCGGCTGCTGTGCCACGCTGCAGCTGTTCAATTTCCTCTGCCTCCTTTGAGCACACCACAGTCCATGCACTGTGTCCCAGCGTGGGTACGTGACCCAGTGCCAGGGGACTAGCACAAAGTAACTTGTTATCTTTAGGGTTGTATGAACTCCTACTGTATCAAATGCTTTAATGAAGCCCTTGTACATAAAAGATCTTTACTGGTATAAATAGGTGAGTTACTTACAGTATTAGAAAGTAAGAACAAATTCTGCATAAATCTTGTACTTGTAAGCAGCTATCCAGCTCTGGAATAAACTCATATATACTGCAGCTGAGTATCCAAACTTTTGGGTTTTATATTATAGGGAAAACTTGTATTTAATTTTCTCTGCCATCTCAAAGTCTAATCTATATATAATACACAGCAACACAGATGTCACTCAATTTGTCTATTGCCAGTGTTGAAAAGTCCAGGAAGTTAAAATATATACATATATTAGGAGTAAATTAAATACCTTGAGTCTGTGAAGGACTGAACAGGATCTAATAACATCAAAGAAAGTTGTGCTTTGCTGGGCTTAGAAACTGAATCTTAGTCAGAGAAAATTAGGTTAAGGGATCAATAGAGATGGATTATTTTAGACAGAAAACATGGATTTATGTTGGTTCTCATGCTACTTACAAGAATGTTCATTATCTAGCTTTGTCTCATTTTTTTAGTACCCATTTGGTTTAACATCAGTTTACGCTTTGGTGGGTAGAATTAAGGTAGTACATCAGTGTACCTGAAAACACTGTGTCTCTGCTTTCCAGTGGTGGTCTGGGACCACATCCTCTCATTTGCAAAGTTAAAGAGCAGGAAAAAAAAATGAAGAGAAGACAACTCGTGGGAGTAAGTCAGAAAAAGAAAAATTCTTTATCAGGCTTGTTTTCTGAAGTCATTAATGACAGGCAGTGGAAAGTGGAAAGGGGAGAAAAAAAGAGGTTATGTGCTTCCCAAGCAGTTGGATACAAACTCAATAATTTGTGGGGGCTTCTCTCTAGTCCCTCCTCCCTTTTACGTTACTGGTTGTTTCCCGATGAATAATTGCTCTGTCTCTTGAGGGCAGATGACAAGAGACTACTTAAAATAATACCCCTCCTCCTAGAGCTGGCAAGCAGGAGAGCCACAAGATAGGTCCTTAAGAGGGAATTCACCACATTTCCAAATGGAGTTTATCCCATGAGTCCATTTCTTAACTTTTTCAACAAAACTAGATCTAAATTCTCATGTCCATATTTGGAGAATATCATTCCTGAACTAATGAAAACCCCAGTATCTCTTTCCTTTCCAAAGGGACTAAAGTCAAAATTTTCTCCTTTAATTTAATAAATATTTTGAAAACATTTTGGCTAAACTGGAAATAAAGATTTTGCTTTAGCTGTGTTTAAGGATACTGTAAATAGAACAACTAAAGTATCTGAACTTATTTTGGCATTTGATATTTATCTGATTGGTCTATGAAGTAATTGTTAACATAATGAAGCACATCTTCCCCTGGAACTTCATTATGCTTCTCTTTGATAAATAGAAAAAAGTATTTTGCCTCTATGGACTGTATTTTACAGTTACATATGGGAATTTTTGTGCAGTACTTCCATCACTTGAGTGGTCACTAGCTAACACACCAGGTGCTATAAAGTGGCATCTTAAGTCACTCACTGAATCCATCATGGCTTTATACAGTAATTAGAATTGCTCAGCACTGGTGAGGCCACACCTCGAATGCTGTGTTCAGTTTTGGGCCCCTCACTACCAGAAGGACACTGAGGTGCTGGAGTGTGTCCAGAGAAGGGCAACGAAGCTGGTGAAGGGTCTGGAGAACAAGTCCTATGAGGAGCGGCTGAGGGAGCTGGGTTTGTTTAGCCTGGAGAAGAGGAGGCTGAGGGGAAACCTTATCCCTCTCTACAACTACCTGAAAGGAGGTTGTAGCGAGGTGGGTGTTGGTCTCTTCTCCCTAGTAACAAGCGATATGACAAGAGGAAATGGCCTCGAGTTGTGCCAGAGGATGTTTATATTGGATATTAGGAAAAATTATTTTCACTGAAAGGGTTATCAAGCACTGGAACAGGCTGCCCAGAGGGGTGGTGGAGTCACCATCCCTGAAGGTATTTCAAAGATATGTAGACGTGGTGCTTAGGGACATGGCTTAGTGGTGGATTTAGCAGTGTTAGGTTTACATTGAGTTGATTTGTTGATCTGAAAGGTCTTTTCAAACGTAAATGATCCTATGATTCTATAATTTCCTTTCCAGAAAGAGGTAGCCCAGAATAATTTGGATTACTGCCTAAGCACATTGCAGAGGTAGCACTGTGCAGTACCTCTCATGCCATCTTTAATCCGTATTGGGAGAGAATATAATATTCTTTATCAGACAATGGGTTTATTCTCTGAAAATTCTACATGAAGATATTAGCAAAAAAAAGTCATACCTAAAACGTGAATAAAATGCAGCCTTACTTCTGAGATTCTGTAATTTATCCTTTAAAAACTGTGTTATATGTGTATTCATGGGTGCGTAAATGAGAGAGACGGAAAATATATGCAAAATCACACTCAGATATTTGTGCAAGTACTGAAATGCCATCCGTTTGCACAACATAAAGTTTTTCTTTCTGCATGTCACTTTCAACATTTCCAACTATATTCTTTCCACACCATACAAGTACATCAGATCCAGCGCATTATCTGAAGGGCATGGGCTTTCTTAAAGATCTGTTGTTTTGTCACCTAAGCAGATAACTGAGCTGAAAGCAAAGCTCAAGCTTTGCAGAAGCACCTTGGATGTAGGCTACCCAATGAGATTTAAGGATCTGAATCCACAAGGTACCTCTTTAAATTCCCTGGCAAAATATATCAGCTCTCCTTTCAACCTCTCTACCTGTGTTTTCTGAGGTCTCAGCGGAAGTGACAGTTTGTAAAGGGAATCTTTCAAGGTTTTTGGTTTGGTAGGCATCACCCCTATATTTACCTGTTTGAAACTGCTTAGACTGTCACTAATAAAAGCCTATCTATACGGAAATAATATGCCTTTAATGCTTGTAATTAATCTATGGAATCAAAGCTTTTCTATAATGAGATTCTTTCACTGGGGCAAGTTCTCCTGGGTGCCAATATTTATGGGACTTTACCCAGGGCTGTTTAAAAAGAAAGGAAAATCTTATGTCAAGATTGATTATCAGATAACAGTAGTGTGATAATGTCAGTATTATGAAGCTGATGGTCACTAGTAAAGCTGTGTTGGATGAACCCTAATGGTTTTTAATTGCCACTGTTTTACCAGGGAGAAACATTTTTGACGGGTTCTAGTGCAAAGCATTCACAAATCTCCCTGGACTTGCTGGGGTGTTGGTGTGGCTAACTCTTTTCAAGAGCTCTCAGTGTACTACAGAATAATGTAGTGTCTTGATTTCAAAGCATCTTTGAAGTTCACTAGTATTTGCTTGGAATCTGGACTTGAATTCAGCGAGTAGGAAACAGAGTAGATTCATATTAACAAAGAGCTATTAGATGGGATGGGTGCCACAAAAAATTCTCCACCAAGACAGTGGGAAGGACAAAGCTTTCAGTCAAAACAAAGGAAGTAAAAGCAATGATGCTTTCAAAGTCCTTAGAAAGATGTGTTAAAGTAGCTAGGCTGGAAAGATGCAATATTTACAGTTAAGCAGCTTGCAGAATTCAGAAAAATTTCTGACCTGACATGCAAAGAAGTGTCTTCTTGTTAGAAATTCAGATTAAAGACATAAAACCAGATTATAATTTCAATTGCAATGATCCTTGAGTTTCCCTTCCCCCATAAAGGGGGGAAAATGTGCCTTTTTTTTCTAACTATCTTTTCCTGCTTGCCTGCACTCTTTTAATTTCTGCTAGCCACTTATATTGCTGCACACAATAGACGCAGACTTGCTGTGTTCAAACAACCACTTGCCTTAAATGCTAGCTGAGTTTTCAGTGCCTAATTGTGGGACCACAGAGTGTAGAGTTTAGGGATTTGTCCACTTTCCTGATATACTAGAGACAAGAGCACTCACCAAACACTTTCAAAATTATTAAATCCACTTATTCTCTTTGACTGAAACCTGTACTTGCTGTCACAGCAGCGGCAGTAATCTCTTATTTTTTTCTCTCCACTGCCTGCATCCTTTGGCACAGTTTAATGCAGAAGGAGGAATGTTGGAAAAGAAAAAATAAATAAAATTGTTCCCTCCGCTCTGGAGGAAAGGTTCTTGGAATTCAGATTAAGTAGTCATGGGCAAATGATACATTAAACAGAATGTGGAGTTGGTCACTAAAACACATCTGCTATGGCCTGCAAAGGACCGCAAAAGCAGTATATGTTCTTAACCCCTGAGCATTTAAATGTAATCTTCAGAGAAAAAATGGCTTTTTACTGGGGAATCATCTTTTTGCCTGTCTCTAAAAATCAGATTTTTGTACTCTGCCAAGCAATCTTAAAATGAAGTGCTTTTTCCTCCTTTTGTCAGGGAATGATGAAAAGAATGGAGCACATCTTTAGACCTCCAAAGCAGCTAAACTGACCGTCATCATTGCTGCTTAAGAAAAAATTACTAGATGTTCTCCATTGTAACATCCAGTTTTCAGCTGTTTCTTAACCTTGACATATTTTTAACCACTGAACCATGCAGAGTCTTGGTCTTCAGCTGCTGTTTATCTGATGGGGAAAAGCATATGAAAATGTAGTGAGCAGGAAATGCTGCTCTCCTTGTCTTTAAAAAGCAAACTAAAACACCAGGACATTTTGAACCACATTTCTGGGATGCTTTAGTTTGTTTAATATATTAGTATACAATCTGAAGGCTGATTTGGATAGGGACAGGATGAATATAAGGTACAGTTTTCTGTCTTCATGAAAATCCACTTACAGCTGGCAGAGTTATGTCTAACACTTAACTGAGCTGTAAAATAATACACTATAACTGGAAAAAATATGAGTACGGGAAGGGCTAAGCTGCTTTCTGACTGATGTAGAAGTTGTCTAAAGTTTTTGTGTCCTGTTACTGTTAAAAAGAAAAGGAATTCATTATTTGTAAAGGTAGTCTCAAATTGGAGAATGTATTTTCATGTATGGCATAACTATACTGAAGCTGACTTCTACAAGCAGTTAAGAATTAAATAATACCATCAAGAGGAGACATTTATGGCTAAAAGTACTCAGTTGTAGTAATTCTAGTGTTTTCTTTTTAAGGAATTTCCAGAAAGTATGTGATTTTTCTAAGTCAGAGATCAGAATGTGAGGCCAAATGCCAGATTACTAGAAACATAGACATATTCCAAAGTGTTTGCTCTGGATCATCATTAAGGAAAGGGCAATGGGCACAAGTTGGAACACAGGAAGTTCCACCTGAATATGAGAAAAAACTTCTTTCCTGTGAGGGTGACGGAGCAGTGGCACAGGCTGCCCAGGGAGGCTGTGGAGTCTCCTTCCCTGGAGACATTCAAAATGTGCCTGGATGCGTTCCTGTGCCCCCTGCTCCAGGTGTCCCTGCTCAAGCAGGGGGGTTGGACAAGGTGATCTTCAGAGGTCCCTTCCAACCCCTGCCATTCTGTGATTCTGTGATTTACTGTGCATAAAGTCAGGGATCCTCACTGAGTACTGTGCACCGAGGAAGCCTTGGCTCTTTAGCTTCAGTGTATTTGCAGCAGTCCAGAAACACAAGAATAAGTAGCCACCTGAAAAAAACAAGCAAATAAATCTTATTAAATAAATCTTCTGTTTTCAGAGAACATCAGCTTGCTGTAAGCTTAGATGTTTTTGCCTTTGGATAGCTTTTCTGTATCTTCTTATAAAAGACAGTATGGTTTCCCATGTTTTTCTTCTTTTCTTTTGTAACCGAAAGGCTAAATGAAACTCTTACAGAAAGCATTCAGGATTTTGAGCAGCCATTGAATTTTTGAAGGCAGAAAGGCTATTCAGCATTTCAATTGGCATTCTTTAACTATAGGGCTCTGTGGTCATGCAGGGCATTGTTGGGAAATATATTGATCCGCTAACATATTAGCTGGAACCATTTTTTTCCCCCACTAGTCTGAAACACTTTGTTACTGCTTTGGAATTTTTCCTCTGCTGCCAGAGACTACCTTCCACACCACTGACACATAAGGAAATGGTGCAAGGCAAGGATGCTTGAATGTGTGCTTGATAAGGTGAAGGAGGATGCTTGCAAGTGGGTTTTCTTCCCCCCTGTATTGCTGTTTCTCACATCTTGTATTCATGCTTTTTCTGTGTACTGTTTAATGCTACGCAGTAACAGCAAGAATTTTAGCCTTTAACCTTTGAATCTAATGAGGTTTCTTGTGGTCTAATATAGCATAGTAGCAAATTTCAGGCTGGAGTTCAACCTTTGTTCAGATAACTCAATTCATCTGACAAGAAAGAATACTGAAAAGGAAGGTCTGTCTGTAGGCAGTAGTTTTCCACATAAAGTGAAGAAAAACAACAAAAAATAAGCTTGCTTTGGCAGTCTTATTTGTCAGGCTTTATACTAATTCACAGAATCTGACTGGCTAAGGTGATAGTTGCAAAGAGCTTTGCTTTAGTGGTTCTGATTATTTCTTTTTAATAGTGCAGATTTTTAAATGTCTAGGGTATTATTCTTGAAAACAGTAATAATGGAATGGACTTTATTAGGAGCATGAGAATATTAACAATAAACTTGAGAATACATGCAGGTAACTTTACTATGATGTAAACCGATGCCGAATAGAAATGAGTTCCAAAATTTAGTCCACAGTCTGAAAACATTTCTTTGTATGCTGTTCCTTTCTAATCTTATGTTTTACATATGCATGTACATTGTCATATTTTGCATCCCTTTCTTAGCATTAACAACAAAAGTATTACTGCAGTCCTTATGCATCTAAATGAAAGTTTATATTCATATCAACTGGTTACTTCAGAACTACCATTTTAAGTAATATGCAGTGCAATAGATTCAGTATACATCTTTTTCTGGAGTTCCTTAGACCTCTAGCTGGAAGGAGGATATTTGGTGAATGAAGAAGTACCAAAAGAGAGAAAGCGCTACCATGATTTAGTACAGCAGCAAGAATACAAGCTAGAACTTTCTGATGGTACTGAGGAGATCACTTAAGACAGACTTCATGCAAGCAGTCAGTCGTTACATACTATTATATGGGAGTTAGTTTGGAACAAAACATCCTGATGTCCAGGGCAAACTTGTATCTACAGTGGTGCTCTGAATCAATATATTTATGCTACAAGGGACCACCAAGAATTTGCCACTGCCTGATGCACAATTTTGTGGTGTCTTTCTATGAAACATGAGAGCTTGAATTTCCTCTGAGATGGGCTCCTAGTTCTGCTAGGAAAATTTTATAGGTGATTACACGGAATATTTGTTCTGGAGTCAGACTAATTTTCACCAGTTGACAGATATTTCTAAAGATTTTATTAATTTCTGTGTTTTGGACTTTCACTCCCTCCTAATTAGTGCATATCAAGTACAGCTAATGGTCCCAGGTAATAACAGTTGCTTCAGTTTAGTGTTGTGAATCTTCTAGCTTTTGCTACTAACACTTAAAGTCATTATAAAATAGAGGGCTAAAGGGGAGAATTGTGGATTGTGATTTAAGTTTATTTGCACAAACTACTAACTAGTTTTGGAGACTGGGGACACAAGGGAGATGACAAATCTGGGAGACGAGCATGCAGTTTCTCATTTCCACTGTCCCATCATGATAACATGTACTTATGCTTTCAGTGCCAGGACTAGTATTTCCTTGCTATAGGAACTGCCAGCAACAAGTTGTAGATCAGTTTAATAGCCTGGTGGACCAAACATGAGCAGAACCTCTTCCATAGCCTGAGTACAGACTAAATATTCTTTGGACTTCAGCATTCAGTCTTCATGACATAGCTTCCTGGAGCAGCAAAGGAACTTGCATCTGTGACTGCAATATAGTTGTTTCTGACATCCTATCCCTACAGAAAACAAATAAGCTTGGAGGAAAAATCAGATTTGTGTGTCATAAATGGTTAAATCCTTCTCCAGTTTGTTTTGTATTTATCCTAGTTTCTGACTGATGTTGCATTGTCTGTAACAGTAATTATAGTGTCTAAAAATCTCGGTATTTTTACAGCTAGTTTTATCATTTGTCCTAATAAACATAGCTAACAGGCTGCTTCATGTCACAGAGGTGTGAAAATGAATTAATAGCTGTGAAACAATTATAGTGGTGAGTGTTATGGGAAAGTCCACGGGGAAACTTATAGTGCTGTAGCTGGAGCGGGGCTCAAACAATAGTCAGTAAATAAAGCATAAGACCTCAGTTTGAGCTACGAAGTGCTAATAAAAATCGAACAATGTGGAACAGTGCCTTATGGTCATTAGGTGTACATATTCATACACTGAATGAAACAGAGGGTCATGTACTTGAGACAAAATTATCAAGAGCAATATAACAAAAGAAAACACAACATATAGAGTTGTGAAAACTCTGCCTGAACTGAGACCACAAATGCATTCTAAATTAAATAATTTCCTTAACATTTTAGTTTTTACCTTTTCAATACATTAATATCCTTTTAAACTTCCTTTCTCTAGGGAATAAACCTTCATAGAAAGAGAAAAAAACAGTGTATAGTATTGGTAATGTTTTAAGTTATGATGGTGCTGTCCCTGCAGAACAAGTCAATCCTACTTTTTCTCCCCTTCCAGGCTTTTCTGATAAGTCAATATTCTCAAAATACCTAAATCACACATAATCTAACTGAAAAGAACAATTAAGTACTCTGGCAAATATCATGACAGACAATGCTAATAGAGCTCTAAGCAAAACCTGATGGTAAGAGAAGGTTTTCCGCTATATATCTTGATGTATTGAATTGCTAATGAGAGCTCATAAATTTAATTCAAATGAAGGAAAGTTAATAAAAACGTAATGGCTTTTGATAGTATTAACTTCCCACGTGCTTATATGGCCCCAGCAGCCATAGAAGAGGATCACCTCTCACTTTGTAATTAAGTACCATTGGAGGAGCTTTCTGAGTTGAGGATATGACTCTTCTATCCTTACTGTTTGGCAAATGGATCACAAAGGACTGAGATATTTTGGACAAATAACATAACTGGAATGAAAAATCAACTCTGCCACACTAAAATGAACATCTTAATGTCTTCATCCTTGAGGATCAAAGATATTTAAAACTAGCAAAGGATTTTTAAGAATTTTGGATTCAGTTCAGTTTCTGTCTAAAATTGTGACTCACCAGGGGAGCTGAGGTTCATGTTATTATGTTAATATTTTCAAAGTAATTCTTTACCTGGAACCTTTCAGATATTTAATCTAGTATCTTTAAAATGCTTAACAACTTTTAACACAATCCTTCTTTGTCCAAATCAATGTGTTTGGTAGAAGAAAAAAAAAGTTTGAGTCCTGCTGCTGGCATGATGGTCACAGCAGCTAGTATTTATCTTATGATATGAGAAGTATTGATGTTGCAGCTGATGCTGGTACTAAGCAATTGTAAAAAAAATTGGACAAATAAGCAATGAAGGATATTTCACATTGACGTCTCCAGCATGCTTGCAAAACATGGAAAGTTTACATAAACAAAGCTGAGTAAATCAAATGAAATTGAAAAGATTTATACTTCATTACAATTTCCTGAGAATGGAATGGGTATATGGCATCTCATCCACTCTTTTTCTAAGCTAGCACATCGAAAACCATAATTTGGGTGCCTTTTCATTTTTTTTTAAAGGGCACTTACTAGTAATATTTTTTTAAAATTAAAGCTCTAAAAATTATCTTTCCACTCTGTGGACTGCACTTCTTCCCATGGCTCATTTACCCTGCAGTGCTATTTCCATTCTTGCTGCTGTACTCCAGGCTGAGACTGTCAGTTGTGCTTTCCTTTCACAGACAAAGAGAGAAATCCCATGGTTGCCACTGTCAAGAACATTTCTTTGCCTTCACTCCACAGGGACATCAACAAGATGTCTGATCCTCCTCTGTGCGCTCCTCTGTCATAGGGGTGATCACCTAAGCTTGGGCTGACTTTACTTCTTCCTTGCATTGACAGCCACTGCTTGACATGTTATCATCATGCATGCAGAATCCTCCTCTTCTCATGTGCAAAGGTCTAACTGAACAATAAAAACCTTCAGTCAGTCCTTCCACCTCCAAGGCACTGGGAAAAAATAAATAACTGAGCAATAGCCAGTGTCTCAGAATCAAACTCTGAAATGATTTCTAGTTCTTGACAAGAAGGAAAATAAAGTTTAGAAAGGTAACCTGGGAGAAACAGCAATATATTATGCTACTTATTTTATTTACATATGGCCCAGCATGTCCTATTTAAAATGTACTATTTCCAGGATAGAGATAATATTGGTTTAGTTTACATAGAGTTCCTATAAGACATCGTACAAAACTCTATCAAAATTGAAAAATAATCTAGAAGGTCAAATTCATCATAAATAAAATTGTTCCACTCCTCCAGTTTATGCTCACAGCATTCTTTTATTACCAGTCAGCCTGGAACAGGTCCCACCACTGAACACACCTTTAAATTCTAGTGTCAGCTATCTCTCCCTCATCTTCCACCCCTCTACCATTATTCTTTCCTCCTCCTTTCTTCCCCCTCTGACTAGCAGTGTCGCACTAGTTCATGCTTACTGCCTAGCTGATCTCTCCTGGCCCCTTTAATTCCCTGGACATTTAATATATCCTGATATGATCAGATCTAGTTTTTCAGACATCCTGGAGGGGGTGTGTGTGCGTGTGTAACCAAACCAACAACAACAACAAAATAAATAAATAAATAAAAAC
Source organism: Phalacrocorax aristotelis (assembly GCF_949628215.1). Lineage (NCBI taxonomy): Eukaryota > Metazoa > Chordata > Aves > Suliformes > Phalacrocoracidae > Phalacrocorax > Phalacrocorax aristotelis. The sequence continues at coordinate 54,042,680 of NC_134278.1, forward strand.
CCCCCCCATACACAAAAGAAACCACCACACAAACTCTAAAGCGAGCTTGGTTCAAAGTCAAAGACTTCACACTGAGAATACTTTGCCATCAGCCTCCTCCTGTTCATTTATTACCATGAAGGGGCTTTTAGCTGAAGTAGCTCAGGTGACTTCAGCTGTGCAGAAGACACAAAAAAAAGACAGTCTGCTTCATCCCTGGATGAGTCTCAAACCATTTAAAAATTATTTAAAAGGTCAAAACAAACTACTCTCTGCATGAAATGCTACTAAAGAAGTGGGCTGGGATGCTTTTCTCCATCTACAAATTTTAAGTGTTTTGAAGGTGTGCCCCATGGAGAAAGCATTGCAATAATCTCCACCTGAGGTAACAAAGGTGTAGAAAAGAAGAGAGTTATCTCCTTGCCAAATATTGAAATCAGCCCACTTGACAGCCACTGCTGCAGAAGCCAATATGACCAGGCAATCCTCACAAGAGTGGCTGGAAAAGCACCGCGCATCATATCAGCACTCAAAAAAACCAAAACTAAAAAAAATAATTCAGTTCTGTTTCTTTTTGGCTATTTTCATCATGATCATGTAAGAGGAATCTAATCTATAATTGTTTTCATATTAATCTCTTTACATTAATCTTGCATTAATTTACCTTTGGATTTTTCTTCTCAGCTGAATCTGTTTAATTTTCTCTGTGGTGTTTTTCAAATGCTTCCCATGAAGCCTAGCTTATTCTCTCTTTTCATGCTCTACTTTAACTTGTGGGGGGTTTTTCTTACTACCTTATTTCTCTTTGTTCTCCCAAATAATTCCCTTTCTCTTACCTACTATTTCTATTTTATTTTTGTAATTCAGTCTAATCTTTCTCCCATTCCCAGTCCATGCATTTCTTCCCCTTTGTTATCCATTCATCCCACCAAAACTATTCCCTTTTAATAGTTCAGCCCACAGTACTAATTTCCTTTTCCCATTCTAGTTCACTGATAATGAATAATGCATTCCTTTACAATTTCAAATCTTACCAATTTTAGTTTACTCTCAAGTATTTGAGACTGAGTAAGAAAAGAAGGAACATTAATTGCATTCCATTGGAATCAGAACACAAACAACTGAGCAAAACTTGGAAGTGGAAAAGTAGCAAAATAGAATGTAATTAAATGAGGTGAGAGATGGACTAGAAAGTAGTAGTGGGAAAAATTGGGCACACACTTGTATGAAAGGGCTACACAAACACTTGGCAAAGTGACTGAACTGGAAACAGACTAGGGAATCAAGTCCAATGAGCTAGAAATGGAAAGGAGTAAATACAGCCCATGTTCAAGAGAGAAGAAAAAGTTCTCCACAGGAGAGGGACTAAACCTGGTGAGACAAGGGACAAAAAAAAATAAAAGCCTCTAATATCTTCAGTTCCCACTGTGATCAGTGTTTCTGTTTACTACCTAGTGAGTGATAACTCTGCAGCTCAGTAGAGGGAAAATGCTTTATTATAAATATACTCGGTGTGTAATTAGAACTGTAGACAGCTAATGGTAATGTAAGCATAGCCTATCTGAGGAGCAGTTGTATTGCTGCTAGAACAGGCATATGAAAATGCTTAATATTTCAGCTTAGCAAGGAAAAGACTCTTGAACATTTGATTATTCTTTGATCTTGCTCCTATCAGTTATATTGTGAAAGCTGGCTTTCCTTCAAACTGCAGATAATTTGACTATCATAAACTGGCAGTGTAGTTTTGATTACATTGTTGCAATAAATATGTGCCTAAATTGGTTCCAATGGAATTCTGACACCTGTTTGTTAAATATCTTCATTGAGCCAAAAGCCTGAGAATTATTTCAATTGAAGCTGATTCACAAATCTAGAAAAAAGTGAAACTAAATGCCACTGTTGCGGTATTGTCTCCAGTAGGTATAGGGACTACATTGTTGTAAGGGGCTCTGTGCACCTGTTTTAAATATAGTGTGGTGGGAAATCCAATGAAGCTGAAAAACTGACCCAGAAGTATCCTTAATGTGTTCAATTTACAGATAAGCCACTGAAACATTCAGTTTACCAATGTTTAAATGCCTACAGTATTGGACGTAGCCATCAGGTCAAGAGCCAACAGTGTGCTCTTGTGGCAAAGGTGGCTAATGGTATCCTGGGCTGCATTAGGAGGAATGTTGCCTGCAGGGCAAGGGAGGTAATCCTTCCCCTCTACTAAACATTGGTGTGGCCACACCTGCAGTACTGAGTCTAGTTCTGGGCTCCCTGGTACAAGAAAGACATGGGCATACCAGAGAAAGTCCAGCAAAGGGCCTTGAAGATGATGAAGGGACAGGAGCATCATACCTATGAGGAAAGACTGAGAGAGCTGGAGGGAAGAAGGTTTAGGGGCATCTTATATATGTATATAGAACCTGAGGGGAGGGTGCAAAGAAGACAGAGGCAGGCTCTTTTCAGTGGTGCCCAATGACAACACTGACCAGCAAGCACTCTCACAGGTTTCCCAGGGAAGTTGTGGAGTCTCCATCACTGGGAAACCAGCTTTAGGTGGCCCTGCTTGAGCAGGGGGTTTGGACCAAATGACCTACAGAGGTCCCTTCCAGTCTCAACCATTCTGTGATCCGCCCTGTTGGTTTCTGACTAAACATTGTTGAAGGAATGGGCTCAGCACTGCAGTGGAAGCAACTACTAGGCAAGACCTCAGCCTAGATCTCTCAAATCTGAAGCAAGTGTCATAACAAGAAAACCAATTTTTTTTTTCAATTAAATGTTTTTATGTTGAAGCTGCTGAAGACCTGATGCCCATCTTTATTTTTAGTTAATGTAACTGGGATTTGTGCAAGGTAAAATAGGTTAAGGCAAACAAAATTCTGTCCCATTGTTCTACTGTGCTAATGAGCATTTTGACTGTAGCTGGAATAGTTGTTGTTAAAAAATAATTCATTTGTTTATTGAAAATTCCTTGTAAAGTCTCACATATAACCTAAAACATTTTAAAAGAGATAATATAAATTGCTTTTTTCCCCTAGTTTTATGATGAAATTGTTTCTGAGTTAACCATCACTAAACAATCACTTTATACAAAACTGAGAATTTATATATGGAGATATATTGATATTTTTTATATGTATATGGAAACTCTCATCTCTCAGTTTACAATGAGCCTTCTTGGCTTGTAACCACCTCACTGCTTATCAATTAATCATACAGCAGCAAAGATTGGAAGAGGAGAAGGAAAAGAAAATCCTGAAAGCAACATTCATCCTACCTATAATGCCTTATATCTGTGAATAAAAAGTATTGAAGCACCTGTGTTTGGTGTGAGACTTACATTCACCATATCTCTGTTAGCTAAAGCACAGTTTAAGCATGTGTTTCCTAAAGAGACACAGTTAAATATGTTAGAAACTTTCCTACAGGGAGCTTAAGCGTGGCCCAGAATTGCTGAGATTTCCAAACAGAATATTTTGAGGTTTTGGGTATGCTTAGGAATGGTTCAAGATGAAACTTGGACTTCAGTGTATACAAAGTAAAAATCCAGGTAGGTACTGTGGTCCTGGGTCAAAACCTTATCTTGAATTGATTAGGAGTAAGAAAGTTTCCTTGTATGGGGTTTGGGGATTTTTTGCTTTGTTTTGTTTTCTTTTCTTTTCTCATACAAAAGTTTAATCTAAATTTTTCTCAACTATTTCTGCAGTAGCTTGGAAAAAAGGGGGAGGATGAGGAATCTCAAGACTTGGCAAAATCCTCCCTCTCCCTCCCACTCCTATTAAAAAAAATCTAGTTTCCTTTGAGCATCTTGTCAAAATGATAAATAAGCTAGCAAAGAGTCGCTCTTGCCCATGCTTTTCCCAGAGATATCCTTAAAGTCCAGCAGCAAACTTTCATGGAGAATTGGCATATTCCTGGGCAGGAAATCTACTGATAAGGTGTTGCAAAGCAAGGATATCATATATAACTTGCTGCAATTTTTAAGTAGGGATGGGATTTCATGAGCTGCACTTAGAAAGAAACTCTGTTTAGGATTCTGAAGAAGGTGCTAAGACGTGGAATAGTGGGCAGACAGCTGCCGTAGTGTGGTGATTTTTGAGGCATGGGTTCGGGCCAATTTTAGGAACAGGACTGCCTGAATTGATCTTGTTTGACTACAGTCGAAAATGTTTATTCATTTCAGCTCAGCTGTACTTTTGGGAGGAGTTTTGTTACATGTCCAATAACAACTGCAGTACAGCACCATAGTGGAAGCCAAAAGAGGAAACTCATATGGAATAATTGTCATTTAAGTGAGTCTGTAGGCATTTTGGGTAGCCGCCAGAATGGCATGGAAGTCCAAACCCCTCAAAGGCAAGTCAACAGAGAAGTGTAACTTATGAAATAAAATAAAAATCCTCCACTGGACCTCTGAAAGGTGCTTTTGGAGCCAGGGACTTTTTCTAACAGTGCTGTGAGAGCATGGGGAGAAGTCCCTTGCACCCTCCACAGGCCAGCTGCCTACTGGACTGTGTCTGAGCAAAATCCCATCATCCTCAGCAGAGTTGCTAGGCAACAGCTGATCTTAAAATCATGGATAGGTTTTTGAATTTTCTTTCTTCACTTTTAAACAGGTGAAATACTATACTTTGTTAGGGTGGTATTATAGCTTCAAGATTCAGAGTTATTTTCAGCTGTGCTGTTGAAATAACCAAGAAATAAGCTTAAGGAAGGCAAAAATATACTTTGATAAGTAAGCACTGAAGAATATCACTTCATATTCAAAATATTTGTTTGCTGCTGTGTATTCCTAAACCAATATAACTTATAATATGCCAAACGACTATGGTGCACCTATTTTGACATCTGGAACTCTTGTTCCTGGATTTAATGGTCAATAGACCTTTTACAAATAGGATATGTTTTTAATTATTTTAGACACCTTCCTAGTTCCTGTGATTTTAATTTACTGCAGCTTTGTCCCTTACAAGATCCCTTCAGGTATTCTGCTAAGGTCTTTGATGTGCAAATCTGAGTTTCTCTCCGGTGAGCACATGCAGTCCTCTGCCTCTAGACTTGAATTTACAGTCATGGTCCCCTTATTCTCCTACCGGATGTTAGGATACCAAATACAAGGTTGGCAGTTGGCCTACGGCTCTCATAAGAACAATGACGGAGTTTATTTGTGATCAGGCAGGTCTCAGAAAATTTAGCGCTATTTATTTAAGAGTGAAAAAAAGATATTGTAGAAAAGTGTTTCACAAAGAAATCTCTCTGCATTTATTGCCCATCATCTGAACATAGTACAGGCAAAAAGAAATAATTTGTTTCTCTGGTCCGTGTTGCCTGCTTTGCCTCAGATATGGGCTGACCTTTTTTTAGTCTTTTCACCAACCTGTGTGTGATGTTTTTTAAACTGCAGCCAACTATTTCTTCAGGCTGCAGGAAGGATAAGATTTGTCTCCTTCACCTTCCTGCAGTAAGCCAGGATATCAAAGCTACATATCACATTTGTAGCAGTGATACATTTTGGCAAAATCATACATATAATGTCTCTAAGTATGATTCAGAGCAATAATCTTCAAAGTGTTCATATTTGCAAAGCCTCACCTGTCAAAAGCATCAAAAATGGCTTTTAAATACTAAATTAGTGTCAAAAGTTGGGATTTTCAGCACTGAAAGGATGAATAAGTTTAACGATTCAGGAAAATTACAACATCTCTTTGTGCAAGGGGGAGCTAAAAATACTGGACAAAATATTGTCTCCATTTGATTTTCTTAGGTTGCAAGAATGGTAGCTGAATGACCCTATCCATCAGCAGAACTCAAGGGTTAGAAGCATGTTCAGGTTTAGGTTCCCCATTAATCCCCATGTAAAATGTTTCTACGTGATTCAGTATGTTCCTGTATTTCCTAAGCCCCTTAGAGCTCTTCCGGGGTCTTGACCTACCAGTGAATAAGCCAAATTTAGGCCCTAAGTGCATACATAACTTCAATTCACAGAAAGTATTTTGGTCAAGGCTGTGAGCTAGTCATCGGCTGGGTTACAATATGGCCCCAAAATATCACTTGCTATGACAGATGGTACAGTGGTAGTTTCCACATATAGCATTATTTCAAACTGTGACGGAAATCTTCTCTAGTGAAACTGAAAAGTTTAAGTTCACCTTTCAGAAAAAATGACATTTATAACTTGCCTGCTGTAACAACTAATAATAGTTACTTGTCTGCTACTAGCTGACAAACCTGATTTGCAAGTTGCAAGACAGCTCTTTTCTCATGAGTTTCCCTACATCAGCTGCTTACCCTGAAAACAAATGGTAATGATTTTACTATTGTGGGGCAACAGAGAAGAAATTACATGATAGCTTTCCACTGAATGAGGTCATAACTGAGGAAGAGTCATAGTATTTTTCTCATGCAAAGATCAAATGGAAAACATTTTTATTTTACCTGTAACCAGGTAGTGTTTTTTGCGGCTGTGGTCTGCAGTATGCACACTGTAGTCAGTTCTAAATATGTAATCAGTTAATTCCCTCACTTGACTTATCTAAATATTAATCTTCTCATATAATTATACTACCTTCCCACTCAATCCCTATAAAGACGCTATAGACTGAGGGTGGAATTCATTACTGTCTTAGTGCTACCTTAGCCATCATTTATGCAAGTTCTCAACTGTATTTACCTATGTCAACAAGTAAATAAGGATTCTAATATTTTCTTTTCATTTATAATGTGCTGTACTGGATTAAAGAAGATTTATAGTGAGGTGAACAAAGATAGTTTGTTGCAGCACAGGATTAAATAAAAGCATGAAATAAAACAAAATTTCATATCTCTGTAACATATGTGAAAAAAAAAGAGATTAAACAATTGTCAACTGCTACCGAAATGATAACACAGAGATACAACACTTCATTTGTTAAGAAAAAGAGAAGTTGCGATGTTTAACTATTATAACTCCACCATTGCCATGTTAATGACAGATTTTGTTACATTGAAGTATACAAATAAATTAATATTATGACAGGTGTCACTATACCAAGTGTCTGTAGTTAAGTTTATGTATGAGAAACTGCCTTTCACCTTTACATTGCAGTGCTGCAGTGCAGCTGCTGAAAACAGAAATATCCCACCTCCCCTGCCATTTTTACGCTACTGCACATTCAATGGGTTCAAGGTAACTTGCATAATTGTTATCGTTCTTTCACAGTAACTACATAATATGTACTACAGTTGGCTTCTAGGAATTATTGGCTCAGGCAGGAGGCATGGCAACAGAAATGTAAAGTAATTTTTTAGTAGCTGCTATGTGACTAAGTAATTTTCTGAAAACTGATTTGTTGCTTGAATCCCAACGCTCTGATTTGGATGCTTTATTTAGAGTTTAACTTACTAATTCTCCACAGAAACTGCCTCAGCCTTACTCTCTGGTTGGTGAAAAAAGGAAAAAAAAGTGAATCACCAGACAAAACAATCACAATTCCCAGACCCCTTAATGTTCAAGGAAGTGAATTTAAAGATTATACCCTTACTTCTACATCTTAGTAAGTGAATCCAGAGAAAAGGTCATATTCCTAACTCTCTTTCTCCTCCTGGGTATTTGGGAATACTAATTGCTTAGCTGATTTCTCTTCTTTTTTCTACCCCCGCTGCCTTTTTTTTTTTTTTTTTGCTATACCCCTACAAAACAGTACTTTTCATAGCAACAAAATTGAGGTGTGATGACATTGTTCATCGTATCCCACAAAATATCTTGGAAGTTTCCTAGTAAGGATGACATAATGCAGATATTGAGTCTTAAAGTGAGTGCTAATGAAGCCTGTGAAATAAACCAGTTGTTGCAGGTTTTGAGTCTGAAACAGTTGCATCTTATCAGTGTTTTCACTACAAAGTGAATCACAACAAAGGTCACAATGTGCCCAACTCTTTTCAGAACTTAACATCACCCATGCAATCATGTCAGCTTGCTGAAGAGCACCTTCATTTGGTAGTCTGGAGCCTCAGCAGAGTGGGTCTGCAAAGCACAGCTTCAGGGTTGATCCTCAAAGGCTGGGATGTTTGTAACGTGCCAACCTTAACTTGGCTGGCAAGCCCTTTAGATTTAACTTTTTCTGTGTTTTAGGATGTTTGCCCCAACCATTACCTTTGCTTTTATGTCTTATTAATCCTCCTCTTTGCTGTGGCTGCTCTCTGTGACAGCTGCCTGGTAAACAGCACTGAGCTTACAGCTCCTCTCACATCCCATTGCATCTGATTCCGTAGAACTAGAAAGAGGGAACCCAATTATTGACAATATTCTGTGAAATGCAGGGTGAGAATGGATCCTGAAAAAATAACAAAATATTTAAATATTATTTGAAGGCATGTTAACAAAGATGTCCAATCATATATATATATTATACATAATAGATCTATTAAGTGAATACAAACTTTAATAACCATACTCACACGTAGTAATTTATTAAAATGTTACTGAACGTGCTTCAGTTATCAAGCTTTGTGAAACATGACCTTCCTCTATAGGTCATTGAGAGTTCTTTAAGATATGTTTGTTTTATTGACAGTTGTTGGATGAGTACTTACCAGAAGTACAATAGAGAGGTTCTTTTCCTTTTATGAACTTCTACTGAATAACAAAAAAAACCCCAAAACAATACAAGGCAACTTTAGGACATTTTTATTTTCTTTAATGCTGTTATATAATCAATCTTTTCTCAGGACTTCTCACTTCACACTCTGCTGACTCCACGTCCCCCCACATTTCTACAATTACCTTATTTCTTCATTACCCAGTGAAACAGAACATGCTTATTTTTCCCCACAGAAGACTTTTTTTCCTAGACAGCAGTAATCTATTGCCACATGGTATGAACTTCATTATTTTTCCACTGCGTTGACTCAAAATGCCTTAAGCAGAGCCTGTGTATCATGGGACTAAAATGGCTGGAGTTTGTGAAATCATGTGTGCTTATAATATACAAATATGTATGTTTTTGTATGTTATTAATTTATTAATTTCAGTCATTTAGGTATATGAAAGATTTCCCAAGGAATTTTGGAATTTTGCTGAGCAATGCAAAAACCACTGAGGAAGGAATTTTTAAACAGATAAAACTTCAGAGTCTAAAAAGTAGTCTCAGCATCCCTTTACACAGTTTTGTGACCTCATAATTTCTCCTTTGATTTTTACCTTTTAAATCCTTATAACTTCTCTGACAGATTGATAAGTGATGATGCAATTTTACAGAAAGTCAAGAATCTTACTGCTGTAGATGCAAGGTAATTATTTCTAAGTGTATTTTGGTTTGCTAAAGCATTAAAGATTATAATGAACCTCTGTTCTTAATGTCATCTTTGCATACTGTATTTGAAATACACTGCAAAATATTATTAGTTAGGGTTTGTCATTAGAATTTACGTAAAAAGAAATTAACATCTTTTTAAATCCATCTAAACCAGTTTAGGTAGTAGTAAAACAGAGAAATTGACAGACCTGTGCTCCTACAAGTCGCATTAAAAAAGAAAAAAATGCTAAAAAATCTTGGAGTTGAGAAACACAGGTAAATAACATGCACTGCCTGCAGGTGGGAGGTGAAGGTCCAACCCCAGGTACCACTGTTGTGACAGGTGGGTGTTGTGTTGATCTAGAAACATCAACTTCTGCTGGAATCTTGTTCTATGACAGAGATTTGTGTTCCTCAGGAGTCCTCAAACCTGCATGCTACACAACACTGGCATGAGAGTTTCACTTGATTTTCTTGTGAGCTACAAATAGCTAGAATCACAGGCTCCACCCCAGCTTACAATCATTAATACAGTATCTGTAAAGACTAGATTTATAGGTAAGAACTCAGAAGTAAAGAGAAGGCTGAAGGAACACTGATAGTCACAAACAAGACAATTAATTGAATAAGGTAATTTCTTTTGTTGGTTTTTTCCCTTGTACTTTTCTCTGTGAAGAGATTATAGCCTTCTTGACCTTGAATAGTTATGTTGCTGTATGAAGTTATCTGTATACTTCAGCTGACCACAGGTTATTTGTATTAAATATTCAAGATTTGGCTTATTTTTAACAGATACAGACCATATATTAATTGGATGAATGTAATTAGTAAAACAGATTTTTAGGGTCAATACAGCTTCAGCATTGACTTTCCCTGAATATTTTCTCAAGATTTCTGTTGCTATAAACTCCGTCCCTAGAATATACCTTGAAAATGAACACAAAGCAAGTCAGTTTGTTAAATTTAGGTGATGTCCATGACCGTCATTGATCCTGTATCTGAATTAGACGCTTGCTTTTCTAAGAAAATATTGTTGAACTCAAATGCATTGATAATAGGAATAGATTTTTTTTAAAAAGTGTCAAGTTAAACAAGACAGGTTTGAGGCAAAAAAACAACCCTATTTTGTCTGAAGATGTGGGGTTTCCTTCAATTTCTTTATTTGTTTTGTGGTAGCATAGCCAGGCTAGATAATAGGATGATAGGATGTAGAGGTTTATAACACCTGAATGTTGTTTTAAGAGATTTGGCACCTTAAATTTTTTCTTACATTTATATTGCTACTTTCCAGGTGAAGAACTGCAACACAGATGAGAGACATGACAATTTCCAGGTCAAAAAGACAAGAATAAAATATTTCTATTCCACTGTTTCAAATATTATAGCTTCCCTTTCAAATATTAACATCCTCCCTCTTTTTCTCAATTTGTTGAATTTTCAGCTTATTTTGATTTCTCGACAGTGGCAGAGACACAATGAAGGCTTATATTTAAACAGAGAGGAATTTGGAATCTCATTCATGTACACAACATTCTGGGAGTGCACAGATTTTCCTATGAGATGTGCAGAATCCCCAGAGCTGCTAGGCAAAGCAGATATGAGCATTTTTTTTTTTGTCACCTGCTGAGAATTCTTTCCTGTCTCTCATTTTCTCATAGCATAGTTTGAAAATGGCTATCAGACCCATGCAATTTTCCGTGTATTGGATAGCCTGTGATGCTATCTGTATTTTAGCTGGACAGTCTGGCATACTGGTAGTAGAAATTGTTACTGGCATCAACTAACACAGTAATGATTGCAGCTTTATTTAGTGTATCTTCCATTATGTAGAAAGATGCCACTCTTTCTCAGTTTACTTCAGAGTTTTCCAGTTCCCCAAAATCCTGCATGAATACAAATAAGTAATGTGCTCTATCCCTTAAAAGGAAAAGTCTAGGAATTTTTAAGTCTTTGAACTAATGAAGAGAACATTATTAAATCAAAATTTCACATTCTATGCCCCAGACTAATATTACACTGACATCCGCTTGGAATTGGCTGCATACAGAAGCTAAGAAATAAAAGCTGTGAAGAAAGAAGTCTTCGGTTTGTTTTGCTTCTGCTATTTTCAAAATTAATATCAAAAGAACACAAGATACATGTTGCAGTGCCATGTGTAATATGCCAGGGCTAGTAAACCTCCAAAATAGTCCTTACATTTGCTATTCATTTCTTGAAATAGTGGAGAACATGCTCACATTTTCTTTGAACAGAAGAGTGATTTTTTAAAATCATTTCTTATACATGTTGTGATATTTGCCAGCTACCACTGTGCAGGCAAGGTTATTACAGAGTTGCTCTATCCTCTGTACAGCTCTAAAAGGTAGCATGTTAGTATCTGGCTTTTTTTTTTTTTTAATGTTGTTAGTTCAAGTCTCATTCAGGGGTCTTTGGAGTGTTTTTGCATTTATTGTTTGATTCTTCTGCTCCAAAGTCTGACTATATTTTAGAAAAGGCAACTCTTCACACATCATAGTTATTAATTCCCCTTGCCACCCCCACCTCTCAAACACACACAAACTGCTTGGGAACTCAGTCCCAAGGCTATCTGAAATATTTGCTTAAGATCAAGCTGTTTGATTAGACTTTTATGAGATTACTTTCACATGTTTGACTAATGCTTTATGAAGCGCTTGATGGTTTAGATAAAGTCTTCTAGGATAGGTTGCATTCATGTGCAAAGATCCCCTGAGACAGGGAAAGGAAAGGCTCCTTGAAACGAGCAAAGCTAATTTTGCAGAACTTCCAGGCAATCCCCATCCTTCCTCCCCCCTAAACAAATTTATTTGGTTCCCAGCCCCTGCCTGGGAGTGGTCCTGGGGGAACACTGGAGAGGAAACTATGGGGTTTGAAATTCATTATTTACATGAGTTGAAAATTTTTCCAGATAGTTGTTCATGGAGGCAAACAATTATTTATTGCTGTTCTGATCACCACTGAAACTTTGTGTTATTTATCAAATCCATAGGCAGCAAGTTACTTGTATTTCAGGTAGTAATTACTCCTGATTGATTTTGTATGTGAAAAACTGGCTATTCTCCAGCTTAACCTGTCACCAAAGCAGGTAAAGGAGATATAGTAGAGGTATATGCCTGTGTGCTTTATTCTGTGTTACCAAGAGATTACTATTGGACACCAGTATCCTTCCATTTCACTCAGAAATCTGTATTAGGGAAGCTAATACATTATTGCTAAATCATAATAGGGTTTATTGAAAATTATAATATTAAAATTAGCATTTCAACATTTAACGCCATATAATATTCAGAAAATGCTTAGTGTAACATTTAAGGCATCCTAATATGTCTAAAAACAGTAATGGAAAGTCCAATTATTTTGAAAGATATTTTGTTCTGTAAGTAAGCTTGGAAGTTTTCTTCATGAGGACTGACTGATGCAAAAATTCTGAAAGAATCTGCAATTATTTTGGCAAACTTTGATGCTCTGAGCTGCGTTCATCATTGAGAAGCGTGACCACATCTGAGAAAAGTGTGATGTATTATTGAAAAGGCAGTTGTTCCTTAACAGTTATACTTCCTGACTAACTGAACCAATTACAGCTATGTATCAGTGTTAATTATTTTTTTCTAAGTGTGCATCTAAGTCTACATTGGAAAATACAAAATTTGGTAGAATGGGGTAACACAATCATCCTTATGAGCTTTGGACAGCTGTTTTTGTTTGTTTGTTTTTTCCTTTGAACTGATGAAGCAATGAATGAATTCTGTAACTCATTCCAAAAGCTAATAAACCTTTTAGGCTATCCCAATGTGTATTCTGTTTAGCAACATACTGAACAGAAGTGTATTTCAGAAGAGGTTTGGGGTTTTATTATAACTATTTTTCATATCCCTCTGGCTGTGTTCATTTCTCTAAGAAATACAGACAGAGTAGGAGGAGAAAAATAATACATTAAAAAGAAGAAGGTATCTGAAAACTACCAACATTATTTTTATATTGAAGTCCCTTCTCTCAAAAAAACAAAATCTGCCACATCTTTTTAGGTGGCATTTATGGATAGTTAGACTATAAGTAAATGTTATTTCCTATAAAAAGTAGGCTTTAATGTTCTAGTAATTTCATGTGGAGGACTGTGTTACTGGACTTTATTGGGTCACTGCTGCTGGTGCAAGTATACTCAGCTTCCATAGCAGTCTACAGTAACTTTGGAAAGACAACTGTACTTTAAAGAAACAAACAAATATTTCTTTGGGGAGCTTTTTTGTCTTTTTGTTTTGCATTTTTTCCAGTCCCTGTCTCCCTGTGAAACAATAGTCTTCTGGAGATGATTTGGTGGATAGAATGAAAGTGGAAATTTAGGATAACATGTGTAATGCATTAATCTGATCACCTTTACTGTAGTAAGCATGAATATGCTTACTGAACTTTGAGCAATTAGCATGATGTTTCTTTCTGAACACTTTTAATTGCCAGTTTTGTCATAGATGTTATTTCAGAAGGGAGGGATTTGAGAATGGGAGAAGTCTGACAGGAGATCACAATGTGACATATGAAAGAGAAAGGATTTGAAACCAATCATGAAATTCCACTTTACAGGGATTACTCCAGGGGAGAGCCTTTGCTTTAACAAGCCTAGATGCACTGAATTTGCGGGGTGGGGTGGGGGAAGTCTGTGGACTGAGTGGATAAGAAGATAGGGTTTTGTCAATGTTTTAAAATATAGATTTGCAGAAGTAGGCCTTTTGAAGCCATAAACTGATTGACTGTCTTGGTTTCATAGCAGTATAATTTCTAAATACTGTCCTAATATGTGCAGCAAGGAAAAAAAAAAAAGTTGAAGCAGAGCTTTTAAAACATTTCTGTGAGCTCAGCAACAACAGTCAGTGTACTCAAAGGTAATAGAATTTTAAATGAAAGGTAAATACTAATACACTTTACTGGCATAAAAGAGAGAGGCAAAGCACAGCCTGCAAGTTATTCCTGTCTAAGAAAATAAGACTAGGCCAAAGATGAGACAGAAGTGCTGTTTTCTAAAATATACTGAAGCATACTCAAAATCAGTTCCATGTTTGAAGAAAAACATGGAGAGGCATGTTCTTCTTGAGAAGAAGCAGCCAGCCAAAATCAGAATATTCACAGCACAATAGTGCGGCAGAGGCTGAAAGAATGATGTTCAGCTTTCTCTGGAGGAAGAGAGGAGATGCTTGAATAGTTCTCTCCAGGTCGCAGAAGAAGAGGAAGAAATCACAAGTTGTATTTTGTACACTTCATTCAGTTAAGTTGTTAAAATCAGTCTCTAAAAAGCAGCAGAATTTGAGTACAAGCTGAAAATAATACCAGAACAATGCTTGCTGACATGCTACTCCGCTGCATGCTCTGGAGTGGCTATGAAATATTTCCAAGTACCTCTTAATGAAGACCAGGCCCATAGAAAAAGACCAAAAGCTACAGAGACAGTAAAAGACATGAAGGGCTAACGCTGGACTTCTAAATGTGCATAGGCAATGTCAGACATCCTAATCTATTTCTATTTTTAAATCTCTCTTTTCTTTAATAACTTGTTCTTATTCTTGTTACCTCCCTTACAAAGGGCAATATGTAAATTGGTAATTCAAGTAGTGCTTGTAAGGCTCTGTATCTGGATATCACAGCATCCTGATCCTATATCAGGCTTATGTCTGTATTCACTCACCTGCTTTTCATGCTTTTGTTTTGAAGGAAGGAAGCCTCAGTACACTCTGTCCACATCTCTGATCTTGGTGAATGGAAAACTAAGATCCTGGAACCCACAATGAGATACACTCAGTCACTGCTTGTTCTAGGAGCTGCCATGGTGAGGTGAACATTCTCTGAGGGTATCCTTGCCAGAAGCAGCCATGCCACAAATATTAGGAAATAAATTTGTGAACAAATTCCCCAAATACATAGGAATCCTTAGGTTCTATATCAGCAGCCTTAATGAGTGAAATCTTGGTTTCCCAACCTCCAGCTATCCTTACTGAAACAACTTAAATAAGCTGGAGGCAAAAGTGAGGGGGAAACACTTAGTTCTTACCAAGTCCACCAGATAGCATGGCTCTTCTCTGCTTCCACCCCCATCCATGCCCCGGCGTGAGTCAGCTAGCTGTCAAGCTCTGCGCATACATCAATCCGTTCAGTTCTTTGTGAATCAGTTCAACTCTACTGCAGCACAATGAAGTGTAACACAGAGTTGTCAGCTGCTGTATGACTGCAACATTGCTTTGTGTTTGGAATACTAAAACATGTCTGCTACCTTTTGGAAGATGTCTTCATGTTTGACAGGCAGCTTAAGGTAAGATTGCACATGAAAGGCGCAGGGTATTCACATTTAAAACACTTCCATACATTTATATTACTGCCAGTTTTGGTAACTTAACATTTTAAATTCTTTTAATTGATGTCTATAAATACTTTATCATATTTTTAAACAGCTCAGAGAAGATTTTAAGTGTTTGGATTACTGTAGTTGTAACAGCAAGAGAAATGCTTGCTTATGTTGGAATTTTATTAAACCATAGATTGCTGCATTTTCCTACATCAAGACAACCCCTGCGTAAACTTTCTTAAAACAATGAAGTAAATTATTTGATTGGTCTTTAACCTTTTTCCCCTCAGTTCACTCTCTGTTGGCTACATACTTCGTTCATAGTCAAGTGCTTCGTTCAAGGACATGATAGTGAACTACTCAACATTACTTATTCCATTATTTGTTCATTAAGTGCTAATTTGAGAGATGCAATGTGAAGGAGTATAGCTTTCAACCTTTAACAGCTTCCTCTAAGCTACTTTATCTTAGTTTTTTGTTATTTATTTAAATATATCCAGTGCAAAGCTATTTTTATGTTAAATTCCTTAGGGGAGGATTCCTCAAGGTATAAAAGTTCAAATCTCTCTCTTGAATGCACATGCTATTTACTGTCCTCAAGACTCTCTGGTGCACCTCTTAAGGAGTATTCCCATAATGACCCTCTCCCCCATGAAGTGAACAACCCTTTAATCATTTCATTTCACCTCTGACTGTCATTTCGGTAGTCAGTAGAAATGAGAGGAAACCCTTGCTCCTATGAGAAAATTATCTTGTGACCAGTGCTTCTGCCAGGTTGTGAAGGCAGGATCAAGACCCTGTTCCAAGGCCCTGGGGGCACCCTCAGGCCTTCCTCTCCTGCCCACGGCCCAGGACCCCATGTCAGACCCCTGGGACCATCAGTCTGTGCTCCAGCAATGCCACAGCAGGGCCGGTCCCCAGCTGCCACAGCCCTACCCCACCTGCCGGCAGGCCCCACTGAGCCACGGGCCCACGTCCCAGCCTGGCCTCTGCCCGTCCCCATCCCCAGGGAGGTGCCCGATGCCTGGGGCTGGGGCTGCCCCGGTGTCCCCGGCTGCCCTGTGCCTGGCTGGGGCAGGACAGGCCCTGCCACCCCCTGCCCTGGGAGTGCTCCCACTGTTCCTGGCCCAGGGCAGACCCCGGCCCTACTCCCCTGACAACTGCTGCCTTCTTTGGCTCTTTCTCCCTTTCTATGTTTTGAATGCAATTACACTTCTTTTTTTGTTTGCTTTACTTTTTTTAAACAACAATTACCACAGCAATGAGCAGAGCAGGCAATTAGCCAGCGTCACAAATGGCAGTGTGCTGCTACCTCCAGCGCTGCCACCTTCACCTGCTTTTTGTGCACCTTTATGATTTTTACCTGTATGTCTTTTTGCTGGATGCTCATTCTGTTTCCTTTTACGTATTCTCCCTTAAAAGTGCAAAGTGCCTCTGTACCTCTGTGCCAGATAGGAGTCTTGGCATGCTTACATTTTTTATGGCTGCCCAGGGAGTTTGCTTTCCCCACCACAGAAGAGCACTGTGCTAAACGCTGCTTTACACTACATCCATCAGGCAGCCGATGAAAAAATAGTAATGTGGATATCTATTACCTAGGGCTTCATTCCGAACAATCACAAAAATTCCCTGAAATTATAGGGGTTGTGCTGCTGGGCTTTCCCATAACCCCCGAAGTTTAGTGGCTGCTTTGTACAAAGCTGTGAAACAGCTTTTTTATTTATCTATACATTTAGTCTACACTAAGCTGTGATTCTCCAAACTACTGTAAATAGATCGGGATTGTATTCCTTGCTAAATGAGAAAATCTGTACCTATTTCAAGAAATTTATTAATAAGTTGTGTGGAGAGTCCATTGGGGAAAAACAGGACTGCTGCTCATGGTCAAGATGTTTAATATGGAGTTGAATTAGAAAGAGTTATTCTCACCCTTAAAGACAAAATACACAGTGTCTTCAAAGCATTAATTAAAAGCAGCTGAAGGAACAGATAAAGACACAAAGCCACATTGGAAGAGAGTTTTATACTAACTGAATATGAACAGCCTATTTTCTTTTCTGCTTAAACAGGCTGTTATATCTGAACAACCAGATCAAAAGCCAACTGACTGAGTGCCAGTTCAACAGCTTTAGAGGCTTCTGCCATCTGCGGATGAGAGGCTGTCAGGTTTTTTAATCACAGCACATAGGCTGGAAAGGCAATACATCCCCTAATGGCAGCTAGAGTGGAATGACTTGTGGCTTCCTCCTGCTACAGCAAAGTGGAATTATGACTCTGAACAACAGTCCATAAAGTATTTTATTATGTGGTCATGAGTGTCACTTTCTATGAGGAACAGAGTGGTAATTTAGTGTGTTAAATTATCACTTTGTGAAATCACATGTAACAATGAGCTCTGAACTAACTTTAATTGAAATGATCTCAAACTATATGGTGCTTTACTGCAGGCCTGATTGTGTATGTGCACACACTTGTTAAATACTAACATTTAAACTCCATCCACATCTGGACAGCATGGAAACCTTGGTCCTGTTGATGCTCATGGTGCTAGAATTCCATACACTTCCTGGCAAATAAGAAAAAAAAAAGGAAATCCCCCTATTAAGATCAACTTAAGGTAGTAAGAAATGAATAATTCTAAGAATGAGAGAGAATACCCCTGTACTGAAAAAAACCTAGAATTTCAGCTAGAATAGTGCAGGTTCCCTAAAGTAAATCACAATGGATTCTTACATACAGCGAAATCTATCTTAACAAGTCATATATTTGGGTTCTGAGGAAAGATAAAAAATCAAAGTCAAACCTCATTACATAAGTAAGAATTAGCCCTTCTCTCTGTTAAAACAAAAATGAAAAATTAAAAAATCTTTGACTTTTCATCTCGTGAGAAGTGCAACTAACTTCAGGGTATGTGGTTTTTCTTTTTCTTTGGTTTTTTTTTTTTTTTGTTAAAACTACTCCTCTCTTCTTGCAAACATGTAGCAAGAATTTTCAATGAATCATTGCCTTTATACAATATTTTTAGTCTTTTTGTGATGGCTCTATGTTAGTTCTCCAGTTCATTGACCAGACATGGATACATTAAGAGAGATTAAAGTTGAGTAAGAATGTGAATAATGAAAAAAATATTTAATCAGGTTTTCAGACTTTTCACAAAATCAAAAATAATTTATCAGGCTTTTTCAAACAGATGCAGTGAAAATGCATTGTCTGTCTACTTCTGCTTCATTTGGTATATACAAATCTCTTATCCCCCAGTGGAACAACTAAGGTTGTGTATACATGTCCCAAGTCTCTTTGTAATGTGAACTGAAGATTTAGATAATAAAGCTTTGCTAAGTCTTCTTCAGTTCCTTCTCAGTTCTCTCAGCTATCAGCTGTAGCAACGCACAGACCGGTTTGTTTTCATCACTGCAAGGACCATCTTTCATTCTACTGTGATAAACAAGCAAACAATCAAATGGAGTGTGATAAGTTTAAATTCTGGGTAAAGGAAGGTTACCTTTATATGTTTGAAGACTGAAATATTTGGCCCCAGGTATGAAATGTAAATGCCTCTCGGTTTCAATCTTTGTTCCTCCTAAGAGGTCATTAAGCCTACTGAGAAATCTTGTCTTATTGCTGATATGCAGTAGTATGGCAATGGGCATAGCAAATCGTGCTCAAAAGGTCCTTGAAGGAATATTTGCTTAACCAGCACCCCTATCCTCCTTTTAGAGAAATGAAGATTTCCACTAACATCTCTGGTTGAGACCTTAGGGTTTGAACGTCTGTGACACTATAGACTTCCTACACAAGTGACAGAAGGAATTGTTCCTCTCTGTAAGAACATTCCCATAAAATCATAAATGCTGTAAGAGCTTTAAATCAGCTAGTAGTGAGATCCAAGAAAGGTATCACACAGCAGTAAATGAGATAATTTTCCTCATGGGTTGATCAGTATGAACTGACAGCTCAATGGGCTGCTGACTGACAAAGAAAAAGGTGTCCTTGACTGCTATCTCCTTGTCAGATGGTGGAGTAACCCACATTGGTCTTAGTGCTGCTTTTACTCATCTCAGTGGCACTAGGGACCTTTGTGCTTCCTACAGCCGAAGCATGTCTCTGAGTTCCCACTCTGCTTTAGTACCATCTTTGGTAACTACAGCTTTTCTTTCAGTGTTCTCAGCAGCCTGCTTATCAAAAATGACCATTTCTCTGAGCATTGAAATATAGTAGATATTAATGAGTGCAATCTTTCTATATTTCATTCCATGCCACAAGTTTCAAGAATTGCCAAGTGCTGAAATTGGGCTATTCTTGTTAAAGCATCTGTCACTTCTTTCTCCTCAACCCCATTTCCCCAGTACACGCCTGCAAGCCAAGAACAGACATCAGGAGGAGGTCCTTAATGCCACCTTAGACACAGT
This sequence comes from Phalacrocorax aristotelis, assembly GCF_949628215.1. Taxonomy (NCBI): domain Eukaryota; kingdom Metazoa; phylum Chordata; class Aves; order Suliformes; family Phalacrocoracidae; genus Phalacrocorax; species Phalacrocorax aristotelis. Next base: position 54,062,671 of record NC_134278.1, read on the forward strand.
CACAGTTATAAGATTGAAAAGGAATCACTAGGTTGCCACATATTTTCAGCAATGTCAATGTCAATGTCCCTGGCTGAAAGCATATCACATTCAGTCTTCTTTTTCCCCTAAACTTTTCTGAACAAATTTTATGGATAGTGAACTCTGCCCCTCTCTGTAGAATTTTATTGACAGTGTACACCTTGAGAATATATTTCAGCACATAGACTTCCAGACTTTTCCAAAGGGTTTCCAGAAGACAAACCATGTTATTTGGAGTTTGTGAGTATGAGTGCTCATCAAGCATTACTTCCAAATAGACTTATATTAGCTGGGATATCAGATCTTGTTAGCAAGATCCCTCGTGTAACTCAAGGGGGAATCATGACTCATTTCTTAATTCTGCTGTCTGTCCAAGAATTACAATTAGACAGACTTAAATATTTTAAACTAGGACATGAAAATACATGCATCCATTCTTTCATTTTTCCTCTTTTTCAACAATCTCCATTTATCAATATAGTCATTGAATGGATGGAATCTCAAGAGAGATATTTCCTATATTTTACCAGGTTCTACGAGAATGTATTTTTTAAAAGCCTGTAACTTTGAATATGTCTTGAAGAACAAATTCCAACACAAGGAACCACCTACTTTAATCTCACTGCAGCTTTTACATGACCTTTCAAAGAATATTGAAAAATTAAAAGATTATGAAATTGTATCACAAATGAGGCTCTATTATAAGCAGCAGTGCACGTTACCTCCGTTTACCTCTTCTCATATAAAATCTTCTCATATTAAATCACTTGGATCATTTTGCCTTGTCTCTTAATCATGTACTTCAAAACCTCAGGATCCCATTGAATATTTGCTGTTCTTTCTGCTTCATCAGTTGGGTCTAATACGATGACATTGTGCAACTGTAGGTTTTTTTATAACACATACTGCAGCCATTTGTGGGTTGGGATTTTTTTTCCCCTACATATTGATTACTAATATCTTGGTGTATGAGCATATTTACATGAATAATATGTGGGTGCTGAACTGGGGAATGGAATTCTCCTTCATCTCTTTCCCTAGCTTCAATATGATCCATGTTTTATGAGGCTGGCTGTGATTTCTTCTTCTTTCCCCTACTCTTCCCTCTGCATAACCACTGTATTGCATTCAGTTACAGTATACACATAAAAATTATGTGCGTCACAAAATAAAAAAAATTTACTTAGCCCATCTGAGGAGGTGAACTAATGAATGCCTGTTCCAGAATAATGTGAGAGCAAGTTTGGTATACAATTTGAAGTAAAAAATACCCCACCACAGAGTCACAGAATAGTTGAGGCTGGAAGGCATCTCTGGAGATCATCTGACCTCCCCTTGCTCAGAACAGGGTCAGCTAAAGCAGGTTACTCTGGACTGTGCCCAACTGGGTTTTGAACATCTCCAAGGATGGAAACTCCGCGTATTCTCTGGGCAATCAGGTCCAGTGCTTGAATGCCCTTAAAGTAAAAAAGGCTTTTCTTACATTTAAATGGAATTGCCTGTTTTTCACTTTGTACAAACTGCACTAAGAGGCTTTGTCTGCTTGAATTCCTTCTATGAGGCATTTAGGCACATGGATAAGATCTCACCACCACCCTGAGCCTTTTTACTTTAAGGCTAAATATTCTGGATTCTCAAAGTCTTCTCATATGCCAGATGCCCCAGTCCATTGATCATAATCGTGAATCTTCACTGGACTCACTCCTGTATGTCCATTTTTCACTTGAACTGAGGATCCCAGAGCTGGACCCAGCAAGCCAGATGTGTTTCACCAGTATTGAGAAAAGGGGAAGGATCAGCTCCTTCAACCTGCTTGCAGCACATCTCCTAAGGCAGCCCAGGATGCTATTGTGTTGAAATATTGTCACTCTGGACCTGTTTAAAAACACAATATATTTTAAGGCAAAATATTTTAAAAGATATATTTCAAGGCATTTATATTTGCCCTTCATATATGTTGTTAGGATAAGTGTATAGGCATTTGTGCTATCTGAATGATATCTAATTTCATAGGAAGTTTTCTTCACAGCCTTTGGCAATAATTCAGACTTTAGGAGATAAAGACATGAATGAGGACTCTGGCATTATTATAGCACAAATGGCATTTCTAAGTTATGGTCTGGATGTGATTCTCTAAGAGTTCTTTGCAAGGTTATAGACAATGTAGAAAAGTCCCATCATTTCTTCTGCAAAAATAAGATATTAACACAGAATATTATTTCTAATTAATAATGCATTTGTATATGCATTTAAGTCTCTATGTCTGATTTGGAAGCTTGAAAATATTTAGGTTTCAATATAAATATTTCCAAGCTGTTCAAACTTTAAGTTCTGTTAGAAGTTTTGAGATCCTATATTATCCTTTGTTGTATCAAAATAATACATCATAGTATTTGATCACTGGAAAATAAATTCCTGATCATATCAGTTACAAACTTTCTAACAACATACTAATAAAATTAAATAGTAGAATAAAAGCAAGTCATTACCTATGGATTTGAAATACCAATGGTCACTTCAAAATCTATTATAGAAGAGCTGATATTTTAATGTATTAACTCTTCTTTTTTTTCTTGTTCTTGCCATCAGTAAATACACAGCTGGTCATTATCTGTCATTAAGCATAATTCTGAAGAGGTTTATAGTTTACACTTAATTTTCTGATTACCTCTGACTTTTCACAAAGACTATATAAAAATGGCTAGGAATAAGCAAGCTTTGGAATACAAAAAGAGAAATTATAGCTTCCACAGAACGGTTAAGAAAGTTAAACAGTGATGAACAAACACGTGTCTGTCATGAGTGAGCTCAACTGCTTTAAATGAGCTGAAAGTTGAGAAATAAAGAGGAAACTGGGAACAAAATTAGGGCAAAACCAAACAGGCCAAAGATGCTAACAGAAAAATAAAATGGTGCACGCCTGTCTAACACAAGTCACTAGAATAATTTCTGTTCCTGGGTGTATCATCAAATTGCTTTGTAATCATAACCTTTCTGCACAGCAGCTTCTCCATCTGCAGAAAGGTGGTATATCCTTTAAACATTTACTGGGTGCTTTGAGATATGTTGATGCTGCATAAATGTGAAATATTAGTATAGCTAGCACTGCAGCAGTAGCTAAGATTTTTCAAATCACATTAGAAATATCACAGGCATACCAACGACTGTGCCACCTATGCCCAGTACTGCTTTGCTCTTCATGCAGTTTACTGAACTGTTCAGTCCAAGTGAAATATTCAGATGTTGGACTACAGCACTAATTGAATTTCCCCACTGAAAGCTCTCAAATCTTTATTACAAAAAATAATCCAGGAATTTATATTGCAGTGCATTGAATAAAATAACTTCTTAGATCCCTTCAACATATAGGAGTTACTATTTTAATTTACTTTAAATGGTTATTTCATTCCCTTTAGAGTTCATATTTATATATTTTCATATATAAATGTTATACAAATACTATTTTAATGTATTTATTCATATATATGTTGTATATGTAGACACACAGAAACATATATAAAGTCCTGAAAATAGAATTTCTACTTACCTCTTTGCAAACAGTCCTAAAGATGAGGCAGACATAAAAGTATTGGGGATAGCTTTTCTTGGCAATGACACCAATTTTATCATGTCATGTACATAATTGTAAAAACAAAAAACACAAAACAACAGGAAACTCTTATGTACTGAGTCAACCTTCTCATGTGCCAAACTTAGAAAACATAAGTTCAAAAGCTGATGGGTGTATAAGGGGATATGGGAATTACATTGATATCAAAGAGCTCTTCTGTTTCTTTTTTCTTTTCCTTTTCCCTTCTCTGTCTCTCATTCTCTTCTTTGTTCCTCTGACTTATTCTCCCCCCCACCCCCCCTTTCTTCCCTTTCTCTAAGTCTTCTATATCTTTATTTCACCTTCCTCTTTTGATTGTAAGGACAACTTTTTTCTTTTTATTCCTATGTTTATCAGAACTCGGTATTCTCTATGGCTGCCTAATTTCTCCCCCCTCCCACAGCAAAATTCAGATTACATACCAAAACACCAGTAGAGGTGCCCCAGCATTAGTGTTAATATGAAATATTTTGTTTAGTATCTATAATTCAGACTGGCTCTGGCCATTTACAGTTTTAACCAATGAAACATTTATGGTACCTGTCATAGGAATTTGATTAGGAAGGAAAAAGCATCAGCCTGCTATTGTCTCCTGACTTTGGAGTTACTGAGTGCATCACTTCTTATCATTTGAAGCTAGTCAGGATTGTTCTTGAGGGCTCAAATTCTTATCATTATGTTAGAAGACCACTACCAATCAATCATTAAGGTAAAGTCTGTACTTTAAAAGACACATTGGTGGAGCATTTAACTTACACATGACCTATTCTGTAGCTGCTGCAGCCAGGAATGACTACTAGCTATATCAGAAAAATAAAAAAAATCCCCCCCCCAATCCAACAGTAAAATTAGAACACCATTTAATTACTATTAGAAACTAGTAGTGGAGTAAATTTAATTTTTTTTTTTTGATAGAAATTGGCTAGAAGGCTTAGTGATATTAAAACTTCTTCAGTCATTTTTGGGCGAGATTGGTGTGCATCTTCATCCTGAAAGACAGTCTAGGATAGCAAAAAGAGCACCATTTGTTTTAAGGATGATCCTAAAAACACCCAATAAATAATTCCTAATCAGTTCAAGTTGTTTCCTGGCTGTATGTATGGACAGAGGTTACTCCTCCTAATATGTATATCTCCTCTGTTTCCAGGAATAGGCAGGATACTAGTACTTAATAAACAAACAAACAAACAAAAAAAGCCCTAAGAAGCTTGATATACTGATGGTCATAAAATAATTTAATAAAATCTAGCTCAGAGTCATAGTACGTCTCTTCTTAGAAAAAGGCAGAAATATCAAGCTTTTGGCTTTCCTTGAGGATAACTAAGGTATCTGTATAGCATATATGGGCTTTTTGACAATGGCCAAATATTGTGGCAATGCCACAGTTTTTCACAGAGATCACTCTTTGGGAGATGACTAATCTCCATAACTAGTGCTGGGCAAGTTCCCACATCATCAGGTCAAGCACATCCTTGCTCTCATCCCTAGTGGAGAGCTCTGGTTTATCCTCTTTCTTCCAGAGATTCCCCTCCTAAATGTGACTCTCTGGGCTGTGTTACTCTAGCCCTGTGGCCGAAAAGCAGTGTCACGTGGCTGCTATCCCAGTCCCTTTCAGAACTGTGTTTTATTAGAAGAGCTAATAAGAGGAATTGTGTGATGTTGGAATTCAGCACTGCCCCATTTGAGAAGAATATAAATCATATGGGACAGAGAAGCACACTGCCTACGTCAAACAAGCCAACTGTATTGTTTAACCTACGGAGGAGAAAAATGGGATTTGAATACTATCACATCTCAATGAAGTTGGGTAGTAATGATGCTTACATCCACAAGAGACTCAGTCTTTTGTTAGGAGTGAAAGGGGAAGGAGAAATAGTGCAAGTAGGAGTGGCAATGCTGAGCTTACAACCTTGACAGCAGGCATGTGGAAGAAAAGAGAGGATTTCAAGAATCCTGAAAAATAATATTGAAGAAAGAAAGAAAGAAAGAAAGAAAGAAAGAAAGAAAGAAAGAAAGAAAGAAAGAAAGAAAGAAAGAAAGAAAGAAAGAAAGAAAGAAAGAAAGAAAGAAAGAAAGAAAGAAAGAAAGAAAGAAAGAAAGAAAGAAAGAAAGAAAGAAAGAAAGAAAGAAAGAAAGAAAGAAAGAAAGAAAGAAAGAAAGAAAGAAAGAAAGAAAGAAAGAAAGAAAGAAAGAAAGAAAACCCCAGACCACAAGAACGTGAGCACTGTCTACAGCACCATGATAACTATTTGAGAACACAGTTACTCTGGTGACTATTAATTTTGCCAAGAAACAGGGAGCAACCAATGTAAGTAAATTAAATTGAAGCAAATGGATGCACACTGCAAATGGGGCAATTTGTCCAAAAGGCTTTTGAAAAACGTTAATGAAGATTTTCTGCAGGGTAAGCCAGTATAATTGTGCTGCACTGTATATTGATTATACAAGCAAAGAAATCTGAGCTAAGACTTCATGCTGATAATATCTTGTCAAGAAGGGCTAAATGTTGTTTCTTGGACTATTTATATTGGAAATTGAAGTACTGCTGCCATTTTTTATGCTTCTTTTCTTATTTTTCATTATGAATTTGGGACAGTAGTTAGATATCATCTGTAAACATCATCCATGTTGCTGGTTGATTTTACAAACAGAATTATATATCATTGCCAAGACACAGCCTTCACAGCTGGAGAGAGAAAAACTCAAGCCATATAAAATCATCAGAACTACAATAGTAAATCAAAATTATACTCCTCCGATTTCTAAAAATACCTATTCAAAGCAAGTGAAAAAAAAATCACTATTTGAGGTGATAAAGTTCTAAAACAGAGCTTAGCATTAATCTGTTTGAAACACTATTATCTTTTTTGGTGGTTTTTTTTTTTTTTTTTTTTCAAGCCAGTTCTTTGTTGGAATACTCTGCTTTTATACTATATGGAAAGGAAAAGTGAAGAATGACTGAGCATAGCTAAAATGACTTTAGAATAAAGAAGCTTATGATGAGTGGGTGAATGGCAAGCTCTAAACTAGTTAATGACCTTTGCATCTGTTCTCAATCAAGGTGCAAGATATACATGTTTATCCCATCTAGACATTTAAATGACAGAACAGAACATCTGGTTTAAGACTTCTCACACTAAAACATGTCAGTGAGTCACCAAAATTTAGATGACAGTATTGGTCCTCAGTCAAGTACCAGAAGACAACATATTGGCCTAACAAGAAGGTATTGTGTCTTCAAGGAAATAAAATAATTTTTATTATAACGAAGATGTATGGGTAGCCTATGATATCAACTGGGAGGAAACAGGGTTATTCTCAGAAAAATCAAACCATCTGACTTTCTGGGGTGCTTCAGAGTGGAAAAAGGCTTAAAAATTAAGACATTCCACTAAGATGAAATATTATGCTGATGAACGGTCTCTGGCAGGAAGGACCTAAAAGATAAACTTGTCAGAGCAGAAAAGCATCTGGATCTGAATAAGACATCTTCTGATTTAACAGGAAACGTGTAGATTAAGTAAATTTTCTCTGTCACTTTCTCACTCGTCTTACAAAAATGCCAATAACTTATGCAATTGGTAGCTCTGTGTCATGGTTTAACCCCAGCCAGCAACTCAGCCCCTCACAGACACTCACTTGCTCCCCCTTGGTGGGACGGGGGAGAGAATCGGAAGGGTAAAAGTGAAAAAACTTGTGGGGTGAGATAAAGACAGTTTAATAGGTAAAACAAAAGCTGTGCATACAAACAAAGCAAAACAAGGAATTCATTCACTCCTTCCCATGGGCAGGCAGGTGTTCAGCCATCTCCAGGGAAGCTGGGCTCCATCACACATAACAGTTACTTGGGAAGACAAACGCCATCACTCTGAACATTGCAACATCACACCACCACCATCACCCACCACCACCTTCCTCCTTCTTCCCCCAGCTCCATATGCTAAGCGTGACATCATATGGTGTGGGATATCGCTTGGGTCAGTTGGGGTCAGCTGTCCCAGCTGTGCCCCCTCCCAGCTCCTTGCGCACCCCCAGCCTGCTCGCTGGTGGGGTTGGGTGAGGGCCAGAAAAGGCCTTGGCTCTGTGTAAGCGCTGCTCAGCAGTAACTGAAACAGCCCTGTGTTATCAACACTGTTTCCAGCATGAATCCAAAACACAGCCCCATACTAGCCACTGTGAAGAAAGTTAACTCTATCCAGCCAAAACCGGCACACTGTGACACTGCAACAGGAGTTATTTGCATTGTACCTTAACCTAAGGCAATTGTTACTTAAACTGGTAACAGTAAAGACTTCCTTACCAAACACAGTGGTAATTCCATAAACTGAGCACAAACTATCTTAAATACCCAGTTCTTTAGCACATTCCTTCATTCATTTAAAAGGCTGCAGTGTAGCCATAGTTCAGTACAGGAACCAAAGGGGGAACTAATACTACAGGCTGCAAGGTGTGTCTTCTAGTGAAAAATAACACCCAGGAAAACTGTAGCATACGATGCAAGATCAGAGTGGAAACCTGAACTGCAGAGGCTGCCAAAGCATATACAAGCTGTGCCTCTATACCTCTGGACCCCTTTAGCCCATGCTCTGACAGAAGTGAAAGAAAACACAGTGAAGTGCTGTTGCTTTTCCAAATGTTTTACACATATTCTGTGTACAAACATTAGAAACTTTTTGCAAACTATTGTTTGCTCCAGGTTGAGGGGAGGGCTTTGTGTATGGCATGAATAGCAGTGTGTCAAACACAATCTCCCATCAATTTCTCAAATTAAACTGCTTCTTTTCTGCTGGCTCACATAAGGTAGGGTAGGTTTCTCAGTGAATTGATAAGAAATGCTGACCCCTGTGACCACCCTAGTCAGTCACTTGTTAAGTACATTCTACAGGAATTTTTAGCTTAAAATAGAAGCTTTCAAGTAGTAATATGTACTCTGAAGGTTCAGCTCAGATAAGTACCAAACTCCAGGTACCCTTTAGAGTTTCCTGTTGCTCCTTCTTTGGGCACTACTACCAGAAGAGGAAAAAATTTAGGTCTTTCAGTAAGGACAAATAAATATTTTTATTTTTGAAGCCTGAATTCAATACCTGCTTCATCATCTACATTTTCTTGAAGAGGTTCTACATCATTTAGTCATAACAAGGCTTTTAAATAAAGCACTAGGCTAGAAGTTGACGTTGTATAACCCAACTTGAACAGAGTGCAGTGGCTGGACACAAACAAGGGCAAGTCAAATTGAAAGAAAAAAAAGATGGATGTTAATCTTAATATAAATTAGCCCTGGAAAAGCAGCAAACTTTATAATGAAGTTGATTGGCAACATTGGAAGAAAGCACAGTGAATACAACTATAGACTACTTCGTTATCAGCTAGACCCTAAGACAATTTCAGCAAAGGTAATGAGCAACGGCAGAAAGCTGCAGCTTATTTGTTAAATGCAATTAAAGCAAAAGCTCCAAGTTCAGTACTTAAAGTACAATAAAATTCTAAATATTTTGGGACTTAGATTGGAGATTTTCCTACAACAAATGTGGTACAGGAGGAATTGAGCAGAGAGGAGATGTGGAAGAACCCAAAGAGAATGGAGAGGTAACATTAAAAAGATCATGCAGCTGGTAAGAACAGAGAAGCAATACAAGGAGGAGAGAACATGAGAGGATGTTGTTTAACTGATTTAAGTTATAATAAAACTGAGCAGACATGGTGTAAACCAAAAAAATAGGAGCCAAACAAACAGATAATGACTGTAGAGTATAACATCAAATAGTAATTATGTGAGTTTTGCTGGTAAAAATACTCTAAATTGAGCAGTTCTGCAATAAAGGAAGGTAGAACTTAGCTTTCCATACTAAAAATATAGCATTTTACCTTCATTCTCCTGGTCCATTACACTAGAACAATTAAAGTATTATAAACTATTACTTCCATGATAATTCTTTATGTAGAGACTAGAGGATCCATATCTACAGAGTCATAGTGTATAACTCATAGGATATAATTAATCACTAGGGAGACAGCTACTTTGAATTTTCATGATATAAGCAAAGTATATTTTTACTTTGCTCAGTTTGTACCATTAAAAAGAATGGATCATTAGTCCTCCACAGATGCTGGTCCAAATAGACAGGGAGTACAGCAGTATCTTGTGGAAGGGGAGAAGGATTTAAGGATATGAAGGCAAATATTTGGGAACTAATAAGTTACATAGAGTGGTCCATGAAATCACTTCATTCTGTACTCCTAAGAAGGTTTAGGGTTTGTACTTTACTTTTATTCTGAACATTACTCATCTAGAAGAAACTGAAATAGAAGTCGTCTTGCACAAGCTGTGTCCTGATTACTGAAACTCAAACCTACATTAAGAGATGCAGCAAGCCAGGACACAGTGATTCCTCTCCCTGTAGGAGATGAGGTCCATAGCCAAGATACTTCAGTACAGCATGCTGAGGCTTGTGAATGCAATAGGACATGCAGAGGAAGCAGATGACTTGAGATGAGAGAAAAGAGACACATTATGCTGATGAAGGTTCTCTGGCAGAAAGGATCTATCAGATTTAAACTAATGCATAGGGTTGTTCACAAAGAGGAAGCTTTGTCTGCCAGCTTGTCAGGAGAGAACAGCAAATCTCTGAATGAGAGGCCTTCTGATCCAACTGGGAGACTGTGTTGAATTGGACTGGCAGGGTAAAGATATGACAGAACAGAGTTGTGGCAATAGGGTAGACTGGACACAAAATTAGTGGTAGGGGCAGAGAGAAAAATTAGAGGAAATCTGAACAAAACTGAAAAAAATAATTAGAAAAAAACAAGAAAAATGAGAAAGTTTAATGCGTCTGCCATTACAGTAAGAGTCTATGTCCCATTTGCATGATCCTTAGAAAGGCTGGCTGATGATACATCCATTGGAAAATACTACAGCAATTAAGCAACCTCAGTTGTGGCAGAGGAAAACTTGAAATGAAAAAACAAATAAAAGACAGACAAAAAAGCATTCCAAAAGTTTGCTTCAACTTTACCAAGAGTCAGCTCCAAACACTCAGCGCAAGTTTTATGTTTCAAATCCTACAGCTAAGATGTGCTATCCCCTAGAAATGCTGGAGGCAGCACTATGTCAACATCCAAATTTATGGAAGCAGAATCAGCTTTGATTGTCTAGTCACACATTGTAACTAGGACCCCAGCATCTCTCAGACTCACAAATTAAAGCAAATAAGTATTAGAGCCTTGCCCATTCCTGGGGCATCAGTGTACTGCACAGAGGTAATTCTCATCAAGACGTTCACAAGGTAATACAAAATGAAAGTGCTTATTTGTAAGCAGTTTTCAAATGAGTCACATGGAAGACAGATATTCAACGAAGAGGTTTCCTAGTCCAAGGCCAGCTGAAGTCAATGGCAGCCTGAACTCAGCTGTATACAAAACGCATGTACAGGATTTCAATTTTTGTGAGCAATGCATTCATTTTATAAATACATAGGTCACTTTTTAAAATTAAATTTGGTAGTTAAATAAAGGCCAATTTACTTGCATGCACAGAAATAAGAAAATTAGAGTATTATGAGACTTGGTTAGATTTTGGGGTTGAACACAAATATATTGATTTGAGGTAAACATGTAAACTAGAAGTAAACAGGTATCATGACTCAGGGCCACCAGTAATTGCATTAAGGTTCAAGAAGTAAATCTTTCTTAGTGTACAATACTGAGAAATTAGTGGGGTTTTGGTTGGTTTTTCTTTCATTAACAGGACATAGGAATTGATGGGTGTGTCAATGTGTTCAATGGCATACAACAGTGATGTTCTTTCTGTTCAAAACTTAAATGTTGCCCAAATTTTCATAAAGTTTCTACGTCTTGTCATTTTATTTTGTCCAAAGCTTTTAAATGAAATGTGTACAACCTTCTATCAACTCTCTCAATTACTAGCAAGTATTAAATAATCTTCATATTAGAGTATTTCTCTTCATTCTTATGTCCAATGTTTAACTAATTTACATACTTGGAATTATATTCCTAAAGGATTAATAAAGCCAAATGCTTGATGCATTGCTTTTTAAAATAGATTAGGCAAAGAAAGAACCAAAGAAAATTTTACAGAGGTGATAAATTTGCCACTGTATCATTAACAAATAGTAATAGGAATCTGCAAAAAAAATGAATTTAAGTATATGAAGGACTTACTACAGAGAAATGATTTGTTAGGTCAAGTGAGGAAAACCTACAGACCAGCAGTGTGAGAGGTAATCTAGCAATGTGTCAAGGCAGATGCTGCTTTTTTTCATTTTAGGACTCAAACATGTCATTAAAGTCTCAGTTTGGAGACATGTCTCAGTTCCAAGAAAAATCATAACACCCGGTCCCATGCAGGATTTTTTAATATGGTCACTAAAATAATGATCTCTGGCAAGTTGATAATATTTAGCTGAACTTCTCTGAAACACCATTCATGAAAAACACTCTCATATACTTCATCACCCAGACTCCAAGGCTTCTGTAAGATGTAGTTAATTTCTTCCATCAGCTGTGAAACACCTTCGTGCCATTCTTTCCACAAATACCTCATAACTTTGTGCAATATATCCTGTCCTGAGTACTCCAAATAGCAAGACCAGTATTCATAGCATAAAGCCAAGGATGTCACAGAATCACAGAATGGCAGGGGTTGGAAAGGACCTCTGGGGATCACCTTGTCCAACCCCCCTGCTTGAGCAGGCACACCCAGAGCAGGGGGCACAGGAACGTGTTCAGGCACATTTTGAATCTCTCCAGGGAAGGAGACTCCACAGCCTCCCTGGGCAGCCTGTGCCACTGCTCTGGCACCCTCACAGGAAAGAAGTTTTTTCACATAATCAGGTGGAATTTCCTGTGTTCCAACTTGTGCCCATTGCCCTTGTCCTGTCATTGGGCACCACTGAAAAGAGTCTGGCCCCATCTTCCTGACACCCACCCTTCAGATATTTATAAGCATTGATGAGATCCCCCCTCAGTCTTCTCTTCTCCAGGCTGAACAAACTCGAGTCTCTCAGCCTTTCCTCATAAGGGAGATGCTCCAGTCCCCTGATCATCTTGGTAGCTCTCCACTGTCATTACTATAATTCTCTTCACCTTTACCAACAACTTTACTTTCCATAATGAACATGACCTCTAGGTAACAGGCATCAATATAGGCCAATTTTTTAATATGCCACCTTGGATAGATTTTAAATAATTTAATTGCCAAGTCTATATGATACCCCACTCATGTTATCATATGATAACACTCATTTGATTTATCATCGTCTGGATTAGAAACCTGGCCTGTCCTACAGATTTCCAAAACACAGCCAATGACCCTTATTCAGTTTTTGCAATACCACATAATCAAAGTTACTTTCCTAGGCTACGCTCATAATAAATAAGTGGCAATTTTCAAACTACAACATGCAGAAAACTCAAAGCCCACCTCCCTCTCACACTTATAAAGCCAGCAACCATCTTCATCAAGCCAAAAGAAACTATAATGCACTGTCAGCAACTCAGATCACATCACATTTCCTCCATGGGAAACACATCAGGTACACACCTCCACAGTCTAAAAAAGCTCATACTGAGTAGGAGCATTCCACCAGAGAATTAGATTAATATTTTAAAGGTGTTTTACTGTTTTGAACCATGTTAGAATTTAATTCAATACAAGACGAATCCCATGTTCTCACACTGCTGCCACTCTCCCCGACACACATCGGAATCTGAGCTGGAAAATTGATTCTTCCAACAGCCTTGTCACTAAATACATCTCTTGAAACAAGCTCTCCAGAGTGTGATGTGCACTGAATGAATCCAGGTCGTGCCTCAAGTAATCATTTAAGCTTGCCAAAGACTTCCACAACCACCACAAAAATACTCCCTGCAGCAGAGCCATCAAAATCCTCAGATTTTTTACTTTCATTTCTTGAAGGATATTCTATTTAATCCAGCGTACTCAGTACTGTTACTAAAATTTTGTGTGGAAATAAACAACTCTTATGCACCAGAATAAACTCATACAGTCAATCAATAACAGATGGAATGACCCATCTACCGGTAGGGGAAAAATGCTTCTGAGAAAATCATTCCTTTATCATCTCAGTCTAGATCTTGACAAAATAGCTTACAAGGATGAACTTTGGAACTATGTTCATATATTTATGAAATAGCAAAAATCATGGATTCAATAGGAATACTGATTCTAAGGCATAAGTAACCCACCCCCAAACACACACACGTGCATGCACAATGTGCAGCTAACCTATATTTTAGCTGACTCTTTCTCCCCCTTTCTGGCAGATAACTATCTTATCTCCCCCACTTCCATGTTGAGATCCCCTTTTCTCTCTTTTCTCTCAAATGGTCTTGCTGATATAATATCTAATTGCATCTAAACCAGTTTGTTCTCAAATTGTATTTATCTTTAAAGTTTGCTTCTTCTGCTTCAGACCTGAAATGCCTGCACGGCATGCCAAAATGCTTGGGTTGCTTTATATAATATACTATCTGCTTACAAGTTTTGTCTGGTAAGAGCAACTTCTTTCTTCTGAAACTTTTCAATTTTAAATGATCTTTATCAAAACTGAAGACCAAGTCTCATAACTGTCACATTTTAGGTGTCTGAGTATACTGTTATTCATCCTTTACCTGATTCGTCTCAGTATCTCATTCCCTGTTGGTAGAAGTATACCAAGCAGTGTTGTGCATAGCATTGATGGCTGATGAACCACCCTTACAGAGCTCTTGCAATAAAAAAGGGATTGTTGTTATTATCTAAGCTGACTTCCTGCTAAAAGATGGCATAATGCATTGCCTCCTCCTTTCTGCAAAACAAGACATTTTTGTTTGGGTTATAGTATATTTTTAGGTACCTGTCTCATGATGACTTTGGTCTATTTCATCTAACTATGGCTGCTTAAAAATTGGGCATGTAGTCTAACTTAGTCATGTAGGCTCCCCTCTGGTTTCAGTGGGCTCCATATTCACTGGTGTTACAGCTTCTCCAGAAGATGATTCATCCCATTCTGAAATAAGCGTTTAACATAGGTGAGACAGGGTGGTCACACAAGATTGAGAAGTTACCCTGTCCCTTGGTAACTTGAGCTATTGGTCACAACCTCACCTTACAAATAGTTCACTGTATTACTAATTTGAATATTCTAGTGTCAGACTTTAACCTTTATGTCGGCCCTCTACCAGCTTTATTTTTTTTTCATTATTTTATTGGGAAGATATTTCTGTGTAATATGCTGATAATGCAATTGGTTTTCTTTTATTGGACTCCATTGAGTCCAATATTGAGCTTTGTTATGCTCAGGTAGACTAGCAGTCTCATTTAGATGTCTGGAAACTCAAAGTTTTACGAAACTTTCAAGATGAGTTCATAAATTCCATAAAGTAGTTCATTTTCTTCATTAAGAAAGCTGACCAGATGGATGTATTAATGAAACTTGAAAAAAAAAAATTTTAAAAAAGAGTGCTAGCTCCTTTATTAAATAATAGCTTAATTCCAGCTATTTTCTAGTCCTTGCAGATCTTAGTCATTGGGAGTTTGTCTAACTTTTTTATGGTACTTCACCCTGCTTGGAAGTATGTTGTGGGATCCTTATCAATTAGCCACTTCTAACATTTTGAACAACCATTCCTGGTCTACTCTGTAGACTTCCTACTTCCTCATGCTATAAAAGTAATGTTGGCAAATATCCATTTTACTCATTTGTTGGAACAGAGAGAGAATAATTGTTTAACCCCTGATATGGTCACATTTTTTATTATCATTCTCAATAAATGAGCTGCATAAAGCATTGAACAGACTACTTTCCTACCCTAGGGGAAAATTTGTATTTTATTAAAGCTATTGACTTAAACTAACCCACTATAATAATGTCTTCCCTCCTAAACATAGTGGAACAAGAAATGGCCTCATTCACGCAGTCGATAGAGCTGCACAGAAGTGTTTATATACAGAGAGGTTAAAAAGAAAGTGTGATCAATTTTCTGCAGTAGAAGTCTTGATTTACACCCATTCAAAACTTCAGCTCTACACTGGAAATTTAGAACAAATACTGCAGTGAATGCTGTAAGAAATTCTGATACACATTGTTCATCCGTTATCAATTTGTCTTTGTCCCTTGAGATTTTATGCTCATTTCACCTTTTGTTTGGTTTTCTTTCTTTAAAGGTCTGGTGGAGAGGAAATGAAGCCATGAGACATAGGTCTGGCCTATGCCTGGGCTCAGTATTTTGACATACCACCTTAGCAGATCAAAGTGTTCTTTCTATGCTTCCTTATGTTTTGCCCAAAAATGAATTTTGCTACAATTGTGTAACGAATGTTTGCAAAATATGCAGCAAGGACGTACGTATGTTTGTGTACAGAAATTTTTATTAAACCTGATGGAGATAGATGATTACATCTAATGGGAGTGTTACATACTTAGTATTTAACTGCTTATCTGTGTGCCATCTGTATCTGTCTTTTAATCAATAAAATAAACAGCAGAATTTGTTTTGGTTGATAACTTTCCAGCTAAAGGCATTTAGCTGAGGCACTAAAGCTGCCAAACCCACAGGTTTACACAGCTTTAACCATGTCTATTCTTTCCTGCATCTCACTCTTGGCTACAGACGTAATTCATTTAACTTGGGGGCATTGCTCCTGCTCTTCTTTATAAGATCGAGTTCAAGTATAGTCAAGATCTTTCTTTTTCTTCACTTTCCTTCTCTGAATGTAGCATAGGAACAACATTTTGGGGTGGTATGGAGTAACTTCAAAAGATGGACTGAACTGAAGAGCAGATGAAATTTTTCCTTGTGTAACCTATTACAAAGGTACACAGATTTTGCCTTTAGCTTTTTCTCCCTGCTCCTCCCCTTTTAGATGGAAAAAGTACACATGGGACCAGTAAATAGTGCAGTCTTGACAGATTTTTGTATTGTAGCTACCTTTTGACTATACATGAAATCTTCCAAGCACTTCTTTTATCTAAATAAAAAAAATCCTCGTTATAACTTGCACACTAGACTTCAATATCTATGTGAGTTTACAGCTAGACTTGGAGAAAAGAACACAGTTTAATTGCATTACTATAATTACTATAGTAATTGCATTACTATATGGTATTATGTCATGGTTCTACTGGAGGCAACAAAAAGTGGTGATTATTTTGAACTAAAATGGTTGAGACTTCTTAAGAGCTAATGATAACAATGTGACTGATTTAGTTTCGTTCTTTGCTTCAACATCCATACACATTCAAATATTCATCTAGTTCCTGTGATTGTTCATTAAAACAGTAAAAAGTAATGTTGAATTACCATTATAAGCTACCTCTCATAAAAGTCATGCTAAAAGAATATGGTATAGGAAGCCTACAGAAAAAACAGCATTTAGGATTAGCTGTCTCTGGGGACCTTGTATCTGCTACTAAGGGTTATTTTGGTCCTTGCAGCTATGTGTATTCCAGTCAACATAGAAGAAACATATAGCTGCGTTTGGATACCTTTGCTGCATAATGGATCCCAGTACAGCAATAGTTCAGCTGATGCCTGTCCAAACTGATATAGTAGTACAGCACCTCTAATGTTTGCAAAAAATAAGTGGGAACAAGACGTCGTCTCCCTTATCCCCAGGAATTTAGCTGCTTCCTCTAATGTAGTGGCTCCCAGTTCTTGCAGAACTCTTGCCAGCACAGGGTAGATGGTTGCCGGCACGGGGCTATCGTATCAGTCATAGACTGACTGAAAGTAATTTCCTTTAAGACAGCAACTTCCAACCTCTGCCACAGCATAGGGAGATATTCAGCAGGAAACCTCTACCTGACCAGGATATTGCTCACCTATGGGAGATGCTGAAGGCTTTGCCATTGAGGATGAAACAAAAGAAGCAGCACTATGCTATTTTGGACTCAAATGTGGCAACAACTCCCAGTGCCCTGGACCGTGATAGCTCAGCTTCAGAAAGGCTTGCAGGTTGGGTACAGAATTTTTCAGCTGTGTCTGTGGTGTTTCCGACTGTTACACTAGCCTGTTCTGTTCATTGGCAGTTTCTCTGCTCTATTAACGTCTCAGCATTTCTTCTCATTCCAAGAGTTAGTCCATGAGATTTTTAATGTGTTGTAGCATTTATACATGAACTCTGGTGTGCTCTGAGGCTTAACAAAACACAGAGCATTGGAGCATGGAGGAGGAAGAGATTTGCCCCAAAACCAAACTCATACTTGAAACTGCAGCTGTACAGCCCAGTGATCACTGCTTACTTGCTGCCTCTCGGATAAGATTCACTATGTCACTGTTACTGGCTAATTCAGGACACAGTGTGGCAAATAAATCTAATGGTCTTTATGCTCACCAGTTAGATTTTGTTCTAAAATGGATGAGAAGTACTTTCAAGGTCAGGTTCAGCAGAGAGATGGTATAAGGAGGTCTTCTTGTGCCTCTCAGCTACTGTCTTCCAGCACAAATCTAGAAATTGAGTTCACTGATAAATCTAAATTTGCTTGTCCTCTCACTGAAGTGTTTTTCTTCACTATATCATCTTTTTTCAGCAGGTTAATAACCTAGGTAGTGACAGTTTAACTGTATAAGCTTGTATTATTTCCTGCTATTTACAGTGAATAGACAGTTAAGTATTTTCTTCATTCTTGTAACATTTCACTCTCTAGTAGTATCCTGGGGGTTCAGTTACATTCCACTGATAGCCTTTGAGTCAGGGCTAGTCAGCTTTCACTGGGATCTACTAGACAGATACCTTTTACTCAGGTTAGTTGCTACAGAGCCCTGCTGGGTATATATATTTACCTGGGTCTGTCTAGCCAGATAGACTCTTCATGGCTGGGAGCCATGTGCTGCCATTATGTGCTGCAGCTGCTCTCCGAGTTGTTTGTTTGTTTGTTTCCCCTGATTAAAAATAAAGGTCATCTGAGTTCTTGTTCAAGTCTTCCTTTTTAATCAGGAGGAATAAAGCAGGAACTCTTCTGGCAGAGACAGAGTGCAGTGTAGGAGTGATTGTTAGTGCTAGTTTAGCTCCTGTTTCATAGTTCTGGTTTTTGAACAGGCATAATCATGTTATTTCTTGCAATTTTGCTTACTCTGTATGAGAACTAACTATTTTTCCTGTGAAGCAATGGCTAAATGTTTTAACATCACTAGTTTGGGTCAAATAGCATAATCTAAAATATACCACTGTTTAGGAATGTCCACGTTTACCAGTATTTAGGAAGGGCCCCCCATGCCTTCCTTCTTGGCCTCATGAATCTTGAGGAAAAACTAAAGAAAGGTGTGTAGCTTGCATGTACAAGAGTAAAGGGTGGTAAGTAATAGTCAGGTAGGTAGGTATATTTATATGGAATGGATTCAACTCAAATGAGCATGGATGTGAATAAAATAAGAAACAATAAATAAACACAAGATCATTAGTAGGTCTCACCATGCAAAGGGATCTCTAGCTTTATTTATTCCATGAGTATAAATAAATGGATACTCTCCAAAGCCAGACCCCAGTATAATGGAGCAAGGTGCACATTTTAATTATCTGCCAGGGGCCTATTCCTCTAATTAGGCTTTCCTCCACTTTCAGTTCATACACCAGCTTTGTTGATGGCAGAGAAAAACTGATGCATCTTTGGGGTGGGGACAGGAGGGGAAGAAAGAAGGAAAAGAGGAAGAACAGGGAATGAGCTAATCAGGCACTAAGTAAGGACCTTGCCCTGCTTTCATCTGGGAAGTGTCTGAAGGGACCTTTTCTTCATGCCACGTGGGAAGAGTATTTGAAGATACTTAAAGTCTGCCTCAGGATAAAGCAAGTCCTGAAGCCAGATGGGAGAGATCTTCTACTAAAGCCACGCTGTTGTTGTCTTATATTCATATTCTGTGCTTTAGTTGTGCAACTGAATCACTTCAAAGGTGATTGAGGGGTATGGGTAAAGAAAGAATTACTCTAATGAATGCCTGAGTAACAGAGACATTAATCAGAATTTTAGTCCCTTCCTGATTAGGGGATAAGAAGGCAGATATGAGATAAACTGCACACATGAAAAGGAATATCTGACATTGTTGTCTAATAATATGATCAAAAGAAAAATTAGCAGAGGTGAGCAAAACAAAGGCTTTGTAGAGCCTGCCTGCTTTTGACTGTAATCTCCTGCCCTCCTGCTTTCAGATGAAAAACAGGTGGAAGAGCAATAATTTATAAGCTTGGTTTTTAAGCACTTATTTAGCAGTGATCAACAGTTCAGGTTTAATTAAAATGAACACATGCAAAGTAGAGGGAGCAGTGAAAGAGACTTGAATTTTTTGGTTGTACTTCAGATGCCACTGAAATCAGCATAATAGGGTTTGTATATATGTATCTGCATATCTTGACATAAAGATAAAATCCAATAAAGTAATGGAACTAAAACTACAGTAGAAGTTGTTCAATAAGAAAGTAAGAGGAACTTTGTTTTGAAATTCTTCAGAACAGGAGGTAGGGGAATGAGTAATAACTTTTACTGCTTGGGGTGTTTGCAGTAACATGCTGTTCGTTATTAACAACGACAACAGGCACAGCAGCACTTAAAATTCTCAAACTTGTTTTAGAAGTTAGTATCTCTGAAAGATTTATTGGAGTTTACTTGTCTGCATTCAGACTGATTTTTAGACTGATCAGTCATAGCTACCATTAATAAATCTTACCAGTTATGTTTTAATTATGTTAGCTAAATGGACTAAGACCTGCTGTAACTTTTATATTTTTCTTAAATATTTTTATAAATGTTAGTAGGAAATAAAACAGATGTGCTAGTAACATAAAGCAATCTCTCATGCATAGAAACAGGGCTTGGGAGTGAGGAATTGTAGGTGGAGCTTCACCCAAATTTGACAGTGAGGAAGACTAGTAGGATTTAAAATTGGGGGGTCACCAACTGGTGGGACCAAAAATGAGGGTCACAGATGGACAGAGCAATCATGTAAATCCTCCTCAGTAATAAGGCCAAAAAACCCTGAAAATTAAGCTGTTGAAGTGACTGATAAACCCAAGAGGAACTTGTGCCAAGCCTTCTGAAGTGGCTTCCATGGGGTGCCCTATGCTGATGAACATTGTTCTTGCTGAGTATACTGCAGTTTGTAATTTTTCTTGTCTTATAGCTCTTTGGATTCACTGGACGCCTGCCTTTGAGCTACTGAAAAGTAGCTGCCTTTTGAAACATCAGGATAATTGGGCAGTGGTATAAAACAAACAATAAGTTTCACTATAACTTCCTGTTGCTAAGGTACACTCATCTAATTACATGCAGATGTATTTGTGCTCAGTGAATCATTAGTCTTCATCAGCATACAAAGGGAAAAAGCATCTCTTGACTCTCAGCTGCCACAAATAGGACACATGGTATTTGCCTGCTGTGCCAGTCAGTACATGAACTTTATTTTTTTCTTTTTTTTTCTTTTTTAAAAAAAAAAGCTTTAGGAGATTGAATGACTCTTCAATAAAAAAGGGAACTTGCCCTGCATCACTAGAATTTCATTTATTATATATTAGCTGGTACAATTTTGGGAAATGTTTAAAAATCTGCAATTTAGCAAGGAAAGTCTCACACATGCACCCCCCAAAAAAAGAAAAACAAGCTGTATCTCATTGGAAGACTGTTCCTTCCTCTGCATAATTGCCAGATTTCAGTTCTTTTTTGCACATGTTTTAGGTTGGTAACGTTCTCATTCAACCCCCAGCAACAAGTTTAATACCTTATTTCCTGCTGTCTTTTGTAAAGGTAAATCTTTCTACAGGGCAAAGTGCAACCTACTAGTCAGCTTAATCTCTTCTACTTTCACCTGCTTCTTTGCTGATCCAAGCTTCTGTGACTGAAAATATGGCCTCATTATTGTATTCTATTCAGATAAAATATTTCCCTCTGGTTTTAGATTCTTGTGTGGGAAAACATAATAAGGATGTCATAACAAGGCTCTACTTTCCACTCTGATTTGAAGCTACAGAATCTGCATGTAAAACACATGGCTTTTTTTGCTGTGAACATCTCAATTTTTACTAATAGAAAATAGTTTGCTAGAATGGGTGAATGTGGAAGAATCAAGTTCTTTGAGAGGGGATGGGTTTGCTTAAAATTTTGAGGTGATAAATCACAGGAGCACATCCCACTTCAGGTTATTAGATCTGTTGACCTTAATGTCTTCTTATGACGATTTCCTGTTTCTATTTAACTATGATTTTTGTCCTGAAGAAAAGAGATATTATATATGCCACTGCGTGTGTTGAATGTTTCCTTGGTGCCATTCTGTGGTATTTGCAGCCCTCTTTGACATTATCAAATGGATTGACATTTCAAATATTTGCAGTGCTCAGCGGGCACTAATTCAGTGAAGGTGAACCACGGGTTGCTCACATAGTGGCACAGCAAGTGATGTGTGTCTATTTAATCACAGCTGCCGAAATGAGATCAAAAGGAGCTATGTTGTTAAACTCTTAAAGCTGCTGTCACAGCAGAGAGATCAGGAGGGGCCCACCACAGGAAGCAGAATAAAGAAGAACCTTGGACTTGCTGCTAATGCAATTCCACTGTCAGCTGTGTCTTGGTCTGCTTTAAGTGGAGACGACTAACGGAGGGTGTTCAGGAGGGTGGCTGTACAGATGAACTGCACCTGGCAAAAACTCTCTCCCATGTGGATTCGCTCAGTGCCAGGAGGACCAAGAGGTGTTTCTTTAAATGAATTAGTGTGACCCATTCTTCCCTAGATAAATTATATTTTTAACCTCTCTTTCAGCAGTATTTAATTTTATTAGTTTTCTTTCTGAATCAGTACTTGTTCAGCTTTTAGCTGGTATTTTGTACTGCTGAGGGTTCTTGTAACCCAAGAATTCAGCCACAACAGACGCTCATTTACCCTGGGCCAAGACCTTCCTGGTCAATTTTCCATTACCTGCTGAGTACGTGCATTTATTGCACAGCTGCACTGCGCAGTTTCTAGCCAGGAGAGGGCAATAGCATCCACCAGCTGCTGTGCTGGAGCAGGAGAAGGCTTAGAATAGGTGGGTACATAATGGCACAGAGGGTGAGTGGAAATGCTATAAGGGTTGCAGAAAGACTGCCTATCTACTTTAACTATGCTCTGGTCCTTCACATTTTTTAGAAGCATTAAGCCTCTTATGTTTTGTAAGGATTATGCCTTAAATTGGTGCTGGTTCTTAATATTTAGTTTTTATTTAGTTAATATCTATTAACAGTGCTTATTAAAAATGAGGAGCTTGAGTATTCAGACAGGAACTCTTGCAGTCCGTTGCGTGTGCCTCCTCTTTGCCATTCCCACCTTCATTCACTATGCCTTGCTGCCCCATCCACAAAAAGTGCTAGTTACGGATCACAGAGCTTTAAGTCTCTCTTGTGAGCCCACTAGTTTGGCAGTGGATTCACTGGTTCGGGAGCACTTTCTTTACACTGAAGATGTTGTCTCTTCCCAAAGGCTACATAAATAAATATGGCAGGCAGAAAATAAATCAAATTAGCAAACCCTGGGCTCGCTTATTTTGTAACCATGTGAATACTTTCTGCTCTATAAGGCTGAAATATCAACTGTTCTGCAGTATACCAAAACTATGGACTATAAGTAAGGTAAAGCCAAAGAAAATGCTGTAGCCTGTGTGGAATAGAAAAATAGCCTACAAAGCAAGCTGAACACTAGCTAGATCTTTAAAAAAAAACAAAAACAAAAACAAAAAAAACCCCCACCCAAACAAACAAACCACAAAACAACCAACAACAACCACCTAACATTCTTTTAATTCTGCTCCCCTGAGGAATGCTGTAAATGCCATTTTTCTCACTCTTACTCATTTAGAATTGAACTCACTCACAATTATCCATAAGTGTCACTCATTCTATCATTGTGCCTATATTTACAAAAAAAAAAGGCCACTTGTTCCCAATAGGAATATTTATTATTTAAATTAAGAAAAGTAATTGTAGCCTTATTATTCCTGGGTTTTTTTGCTTGATGCCAAATAAGAATGTTAATTCCAAAACTGAAAAAGTAGAGTTTTCCCTCACATTGACTATTAATTAATTTAATTAATTTATTAAAAATAAATTTAAAACAGTTAAATAACAAAAAATAAAAATTAAAAAAATTACATTCAAGCAATTATTTTTCTTTCTGAAATTGTTGCTATGAGTAATGCTTCAGCTACAGTTTATTTCAGTTTATGAAGGGAATGGATTCCTAAAATTATAAAGTTCTCAAGCAAATTCTTTTCTTGTTTAGAGTATCACAATTCAGGATTCTGTTGACTTGAATGAAATCACTCATGATGTGCGAAGGAACATCCAAATGAAGAATATAATTCTTAAACAGTCTTCCAATCTCTGTACAACAGTAACAATTGGGATATTCTGTAGAAATTTTAAACATTATTGTAAACATGTTATTTCTGTCCCTCACTGTCTCTCATTAATATAACTTTTTCAGTCTATTACCTTTATTTATGATACATTATTAAGCTATTATCAGAGTGAACATGGCAAGTTCGCCTTCTTTACCCCCTAAATAATTGAAAAACATGTATGATGAACACATACATGTTATTTATTATTTTCATGAACAAAGAAAAGAGAGGAAAATGCAGCTATATCTACTCAACAGGTTTTCTGCAGAACCACTGGTCAGGAACTGTCTAGGAGACAAGTATTGTTGTCTTGCCATTGGGGAGCTGGATGGCATTAAATGCATAAAAATATGGACAAAAATACTGGAAACAGAATAACTGTGTGACATCAACAAATACTAATTTTTTTTCTGAGAATAAAATTAGAGATTATATCGGAGCAAGATCAAACATCACACAATGAAATACCATTCTGAGCAACAACAAAAAAAGAGTTAACCTTTCATAAATGTTTAGGTGTCATGGTTTCAGCTGGGATAGAGTTAATTTTCTTCACTCTAGCTGGTATAGTGCTGTGCTTTGAAATTAGCATGGAAAAAAAAACCCTGTTGAAATAACACACAGATGTTCTAGAGTGAAGAAAATTAACTCTATCCCAGCTGAAACCATGACATTAGGTCACAAGGCAGATAAAAATGAAGGTGAAATTCAGCACCTTCAGAGGCAGAATTTGCTGTGTGCCTAGGTCTGTCCTGCCAGCCTGAGGCTCTTCTAACCACAAAATACATATGCAGGTTCAGTTCTTCTAAGTGTTTTCTGTGGTAACTTGACACTTCTATGCCTGAAAAGGACCTGTAGACAGGAAATGTACACTTCTAACCACTTTCAGGCTTTTCAAAGGTATAAATTTGGATTCCAGCCAAATCTCAATGAAGGATTTAATTGGTCATTATTTTATATTAGTTTATTCACCTACAAGTAACTTACTTCCCTATTAGTATTTACATGAAAAGAAAATGTAGTTTTGTCCAATATGCAGTCCCATAATGTTTAAGAATCTCATCTGCACATCACTATTACTCTAATGTATTCAGATCCATCATTAGATTTAAAAGACGTTATCTCAACCTGTGGAAACGTGGATCAGACTCTCCCTGATATGTGATCTGGTCAGGGTCCTTAATCTACCAGAAAACCCATTATGTTTCTCCAAAAGGAGTTTTGCCTTTTCTATAAGACAGCAGGACACCTGACTGTTAGCTCCTGTTAACATCCTGGAGGCTATCAGGTAATAACAGCACTGCATGAAAGCTTTGGTAAGTGTGTTGTGAAGATGGAAATTTTATCAAAAGCACTCAATTACATGGCTACTTCTGGGAAAAGCAAAGAGAGTCACCCAAAGCCCAGATTAAAATTTAGGTCTGTTTTCTTATTGCCACCATGCAGCTGAATCCTCCCTCCTTTATTTCATAGAATGAATTGCCACTGCCTATATTTCTCTTCCTCTGTCATAAGCAGATGCAGGTGATAAAAACAGATATGCACATTCACTTTGAGTCTGCAGAGGTTTCCCATTCAGAACCGTTCCTTCCAAATCTGAAGAAATGTTTGCGTGCCCTGGGGGTAGAGATGAGAAAATAAATCACACCGCTAGTTCCTAGCTTTAGCAGATTTCTGCTGGACCTGAGGAAGAAATAATCTTTCTGAGAGGAAAAAGCTCTCTATGGTTTAAACAAACACACCGACACTAAACCTGCTGTGGTGCAGTCATATGATTATGCTGCTGCCTGTCTTAATAACGAGCACTTGAATATGAGCTTCCAAAGAATTATGCAGATTATAATAAAAATTGAGGTCAAAAAACCAAACTAATAAACATAAAAACCACAGTGCTAGGATATCCAGATGAGAACTTGGGACTGGCAGACACATTCAGTGTTGAAGCATCTGTGACAGCCCTTAATTCCACCTAAGTATTTAGTCAGGACTCTGTTACTGCTTCAAGCTGTATCTGGGGTGTTGCTTTTTTAGCATTCTACCACACATTAATAGTTGTGTTAGCATTAGCAAATAGAAGCTCCGCTAGAAAATTTAACACAGAACCCTCCGCTGAATTGCATTACTTCAAATGTTCATGTTCCTTAAGCTTTGCTAGAGCGAGTAGGGATAAAGATACAGAGAATGAGGTAAGGTTTTCTATTTATCTAAAGCCAAATCAGCTTGCTTTTAAGATCAAATATTGAACACAAAACATCATAGTTTAACTCCTATAACTCCACACTGGTTATTGGGATCAGTACAGCAGTCTCTACATGATATTCTATGATCTGTGTTACAGAGAAGATCTGAAGAAATGATCTAATAGTCCCTTTTGGTTTTAAAATCTTGGAATCAGAATCTAAACTAGACTGCAGTGGAACTATTTCTGTGTGCGTAGAACTAAATGTGCAAAATGTTAACAGGTCCTGCCCCCCTCCAGGGTTCAGACAATCTTGTTTCATTCTTCACACCAGCCACATCTCCTTTACCCCTCTGAGAAGTGATTCCCAAGTGTGGCCTTGCTGGGTTTTTATACCTTCCTTTCTCACCACCCTCCCATGCAAAATCTTTATCATTACTCAGTTATACCCTGCCCTCCGTTGTGAAAAGGCAGCCATTATCAGTCTGAGTGGTTTGTCTGAGAACCACTGTGGTCAGGGGTTTCCTACATTTGCTATGATATGACCTACATGAATCTTTTAAGAACTTTTTTCAATGAATTGTAAACTACTACTTTATTTCTCTGCTGCCCCCACCCTGTGCAAAGTGTTTTCTGGTGGTTTTTTTTAATCATTCCAGTTGCCAATTATATCAAGGCAAACTCTGCTGAAGGCCAGATCATACCATGAAATATCCATCATTGTTTTGGAGAGAAAAATGGAACTACTCACACAGCATCATTCCCTGTGTGTTTGCCTATCCCGGTAATGCTCAAGAAGTTCACAGAGCTTTTACTATTTTTTATTTTTCATAGAAAATTTTCTCACTAAAAACCGTATTGTTTACTTCAAGTCTCTAGAGTTTTCTGTTTCTTATTTGTGGAAAATATAGCTGCACAAGTAACTAACTACTTCATTATTTTTCATCATTTCCTCTGGGATATTTTTGCATCTTTTTAGTCTCTAGTGACAAACATCACTATGCTGCGTGTAGTATTCATTGTAGGATTAAATGAAGCATATGTTGCAGCACCTGAGAACAACTGAAAGTAATTGAAATGAGCTGTAAACTCTCGTTACTCCCATTAAGGTTTATTTTTCACCAAAGCTGTTACTGGGGAATTTGATGCCAACCCTCTTGGTTCCTCTTGTAGGATGGTAGAAGACTGGTGCATAAGACATCAGGCCAGAATAAAACAGAACTGGAAATTGTTGGTGTTGCACAACTGAAGGCGAGCTGGTAAAGGGGCAGAAATCGGAGAGAAGCTGAGGAAGAGATATTGCTTATGTCTTTCTGTGGGAGGAGACTGAGCCCTCCACTATCTGCCTTTGCAGCAGCTGCATTATGAATTAATAAAGAGACACTGCCATGAATATGCACATGAGGTATTTTCATTAATAATTCATAAGGCCATCAATCAAGCAGCTGCACATTCAACACAGGAAATTGAGGTTAGACCTATTTTGCCCTGCTTTTTGAATTACAACTGGAGGTGCAAGGTGGAAGGGTAGGGGAAGAGGAGATAAAATGTTTATCAGGGAAAAGGTGGAGGGAAATGAGGCATTCCCACATCTTCTCTCAGAAAGTAGCTGAGGAAGAACATTTGAAATAAAAGTATTTTGACAAGTGTGGGGGAAGGGGAGTGGTAAGGCAAAACAAAATGCAAGTGATGTCTTATACTGTTTGTCATACAGTACTTCTGTGAGATGATGTAATGATCAGTGGCGGAATGTTACTCTGATCCTCTGATAGCAAGAATGCTTTGCACTAGCTGCACCTTGAACTGTCAAGAATGTGAAAGATCATTAATTTCTTTTTAACAAAGAAATGCTAAAAGCAACTTGCTTTCTAATTATTTTCTCTACTTGGTGGAAGTTAGCTTTAAAAAATAATTAAAAAAAAAAGAGAGTGTGTAAAAAAGTCCAACCCAGTCCAAACACATCTTCTCTAAAACCTCTACTTTTGTGAGAAAATCTATGGTTAAAATAATCCTCAAGTTTAAGAGACAGATTAAAAGATGATTAAGGTTATGAATCTCCCTGTGAAACAGTGGCCCACTGAAAAATAAAAGCTTGTTGGGATGAATATATTGTACAACTCGTATCTATAATAAACGCCTCCAACATTATCATCTGGCTCCCCACACAGCTCAGTTCCCACAGAATCAGATTAATAAAGGATATAGAGGAGTTTTTAAAAAATCTTCATCTTGTTCTGTCCTTGAATATCTCATCTCTCTTTCTCATGCCATCACATTCTCTATTTCCTCTGACTGTAGTGCTTAAGTGCAGGATGCAATGTCACATATTATAACACATTGTGTACTGTTTTGCTACGTAGTACATGTCATGATTAGGGGCTAAATGGCAGTACACATCATGAAACAGGGGCTGACATTCTGGTAATGTCAGCTGAGGCTGCACCTTGTGTAAAGCACTGAAAGGTATCTGTCAATGAAGAAATATGGATTTAAAATAAAATAATGTAAATCACGAAAAAGAACTTTTCAGGTCTATTGCAAAATCTGATTTGTAATAGTACAGCCCAGAGTCTTGAATCTGTTTGGGTTTGAAACTTCTACCCAGCACAGCTTTCTAACTACCAACGTAATTAGCTATTGAAGCTAGCCACCTATTGAAACAGGAGTCTTTTGAGTTTTAAAATATTTTAGAGACTTTTGACACAAACTTTCTAAAAGTTGTACTTTGGAATTAGTATGTTCTGTTCAATGTACATGTATCTGAAATTCAGAGTAAGAACTTAAAGCAAGCTGGTTGATCTCATGTTCTTCTCTGGCCTTCAAAATTTGGGTCTTCAATAGCATAGCATTAAATAATTTTGACATGTACATGCACTTGAAACGTTTCATGGGAGAGGATACTAGTTTGGATACAAATTGTCTGCCTACCCTTATTGTTGCCATGATGATGGTGAAGAAATGTAGGTATTCAATGATTTTATCTTGCAAATAACTACATGTCTCTTTTGGACAAGTAAGCGTTTGTGATGACTTGAAGAATTGCACATCATAAGGATGCTGACTGCAGTCCACTGAAGAAGTGTCTGTTAATACTGATGAAACTAATTCTAAATTTGCCTTTTCTAGTAATTGTTCTTTTAAAAATATTCACATTTTTTTGGTTTATGTAAGGATAATGAAGTTTCTGACTGCATTGTGCAAAAAAATTGTGCTATCTTAAAATGGAATATTTATGTATTTTAAATAGTAGGAAGAGATACAATACAAAGTGTATTTACTTCATTTAAGTTAAATTTTATATTTCAAATGTGTTTATTAAATCTCTTTTCTACCTGTGCATCTAAGAACACCATTCTACCCTTTGCTTTTCACTAGAACTATATGCAGATGAAAAAAAGAAGGAATTTGGCCCTTTCAGCAAATAGTTCCACTGCTTCCTTGTCCTGTGGTTTTGCTGGCCAAACTATCTTTTATGCTCCCAGCTTGAAGTAAGCAACCAAAATGGAAAACTGAGAGTGTGAGCTCTCTGCTACTTCTTCAGTTTCTGTTTCTATGGAAATGGACCTGGAAACCACAAAAATCAAACCAAGTACCTTAAAGATTTTTAAATCCCACTTTGGTTTCTTCAGTATTATTTTCAAAAAAAAAAAAAAAAAGACAAGCAGCTGGAGTTAGCGCTCTGCCCACTGGGGGGCAGAGAGGCAAAAGTGGCATTTCCTTTTTAAAGTAATACAATAAATAAGTAAATGAAATCAGCCTCAAGTCAAAAATAAAACAGCAGGAAAAAATACATTCTAATTTTATTTCATTTGATTTGATATAGGTATGATTTGGGGGAAGAGGAGATGCAAGCTCATTAATGAGACCTGTTCTGCTTTTATGATATCGTGAGGACCATAGTAAAAAGTTTTGCACGCACTCTGGATCTTTCTCCCTTTCCTCACGTTCCTTTCAAACATGCTGTGCTTTGGCCCTTCTGGCTCCTTCCAGTCAGTTTCCCTACATGACTTCAGCCCATATGTCTGTGTCATGGCCACAGCAACATCATGGGCTTCAGCATCTTGTTCTTTTTCACCCTGATTTTTTCTGCTGACCTATTCTGAACAACACAATCAGAACCCTCACTACCTTGAGGGATTATAGCATTTCCAGAGGGAAACTGATTCCATGTGCCCACATTGCTATTGACAACTTTCCAGTTAAATTAACACACAAGTTTCCAATCTGTCTTTAGTCAATGGCCCATTTCTGTGGCCTTCCTGGTCTCTCAGATGGTTACCTGAGAAAGGTTTCATTCTTTATGCATAAACTGACAATGATTTAAAAGATGTATAAGCTACAAAAACACAGGCTCGGTCTTACCAATATATTTTATATGCTGAAGGCTATTGACTGTGCTTATGTATCTTCCATCTACAGTTGTTTTGGTAAGGCCAGCAAATTTTTCTTTTCATTGTCATCCTTTGCAGAAATGTCTGTCAAAGATAGGCCTTCCTTTTCTTTCTACAGGACATCTTTCCTGAGAAAGCCCATAGAATCATCATCATTTTCCAGGGACAAGAGCTGGGGCAGAATAGTACTATAATATCTCTGACATGTGAAGCTGCTGGGAGCTAATTCTCCCCACTAAATGACCTTACATGGTTCAGTAACAATCTGCTGCAGGAATCACTGACATGGATGATTGTTCTTTGACTTTTGACCTCTAGGTAATAGAGATTAAGTGCTACTTGGATGGAGACAATATTTTCTAACATCGAGTTTCTAATAACTACACTATATTACATCACAAGAAAATAATGGAGTTTACAATAGGAAGCTACTGCTCCTTTTCTCCCTATTTTATAACCTTCGTTTGCCTCTGGAAGAAATTTATTCAAATACAATGTCCACAATGCCTGCAAGTTTTTATGTGCTTTGTGATCACACATACAAAGTTAAATCACTTAATACTCATGAAGCAATGCTGTTATTATTAAACCCCATTTAAATTATACTCCAGAAAATTTACTAAGGCTAAATGGCAAAGGAATTCATATTCTTTTTTCCTGTAAGGAATATATAAAAACCGCAACTGGCCAATTAGTCATTACATGCAATAGGGGGGTTTTATCAGCCACGTAATAGCTTTTTTTTTTTTATGCTCTAAACCCTTGTTGCTCTTATTAAGTGTATTTTCTACTAAAGCATATATTGTTTCTCCTTAGCACTTAGCTAACTTTTTCAGTTTTTGATAAATATATTATTTTCTGAAATCCTAGCTAGTCTTTTCTTTGTCACATAGTAGAGCTCAGTATTGCTCTCTTTCCATGGTTTATGTTGTCCTCAGTGCTCCTCTGGAAGGATTCACTCTGTGGGGAATGAATGAGTTTACTTTTTCAGGTGGATCGGACTTTGCCTCTCAGAGGAGGAAGGTGGAAAAACACTTTTCCTCATCTTGTGTGGGCTTAAATCTGTGCAGTCCATCCTGAACTGATAAAGCTTCCTGATATCACGCAGGCCAGAACAGCCTTCAGGAACCATGATAAGTTCATTTAAGATCCACGACGAACATTTTTTCGCTTACACTTTATTGACCTCACATGCAATCTGCTGTATATAGACTGTGTAGTCTCATGCTGTGGTGCAGTACATCCAGTTACCTCACGCAGGATGTTTTACAGCATGTGAAATGGGTTGTGCTGTGACATGTCACCAGTAAAGGGCCAGAGTCTGACAGCTGCTATCCCTCATACAGTGAAAGCTCCACCTAGACTAACTCTGCAGACAAGCTCGCCTGCACTGGAAATAACCCTCAGCTTCCACAGATCAGCAGGGGATACAGCTGCATTCATTTTCCAAGGGATGAACGTGTTGTTGTGTTCTTTATGTTTTCTTTAACACCTACAGCAGCAACACCTAGGTGCTGTAATCTGCGGACGTCTATTGTAGGGAGGAGAAAAACTTTGTATGCTTAATGAGCTGCTCACTAGCTCTGATTAATGAAAAATCAGACTATCTTAGTTACAATTCGTTGTCCCAAACTGGACATTTGATAAACAGCACCAACAAAAAAGCTGTAAACTAGATGGGATTAGCGTATGAAACAACTACTTGGCCCTGGCTGTGACCCAGAGTAGCACAAAAGCTGTTTCTCAGGGAGGAAATTTAATCCCTTTCACCTGTTTCAGTGGAAGGAAAAAAGTATATTAGTACCAATCCTGAATATTTAGTAGTAGTCAATGACTTCTAAGCAACAACCTCAAACCATAGGTTTATGTGTGAGGTAAACACAGACTTTATGCAGCATAAGGTTTTCTCAGTTTGTGCGAGTCGCTGCACTGGTGAGAGATTGATTCAATCTTGCACTCTGGATGGAGGGATCTTTATGTGAAGTGCAAGTACCAGTAATTATAATAACATTTGACCCCACTAATGTTATGTTGACATCACATCTACAAATCTGTACAGGAAGGAAGGAACTTAAGGGGAAATTTAATAATTGCAGAGAGGACCAGATGAAATGAAGGGCCATAAAAATACACATAACATACCAAATAAGGGAAAAAAAAGTGCCTTTCCTTTTTTTCTTTTTTAACACAGTTAGACATTAGGAGTTATAGAAATTTAATGTTCAGGTTTAAAACCAAAATAGCAGATATCTGACAGAGTAATTACAGTGCATTTGTGGATCAGACACTAAGGTGATGAGGGCAAATATTTATGTTCAGGTGGAATGAAATTTTCTTCTTTGACACCAGATTCCAGTAAGATTTCAGATTTACCTCATTTGTAATTATGGCAATGATTTTAGTGTTGGCAACACATTAAAGAGATACATAATACTAGTCAGCACTTGTCATTTGACATATTTGCTGTATCTTACTGATACAAAAATCTTCCTTTTCAATTTGATCCTGACATCCATGGCTTTATATAAGGAAAATAACGGGATAAATTAGCCCATTAACCTAGATTGTAATGATCTGAGGTGTTCATGAGAGCATGAGGCTTGAGATGCAAGCTAAAATTTTTGAAAACATTTAAATGAAATTGAAAGTGACTGCAAGGCCAAGTGTCACTTTCAGGAATATCCTAGATAATTAGCATGAGTTTTGTAAAGAAATCAACAGGAGATAAATGTCAAGTACCTAAGACTTACCTGATGATGGGCCTTAAGTATTTAACTTATTTTGCAGCTTTATCATTTCTCCCATGGTTTTCTGTAAGACTGCTATAGACATAAAGTTCCTACCTGTGTGTACAGTTCTTGATATTTCAACATATAAATACACATTTGACTCTTTAAATCACAAGTAGATATTTACTAATATTTGTCTCTACAATTTATTATTTTCATGGTGGGGAAAACAGTGCTTTACTAATGCTCAGCAAATTCAAAGCATAGGACAAGGTTCATTCAAAAAAGAGAAAAAAAGACCATTCTTAGCACTGAATATTACAGCCTTCAAGCAGCAGGATGGATGGTTTTAAGGTCAGAGAAGAGTGGAAATGGCAAACAGATGTATGAGCCATCATTTTAATTTTTTAACTCACTGATTATTTTCTCTCAGGAGAAATTAAGAGATTTGCAAGAAGAGAAGAAAAGCATTCAGAATAAACTCATTATCCTCTCTTTACAGCTCCCTTCTCTCCTCCCCCCCCCCAATATACTGCAATATCTCATTGAGAAGGGAACATAAAATTTACCCTTGACTTCTCTGTCATTTCTAACGATTTAAGTCCATGTTCATTAATTTTTTTATACATGTGATATTTTCCCCAAATCCCAAGAGTAAAAAAGTTAATTGTTTTCCTTACGTGTTCTTCTGTTATTTCACCTTTTCCTTTCCTTCTGCTGCTAGGGCAGCATACTGTTTCAGTCTCGTAAATGGTTACTCTTAGTATGTGCAAAGAAACATCTTTAGAAAGCTAATATATCATGGAAAAAGTAGATGAAGCTGCTGTGTACTCCCTAAGGGATAACAGACTTTTCTTAAACTACAGAGAAAATGATGCTGCCTACATTCAATAGTAATGTAATAATATCTTATTTTATCGAGTGGAATAGTCAACTTAACCTGTGAAGACTTCTTCTTGTCTACATAGGATTTAAACATTTGCTTTAGAATTCATGTCAAATGGACAAAGAACCAATGATCCAAATGAGGAAGGTGCAAGATACCATAAACTACCATAAACTACCTGACAAATAAAAACTAGTTTTTCAAGATAGAAAGGTATAAAATGTGTAAGACAGGTAAGGAGATATGAATCTGAATTCATACATGAAATATTAACACTTCACAGCCCTAAATCCTTTCAATTTAGTAGTGAATATTGTTCCTTACAGTGGCAAAAGACTGTGCCTTCTGAGAGTATCATTCATTTTACCCACACTGACTTTAATCTGAATTGTTGCACATTTTCTATAAGCAGTTAATATCAAGTACACTTACTGTCTTTAAATAAGAAAGAAACAATACAGGGAAATTTTGAAGCATAAGAGTGAGTGTGTATGCCTGTGCATTATGGATTTATTATAATTTAAGAATGACCACTTAATTTCATTCTTCCACTAATTTTTTCATTCATTTGGATCTACAGTACTCCTTAAATGGTGTTCTTGTATTCAGGATAGTCAGTCAGAGGTAGGGAAGTAATTCTCTTCATTGTTTCTAATGCACACTGTGCACCTAGTCATCAGAACCAGCCAGTCAGGTGCCGTTGGTTTTCCCACTGCACTGGAGAAGGAAAATTTTCATGCTAGAGCCACAAGTTTCAGTCTGCAACCTTGCCTGAGGTAAAGTCCCCAGAGGGGACTGGAGGTCAGACTGGACGAAGATCAAGTACTTCCAACCACAGCTGTTTTGCATAGCTTTTCCTATTTAGCTGATTTTTCAACACTGCATTTTTCAGAAAAAGTGGTGCTAGAACAGCATGTCAATGAGCCTCATAAAAGGCTTTGCTGCATGTACTATTCAGTGTCCCTGGGTAGGTCTGGTCTCTTTGAAGTGTCTCTGTGGGAAGGGAGAGAAGATCAGCCTTCAAATCAAGCTAGAACACTGATAAATAGTGCTTCTTTCTGGCCTAGTACGCCCATGTCAGAGGTAGGAGAAAGGAGGCAATTACAACATCAGGAAAAGAAGATTGAATTCCAGATTACTTTCTTGCATGGTATATTACTGTATGGTGTATATAGCCAACTCCTTCAGAAACAGCTATCCCAGCACAAAGGAAACTGCACCTTTTTGGTTATTCCCTTATTTCTTCCACAGAAGTGTTTGATTGTCCATCAGTATTAGTGCTTTAAACTGACTTATCAATGCATCATGTCTCTTTTTTGGACTTTGGCCAATTTTCCTTCAAAAAAGCCACTTGCCAGGGGATTACAGAATTAATATAAAACATACCAGAAACAGTATAAAGTACGTCATAAATATCTGTAAAACGATTTATGGTGAATTTACGGAAAAACATAGTTTTATCAACAATTGCTGCACTTACTTTAAAGGGGTTAATTTCATTATATACAGTTTGTTAAATAATTACAGAGTTCTGTTATCTGCATGATTGCTTGCAATGGTTTATGGAAGTGTAACTGTGTCTAGAACAATTGAGAATACATTTACCTTTTTTAAGGAACGTGCATTTTGTTATAAAATGCTCAGTAAGCAGAAGCACTCACCCATTTGGAATGAAATGTGAAAACCTATTTTAATAGTAAATGTATTTGCAGGGACCTGTGACCTACCCTTACAAATGTATACATATAAAGAGTGATTTTGTTGGAAAGGAGAAACAATCTGACCCTTCATTGGATGTTTAGCCAGAATCCTCTCATATTTAGAAAACAACAGATATCCTTTATTATGGCTTTTCATTTTTTATTTATTTTTATTCCTCCTGAACTTCAAACTAAGACAAGGAACCAAATCACTCTAATATGATGAGAGAAATTGTTCTCAGTGTCATTACTTGAAAAAAAATGAAAGAGTGAGCAACCATCTTTGGGACTTTCAAATGCATCTTTGTTTCTTCACCAAGTTCCTGATTAAAACAGCTGATATTTTTACTTTCAACTATAAGAAAACCTGCTTTCTCTGTAAAACTCTCAACAATCTTTAATTCTGTAGGTGACCTTCACTGATCCTAAAATTAGTTGTTAAGACTCTTACAGATAGTCTTTCCTTGATAACATTTTCAGACCACCATTTTTGTTTTGAAATTACTAGATTTGGAGAAACAATTTTGTTAAAACTCTTTGCTGTGGAGTATCTTTGCAAGTGTATCTAAGGATGCGTTGTCCAGATCATGTTTCTATTTATAAATCCATGCAATAATGTAATATAAAATTTTTGTACTTCATTTGAGATTCATTCTAGTTTCTAAGGTAATTCTAAATTTTATCAACATTGGATATTCTGTTTTTAGTATCACTACTCTAAAGCCATATACTTATTAGGACATTTTAGATCAAAGTTCTTTAGAAGATAATCTTTTTTTCTCAGTAAGGTTGAAATATGGACTTTTAGTATGTTGAAAATGAGGAGAGGAACAAACATTCTACTCAGCTTAAGAAAGTAAGGCAAATATTTGGCATGAGGACAAAAATAATGCTGAAGATTAATTGGATCAAGTAATTTGAATGTACGCAAGAAAAAACAGTTATTAAAAAATCCTTCATTGTGCTGATTTACTGATTACAAGATATTGTTGCAATAAAAGCAGCTGACTGCACACTAAAGAGTTCTGTAACTTATGAGCGACAGTTTTCTGATCACAGACTTAGTAAGGAGTTAGTCTGTGTAAAAGCTGTAGGACTCTGACGTCTCAGTTGCTTAATTCCATTTAAAAATAACATACAAGAGAATTTAAAGGTTTTGCTGCCTGGGATAAGCTTAGTAGTATAGTAAAGGAAATGTGAAGCAAGAACAGAAATATTTGCGATACTCTACCTGAGTCATGGCTTTCTGCACAAAGAAAATTGAAAAAAGAATTTAGAAAATAATTTAACCTACAAAAGCATGCAAAATCTTAATAAATGCTTTCAGATAACTCTAAGCTACCTCTAGTGAAGATCTTTTGTGACTAAAAATTGTGATTTAAATGTCTTTCTGGTGTACATGAGTAAAAAAGAAAAATCTTGTAGGAATCAAAAGTGAAAATTTTATGTCGTTGGACAGCTATGAGGATTACAGATGTGTGCAATTGAGGGTATAGGTATATAAGTTATACAGTAACAGTTGTTCATCTACTAAAGCTAAAATCTAGTGTCCCTTGACTCAGTTTCCTATTTTTTTTATGTAGGTCTGAAAGTTAAATTGTAACATTCCCCACAGGTTTGCTGTTCATAACTGTTAGCTGAAAAATCCCTGCCATTTCAGCCATGTGCTTAGAGATTCTTAAACACTAAAGTTAGGAGTCTAAAAACATCAGGATTTTGAATTTCTGTTTCTATATGTTGCAAGAAATTAGATTTTGTTTAAACCAAGGTGCTCATCAAGCAGTGCTGAACAGCAGAGTCTCTACACATTTGGAAATGGTAAAAACACATGGTGTGGTATCACACAAATTTAGCACTTCACAATCAAAAGTAGTTTAGATAAACTCATGCAGTACTTCAGTAAACTAATAAGCCTGTATCTTCATTATCTTTGTACCATCCAGAACTAATCTGAGTATTTTAGTAGTATTTCTTCTACAGGTTTGGATACAAAATTTAGGTGTTGCTCTGCCCTGAAACCAATAAGTATATCCAGACTTCACATAGGTTTTGATTTTAAAAAAATTGTAGCTGGAAGAGGTTACACTTCTTCAGTCTCATGGTTGTATGATTCATTAAGGAAGAAGTAGCTCAGATGTATCTCCAGCGGGTTCAAACCTTCCATCACTTTTCTAGTGGGAAGCACTCATGAATGCTGAGGAAGCTGGCAGATTTCATTGCAAGGCAATGCTCAATTATCTTTAAAAGGTTTTGGTGAATGGGGGAGGTTCCTGAGGACTGGAGGCAAGAAAATATCACTCCTATCATCAAGACGGACAAGAGGAAGATTCAAGAAACTGCAAGCTGTTCAGCATCACCTTGGTCACAGGGAAGGTGGTAGAGCAAATAAGCCCAGAAATAATTTTCAAATACCCGAAGGAAAAGAAGGTGATTTGGAATAGTCAGAAAAGGGGAAATCATGGTTTACCAACCTGCTTGATAGATATTTATGATGAGCTGACTAGCTTGGTGAATGAGGTGAGTGCAACGAATGCTGTTTATCTTGACTGAGGCCCTTGACACTTTCTGCCATAGCATGCTCATAGACAAACTGACAAAGTACACAGTAAATAAATGGACAGTGAGGTAGCCTAAACCGTGGCTCAACTACTGGGCTCAGAAGGCTGTCATCAACCAATGAATACTGGTGGTCTCTACTGCGGTCTTTACTGGGGCCAATACCGTTTAACATATTTATTAATGACCTGGATAATGAGACAAAGGACACTCAGTATTTTTCAGATTATATAAAACTGGGATGAGTGGTTTATACACCAGATATCCAGGTGGCTTTTAAATGTCTCCAGATGGAGACTCCACAACTTCTCTGGTCAACACATTCCAGCGTTTTGTCACCCTCACAGTAAAAAAGGGTAACTGCTGTACCCCAGGGGTTGATATTGTGGCCAGTACTGTTTTGGTTGTACTGCTATTCACAGAGACCTCAACAGGTTAAAGAAATGGTCTGACAGGAACCTCATGAAGTTCAACAAGGGGAAGTGCAAGGTTCTGCACCTGGGAAGGAATAACCCCATACATTAGTATGGGTTGGAGGCAGATTATCTGGAAAGCGTCTTTCCAGAAAAGGTCCTGGGGGTCCTGGTGGACATGCAGTTGAACATAAACCAGCAAAGTGCCCATCTACAAAAGAAAGCCAACAGCCTCCTGGGCTGCATTAAGAGGAGCATTGCCAGCACGTCAAGGAAGGTGATCCTTTGATGGGAACAGGCTGCACAGAGTAGTTGTGGAGTCTTAATCCTTGGAGATATTCAAAACCCAGCTGGACAGGTCCCTGAGCAACCTGCTGTAGCTGACCCCATTTGGGCAGGGCACTTGGACTAGATGAGCCCCAGAATGGCCTTCCCACATCAACTGCTCTCTGAGCCTGTGGTTCTGTGATTCCTAACTGTCAATAGTTTCCTTTAAAAGCAAAGCTGGAGGAAAGTATGCAAAGAGGCAGGAAGAAGGTCAAAATGGGTCACTCTCTGTCCTTCATCCCAAAGATGTTTCATTGTACCAAGGAAATGCAGACTAGTAGGCCATAAAAAGAGTAAATAGAGAGAATTAGAACTGTGCTACCTGTCATCCAGTGAGGGTACCCATCGAGGACAGGAATCACTGTGGTTTCATTTTTAGAAAGAAGCTTAAAAAGATATAATACTTAATTTGCTGTATTCCACAGGGAGTCTAAAATCAGGAAACAGTAAAGGAACAACTTCTGAAGTACAACATGCAAAACCACTCTGCAATATGTCTGTGAATTGATAAAACACATATTGTATACAGGCTGCTCTGGTTTAAGGTTATACAAAAAGTCATTGTTAGACAGGAAACATGAGGAAACATTTGAACTTTCCTTGGGTATGAAATTCAATGTTTTAAGAGATTTTAAATTCTGTATATTCCAAAGAGCAGGGGACAGTTATATTTATGTAAGTATATATGTAAGGTATGCAAGTATGGTGAGTAAGGTATGTATACTTACATGTGTATTTATGTAAGTATATATGTAAGGTCCTGCACCTGGGAAGGAACAGCCTCATGCACCAGTACAAGTTGGGGGCTGACCTACGGGAAAGCAGCTCTGTTGAGAAGGACCTTGGAGTACTGCTGGACAGCAAGTTGACCATGAGCCAACAATGTGCCCTTGTAGTCAAGAAGGCCAACGGTATCCTGGGATGCATTAAAAGGAGTGTGGCCAGCAGATCGAGAGGTTATCCCCCCCCTCTACTCTGCACTAGTGAGACCACATTTGGAGTACTGTGTCCAGTTTTGGGTGCCCCTGTTTAAGAAGGACAGGGAACTGCTTGAGCAAGTCCAGTGCAGAGCTATCAAGATGATCAGGGGACTGGAGCATCTCTCTTATGAGGAAAGGCTGAGAGACTCGAGTTTGTTCAGCCTAGAGAAGACTGAGGGGGGATCTCATCAATGCTTATAAATATCTGAAGGGTGGGTGTCAGGAAGATGGGGCCAGACTCTTTTCAGTGGTGCCCAATGACAGGACAAGGGCAATGGGCACAAGTTGGAACACAGGAAGTTCCACCTGATTATGCGAAAAAACTTCTTTCCTGTGAGGGTGCCAGAGCAGTGGCACAGGCTGCCCAGAGAGGCTGTGGAGTCTCCTTCCCTGGAGAGATTCAAAATGTGCCTGGACACATTCCTGTGCCCCCTGCTCTAGGTCTACCTGCTCAAGCAGCAGGGTTGGACAAGGTGATCTTCAGAGGTCCCTTCCAACCTCTACCATTCTGTGATTCTGTGATTTAGAAAGCTTTGTTTGTATGGTATGATCTCTGTTTCTAAGATAGCATAATCCTGCATATAGTAATTATATATTGCAGAATAGTAATTGCAGAATTGTAATTGCAGAATAGTAAAGCAAAACCAGACTAGAACAACATTTCCAGCAGTTAATACTAGATCAATAAATAGAAAAGCAGCCAGGAGGGGAAATGGCATGTGCTAAAATTTGGCACTTTTCCCCTTCATGGCAATGAAAGTAGCTCATCTAAGACTTAGCATTCATAAGCCTCAGTTTTCTTTTAGCTGCAATCAATTTTTTCCACTACTGACCAGATTTATTTTCCACCCCTCATTTTTAC
Source organism: Phalacrocorax aristotelis (assembly GCF_949628215.1). Taxonomy (NCBI): domain Eukaryota; kingdom Metazoa; phylum Chordata; class Aves; order Suliformes; family Phalacrocoracidae; genus Phalacrocorax; species Phalacrocorax aristotelis. The sequence continues at coordinate 54,103,699 of NC_134278.1, forward strand.
TCCTGGTTTATGTTTTAAAAATAGTACATGTCAATAGCTAAAATTAGCACTCTTCATCCAGCTTTTCTTTGCCTGTCTGTGTGGTAGCTATCCAATGTTATAAGAGAGAACTCATCTTCGTAATTTATATGTGCTTATAAATAAATCTTAGGAAAATTATAATGCACCAATGTTACTAACTCCTACTGTTAACAAAGGATTTCAATAAGAAACTTCACCATCATTAGGGGAATGTATACATTTTGAAGACTGCCTCAGTCTGCTGGGGAATATCACACAGAGTAACTCAGCATCAGATTCAGAAAAGAAGGCCTTAATAAACATCCCTACATGCAGGAGAGTGGAAAGAAAAACCTGAAAACAGTATTGTTGGATTTCTGGGAGAATGTCAGAAAACAGTCTGCCTTTTGTGATAATATAGTCTGTGTTTCTCAAGACTTAGGTCCAGGGAGCAGGTTCAGCCTATTCGATTTCTTTGGATTCTTTCTTCTTGTTATATTGCCTGTGGTCAAGACACTAGAACAGTAATGTATTTTTTTTAATGCATTGATATTTTCATGATACTTTAACATTATATTTTTCTCTGGCTTTTTTTTTTAATTACTTTTTTTAAGCTTATATTTATAAAGAATGCATGCTTAGCTGGAGGCAATTCCAGCTGAAAATTAGCTCCTTCTGCCTCATTATCCTACTATTTCATGCATCTCTGAAAGTCCATTTTATACTCTAAAAAGCTTCCTAGAGGAGATTTGTTGCCATAAGTCATCAATCAACACATCTTGTGATTAACCTCATACTACAGAATAAAAATATGTCAAAAACTTCTCATGAAAATGGCTTGATGGGTACAGCATAGACTTTCAGACATTTACCATGCCAAATTCAGTGTATATTTATATTGATCTATTATCTGTCCTGGCACTCTGAGTGGGGGAAAAAAAAACATGAAAATAGATTTCACTGAATACAATATGACAGACTGTAGTAAGTGTGAAAAACCAAACCACAGTCTCTTGGTGTGCTGATTTCATGTTGCCTGGAGTCACTACTTCTTCAGCATTGTAGTGCTGTGTTTGGACATGTCTGGGCAGATGGCTTTCAGGAAAAAGGCAAAGTCACAATGAAGGGGACAGCTTTAGGAGGAGAGGACACTAACTGTAGGCAGGCAGATGACTACATGAAGAAATGTGGTTCCTATCAAGCAGCCAACAGAAAAAGAAAATTCCCGAAGACCTGGAGAAATCATATGTAGAAAGGAAAATGAACAAGAAGTAGATTAAGACAATGTTGTACACCATTTTCCAGAGCCTCAGGGGAAATGAAGTTATCCTTCTTCTTTTAAAGCCAGATAGGCATAACTTGCAAAGAAACAGAATAACTTCCTTAAAGTATTTTTAGACCTTTTTTGGCTATCAGAAGAAAAATATGGCAACTATAGTTAGGTGTCCTTTAAACTGTGCATTTTCAATACGCATTTAATTTACTTGGACAGTTTTGATAAGGCCTCACAGGAGACTGTGAAGAAAACTTGATAGACGTGGGGTGAAAGGTAAATGCAGTATAGTTTAAAACTGGATAAGGGAGAGATGGAAAAAGAAGCCAATAGAAGGGATAATATGCTCTATAAATTAAACAAGGAAAGAGTCAAATAGTGAATTGCTGCAGATTATGGCTAAAGTCATTGCTGCTTTCTGCATTTACTGATGATGGGAAAGACTCACCAACAGTCAGTTTGCTAGTGATATTTTTGTTTCCTACTGACTTCTTTTGTGAAATAATTTTATGGGTGTTTTCCTCATGCAATGCTTATGCTTTGCTCTGTTCTCTGTGTCCAATATTTGGTCTTCATCTGTTAGACGGCATTCCAATTTGCTTTTGATTTCATTGGTATTTTTGTTTTTCATCTGGAATATGTCATTTTATGTAAATGTGCCCAAACCAAATTTTTACTACAGATGCAACTGAACAAAGGCTTTCTTCTGATATCAGAAACCATAAGTACTGCTGAAGTGATGGACATTGTACAACTTTAAGCCCAAAGAAAATAATAATGACGTCACTGATTCAGACAAGAGATTTGTCTGGCCCACATTCTTGCCTTTATAAGTGGGTAGTAGCAGATAGTGACAGAAGAAAGAGCTTAAGAACAATGAATATTTGTGGTGCTGCTTCTCCAGTGTATTCTTTAATGATTCATGAATTGGGGATTTTGATTGAAAGTAATATATTGAAGTATTTAGTAATCCTTGATGATTTCTTTTTTCTTTTAGTTTGATCAGTTGTAGGGTTAAAGCCTGTGTAAATACTTTCATTTACATTAATTTTATCATCTGGGACTGACAGAGATTCATTATGAACCCAAGATAATTCATTGTGGTTGCTTGGGACTCGTATTTTGGTTAGTTCTAAGTCTATGCATAACTCCATTTATCAGTGAGCTAGATGTTTTCAAATGGGAATGCAGGGTATATTAAAGCACTCCTTGAAGTTTAAGAGTGAGTATCCTGGCTTTCAGCAAGTCTCAGGCACAGCTGCTGGCTTACTGAAGCCACACAGATTCCATAGAATCATAGAATCATTTAGGTTGGAAAGGACCTTTAAGGTCATCAAATCCAACTGTTAACCTAACACTGCCAAGTCCACCACTAAACCATGTCCCTAAGCACCACATCTACATGTATTTTAAATATCTCCAGGGATGGTGACTCAGCTTGTAACTTGCCCACATAAGGCAAATTCTCAGCTCAAGTAAAGCTCACCTGCATCTACTTGGAGAATATGACATAGACCTGGCTATATCTTGGAGTCAACACTTGGTTCTGTGTCAGGCTTCCAGTCATGCAGTCTATCTACCATTTTCTCTCTGTCTTCACAGGTACCATCCAACTTCGTCTGCTTCATCTTAATGGTCAGAGATTCGGAAGATCAACTTCTGTGTTCTGTGCATGTGCACAACCTTTAGCAGAGCAAAAGATGCATAAAGCTGTTTCTCACCTTCAAAAAGTGTATTTCTTTTACCATCAAATATATATTTAAATGCAAACAGGTATCTTCAGTGTAACCAGAAGTTCATCACACTAAGTTACAGAGCACAAACAGAACCCAGGAGATACACTCTGCTCCTACATGTTTCTGGTTTAGATTTACATATTCATACAAAGTTCATGACATGCCGTTGTAATCAAGTTGTGATGTAAACCTACAAAAGGATGGAAATGGTGTTCAGCATACATATCTCCAAAACCCTAGCACTCAGAGAACACACTGCATTGATTATCATGGTGACATTTTCAATGCCTTCAGATAGTGCATATGTTATGATTTGAATATTTGTTTTCAGGATTGTTAACAGTTTTGATTTTTGTCCATATTGACCACTTATGTACTTGTTATTAATAGAGGACTGAGTATCACTACCTTTAAAAATCTCAACCTATGGAAGGGTACTTGAATCAAAGGTTCCCAGATCAATAGGTTTGTATGCCTTGACCACACAGGTGTGTGCTTTTGTGCATGTATGTATAGTTTAAAAAAAAAAAATAAAATGCAAGTCCTTTTACTCAAACATGATTTTCATGTGAAATCTTTACCAAAACAGCAAATTTATGTCTGCTATTCAGACATTTCCAGATCATCTATCTACTATAGTTTTGCGAACTTTTCTTCTTAGAGAGTCATTCCTTTTTTCCTACTGACATGTAAAAGTATAAACCAAACATTGTTCTGTCCTATGGATGCCACTAAATAAGATTGTTGGTGAATGACTAATATATTTGCCACACTTTTTTCTATTTTGTTTCTTCATTCTGACAACTGACATTTTCTCACCCAGATTTAGTCACAAGCAGTCTCCTCTCTGTCAAATTCTACTTGCAGAAAACTCTGAAAGAACAATTCAGTTGCACTAGCTAGATCTAATAAGATACATTAATAGAATTTGATGTAATCCATGTATTGAAGGTATTGTACAAAATGGACTTCTAGGCTCTCTGGACAACATTCTGCATGTATAGCGAGCTGCGAGTGAGAGAGGATGAAGGTTCCAAGACCACCAGACATTAATCCAAAATCCTCTGTTGACTTCTCTGGCGATGAAATCCTGTCAAGCACAACATTTTCATCCATTTTTGCCATGGGCTGCAGCCATGTCAGCAGCTTAGTAGTCAACAATATGTTACATGGAGGAAGGAATGAATGTGGGTTCATCTATTTGTCCATCATAAGTCATGTGAATCACTAAGAATCCTAAATGTATGTAGCATTTACATTAGAACTTGTTGAAAAATAAATGCCAGACTTTCAAAGGGAACTTGCAAAGTTTCAAACAATTTTCATTTCATGATTTTGGAGAACACTTTAAGACGGCAATTATCCAAAAAGTGGTTAAAATTTGGTTCCAGGTAATAATCATGATCTTGTTTCTCACTTTTTTCTACACTTGTCCATGACCCTTTGTGCTTTACTTTCCCTTTTTCTTGTCAGGCATTTCTAATAGGTGGTTGAATTTTATCAGGGAGTGTAAGTATATTATATTCTTATATTCTGTAAGACTTACACATTCAAAGAATACAGGTATATAAAAGAAAATGAAAATTTCTCATACACCTACAGCCTGAGAAACATTTGAATTCAGTGTTTTTGGATGCTTTTGAACTATGAGCACATTCTTGATACACTTACTAAAAATCATTAATAGTGAAAAAAAATAAAGCTGTGAACCAATTGTTTGCTACAGTTAGTTATCCCAGCCCTAGGCACAAAGAAACCTGATAAATTAAATAATATACATAATGCAGACATAGAGATGCACTGTAATTCAGCTGCTGCTCAATTCTATATTATATATTACAAAGCAGTGAGAATTAAATCCACTTTCTAGGCAACATGGCTTTGATGGAGTTTGTGCACGTCTGTTGTTTTGCTCTTGCTAACACATAATTATTCCACATCCATTTTATCTACAGATTTTTTTTCCTTTGGCATTAATTTCTGTAGTCCTTGATACAAATTTTGCTTTTGCCTCTCAAAATCTTTGCTGAACATCTCATATAAGGGCTTACAGTTTTTGATTTTAAGAAAACTGTTCTATAATATACCATATTACTTTAAATCCATTCTGTAAGAAATGAGTAAAATTTTTAATTGAAGTTAGTAACAAAATTCAGTGATCAAAATCCAGTGTAAACTGCCACCTTATTTTTTTTCATATTTATACATAATCCACCTTCTAAATGTGTACCAACTCCTTACTTCAACAGGAAGAATTTTGAGATTTTTCCAAGCATTTCCTATTTGTGAATTGTCCTCCATGTCAATGTGTTTCTTTTCCTTGACAACATGCTTGAATCTTTTAAAAGACAGAAAAATTAATTAAGGCTAAGGTATAATTGTTGATGTTTGTTATGTATATGGGCAGAGATTTGTATAAATAATACCTATTATGCAATCTTCAAGTGAGAAATTGGTCATCTAAGTGTTCAGAGAGTATAAACAAAAACAGGTATGGATTAGAGGTGAATTTGTTAGGAAGATTTTGTGAACTATTTAGATATATATGTTGCTGGTTTTTGATAGCTCTAACTTGCATTCACTGAGACGTATGTAATTATTCTTGATTCTGGTTTCAGTTCAGGCACTGCAAGATACCTCACTACTTTAATTTTTTATTTATTTACATAGTTGCCATCATAGTGCACAGTTTATCCAGTCTGCTGCCTGTTGAAGTATTCCTCCATCTGATAACATCTGCAAACACCTTATTGCAATATAACTGAAACAAATTTTACTTCATAAAGAATAACTAGGATTGAACATAAAAGATAGCATGGGTGTTTGCATCAAACAGGTAGGAAGATGACAGAAATACCTATTCACAAAGTGGTAACATCTCGTTTCATATGGTTACATTTCTGTTGACAAAGGTGTTTGTGTTTCATGAGGGTAAAACAGATGACTGGGAGTCAGTGTAATGTCCGGTACTGAAGAACAGGGGAAGGTACTCTCCCATCTCATGCAACTCTTGTGTTTTAACACATCCTTTGCATGTTGATAAAGACTGGTAGAAACAAACTGTCAGAAAAGTACCTCCTGTATATGCAAAGGACCTTGCTTTGCTGTCTCTGGTGTTGTAAAGGAAGAAGTAGGTCAGGCAAAGTGGTTTGACAGCAAAAATGCTACCTACCCCTGTGGAGGCAAGCTCTCAGGTATTTGGGTAGCACAAACTAGAGTTTCCAGGAGACTTCTCCTGCCCTTATCAGTCTATTGCCCACATCTGGTCCCTCTCAAACCAGAGAGGCTTCCCAGAGAGTTCCTGGGAAGAAGTGTTACTCCACTTTGCTCTCTATGCTCTACTTTCCTTCCAGAGGGAGGAAAAGGGAGCAGTGGGAAAGGAACTGGTAGGAAAGGGATGTTGCTGTCCTTTCCTGATGAGGAAGTTGGCTGCAACAAAAGCATGAACTTGGGGTGCAGGAAATGGAAGCTGAAGACTACTTCTGGGTGAGTGTCTGTAAAATCAGCACAACTCTGTGTCTTGTCTGCAGGTAAATGAAGTTGAAATTCCCAATAAACTCATCTATGCACAGAATTACTGTACCCCTTTGAAAATGCAATATTACTTTCAGCTTTGTTGTTGCTGTGTCTGGCCTTTTTGATCTTTTTTTTTTCACCTTCATTGTAAAGCTGTCCTCTCTTGACTTCACACAAGTCAAAGAAATCAACAGAAGGCTTTCAGATTTAATTTGAAACATTTCTCATTTTGGGTTTCATCGTTCAAATCCTCTGATCTGATTTTTCTCATCCCGTAAGACTCTTTACAATCTCAAAGGGAAAGAGCTCCCAGGCCATGGGACTACATCTATAAATCTTCAAAATCCTGTACCTAGGGCGGTTTCATTTGTTGTAAACTTGCAGCTTTGCACAGGTGAGTAATCATCTCTGCCCTAATAAAGTTGGTAATGTAATTTGAAATGAAATTTGATTCCTCCCTTTTTGGAAGGAGCAATACTATTTGAAAATGAAATAGCAGGCCATTTGTTTGACGGCTACTTCATTATATTAAAGTCATCCTTCCCGTAGTCATACAAAAAGCAAAATGTGAAATAGTAATATCTTTTCTCCAAAAAAAATCACTTGGTAATCACACAAGAAAATGCCAAACCTAATTTTTTTAGGTGATTTTAGCAAGCAGATTCTTCCTGAGAAATAGCTTTCCTGCCAAAATCAAATCCTAATGTTGCATTTCATATGGGTCTTAAGGAGACAGTTCCATAAGCTTAAGGGTGACTACATATTTAATACTTCAGTTCAAGTTGCTATTGCACAATACAGACCCTTATAAATAAACTCTTATTTGTGGAGCAGAAGTTGAGTGTATAATGAAATCATGAAAATACCTACCTCTACCCAAACTGCCTTTAATACGTTTGTTAACTAGTAATTTTTCACTGCCTTGCCATTAAATGACTTCAAGGTGAAGGGTTTAGAAAAAATAATCTTTCTCCTAGTAGATGCAGAGAATTGAAGTGCAACAGAAATTAAATGAACCAATCTACATCTTTGGTCAGTGCAAACCACTGGTAAGCTGTTGACTGCAGTCTACAGGTGCTTTTTTGCCCTGGGTTGGGCATTCTCCAGCCATGCTGCAATCCTCTACAAAAGCCTCTGTAAGAAAATGTTCCAACTATCTTTGTTCCTGGTTTTGCTAATGAAATTTATTTATACAGTATTTCAGTGAAGATTATCATCCAGTATAAACTGAATAAAATCCATTGATGTTGGTGGAGTTTTGTTAAGTTTACACAGACAGAGGCTGTGGGCCTATATAAATGTATTCTGTACAGTTTTCTATTTGCACGATTGACATTCACTATTTGATTTCCTGAGCTGCAAGACAATATTCAAACACCTTTCAAATATTCAGCAAGTCCATTTTTCCTTTATTGTGTGCTTCCTGTATTTTCTTGTAACAATTTCAACAATGGACTTTTAAAAATATTTATTTACTATAAGATAGGCCACTGCCTGAAAGATCCAAGTAATAGATTTCCCCCCTCCCCCGCCCCGTGTTTCCATCCTAACAAAAAAGCTATTAAACCAGGCAGAAATCTGATTGCAGTCTCTGTTTTCAAGCATTGTGGAAATTGGTAAACACACGATATTTCTTTCTGTCACATTGGGGGGGGGGGGGGGGGGGGGAATATTAAAGTATATATAAAGTGAATTAAGTTTTAGGGTTTTTTTTTTCCTAGAAAGATATTTGCACAAGGGTTCTGTACAAGTGAAAGAAATCATTTATTCCCTTTCAGTTCCTCCCTCTTGCTATTTCATTTCTTCCAGTCTATTTACCTACTTTCACCACCCCTCTCCAAGATACTTAAAGATTCAGCTGTCTTCTCAAGTTTCCTCTTAAGTTATTTTTTGTTTAGATGAACCCTACAGTTCTCTTTACCCAAAGACAAAAATGAGAATGATTCAAATGTCAGACAATGAGCGCAGTTTGAATATAAAATTTGCTAAATAATAAACCCGAATAAATATTCAAGTTGATCATGGACAGCCTGTGATTTTGGAAGAGAACAGAAATGATCTGAGTGTATTATTTGTTCACCAAATTAGTTCTTCAGCACTAGTTACAAAAACATGCAGATGGACTCTCTTGCTGTAGCCAGAGGTACATGGCTATTCCAACAACATTGAATGCATGGTTTTGCTTCAGGGAATATATATCATATTCAATATGCATTCTTAAAGTGTATTAATATTAATCACACTTATAGGTACATTGTCAGAAAAGGAGGCTCATCTCATTTTTAAGGATCCTTCAATCTATTCTGGAATATGTATTCAGAGTTGCTCTACTTATATGTTAGAGATGCCCCAAGACAGGCAGGCAGGCTTTTGAATACTGTATAATCTGATTAATATTTAAGATCTAAAGAAAATGGTTAAGGCAGCTCAAAAAAAGTGAAATCAAGTATAGGGAAACATTTACTTCCCTGGAGGGCTTTTGACCAATGGAGCTCTGAGCTCTTTCTTACCAAATATAAATATATCAGCCTCTTTTAAGGTAGTTTTGAACTAAGCATTCAACTGTGTGTGATGTGCAGCTGTTGTAACCAAAGGGGATATTTTAATTTCATCATATTTTGTTTGCCATTTCTAAATAAATTTCATAGTTTTAATCATTTCAAGAGACTTAGCACAATATTGCAAGGGATATAATTTGCAGTAGTATTTTAAATGGTCATGTTAAATGACATTTACGATTTCATAACCTAGATAGTATTGAACAGCTGTTCATCCAAGGAGAAATACAATAAGAAGTTGTGTGTTTTAGGTATAATAAAGACAAACTATAGGTCTGCAGGTCACTCGCCTTGAAATCCAGTCCATGTATTCAGCTTCATGATGCAGATTCTGGGGTAGGTTATGGAATGTAAGGACCCAATTGTTCACTTAGGGTGTATCCAAAATGTTTTACCATGATCTTTTCTTGAGAAATTTCAGCTCATGGATGCAAACACCTACAAGTGTTTCTAAAAGTTCGGTAGCTGTTTGTGATCAAAGTCTTTATAAAAAATGCGAATGTTTAATACACTCAAATTATATTGCAGTCTTGCAGAACATGCAAAACAACAATACAAAAAGTGAAATTGTTTTTGTAAATCATTTAATACATTTGTGTCTTTCCTGCACAAATATGTGGAACAGTACTAGTAATTTTTTCATATGAATACTTGTTTAATTTTTTTCCTCCGTTAGGACTTGAACACTGGTAAAATCTCTTCATTTGGAAGAAATTAGCAGAAATACTTAGAAGCCCCTAAAGAATGGCGTGGAAAGAATTTGTAAATTAATATCTTCTATAATTGCTCCTCCTTTTCTGTTTATTTGTTTTCTGGAAATGTGTTTCAGTTTTCCTTGGATAGATTCCTTAGTCACAGTTATACCTTATTTTAAGGAGTTTTTATTTTTCAGTATATGAATGGTTATCTTATAAGTATTGGAGGTTCTCTACCTTTTGGATGCAGAATAGTCTAAAGAGTGTGTAGACAGGGCAAGTTCTTTGGGACAGTGCCTGTCTTTGTAATGTGTTTCTGGAGTGCTTTTGCCATAATGAGGCTGAAGGCTGAAGGAACTGTAGTAATGAATCATCCTTGCTAGTACAGGAACCTGGGTAGGTGGGATGAATCACCCCCTGGAGATGCTTGCCTCAACTCATTAGAAGAGGGCTAGAGGAAAGGTGACAGCATGGACCAGACAGCTAACTTTCAGAATGCTACTGTTAAATGACAAATTTAAGCAATATAGTTTAAATTTTGAATAGGTGCTCAGAATTTATTTTCTATCTTTGGCTATCTGGAGTGTATATTTTCCTTCAATAATATGCATTTACTACATAAAAGCACTCTTCATTAGTTCAGAATTATTCACCTTAAAACTGAAAAAAATTAGTTATTTTTGTCAGAAAATTTCAGTTTATATTAATGTGCAATATATTTACATATGAAGTCATAATTCATCTGACCCAAGATCAACATATCATCAGGAAGCTTAGGCTCCATCCATTGCCAAAGGGAAGGGAAAGGCACCTCACAGAGGCACTTTATCCCAATGCAAGCTCAGTGGAAAGATTTTCATATACCTAATATTTGAATGATTTGAAACTGGGTATCCTGAGCCCCAGCCTCTATCAAGGTAAATAAACTCAGCTAACCTCTGTCTCTTAATTACAGATTATGAAAGGAACCTAGGATAAATAAGGTGCTTCGAATAATTATTTTAAACTAAACACTTAAATCTCATATGGAATTTACATTTTTATGATCTATTTATCAAATGTGAAACCCACAGTGGAGACTTTTCAAGAGGCAGAGAACTACACAGTGTTCCCATGCAGCCACCCATCTTCCTGCAGGTACAGTTCCTTTTGTTTGGCACTGTGACACTTAAATGGCAGCTTCTTTTTCTAGGAACTGCTCTTTTGGGTAGTTGTTTTGCAGCATGCCATTATTCATACAGATTTTTGTTAGGAGATAACATGTCTAAGTCTTTGGAAACCCAGAGGAAGATGGCTGAGTGAAATCACTGTAGTAAGTACCATCTAAATAAACATACAGTGACTGACATACCTATTTGCATGTTGTTGTCTGGGTCATTTTTTTGCAAATGCGGAAAGCATGTGGTACCATAATGCTTCTACAAAAGATGACCGTGTGAACTAGCAAAGAGTAATGCATTAAATATAAACATGAACAAAACCCAATTTTCTTCCTTTAGCTTGATTCCTGCTCCTTGCTTTTCGGCCTACACAGAACCCTACAGGGCGTATATGAAAAATCATTCCCTCTTGCAAAGATTTGTTGAATCATACCTGCACACTTGGCAGAGAGATGTCCTTGAAGGGGGAGTCAGGTGCTTATAGTACAGTACATTCTGTATTGTATTATTCAAATACTTATTATATTGTTATTTAAATACCTGCATAGTCAACCCTTTAAAGCAGTGCTTTGAACAGTGGACAGCGAACTAAAACTAACTCTCAGAAAACAGTGGGTATAAGAGTGTTCTTGCATAGATTTGTGCCTGGCTACATGATAGTGGGATTTAGAGAACTGAGCCCACTTAAGTGCCCCTGAGATCACACAGCCCTTGCTCTGGGCTCAGCATCCAACACCTTTTACGTATATACACTGTCCGCTGCCTTTTAAATGGAAAGTGTATGATGAAACCTTCAAGCAATAATCAGAAAACAAACCTTAGACTGTTTCAAACATCCTCATAACCTATCTTATTTCATATAAGGTCATCCTTCCTGCAATGGAAAAAGAAACATATATTTAAGAATTATCCCAACATTGATTTTAGCAGATATATCCCAAATTCTTGTAGGATTTAATTTATCTCCTTTATATATGCTAATAGGATAGGAGGTAGAGTCTACGCGGGTATAAATTCATGTTCAACGAACATGAGTTTTAACAATTCAAACACTTCAAACAACTAAAATTAGAGAAGTGATTTACAAATTAGTACAGTTCCACTGAAGGCACTGGAAAGATGCTGAGTTACATCACTCCACGTTTTGGCCTTGATTGCTTGAAAAGATTATTTTTATTATAATCCATATATAACAGGAATTTTACTCAACTGTGAAGTATGGTATTGGCAATTCCAAACATCTACTCTTAGTAAATGTATAATTTTTCCTAATGCTTTTAGAGAAAGGAGACAAAAGTATGTGGCTATTATAGCAGGAAAGAAGCTGGCTAAAGAGTTCCGCTGTGGTGCAAAATTCAGCGCTGATCACGTATTGCAGCAACTTAATGCACTTTTACTGCTTTGATTGTTCTAAATACAACCTATTTTAGCTAATTCACCAAGATTTAGATTATGAAAGGGGAAAATCTGACCAATTTAAGGAATGTTAAATTTGCAAATGGATACATTTTATGCCTCCTTAACAGCTTTAAACCTTTCATTTTCTTTCGAGCTATAAATATTCTATAATGGCAAAAGAAGAATATAAAGTAAACCCAAATTCACTAACCCAACCTTTTTTTATGAATAACACTTTCTTTTAATGGTACATTTAGCTAATACTGAATTACAGAGGAGTTCTGATAGAACATATGACATCTGCATTAATATCAAATTAATCCTTTATGATCAATGTTATTGTCATGAAAACTAGACAAATTAATTAAATGAGTCACTTAAAATAAAGTGTTTCTTCCTTTATGCAGCTTTTTAATCCTATTTGGGTATTAATTACTCTTTTTCTTGGATTCAGAAGACCCATTATTTTTCATTCAACTGCACACCTCAAAGAGGAACTTGAACTGCAGCCTACTCAAATGACGGGGAACACATTACATGGTGGTCAGCAAAAATCAGAAGTTACCCATTATTAGCTACTATTAGAGCTAGTGAAACACAGTAAAAATGGTAATGGATACTTTTCAAAACTGGAAATCAGTTTTCATTATGCACTCCTCAAAATTAACTCCTAATAGCCAAAGACAATTAACCAATGATCCAGTCGTTTTATTGATATTACTTGGCTTGTTCTGAGATCCTGGAGCAGATAGAAAGACTACCTTCCTATGGCAACAACTGCAGGACATATCACTTTATCTCTGAAACCTAAAACTTTTGAACTGGGGTAATACTTATACATACCTTGGGGCACAGGGCCACATATCAGAGGGGCAGAAGTAATCTGTAAAGAGCTGTGAAGGCGACCATCTCTTTGAGAATGTCTAGCATGTTTTTGACATTGTTGCTCCACAGAATTCAGGTAATACAAATCACCAAAATACAGTAAACAATAGAAGCAGCATCAGCCACAGGCTGCAAGTATCAGATCCACCACAGAGTTGAAGAAAGATCCTACAGAGCTGCTTCAGAGAGCAAGAAATGTCATTGACATAAAAACTGCATTATTCTGTAAATTTCACTGAACGTAATAATCTCTTGTCTTTGAGAGCTAAGGCTAACTAATATGACTTAAAGGCAAAGCAATATTTATGTTATTTATTTATTTTATTAACTTGTTGTGACTGTTATTATAGGTGGCCAGAGGACAAGTACTGAATTCCCCACCAGTCATCAAGGAATGAAAATGAAAATAATTTTTGCTGTTGCTAGGCCCTTGGTTTCAGCTTTTCCTTTCTTCCCTTTTCTAAAAAAGGAATCATGCTGAAATGAGTAACTTTAAAAATAAATTTACATCTCTTCATAGGAGAAATCTTTTAGATCACACCTTCTCTAATAATGGGAGTTTATTTTTTATCAGTGGAGACAACAGCATCGGCCTTGGTACATCTTGGCTGAAGTTTTTACTATGCTTCAAGGCATAGGTTGAATTAGGTTCCCCTAATTCAACAGTTAAGAGCTTTAAACATAGAAGTACCTCAGATCAGCACTTGTATGATCAGGTATGGAACATGCAAAAAAAGAGAGTCCAGGATCAAAGATATTAAATAAATTTTCTTTTTCTCTTACTAAACTGCTAATGACACAGATGTGTGTAAAGTTTCCCCTTGTGCTAAAATATTATTATAAACTACAATGAATGCAAAACCAGCTCTGTAAAGTACATTAATATATTTCCAGCATAGCTGAGCAATTTGTTTTATTAAATTGTTTTAGGGATACATTTAAATCTGACTCTTATGATTTAGAATGGTATCATTCCAGTCTTTCCTAAGCCCATCTAACTAGATTGTTTTTGTGGGAGAAAATTTTATTTATTTGGTTCATTTCTCCATCAGAAGTTTCTTGGACTACTCTCTTTCTTCAGATGTCCAGGAATATCAAAATCACCCGAAGGCTCCTGAAGTTGCCCATTACTGAGTCTTTCCTTGGAGGAATAGTAACTTCATCACAGATTATAGCTTAAGTTCAATTTTCTACAACTTGATAGTTTATAAAATTATAGTATGTGCTACAACATTTGTTGTTGATTCACGCTCAGCCTGAGGCAGAAAGTCTGCCGCCTTACAGGAGAAAATGATGTTTCCTTGAATAAGAAGGGTAGATGACAACCATAAAAGCAGGCACTAGCACTGTGATTCAAAAAAAAATTGTCTGCTGTTATCTAAATATTCTACACATCATGAAGCTACAGGACTATTAGGTGACTTAATATTCTATGATACCTTCATACAAAGCAGTAACATCACAATGTTATTTGCTGCAATATGTGCACAAACAACAAATGCTGGATTGCACACTGGCCTGATACGTACCAATATCATTCCAGAAAAACAGTTGAAATCAGCGAAGCAATTTCCCTGGAATTAATCAGGTTGAATCCATTTGTGAGGGCACAGAATTTACCTCTTCCATGGCCTTTTCCAGTGTCCTTTCAGCTCCAGAGTTCTGTTAATGATTATGTAGAGGGAAAGAAGATGTAAAAGGAAAGCACAAACACAGTATTAAGCCTTAAATAAGTCTGAAGAGTGGCTAAGGTTACATTGACTTTATCAAGTACACAGACCCACAAGTGTTTAGGAAACTAATAATCCTTTCTGTATGCATGCTGCTTTGTGAGAAAGAATGTGGTATGGAAATCTTCAAGATTCTTTCAATCATCCCTTCTTCTCTGGATGAGAAATTAAAGGTCTGAGGTACACCATATATATCTAAAGATGTAAAGATCTAAAGATTTAAAGATACATCACATGACTTCTAAAATAGGTGATGTGAATCCTATCCTAAGACTTAAAATATAAATGTCTGAAAGAACTAAGGCTAGTTATAAGAATTTGTTTTAAGTTTAACATCAAGAGAAAGATTCATCCTGTGCTAGTGTGAAGAAATCTCTTCAGATGCTCCAGGGTATCAGAGACATGCCAAAGGGCTGGCAGATATGACCTGGAACCTATGAAAGACTCATACTGCTGCAACGAATCAGCTGAGAAGGAAGGAAAATATCCCAGGGCATCTAAACTGGTATTAATTTCCTATATATGGTCAATTGAAACCTTAACTCTGATAACTGAATCTTAGACATTTGATATTTTTAAGCAGAGATAATTTTGATTTGATTTTTGACACGGTAATGTTCAAAGAAGTTTTGGCTTTACTGAAATCAATTTATTCCCATGACAAGATAATATTCTTGGGTAATTGCTTCTAGGGCATCAAAGAAGGTGGTGCTACCATCTTTCCTAGGTAGTTAAAGGCTACATTTCACTTTGTATGTTAGATTCAAAGATATTTGAGAAAGCTCAGATTATCTAAAACACCACACTGTCTTTATTTTTAAATTTTGCATAAGACCTTTATAATTATAAGCTATCTGACGGCTTGGGCAGAAATCTCCTAGGAACAATCCAGACATCTCAGTGTCATAAACTTTAATTCCTACAGTGATTCTGAAGTCCATTCTCTAATCTGAATTTAACCTTGTGGATTTGAGCACTGCCTTTTCAATTCTTATCTAGATTGTGAAGCAACTTTACTCTGTCTACATATCATATTTGGACAATTGTATTTTACGTTGCAGTTTTCACCGTTAAGTATGAATCTGAATAATGCATGACATAAAATTACAGGATGGGCAATTTAAATTGAGTTAGCACTGCATACCTTCATATTTTGAATCTCCTGACTTGTCTATGCTTGATAATTCAGACTAAATATTACACTAATGTTTCTTTATTTCCATTTAATGTTAAAAAGTATGCCTCCAAATCTTGTAATGGTGCCTTTATAGCCAAAGTAAAACAGGCAAATATTGTTTAGCATATTAATGTAAATATAAATAGATACCTTGGAATTATGTACTCATTAAATTCCGTATGTTGAAAATAACTATCAGGGCAGTAGGTACATCCTTGCATGCTCCAATAACATCTTTGGATTAAATGTTTGATGTAAAAAGCTGAGATGGAAAAAAGTGATAACTAATATGATCAGGGAAAATTAGCATTAAGAAATAGGTCAGTCTGAACATTTTTCCTTTCTCTCCATATGCATGAGAAACTTATGTTTCTTGGACTCAAAAACTGATTTCTTGTAATCTCCTGGGGAAAACTTAGAACATTTTTTGAATATCCGTAAGCCTTTTTAGTTTAGGTTCAAAGTCTATTTTAGGACTTTCAGAACTTTTCAGTGTTGAGAATAAGAAGTACAGATTTTATCTAAACCTTTTCTCCTTTTGCATTTGTTATAGTCCATCTTGGCAGTTGCCAATTGTGATACAAAACCTTCTCTGAAGAATGAAAAGAAATAATAAAGCAGCGGATGGATTTTACTAGCTATATAGGAAGAAATATATGTAGCCAAACACATTCTTCTCAATCCTTTGTAAATTAAATCTATCAGTTGAAGGAGTTAGGTCTTTTCTCCCTGGAGAAGAGAAGGCTTGTGTAGGGACCTCATCACAGTTCTCCAGTACTTAAACGGTGGCTACAAAGAGGACAGAGGCTCTCTTTTCACAACAAGGGACATGGAGAAGACAAGGAGCAATGTTTACAAGTTGCACCAGGAGAGGTTTCATCTCAGTATAAGATTTTTTTTACAGTAAGAGCAATCATTTACCGGAAAAACCTCCCCAGGTATGTGGTGGAGTCCCCAACACTGGAGGTTTTCAAGATGTGATTGGACAGGGTGCTAAACAATCTCATTTAGGCTCCCTTCCCCATGAAAGGCTGGACCAGATGGTCTTTCAAGGTCCCATCCAGCCTGGACTGTTCTATGATTCTCTGAATTGACATAATCAGAAAGCATTTTGAATCAAGAAAAATGAACTTTGGTGGGAAAACTAGTAGGGAAACACTAGGAAAGTCCTGGGTAGAAGGAGTCTGTTTTGTGAGGAGGTAAAATATCTTGGTTTATCTAGCATACAAAGGGGCCTAAATGAGATACAACTGCTGTTCTTAAACAAAACAGAGGGTAAATACTGGTGAAGTGATGTTTAAGCAAACAGATAATTGTGGTGCAAAATCAAATGAACAAAAACTATCTTGGATATATTTCATCTAAAAGCTTTAAGAGGGTTTTTAACCACAGAATAAATTATGTGCTTCGTGTTCCAGTAGCAACTAGAGGAGTAGATACGTTTACAAGCAAACAGTAACAGCAGTAGAACAGCTAAGGGTATAGTGAGGATATATTGTTTGAGGTCAAGTAAATACAGGTATTATAACTTGATCCTCATATGCAAGTAAATAAGACAATCAAACCCTCAGAATTCCAATATAAAATTTGCTTTGCACCCTGCTTCTAGCTTTTAGATTATGAAAGCATTTTCCAGGAAGCAGCATCTTCCCTTTTTTTTCCTAGGGCTTGTTATTTTTACTCTGTGAAGGTCATCATGAGGTGGTGCTCAGTGCCCTGCAGGGGAGCAGAGTGCCAATTTGAGCTGGTCACACAGTAAAGGGGTGCATTTCTACACTCATCACCACTCCACCACCATGCACTTTCTAGGGGGAGGCTGAGTGGTGTGTTACTAGCTGAGGTCTGTCTGTAGACATCCTGAGGGCTGGAAATTCACAGAGACATCTTGGGAGTGGAATGCTAGACCCCAGGACTTGTGATGGAGCTGCTACTGAGAGGGAAGTCAGGCAAGAGCCAACACTTCTCCTTCTCCTTTCCTCAGAATCAGCCTGCTCTGTTCCTCAGGCAGAACAATATTTTGTCCTTTAATAAGAGCTGGTTACGTCATGTCATTGCAGCTTGTTGTAACCTTGGGAGTGTCTTTATACCTTGTGAGTCAAGAAAAGAAAAAAAACTCTAAGCACAGAAGGGCCTCAGTGCCAGAGAAATTCATTAAAGTAACTCTCAGGATATGATGAGCTTCCCATATTAAAATGCCAAAAACAATGCAGACAGTTTGAATGCTAACCCTCAGATAAAAGATGCTCTTTTTATATTCCCAATGATGCAAGTTTTAACCTTCCGCTTGTCACTCCAGATAGTGGAGAACAGAGCCCCCAGGGCTAGGAGGGTGAGAGAACAGGGGGCATTCAAGGGAGAGCACACCTTTCATTGTGTTTGAGGGAGGAAAGAAATGCTCCCTTTTACAGAAGTCACATTTCAATAGCACCACAGTCTTCATTACTGAAGACAGTATTTTTGTGTTTCTATTACAAACTTGAGTTTAGGCTCACTTTCTGCTGAAATGACAAGTCTGAATATTAACAGGGGAAAAAAAGAAGGTGATTTTCATCTAAATTCTGCCTCCACAAAGGACTTTTCACTACAAGCCCAGAAGCCAATCACAATATGTCTACAACCTTTGATTAAGATCCACTGAGAATTAAGTATAAATTTAGGAGCTTAAGTTTCCTCATGCAGTGCTGCTGCTAAGATATTGAATACTGATCTTTTCCTTTGTCTCTCTTCCTGAAGACACTTTCATGTCTCAGGTATCCTATGCTAAAAAATAAATTCTTTTTCATGTAAAAAACCCAAATCTGGCACAAGAAACTCTGCTAACATAACTTACTGCAATACATACAGAAAAAAATTCATTGAGAGAGGAACTGTATACTGGTAATCTAGAAGATTAGGAGTGACAGAGCATCAGTCAACATTTAAAGCCTTTACAGATGGAAAACTAGTGAAGGTATGCTCAAGGTGGTTATAACTATTGTAAGATTCACAGAGAGGAGCAGGGGACATGAGCAAGAATGAAATGTGTTTTCTGAACCACTATGAAATTCTTTTTTTAAAAAATATTTTTCATTATTCCACAGTTAAAAAGAAAAATGTCAAATGATATTGGTAATCAATAACAAGTAAAATTGCATGCTTATCTTAGGGAAATTAAAAACATAGAATGACATATTACAAGTAGAT
The DNA here is from genome assembly GCF_949628215.1 of Phalacrocorax aristotelis. NCBI lineage: Eukaryota > Metazoa > Chordata > Aves > Suliformes > Phalacrocoracidae > Phalacrocorax > Phalacrocorax aristotelis. The sequence goes on from NC_134278.1 coordinate 54,123,010, forward strand.
ACTTCCGTGGTTAGAGCTGGGGGCAGCTTGGGAAGATTGTTTTGGTTTTCATCAGCTCGTACCTGTTTTCAAATCTAATACCTTTCTGTGTCTGTGGAGCCAGTGGTACGTACTGCAGTAAGATACCATAAGAGCGAGTTCTCATTAATATTTAAGGACACACTGCATCATTTATTTTGTGTACAACATCCCTAACGTGTGCAGTAGGGGGCCTTAACAGAAGTGGGATCAAGCTACCTAGACTTTATTCTTTGCGTATATGTGGATGCCATATGCACATTCAAAGACCATTTCCTTAGGGTTTGTTTCAGGTTTTGTCTCTTCAGGTTTGCAGCCAGAAATTAGGATGTGGTCATTAATTACATCCATTCTAAACAGCCAGTAATCTTTCCTCATTATCAGTCAATATGTGTGAGAGATGGCCAATATATACAGGTAGCCATTGCTCATGCAAATTTGAGATTCTAATGCCAGAAGGCTGCATTCTGAACCCCAAAACTCTGAAAAGAGTTCTTTTTCACACGTAATACTAGTAATAGAGGTTTGGGGTTTATTTTTGCTTTTTAAATTACTACTTGGAAATGTAATTTATTCCTAACACTTAATAAACCATACACACTTGGTACAGGCAGCAGGACATAGGTGTATAGTCACTTCCTTCTTTTAGCTTTGGTTTTTCCTCAAGCAGTTGAAAGAACAAGTGCTAGTCTTCTAGCACAGCTTTATAGAAAGAGCAAAGTAATTCAGAAAACCCCAAATTTGCTGTGAGGGAAAATTATAAATTCATAAGATTCATTGCTTTGGAAGAAAAACCACAGTTTTGTGGGGATTTGGGGTTTCCTCATAGACAGCAGCACTGTTTGCATTTTACATGATAATAGCTGTTTAAAGATTTATAAATTATTATAAGTCAATGTTCTTATCTCTTGTTTTTGGTTTGTTTTTTTTTTTTAAATGAGACCAATATCAGTTTTAATTAGAGGTGATGTTACAGTTTGCCAAAACTTTATTTAATTTTTATGTGTAAAGGTTAAATTAACTGTCAAAAAAAGCTTAGTAGAGATGTCTTGTAGAAAGTAATTTTCAGAGATCATGTTTAAGAAAACATTAATTCCCATCAGAACATCCAGTATAAAGTAGCTTCATTCTCTTATTGATACTTTTAAAATCTTCTCTGGATGTGGAATAAAACATTGAGTAATAAAATAAAAGGTCCTACAATCTTCTCACAGTTTCTATTGCCCTAGTCATTAAAACAGTCATCTGGCTTTACCTGATTAAGGCAGCTACTTCTGGACTCTAGGTGACTTTTGGCTTTTAAAACACCTGTAAACAAATCTGTCAGACACAGACACCAATTCAGAGAGGCTACCTGAGCTTCCCATTTTTAAACTAACAGGGGCTTAAATCATCCCATCTACATCCACAACAGGGCATTTTAAGGCCACAGCCATACAGTCATTGCATTTGCAGGGATGGAGAGCAGCCCAGACGTAGACAAGCTTTTACTGCGTGACTCAGCACGTGGCCATGACGTTCCTTGCAACCTTGCACATCGCTATTCCTTTTTCTGATGCAGCATGGAAGACTCTCTTCCAAGGACTCTTTGCACACAGTGATATCTCCACACAAAACTACTTGATTTTGACTCTGAGATCATTATAAATTTGACCCTTACAACCCAACCACCAAATCAGGGCTGTGATAATTATCTGTGTCCATACTACAGAATTCCACAAGGTTGTATGGATGTATTTTACTCCAGGCTTGGAAGGAACTTCCAGTATATGAGCAACTCTATTTGATGACCAACAAATTTAGTACCTATGAAACCTCGTCACTCAACCAGTTATAGGGAAAAAAAACTGACAAAAACCACCCCCAGAACCCAAACCAAACCAAAATAAAAACCCCCAAAAATAGAATCAAGGATATCTCATACTTTAAGTCTGGTCTAATATTTATATATTTTCTGTGCTTGCTGTGCCCTTTAAAGATTTTCTAACTTTTCCTGTGGCTCTAGATACACTAGAAATCTCGTAGGTTAATTAAGCTTGTTCTTATCAGAAATTACAGTAATGGCCAGGTAGCCAAAATACTAATCTCCCAATGTGCAGCTTAAGCTTTGTATCTGAAATCAATCATGTTTGCAAGCAGCCTGAAATATTATACATACTGCAGCTTAGTATTAAATACCCTCCCATATATAGTTATTGCATTTGGTTCCCAGGACTTACTGCGTTATGTTCAGTAGTATTTCACTCTGCAAAGATCCCCGTAGATTTCCACAGAATATATGGTGTAGTTTTGCATGTATCCCTTGAAGCAAGCCTGTCTTTGGGCCTTATAGTATATCTCATAACACAATCAGTACAGTATTTTTAGAGTGTTAACCATACAGGCTGTTCATTGCATCCACAGAGGACTGTACAACAAGTTATTGCTCCAGCAAAGACGACTTTAACTGAGATTTCATGCAAAGGAAGGACAGTCAATCTAACATTAATACTCATGTTCAAGCTGCATACCTTACATTAACACTATCTTGCTCCTTTTCACTTTGTTGATTCACATGCAACTGTGTCCATGCCTGGGGAAGTTTAAATCTAGTCCTGTTTTTGCAGTAGGATTTCACTTCTCTGGATAAAGGCCATTCAACCCGATAAACTGTATTGGTGTGTGGAACACAGCGGGTTGTGTGTGTGTGTGTGTGTGTTCCATTTTGTTTTTTTCATTTTGTCAGCAATAAAAAAAATGACAATGATTGTTTGTTCAGAGAGATCTGTTCTAGTTTGCTTTAATTTCCTTTATAAATAGCTGTGTTCATAGGAGAAATCTCCACCTTGGGGTACACAGAGTGGAAAAATCCCAGAGGTACTTTTTGGATTCTACAGAGAATCAAAAAATTGCAATTACTCAAAGCATTGCTTCTGAAGCTCTCATGTGGAAAGAATCACGGGACTTGCTGAATCTCACAGCAAAACCTGCTGTCTCAGCAGCAATTACTGTAGATGTGCTTACCAACTGACACCAATGATAATGTCAGTGTGCAGCTGGGATCTTAAATGGAACCTGCTGCTCCACACCAGCTTATTCAAGCAGATTCATAGGCAGGGAAAAAGCAGGCAGAGGGGCAGAGAAGATTTTACAATGTGTGTATGTGTATGTGTGCACATATATATGTAGCTTGCAATCAGAAAAGCGAAAGGAAAAAGGCTCATGTATTCAGAAAAGAAATGTAGAGAAAGGTGAACAGGGTGAGAGGATAGCACCTGCCACTCAGCAGGGGATCCGGGGCATCAGGAAAGCAGCGCGATGCCAGCAGGTGAATAGGGCAGCAGGAGCCTGGTAACTGGCAGCCAACATGTGGCCAGGCCAGCAGGCAGCAAACACCTGGCCATTTCATTGTGAACCACTCAGCGGGAGCCTGGTACAGAGCAGAGAGCAGGTGGATGGGGCAGCAGCCAGGCTGGATACCTGACAGCTGCTCTGGGGTCAGCTTGTCGAGAGAGCTCACTACACAGAACCATGAAAAGGCTGTTTGCTTTTTCTCTGTTGCCTTAGGATTGTTCACATAGTTTAATAAGAAAGACGAAACTCAGCTTCTTCAAAGTGCCTTTGGTGGGAAAGCAGAAACCTGTGTCACAGTCTAATAAATTTTCCTACAGTCATTTTCAACAAGAAGAAAGCGTACATGATGGTCATCGGTGCTAAAGAGCTGTCTCAGTTTCAGCATCTCTTGAGCAATACTGGAATGAAATTTTCTTTCTCACATTGGTCAGTCATTAAACAATTCTGTTTTTAAGTATCGTGGTCTGTATTTAGATCTCCAGACAAGAAAGGTTAACACATTACCCAGTGTAAAACTGGCCACAGCAGTAATAACATTGCAAACATCCTCCATTTAGCACTACCACAATGAGATCATTTTTGTAATCTCCAGAGGAATAAAACAGAGATTATGGATCATCTGATGGCATTCAGTATAGCTACACACACTTTAAGGCACTACACCGACTGGCACTGTCTAGAAACTGGCTTTGTATGTCCATCCTGTCCCTGATGAGCCTTGCAGAGCATGGCAGCCAGAGAAAAACAAGGACTATTGAGGCAGTATCTGGACTAGCTGGAACGAGCACGCAAATCAAAGAGATTTTAACATTTGAGGTTTCACAGCTCATTAAGCTCTTTTAATGAAAATTACATTTTTTTTCTATGCATTTTACAGACTGCAGTCTTTCCCCAAAGAGTTAACCATGCAGCTGACCCACTCAATTAAAAAATCTTTCACCCATTTGAGTCATCTGGTTAAAAGCTTGATATACATGAAATTAAATCAGAGTTCTTTCTTTGGTGAGAACAGACAAAAACTCTGTACTGTTTAGAATGTGTTTTTGTGTTTTTATTCTTTCTTCCTCTTTTCATTGTTGATACGTCACTCTATATTTGCTGCAGGAGAGTAAACCTTTTGCTCCCTGGCAATGACATGCTGCAGGGACTAGCACATTCCTTGGGTGTATAAGCAGATGGATATTATGTAGGAAAAAAGAAGTGGCACTACCTCTGACAATTACATTGATGGAATTCCACAGCTAAGTCTGCTGTTTGCATTTTAAAGAAAGATTTTTTAAATAAATAATTAGAAAAAGAGATTTGTGAGTATAACCCAGTCCCGTGCTTTAATGGAAATATATCAAGTCTTAACAGGAAGAAAACTGAGGGCAACTCACAGGGAAAAAAGCTAGCTACACTGAAAGAAAAGTGCTAGCAATTACATAGCTAATGGTATTTGTTCCAGAAACAACTGTTGAAATGCTAAAATGATGCATTCCTGTCAGAGTTAGGTTGCATAAATAACAAAACAAAAATGGCTTGTTCAATGGATAGCACATTATCATTGCAGAAGACTGAAATATACAACCTGGAGAAAAGTGTGAAATACATTAAGAAGCAATCTGCAGGTAGAGACTATAATATATATTCATGAAGAGCAAGAGTTAAGACTGTGCAAGCAACCTTGGCTGTTAATTTCTTGACTGGAGTGCTTAGCTTTGCAACCTTTGCATTTTCTTCATTAAGACATTCTAAGTAATTGATCATTTTTATAGTGTTCAGAGGCTCAGATACCATGGAAACGGACTGAAACTATGGGAGTGGTTGTAGTATTAGAGTAATTAGCAGTGAGTTGTGGAACAGTTGCTGATCAATGCTTATCACTTCCAGTTCAGTCTCACACTGTGACTTGGCATTCTTTGTGGTGTGATTTTTATCTGCATTCTTAACGTAAATCTGTACATGTTCCCATCTGCCAGTACGTACACATATTTTTTTTCTATGTAGTATAATATATACTTACTCTCAGAAAGCATGCTCAGTGACGCAAATGTACTCACACACTACTACTTACTGAAAATTAAATTGCCAATGAACCGTTTGCTTTATTCCAGAGGGAATCCAATAGTTAATGTGCGCTTGTTTATCGATACGGTTCCTCCTTTTGATGTTATGGCTATTTGCATAATGAAGTCTTAATGTTCCAGATCTGCAGCACAACATCATGATATATTATTAATAAGGTATGTTCCTCCCTCTGAAATTCTCTGTGAAACTGAGAAATGATGTTTGCTAGAACTTTGGAGGAGGAAGGAGGAGGGTTTCAGTATGAATTGGCAGGCGTTTTTTGTCCCGGATATCCTCAGGTTTCAGTTTAAGCGAGAAAATAACTTCAGCAAACTACAGTTGCTCCAGGAAGAATATACAAATGCTAGGTGGTGCAGTTATGCTCAAGGTGCTTTGGGTAAATCATAGAATAGAATCATAGAATCATTTAGGTTAGAAAAGATCGTTAAGATCATTGAATTCAACCGTAAACCTAACACTGCCAAGTCCACCACTAAACCATGCCCCTAAGCACTACATGTGCACATCTTTTAAAAACCTCCAGGGATGGTGACTCCAGCACTTCGCTGGCAGCCTGTTCCAATGCCTCTCATGCAGAGAGGACCCTTTTATTTGTATTTTTGTAGTGGAAAAGGTCTTAGAAATTCTACTTAGAACCTGGGAGATAAGAAATACCAAAAGTTATAATTTTCACATCCAAAGAATCCTGTAATGCTATAGATCCAAAGGTTATATCACAATGTCAACAAAGTTTATTCTGAAACTATTTTTAAAGCTAAAGCTTCTAATGAAATTTGTACTGTAACTAATAAAGAGGAAGCAGATGTTATTTTGTTGTTGTTGAGAGAGTGTTTTCAACAAAGACTGTTGGTGTCAACAAAGTGGGTAAAGACTAATTTTTTACAGCTGAATCACCTTTAACAATAGATGCTTGTTTTCCACTGAAATCTTTTACACCATTTCATACATCTTATGCTACAAAGCATATTCCTACTCTGAATATTTTCACAAGAATTCATCTTAGTAAATTGATCTAACCCTAAAACCTTCTCTTAGCTTGGCAATCAATGACGATGACATATTGTTAAAATTGTTGAAGCAAATGATGTATTATAGGAATTTTGGAGAAAAAACTAAGGTTTATTTTCTGTTCTTCTAATATAAAATTCAACAGACTAATTCATTTAAAGAAAATGAGACAAGGGATATCTTTTCTTTCTAGGGCATATCTGTGCTCTTGTACACATGTGCACATATGCACACACCTTCCATTATAGACAGACACAATGTTTTTTCTCATTAAATTCCTGTCAGATTAGCAATAAGAAAAAAAGCCTACCAAACTGCTGAGTAATAGCTTCCTATCCATCAGCCAGTATGCACGTATAATGAATATGCAGCATGCAACATGGCATCTCTGCTGAATGATTTCCTTCTACCATGGGATATTTTCCAGGAAACATGAAGCAAGTGAAAGGCCAGCTAGATGACACTGATTTTACCTGAAACTTCAAGGCAAATATCTAGGTAGTTATTTGTTTTGGGAAGGCAGGAGGCATTTTTTGGTATTTTTTGGGTTTGCTTTGTCTTGATTAAAAACCACTTTGTTCTCAAGAATTCTCTCTGAAAGGGAAACCAACATTCCCTTATTTATGCAAGGAAAATATAACAAACTTGGACACATCTATACTGAAGTATTGTGAATGCAAAGTTAATCTGTGCGAGACATCAGGAAGATATTTGAACAATACCTATTAACATATAAGCCCTGCTCACAGTAACATAGATAAGCATCTTTTTTCAAACAGGGTTAAACACCATTTGGAGATGCAAAACATCATTTTAAGGTTTTCCAGGTATCATAATGATAGTTTTTTCTTACCGCTGAATATTCATGATGCATCATAAAACTAATGATAAACATAAAAACTGATGTGAACGTTTGACTAATCTGTCCTTATTTGTTTGGAAGAGCTGTAGTAATTGCCTGGTTTGTAAATTAAACATCTGCTATGGGAATAAACAAAAACATAACTGAGCATATTCAAATAAATTGAATTCACCATAGTTCCATAAATTTTATTATATGGTCTCGTCAATTTTATTACACCTGAGTGCTGCATCACTAGAGAAGGCAGTACCTAATTTTCTTTTAGATACCCTATTTGTAACAATAAATGTTTTCTGGTTCTAATAAAATAATGTTCCTATTTAAAGGTTTTGGTTTGTGCTTTTCTTTTCCACTCTTAAAGATGGTTGATAAAACAGCTGACTTACTGAAGTAAATTTGGCTACTATGTTTATTACCATCTTCTTACCCAGGACCAGCAGAATGTCAAAAATAGTCTCTATTCACACACCAGCCCATTCCAGACAGGAAAACTGCTAATTTTTGCTACATGCAAGAAATTAATTTGGCATTTAGAGTAGCCTTGCTTTGCTACCTGCCAAGTTGTAAGTGGTAAAAGACTGGGACAAAAGCCAAACAGAAAGACATTTAAAATAAAAGAAGAGATCACAGGCAGGGTGTGGGAGTGGGGGGGAGGTGGTGTTTTAAGTAAAAAGAAGAAACTGATTTGGACCAATTTTTCTTTCAACACCAAGATGATAAAAGTATCATCAGACAAGGAGTTAGTTTTGAGTTGCAACAATTATTACTCAGTGCATGGACACCAGAGGTAGAAGACCTGCTTCCTTGATTCCTCCTCCTGTTACCATTCCCAGAGTAGAAAGTCATCATGGCTGCCTGTTGAATGGCTGCACTGATCAAGTAGGGTATCCTGGTAGCCTACCTGTCAGGGCCGAGAAACAAAAGTTGGAAGCATTCCAACTCAAACACTGAAAATGCAGTGTTGAAGGCTCCTGTGGGACTCCCACGCCAGGACTGCATCCCCACGAAAAGCAAAGTCCAGTATAAGAGTAAATAGCTGATGTATAGCTGCATTTTTACTCTCCATAAGGTTATGAAAGTCCATAAGCATGACTTGAATCACGAATCTCAGAAAACCTTCTGTTCTTCTGCTTCAGAAGGGTTTTGCACCTTGCTTATGATAGTGTTTAAGTGCCCTACACCTTTGATGTAAAGTAATTTTGGAGCACGAACATCTTCAGCTTTCAATTCTCAGTGAGGAAATTCCTCACCAAATTTGATGTAGAGCAAGGAGGTGCCATAAGGATTCGCCAAAATTGCCTTCAGAAAGAAGGACTTGAAACACAACACAGAAGCTGCTAATCACAGACTGAAGGCTGAAAAGAAGTTCAACTCTCGGAATGTTACTTGGAATAGTCATCATTCCAGGTACTCTCAGTCAGGGACCATATCCTAGAGGTAAGCATAACGGTTTGCAGGACAAAGACATTTTAGTCTTTCCTCCTGTCAATTCAGACTTGTAGGAACAAGTAGGCCATACAAGTGAGCCTCTACCCAATACCCCACATTGCAGTGTGGCATGGAGTTGTCAGGGCACCCAACATTCACTAGAGTGAATAAAAATTTTGCCTCTTAAGAATTAATGGCAAAACTGCCATTGGTTTCAGAAGCCAAACTCATGTCCTGCATTTCTAGTGGTTTGTTAATGAATGTTAATGAATGTTAATTGTGTGTCATGTGAAAGAGGGATCTGAGACTACTGATTCCAAATAAAATGGGCGTGTAGGGAATGAAACACCTATTTTAGTTTTTCACTTGTATTTATACCCTAATCAGATGTAAGCTGGTCTTTTTGTTGTTGGTTTGGGTTTGGTTTTTTTTGTGAAATTTTAGGAAACAGAGGCCAAACTCCAGCAAAAGAATCACCTCTGACAAAGCCTGAGAAATTAATCAAACTGATGTTGAACAACAGAAATGTCATAAAGATGCAGATGTCTGTGAATCCATCTTTGCTAAGTGCGAAATTTAGCAGCAGAAATTCAAATCGCTTCAAATCACTTTTGAAGAGTTTTCTTTGATAGTTAGATGACCAGAATATCCGACACAACGCCCTTTAGAAGCCACATCCTTACCATAAGCAATATGTAAAATTTTACATCTCAATTCTACAGATGGATTTAAACATTAAGTGAACTTTGGGAATAGGGGAGGAATGGACTGGCAAGATAAATTTGTGTAATACTTAGTCACTTATAAATAGGTATCTGCACCTAGCTTGAGGAAGTTGCATCCCACTCACGGGTAGTAAGGAGACATAAATTACAAGTCAGAGGCTTGGATGTTAAGGTATACAGTTGTCCAAAACGCAGTAATGTGGCAGACACTGAAAAAAATCAGGGCTTGTTCGAACACATGAAAATCACTCCTTAGCCATTAGGAGAGTTATAGTGATGATATTACATGACCATCCTAGACCTTCACATTGCTCTGGGGGTTTGGGTTTAATAGTAACCATTACCTTCAGCAAGAGAATATTTCTTGTTTTCATTCCACTATCCAGAATAGCTATTTCTTAATAATTTAGCTTGTGACAGTGGCAGCAAAAATTAGAATGGAATTGTTCTCATCATTTCTGGGTAAGGCAAAAACCCACTCTCTCTTCCAACAATTTTTGATACACTGAACATACCACAAAAATATAGAGTTGTTATTGATTTGAAGTACAGAAGTGTACTATATACATGTCTTATGAAATTTGCCATATATTAAGTCATAAAGGGCAAAAAAAAAACCCAGGCTAATCCTAGGTCTGGAACAGGTTTCTAGTACCATCTACCCATCTCTGTACAGCGCCTCTCTCTCTGTGTCCCACTCTATGTGCAAGATGAATATGGCTTGTCAAAAAAGTCCTGGACTGCTACTTCATAGGAAAACACACTCTGCATCACAGTAGTGCTCTATTACTTCATAGATACACTCTCAAATGACCTCTGCTGGATGAAATAATAAGTTTTCATACATAAAGTCTTTGAGGGAAATAGCCCTTTTTCTCCAAACTTCCCCAGTTTTTTTATTGGTAAGCCATCCAAAATAGTTTTCTGTTTAATAACCAAAGCTTCCCTCCCCTCCCTTTCCTTTTTCCTTTCCTTCCCTTTTTCCTTTCCTTTCCTTTCCTTTTTCCTTTCCTTTCCTTTCCTTTCCTTTCCTTTCCTTTCCTTTCCTTTCCTTTCCTTTCCTTTCCTTTCCTTTCCTTTCCTTTCCTTTCCTTTCCTTTCCTTTCCTTTCCTTTCCTTTCCTTTCCTTTCCTTTCCTTTCCTTTCCTTTCCTTTCCTTTCCTTTCCTTTCCTTTCCTTTCCTTCCCTTCCCTTCCCTTCCCTTCCCTTCCCTTCCCTTCCCTTCCCTCCCCTTCCCTCCCCTTCCCTCCCCTCCCCTTCCCTCCCCTTCCCTCCCCTCCCCTCCCTTTCCTTTTTCCTTTCCTTCCCTTCCCTCCCCATCCCTTCCCTTCCCTTCCCATCCCTTCCCTTTCCTTCCCTTCCCTTCCCTTCCCTTCCCTTCCCTTCCCTGGAGAGTCATAGAACACTGGACTTCATCTTCTACACAGAGGTTGGTCTGAAGCTGCACATTTTTAGGAAGCCTTTCCTCTATTCCACAAGATTTAGTCCATGCAAAGAAATGTGAGACGTATTTTCCCTAAGAACAGCACTGAAAAGCCAGTCTTACACATGCCCAGCTACTGTCCTGGGATCCCAAGGTCCCTTAGTCAAAAGACTAAGTCTCTGCTGCTTCCTCACTGGCCCCCATGGCAGAGAGTCCTTCAAGAGCTGTTGGTAGCACTTCATGACTTCCCCCTCAGCACATGTCAACAAAGAAAAAAGGAGTGTGACTGGGCTGGTAGGGCTCTGAAGTGAAGATTTCCGGCAAGTATATCAGCAACAGCTTGATGATTCACTTCCTTGGTCGTGCAGATTTGGCATACAAAATGAGCTCAAGCACGCCTGCCATGTGCACTACCCTTAGGTGTGTCTCTCAGTGCTGTAGGCTCCACACACTTAGGAACCTCAAACTACATAATGTGTAAGTACAGGCTTGGGTTTTATAATAGCCTGGAAGTAGCATATTTTATGCTGTAATTCTCTGCAGTTTTTTCCACACTGTTGATTGCCTGCTTTGGTTCCTCTTGTTATCGTTGCAAAGGTAGCATCCTGAATGCTGATGGCAGAAAACTTGGCACTCCTCTAGGCTGTAATTCTATGGTAGCAAATATTGGAGTGGGTCTGTAATTTGTGATATACAATAACTGCAATAATGGTACAATGCCGGTGGGTAAAGGAGTGGAGGAAACATAATGCAGCTAATAACTATTCATTTGATTGCTTTTTAATTTGTTTTTTTCTGAATGTGCACTGTGTGTAATATTTTAACAGTTTCACAACATTTTTGTGAAGATATTTGTTTATAATTACACATTTATATCATCTGCTGCACTCAGCTTCCTAAAAGGCAGACATAATTTTCCAAACTTTTTATCAATTTTAATTTTTTTCCTATTAATTTATTATCAGTGTTTTGAGGTACTTATTCTATACTAATAAGAGGCAGAGATTACGTACATATTCCTTTAATCAGACTAACTCATTGATATTCTAAAATGAGTTTTTTAAGAACAATGCAGATTATTTCTACGTTTCTTTTTTAAAGTCTTTTATGCAGATAGTTTATGTCAGGAATTCTATAACTCTCCTTTGTACAATAATGTCTTTTATGTTCTATTAGAGGGCAGTGGTAGCCCAGAGAATACTAACCAGAGAGGAGGAGACAGTTTCTTAAAGTCTTTGCTCAAACTCTCATCTGCAACTAATAGTACAGGACAGTAGGAACTCCCTTAACAGAACAGTGCTTCTGGGACTAAAACTGTTGCCTGACAGAATGGTAATTTATGCCTGTGAATGGCCACTGGGATGTTTCTAGCCTATAAGTGATGGACAGTAATAACTGAGGATTAGTATCTGGAGCATTACCAAATCCCCGTGGTTTGAAGGATTTCAGGTGCTTTATACAGCCCATCAGGGCAAAGTGATGTAAAGTAGGTCAGGTGCTAGGAAGAGGGAAGTGAGATGGAAAATCATCAGTTGGTACAGACATTAGCACATTGTGATCTCATCCGCTGCTGTGAAGCTGTAACACAGACTTGATAAAGTCTGCCAAAAATATTTTTCTTCATGTACCTGTCAGTGACTCTGTCTCCTCCCTACAGTTGTTATGTCTGACTGCAACATGTTCTAAATAATAACGAACCATGTGGGAAAGCATTAACGCAATTTGTATATGAATGCTAAGTAACGCGTTTTGTACAATTTTGTATAAAATTATATAGTGATAAACATGCGCTTCTATAGTACTTATCTTCTGCAGCGAGGTGCATACATGCGGCCAAACACTGGGTAGGTGCAAAAAATTCAAATATTCTGTCCACAAATGGTGTCTATTGAACAAGAAAATCTGTCCAATTCCTTCTACGCCATGTAATTTTACGTAATTTACAAGACCATTCTGTTGGCTTTCAGTACTTATTCTAAGTTCTTAATAAAGATGGGGATAAAAATTTTAAATAAGATTTTCTGCAATATTTTTAGTGTTACTGTTCATTTTCATGTTCCTCAGATATACATTCTCCACTTTTTTCAATCTTGAATCCCCAAAGAATCTATTTGCTTTTAGTTTTCTTTATAGACCTCTGTGTGTGCGCGCAAACATTCGTACAGCTGCATACATTCATCTTTGAATATGAACTCCACATAGCGGGTGTGACATAAGCATCCCTATATAGGGAATAATTCTTGTAAGGAATAAAAGACTGTAGCAACTAAGTTGATGAATGCAATTCAACACAGAACTCCTCTACAATTAATTCCTAAATGCCTCATACACTGGTTATTTAAGAGCTATCTTCCTCAAACTTAACCCGACAAGTCATACTGTCCTTGTTTAGGTACTGAAATACGCATGTTATTTTCTTTTCCTTTTCTTTTACCTCAGTTTTAAAGACACACTTCACTAATGTGCTCTAAGACCTTATCATTCTAGTCAAAGAGCGTGGAAGTGTGTGTATAAAGAGAAATATCTCTACTTGTCCCTGCTTCTGAGTAATATTGAAATAGACAGAGGTTCATGGAAAGATGGTGCTTTATAATAAGGACCATTGAATGTATTTATCTGTGTTTTGCAAGAACTGCTGTTAGTACTTGTCATCTTGTGCAAGATCATCCGAAATTGTCAGCTGCTGTCCTACACATGGCTTATCTTATCTGAATTATTCTCTGATACCTTCTGCTGTATATTTTATAAAACTGAGATTTTACTTATAATTTTAGCATGTTAATATTTGCATATATCAGGTTGTATACATATTAGCCAAAACAAGAATCTTAATGGAAAAAAAGTAAATTTACCTTCAGGACAATGTCAAGCATAAAGCTGTCTTGAATTCAGGTAGTTTTGCGGTTTTAAAATTAATTGCCCTTTCCACATTGATCCTTTCAAGCTCCTCCACCAGATGTACAGAGAAAGATATTCAGTGTAACAGATAAAGGAGTTATTTTACGCAAAGAGACAGATGCTTTCCAGATGAGTAAACCTGTCCACTGCAGTGAAAGAAGAACAGACATTAGTTTGTGCCATGATGAAGATATCAGGGAACAGACTAGAAACTCCTCCTGAAGCTGCCGAAAAATGCCTTCCAGGGAAAAAATTGATGGCAGTTGGAATGGAAAAGATATTCATCTGTATATACACCCAATATTCATCCATATTCAGGAAACTGAAATATTATTGGGAAAAGGGCTTACTCCCAGACTATCTCATGGCAATTCTCAGACCACAAGCCACTGCCTTATCTCTATGTTAGATAGCCTCTGTTTAAAACACTGGAGGAGGTGGTAGCAGAACCATCCACTTTCCTTCCTTCACCACTCCCAGACATGTAACTGAACATGCTCATATGTGAGTGTGATACTCACTTTCTCTCTTTCCCTGTCTGCTTTTATCACCAGATTCAACAGGAACGGAGAAGAGCACCTCACCCAGCAAAGTAGAGAGATTAGTAAATCTCTTTGGGCATTTTCATGTCCTAGGTGTCAGCTATATAAAATGGACCATCACTTCTACATTGGAATTTTAAAACAAGATTCAGGTCTGCTCTGTTTTAGTAAAGAAACTCTATCTCTCTTTTGGCGTGGGTTTTGAACATGAAATCCCAAGGGATAAGGTGGCTTTTCATAGTTTTGTTCAGAGCTCCAAAATTCTAGAAGGGCACAGGATTTCCAACACTCCTGTCTTCCTTGTTGGAGGCCTCTTTAAAGCTGCAAACCTAGCCTGTTGTTAACCTACAGCCAACATAATGTAACCTGCACTCTCATACATTAGCTGTTGGGGAAGCAAACAGTGGTGCTGGGCTCTCCCACGGGCCCAGGGTGAGGTGAGGTCTTGAGCAGGGGGGTCTAGATCCCCCTCAGATGCAATACAGGCAGCTGCAGCCTCCTGATGAAAATGTGTGAACCTTTATTTCAGTCCAGGTCACTAAGCCAGTGTTTTTACCATTTCTTCCTGACTGAGAAGGATTTAATGTATTTAACATCCAGAAGTATGCGTGCTGAAGCATGAGGCATCCCACTTCCTAGCTATAGCCCTGAGACAAAGTCATCCAAAGCAAGAAGCTCTGTGATATGATCTTCAATTAGAAAAGCCAAAACAACTGTGCCAATTATTGTCTATAGCAAAAATCCTCTCTTAAATACTGTTTATAATAGTTCCTTCAATACAGGGTGTGAAATATCATTGGCTCCACTAGTTTGGGTATCCCACTGTTCCAAAAATTTCATTAAAACCTTAATAATCCTTTAAAATGAGCAATGATTAATCTATTCATTTGTAAGCCTTGTTGTTGAACGCAGTGATAGACATCGTGTTCTTTCACTGTTAACAAGTGTTAATTCTTGGGCATTGTGACAAGTTTCATTTGTCAGTGTTCCTGCAATTTTCCACAGAGTTACCACTCTTTCCATCAGGGTATCCACATTTGGACTAAGCAATGTTGCCAAAGAAATCCCACACAGTTTTTCACAACTTCTTAATAAATAGCCTGTGTTAATACTTTGTGCTATCGAGGTGTATAAACTTGATTCAGCATTTTTTTTTGAAGGGAAAAGAGAGGTAAGCAGATTTACAGATTAATTTCTCCTTTGGACATCTACCTAATAGCATAGGTCTCAATTGTTTGGAAAGCCATTACAATTGTTTCCTGAATCAAAAATCATGGTTTGATGAAACAGAGAAGAAAATTGTTTGTTAGGGGAGCAAATACATGTTATTATTTTTTTTTCATGAACAAATTCTGCAAAGAATTGAAATTAGACAAAGGCTTTAAAGAAAGAATATTCATTTCCCTCTCCCCAGTCTCCTAAACTAATACTTAGAAATGCAATCTCACCTAAAGATAGCTGTGTTATTGCTTCTATCTTTTCATACTTCTTTTATACAGCAGAATGTCACAAAAATTACATAAAAATAAGACACACACAAACACCCTCCCAAAAAGAAAAAGAAAAAGAAAATTTAAAAAAATCAACCCAGATAAGAAAAGAAACATATGACAAATTTCTTGAGGAAAAACTCTAGCTCTCCAGCTGGCTATCCCTATGCCTTGTCTTGACTTCCAGTGATTCCACTGGTTGCTTCAACACTTGCAGATAAGTTGCAAGTTGCTGCTCCTCTGATTCATCTGCTACTCCTTTAATCTGCAGAAGTCACTCAAGCCAGGTGAAATGAAGAGGCCTGCATGAGAAGACTGCTACAGACCTGTTAATATGTCTGTGTCGGCCACTGTCCTCAGAGGTGGAGACCTCCAGTGGTTCTTCTTCAGCAAACACTTCAGTGAGTTTGTAAAGCAAAGCACAATAGTGATGTACTACACGACTGGGCAGAACACCAAAAAGATGGTCTAGGAAGAGAGAGTCTTAATCTGTAGGTGCCACTATGGAAGTGCTTTCAGATCTAACACCCAACATGGTGATTGGTTTCTGGTATTAAAATAAAAAGGAAAAACAATGAAGTGGGCTATGCTTTGCCGCATACCCATCTGAATCTTTTCCTGAAGCTGGAACATTTGTAACTCATTGCTGCAGTGTGAAATGCCTGGTGCCAAATAACACATGTACATCTGGCACTCATCATGTCTTGAGTTCATCTTTTGAGTATTAATTGCAAGTTGCTGCTTCTCTGGTTAGTTCTGTAGGTTTGGCAGGGCCATGATAATTTCTCAGATCTGGTGAACTGACAAGCCTCTTAGTCATATATGTGCAGGGTTTCTCTCCTTTACCTGGCTAGGTCTCTTCATGAAACATTTCATTTCCTGAGATCTCTACTCCTGGCTGATATTACCCAAGATATCTTAAAGTTAAGGGATGAAAGAAAGATCTATATAAGTACAGATATTGATCAAAGGCATGATTGTGTAAACCTGGATTTCCTGAGGAGCCAGGCTAAAAGCTGTATAATAGCAAGGTTTCTGAGCTCATGAATTATTATTGCATTTGATAACAGTTATGATGACTAAAATGTCTTTAATTCCTGACTCGCCATGTCCCATCTGGGTTGTGCAAAGCCCCAACACTTTGATGTTGTTCTCGCAAACCGTATGTCAATATTTCTCCTGAAGCCATAGGGCTGGTTATTGTGCTTCTGCATGAGCAGGCTCTCTCTGGTCTGACTCACAGCTATCTGACATTAATGTTTTTCCTGTAACTTTTTGTAACTTCATTTAAAATTCTCAAATCGCTTTGTTGGCACTAGTTAAACCTTAACAACAGCCTTCTGAAGCATTGTACTTGCAGCTTTAAAATGAGAAAATAAAAGGAAAAGTAAAGTCATCATCAGAAATTCTGTTCTGGTTATATTTGAGCTGGAGCAAATGACTGCCTGATGCTTGCCCATGATTACCCAGGCCTCAGACTTGCCAACAAAACAGCATGAGTAACACCTAACCTAGTTCTGTCAGAGTAATCACAGCTACCTTAAACACTTATAATAATAGGGCTTTCTAACCCATATTATTTTGGTGGGACTGGTTTTATGGCATAATTACATGGACAGTTATTCCAAAATAGCTGAGGGGAAGGTAACCTCTGGCAGGGAGCCAATGTTAAACCCTTGTAGGTGGAAAGGGAATGTTATCCTCTTAAACTACCTGAGTTGCAATGGAGCAGTGTGTCTGACCACAGCCACAGCTCCCTGCAAGCAATAATCCACAAGGACAAGGTTTAGGTACGCTGATAGATTAACTGGGCATGCTGTTCATTTTATACACATAAACATGTCTTTCAAGTGCCTTTTTACATTTTGTGGGAGACTTGACACGCATAAATGAACAACCTGTTCTTTAATTGAAGCTGTATCTGAAAAGGAAGGAAGTAATCTGAAAGGTCTACTAGACTCTCTAGCAACTTTCAGCATTCCCCCAGAGCTGAGGAGTATTGTGGTATGAGAAAGGAAACCATGACTACTGGCAGTATTCGTTTGAATAATTATTTGAGAAAAAAACAACTGCAAAGTCTAAGTCATCGTAAAATACTCTGACTTTTTGTTCAACAGATAGCATATCACACAAATAAACATAATAATTGCTACTGCTTTAAGCTGCTAATCAAAGTAAGTTCCCAGAGTAACACAATTAGAAGCTGTCATGACATGAGACTGGTTAGCATAATCTGGCATTTATAAGACTAACCATTTAGTTATCTTTGTGTTCCACTGTAACTGCTGCCAAGTTTAGGCCATGTTGTGATCCAGTTAGTCATGCTGATTAATGCTATTCTGTGAGCATAATGCCACTGATTAACTTGGATGACTCACTGAGTAAAGTCCTATTCAATATAAGTAACAAAGCAGAATTTGACCCTTTTGGAAAAATATATTCTATTTAAACAGCTCATAGGGGCATCCGCTTTGGGAAGTATATCATCAAGCTCATGCTGGCACTATACACTAGCTGTATAAATGTAATATAATTTTTTTTTCTTTAATTTCTGAACTTTAGAGAAAAATAAACTGAAGCTAAAGACATCGTTTTTTGATATTTCCATAAAATAATCACACAAGCTATATATGGACCAAGAAGTACAACACTGAAACAAACAAACCAACCAACCAAAACTCAGTAAAAGCCTGAAAACTAAGAGTTAATACTTCATCTGTTGACTTTTTTAAAGGATAATAAGTTCACAAAAAAATTTGTTTAAAAGAAATAATTGACTAACTGAACATAGGGGGAAAATCCCTATTTTAAAAAAGCTGATTTATTTCCAGGTTTTTATACAATATGAATATTTACTGAGCTCTTAAATGCTACACTTCAAGGAACTACTTATTTCTTTGTCTATTGGCTTCTGAATGAAAATCTGACATACATAGTGAAATATTTGTTTAAACATCAATTTATTTGCTGTACAGGCTTCCTTGTGCTTATCTATCTCTAATTATTCTTCTGCTGAAGTTGCTGCATTATCATAATAGAAAACCCATTAGTTACTTGTGTAGTATTATCTTCCTTTAATCTGTCTCCTCCTGAGTTACCATATACATTATGCTTTATTTCTCTGCTGCGCTCACAATAGGCTTTTCCTGCAATGCTTCATAGGCTGAAGATATATATTATTATTTTTTTGAATACTATCTTACTTAATCTATGAATTACAAAGCAGCATCAGGGGTCCTCAGTGCATGTCAGCTTGAGCCTTTTTCTATATGCTGTCGGGCCATCAACGTGCTGAGATTAGATCTAACCATAAAGATGTCCTCCAGATCTTCTGCCCTTGATGTGCAGATTGTCAGCGAGGCCTTCTGTGGTGGGTTCTTGTGTGTGTGAGTGCGTAAGCACACAGCATTCCCCAGCCCAAACCCTCAAGCACTAGAGCTGCAGTCATTCCTTACTGCATTCGTTCAGTATCCTTACTTTCACCACCCATTTAAAGGAACCCTCCATTAGCAAGAATTACTAAAAAACTAGTACTTTTTTCACATCAGCTTAAGTAAATATAAAGTTCTGTTTAGCTTCTGTCTTGCCATGTGTGTTGTCTGTTTGCATCTGAGTTACTGCTCACACAATTACCCTTCACATGCAGAGTACTGCGGTATGCCCACCATGGACAACAGCTCGACGATTTGTGAGGGGCATGCCATAAACCAGAAAACATCAAAACTTCAGGCATGCTGCAGACATGTGAGGGATTACACAAAGTTTGTTTCCTGGCCAGCTATATCATCCTTGAAGTTGACAGCAGGCTGTCACTCCATTCATAAGGACCAGTTGTCACATGCCTTTGGCTGACCAAGTTGTAGGGCTTTTCCTGGAGCAAGGTCTTGGCAGTCCCAGGACTATTTCTGCTCTGATACAGATCTTTTGACCTGCTGTTCAGATTTCTAGCAGGGCCAGGAGGTTTTGGATCATGGCTTCGCAAACTGTTCAGTGCTTCTGCATCTCTTGTGGTATTCAGACAAAACTTGGAAATAGACAATAGCACAGATCAGCCTATTTAAAGAAGCGCCAAAGATTAATAATATGCACTGCCAGCGAACCTCATGAGACCTGCAGATTGATATTTAATAGTACGAGTCCTACATTGTTCATACAAGAAATGTAAGTTCAAAGGGAGAGCCTGTCTATTATATTTAGATATCAATATCTTCCACTAAAACTTGGGAAAAAAATAGGGGCCTGTCTCAGTTTGGATTCCAGCTGACATTGTTGCATGTGGGTGGTGGTGCCTACCTTTTGTGTAGGAGCTGGAAAGCTAACTCAGACAAATGCACTTCTACCACTGCAGAAAAGCATGGACATAAACTAGCTCATGAGACTAGAGTGTAGCTATCCACAGTATTTCAAAGTTGTTTTGCGAGTGCTTTTTATCATAAAGGCACTTCTGTTGTTTTAGAAAGAAAGATTGAAGGAAAATATAGAGTTGGCAAGTAACTTTTCTTATGTTATGTTTTTTCAACAGAGTAGGGGTATAACATGTTTCTCCAACTTTATCAAGGTGACATAGTGAGTTAGTAATTGAGTCACAGCTAATTCTCGGTTATTTGGCTAAGAATTCTGTCTCTTCATAGATTAATGTTAGACTTCCAAATTACAATCAGAGAATATGAAAAAGAAAGACTCTTTCATTCTATCTTGAATTTATTCATTATATAGCAGACTTTTCTTCAGTGATAATGATTAGCCTTCAAGATGTAAAGCGTATGTATTTCAAAGACAATTAATTTTGATTCAGTCATGCTCAACTAGGTAAAGTGAAGGATATGTGCTGCAGAGTGGATTTTTTTATTTTATGGAAAAGTTTAACTCCAAAGGGTTTTATTTGGCTTCAACAGTCTAAGCTCATCAATGTTACTTCAAGGAGACTAAACATGTATCTGACTTTGAGAGTTCTGGATAGAATTAGAGAATTTTCAGCCACTTTTCTGGTTATTAAAGGCAGATGTCTTCTCTTTACCTATCCAGACCATGGGTATGAAAAATAATAAAAAAAAATCCTCAAAATATTGTTTCAAATTTTTTAGAAGTATATAAAGGATTATTTCTGCCCTTTAAAACTTTTTAGTGGAATGTATTTTAAAATGAAAAATTATCCTGTATTCTAGACAGACAGTTATTGAAAAAATTTTTGATTTTAGGAATTTAAACCAAGAGTGCTATTTGTTCACCATGTAGTTCTTTGGAAAGATGATCCAGTTTTCCAAAGTCAGAAGTAATTATCTACCAAAATATCTTGGGTTAAAATCAGGTGCACAGAATTCTCCATTTCAGACATTTTCACGGGTGACAAAGAGCCACATCTTTGGAAGACTGAAAGTACATTCTCTCCCACAGTTCTCTCCCACTTAGATTAATACTTAGTAATGGGCAGCAAAACCTTTAATGATGTCTGTATACAGCTGTTCAGGGCAGTCATGGAAATTGTTTAGAGTTTCCAACACTAGCCTAATTATCAATGCAGCAATCTGATAAAGTCTGGTCCTCTCCTTGAAAGATGAAGCCTACCCCCCTAGGAAAGTCCAACTCTTCAGGTAATTTTTCTGCAATTTTTATGCAACTTTACTAAGTAAAATCATCATCATATGCAGTAT
Organism: Phalacrocorax aristotelis; assembly: GCF_949628215.1. Taxonomy (NCBI): domain Eukaryota; kingdom Metazoa; phylum Chordata; class Aves; order Suliformes; family Phalacrocoracidae; genus Phalacrocorax; species Phalacrocorax aristotelis. Next base: position 54,144,458 of record NC_134278.1, read on the forward strand.
TTAACCAGATGTAACATTTCAGATTAAATAACACATTTTTTATCACTCTGTATTTACTCAACACAATTTACCTCAGAACACATGCCTGGAAGATTTATAGAAAAAAAAAGAGAGACACTGCGACATCTTAATTGCAATGAGGATATATCTTAAGTCAAAGGTGGCAGTTTTAAGATTGCGTCATAAAGTTCTAGACAAGTATTGTAAATTTATGTTTTCCTCAGACTTTAGTTCTTAAAACCGCTACTTTACTCCATTCTTGACAATGTTTGCAGAAGTTTAAACTATGGGTTCATTATGTCAATTTATCTTCAAAATCTTCAAACAGCATTGAGTTTACTAAAAAATTAATAAATTCTGAATGTATTTTAGTTGAATTAACCAACTCTTTGAAAATCTTGATTTAGATTAATAATTTTATTTATGAATTCAGAATCATAAAAAATGCATGAAAATAGGTCACACTTTTATTCCTTTAAATATTTTTCTATATCTGAAACTAATACCTCTACTTGAAGAAATGTTATTTTAAAGATTGATGATAGGAAAAAGCACAGCTAGAAAGAAATGCTAATCAAAAAGAGAGCACAGCCTTTACAGTTAAGTCTATATGGTCTCTAAGTATGTATTTAGGAGTGTAATTCAAAAAGAAACCCTCTGAGATTTTTGTAGCTTAACTTGTGAAAGGATTTATAGCTACTCACATTACTGAAAAAATTGAGACATTTCTGTGTATAGCTTTAGGAATTTAACTTTGCTAAGTCAGATTTAAAATGTTTTAATCTAAAGCTGTGATTTTTAATTAATATTTCAGTTTTTGAGACTGCAATTCCAGCAATGAAGCCCTACCAAAACATTAGCAAATCATGCTGAGGTACAATGCTCAGGGAGATGGTCTTAGTGATGGAAAAGGAGAAACTGGACAGCAAAGGGAAAGTAGAAGGGTGGTCTGCAAACTGCAACATAGAAATAGATGTCCTTGCTGGGCATTCCCATAGCTGCAAGAATGGGGAATACATTGAAGTTAAATTCAACAGTGTAACTAGGATTTGACTGTCATAAAATAAAACCAATCAAACAAAACCAAAACAAAACAAATCTCAAACAACAAAAGCCCCACACAGAATAAACAGGACCATTGCAAGGCTTTGCAGCAGACCTCTGCACTTTAGGCTGATGGTAGATCTTGGAGAGGGACAGATGCCAAAAAAAAGCAAGGACTTTGCCATCTTACACTTCTGACTGCTGCTCTTTCTGGAGCCCCTAGCAAAAGTTTGTATCCAACCTTGACTATTTCAACCAGTTTGTAAATGGTTTATGCTTCGCAAATTGTGAGAAGTTAATTACTTTGACTGAAGATTATTTCTCAGTTCCAGCAGAAGACTTGCAATAACATTGCTGGATAAGATCAAAAAACACATTGAGTAATCTAAATTCAGTAGTGTCTGAACAGTATGATCTAGCTTGCTTTAATTAATTAACCCTTCAAAAGTTGCAGCATTGAACATACAGTTGAGAGAGCAATTAATGCCTACAACAAATTATGTCAACATTCTGTTATGTTTTATTCATATACAACTTCATATAATGTAATTAGAGACTAAGGGCTTCTAATTCTGCCGTTATTTACACCCTGAACATTGTACACTTCATTGACTAATGTGAACCAAAAAATGAAGATATAAGATTTTCTTATTTCAATCACCTGAAGCTGATGTTCTGCTGCCTACAGCTTGTATGTACATATAGGAGGAAGTGTCAGACACCCTGTGGCATGCTGTGGCATTTTGAATAAAAATCAGCAAAAACACAAGAAAGGTTAACTTGCCATGAAATAGAAACACACCAATCTTTATAAACTGGAAATAATCAAAGGAAAAAGATGAGCGAAAATTAAGAGCTTCTCATTTTTACATTGGAATTATGACACGCAATTCAGATTTGCAGTTTTACTTAACCTTGTGATCTTTACCATTTGAATCCAGACACTAGACTGTTTCATACACTTTCTAATTAAGTAGCCGAAACAGAGGTTTCAGCTGACAGCTTCACATATTTTGCAATCCTTTTAACTAGTGCTGATAATTAATGTTTGGTAATAGTCATAATTAGTATAGATATTACAGCACCTCCTGTGAGCTTCATCCAAAATCTCCATTACAGGAAGAACTGTAACAGTACAGTGTCAGATCCAACCCTTTTCCAAGGGCTTGGAGGATAACTGGTCAAGATCTTTTGAGCAAATAAGTAGTATTTCTGTGATGAAGAATACATTTATTAAATGTATTAAATGATTTGCCAAAGATCACACTGTTAACTCACATATTCTTCTTGATCACTTAGGTGAAAAATGGCATGTTTAACAAAGTTCTTGAGTTCAAGTCATATTTGTGAAACTCTCTAACTATCAACATGAACAATCCTGACTTTGTCTGCATTTGCATTTCTATTTTTTATGGGTCTTGGTAAGTATGGTAAGTGAGCATTAGCCAATCAACACAGTGTATTATAAGGCTTTATTTTAGAGGAAAACAGTACAACATATATTGTACATTATAAATTAGTCTAAATTTTATATGTTAATTTAGTTTGTATAGTATTATATCATTAAAGACATTTAAGAACCTTTAAACTCACATATGCTTGTTTTTAATCCTAATTGTGATATGGATTGAGATACACTTTTATCTAGTTCAATGTTTAACATGCATTTGATTACCATTGCCTTATTGAGAACCTTTTTAAGCCAGTGATTATCTTTTCTGAAGCTGTACCTGTCTAGTGTGTCCCTGGTTCATAAAGAGAGCCTTCTATCACTATGGTAAATCATGCAATCTATAACATTTCTGCGATGATTTTTTCCTGTATTCAAGATGTTACTAACTCTGAGTTCAACCAAGTTCCAAGAATTCTTCTCATACATTAACACTGGAGGGACTGCAGATTCTTAGTATAAATTACATGGGGATTCACAAATCTTTCCTCCAACAAGAACAGCATTGAAAGCAGAAGGGTGGGCAGTGTGACAATCTCTAGTATAAATACTATAGTGTCTTCACAAGAAAAGGTCCTGAGCTGCTTTGGGACACTACCAAAGCATTACAAGTGGACGCATTAAGAGGAAAGAAAGGAAAAGGGATTACTAACCATAAGAGTTAAAAACGGAGCAGATGAGCAACTCCAAAACCAATTATCTATGAAATCTGTAAACTGTGGAACGGTCAAAGGCTTATCTCTTACAATGTTCTACTTTAATTTGGATACTCTGGTATCTAATAAAAGGCAATTGAAACTGAGGTCTGTCCTTTAATTAGAACTTTTATGGTATGTTGCTCTGGTATAGATTGTGTGGTGTCTACTAACTGCAACTCATGCAACACCCTTTCCCTTGGCAGGTGTAACACTTGCTTCTCTCTCCTGTACCCAGCAGGCTAGTTACAAGGCCAAAGTGTCTTTGAAATGTGTGCTTTCTTTTATATATGATTGATCTTACCTAATGGATTAAAAAATTATCTGGAGTCAGGATAGGGACAGTCAAGATGGACAGATGTTCATAAGCTCATATATGGACTATTCACAGAAACCATGCTATCTTAACAAGCTGGGTTATCTCCCAGAAAAAGTAGGCATAGTTAAGGATTGCTTTTAACTCTGATCAGTGGTATAGTATCTCACTTAGACTTTAATAATATATTACAAGTAATATATGTAATATATTTAATAATATATTACAAGTCAATTTATGCTTAGCAGTATTCTTGTACTATTCTAGTATTGAAGATAGAAATATCAAATACAGGATCTCTGAAAATTATCTTTGCAGCATGCAGGTTGTTTCTCATACTATTCTACAAAGCTGATTCTCAGTAAATAACTCAGTCCTAAAACTGAGTTATATTATTTTCCTGTCCAGGAGAATCCCACCCTCTCCCATTAAAATTACTTGCGGTTCTCTGTGGTTAATATTGGAAATTATTATATCAAAAGCTGCTATAAGAGCTTTTACTGGGTACTTGGTAAGTGTTCTTTTGAAAATGATGTCATACACGTCTCAAAGAAATAATTGAAAGTAAAGAATAAAAAATCTGGTAAGAATACTGAGGCAAACATAATGTCCTGTAAATAAACACATGAAAAAACCTAACTTTACTGTAGAATCTTGTATTTTTTGCCTCCATGTGTTCAACTCTTTCATATTTTTTTCAAGATGATTAGTAATCTGATTTTTCTACCAAATTCAAATTAAATTCCCTCCCTACCTTCTGTTGAACAGGACTTCATCTTTGCAGTGACTTTCAAAGCCACAGGATAGACCTAAAGTAATTGAGATTTCTGGTTCTGCTGTTCAAATGAGAGAAAAAAAATTCTGCTGTGCTTTGAACTCTAACTTGGGGTATATGTCCTTTCTGCTCCATAAGTCAACAACCTGGAATTCTGTGATTTGAACTGTATTTCCAAATCTCACTGACTATCCAATATTATGTAAATAATTTTATAAAGAACAAGGACCGCTACACAAAAAAAAGAAAAACAGAAACTTAATTCTTTGATTGATTGCATTTCCTGGATCTCCAGAGGGCTTGATAGGAGTTCCTGAGAGGTTTTAAAGAGTAGCTAAAATCAGAGACACCCCTCTACCTAATAGCGTGGATCACAGCAGCAAATCCATGACTTGAAAGTGTTTCTTCTTGTTCTCATTCAGTTCCACACTGTTCACCTTGTTTTTCAGATTTATTGCAGTTTGGTGAATAAAACTGGACCACAATAATGAAGTTTTTCTAATGCAGACTGTATTGGCTGTTGACTGTAGGGTCAGGCTGTATTTCTATTTCTACAGATATATCTTTTTTTGATAACAGAATTTCTTTATTGATGTGTATTCACATTTTGATCCAGTATATCTCCCAGACTTTCTGGTATGAATTTTGCCCTCTTTCACCTTTAGTAAAAAATTGCAAACTAAATGGCAGCATCTCTTCCCAACAACTTTATTGTTTTTTTGTTAAAAAACACTACTTATATAATTCTAACATGTCATAAAATCAGGGTGGACTTTCCTTTGTAAATCCCACAGCTAAATGATAAGGCAGTATAAGAACCTTGCTTAATAATTTTAATAATGCTGTAATGGTTTCCTCTGCATTTCTGTTTCTTTAGTAAAAATTTTAATAGCATTTGTTTTCCACAGAGCTAAACAAAACAGGTGAAAGTTTCTCTATTCACAACCTCAGAATTCTTTCAATAGTTTCTTGTTGGACAGTGATGACAACCTGTGACATGTTTGATTCTTTACAAAGATTCATTATCCTGAAATTAATTCAAACGGTCCCCAGCCATCAGGAGTTTGTAATATGAGCCTAAGAGTTGAGGAAATAAAGGAAATATGATATATAAATGATAAATTTATCAGATTCACACAAATGTAGCCACAACATACCATTTACTTACCTTGTTTATAGAACTTATGAGACAGAACATTTTTAACCTAACATCTGAAGGTGATTAATGCAGTGACACAGCAGAATCTTAGAAGGAGTTGCTCCAGTGTATCAGTTGTATCATGGAAGAAAGCACACAGATATCGAAGGAAAACTGGCTTGATGGGTGATGCAGGCTGGCATTTCCTAGCACATTCAACTTGATGACTCAGTGGCAAATAAAAGATGGGAGATAGGATGGGTTTATAATTAAGGGCCTTAAAAGAGCAGACTAGTAGTTTATAATGACATATTTGAATGTATCATTTGTTTCTTCTGAATACTAATGGAACTTCTAAATTTGCTTTCTACAAACAACTGAACCAGTGCAACTCCATTCTCCAAATGTTTGCGGGATGCAAACAAATGTTGCAAGTATGGCCAAAGCAAATTTATTGAGAAGTGTGTGTTGCATAGAAATTTGCTGTACTACGCTCTTGATTTGAACCTGTACTTTGAGTGTCTCTTTGAGTGAATCTCTTGCAATTTTATAGTTATTTCCTTGCTCTGCAGACTATTTTTCTCCTAAAGTGAAGTAAGGAATAGTAGGCTCTGGATCACCTCATATTTTGTCACCTTCTTGCTGCAGCCCTAAAGCATTTATACCTTACAATCTATTCCTTTTAGGATGCTTCAAAGTAAATATTCTTTCTGTATCATCTTCTCCAGTGTAACCCAGTTCAATACAGAGATTCAGATTTCTTTCTACTAGTGTTCATATCTGAGCTTTTGGACTTTTCAATGGTAAATCAAATGTGGAAACAGGCACTTGTATATTAAGGGCTGGTGTTAGATGTGGAAGACAGGATATTCTAGGTTATCTCAAAGAGTATATGGCCAATTGAACTAAGTCTCTAATCAACACAGACAATGAAGGATAGTGACTGATTAAAGCCGCCCTAAGACAAACACCTGTCCACTCAGCTGACTTGCTGTTTAGACTTACTCTTCCTACATCTGCAACAGCCCCCTCCTGCCCTCCTTCAACCTCCCTTCCCACACTCTTGGCCCTTTCAGTGCCAAAGCCCTCAGGCAGCAGGCAGAGGTAGGTACCCCTTTTACCCTCAGAGTCCCCTTTTCTGCCATCCAGCCCCTCCAGCACCCTTACTTATGGCAGGTATTTCTTCCTGGTTTTCTCACTTATATAAAACTGACAATCTAGAAGAAGATTGCTGTGTTTATATTATTGGGATAATTACAATGGTGTAAGAAATCCTGATAGATAAAAGGATGTCTGAGAAATGTTTTGTGAAATGCATGAAAAACACAAGTAGCATTTCCAATGCATTTAGCATTCCTTAAGGTGATTGATAATCTGATTTCCGCTCCCCCCCCAAATCAAAATCAAATCTCCCTCCTTCTGTCAAACAGAACTTAATCTTTACAGTGACTTTCAAAGCTGCGGGGTAGTATTTGTAAATGAATTTCCTTGTTACATGATAAAAATTACACTGCAGTTCTAAAACCTAATTTAGGGTGTCTGGACTTTCAGCTCCATAAATCATTAACATGTCCTTCAGCTGAAGTGTGCTCACCACTTCTCACAGGCTGTAATATATTGCATAACTATATAAAATATAAGGTGCAGTAACAGACTCCTAAAAATAAAATTCAAGACAGAGCTTATATATACATATAAAATCCATTTTATTGGGATAATACTATGTTATAAAACTTGAATTAAAATGACTTATGCTTTCAGATCATCTTTAGAGGTTGAGTTCAGTTCGCATGAAAGAATTTTTTGAACTTATACAAATACCACAATATATGAAAACGCATCTTTGAAATTGCTTTAACTCTTGCTGATTACAAAGTCTTATTGTCCTTTGTCTACTACACTATTACATTTCAAAACAGGTGCAACAGACCTAAAAGTACTGATCATTTATCATGATTTATAAATTCTTATATCCTTCTACAGGATTTCCCTCCCTTTGGAGAAGTCCTTTTCCTCAGTGCCTTACCATTGAGGCATCAAGACACTGATGACCAATTCCAGTGTTGTGTATCTGGGTAAAGAATGGGTATTGTGCAAGGTGCACAGTAGTGAGATGGCTGAAACTCATAATCTGTCTATCTAACGAAACATGTTTCTTCTTAAAGATGTGCTTCATTCTCAGCTCCTCATTGGTTTGTGCAATGTAAGTTTTAGAAATAATGGGAAGTCCTGGCTTGCAGTCTCAAAACTGGGTTCAATATCTGGTTTTGTTCACTACTCCTTACCTACAGCAACTATTTCTTTGTTCTCATCTTTATCCTTCCATGCTACAGTCTATCTTTCACTGTTTCTTTTACTCCTTGTTATTCCTAGCTTAGTGCTTTTTTCCTTTTGATACATTTTTGTGAGACTGCTGCAATCACTTGCATTAATTTTTATGTGTTTGTAAGTATTTGTGCCCAAAAGATGACTAAAAGTTAAGTTCTGCAGGTACAAACTTGCAGTTCTAAACTGTGAACAGAATTCATCTGCATGGGACCCTGCAATTTCATAGGTGAAGATTATCTCTGCTGTTATTTGGAGCAATGCCTGAGTGCATTTGGAATACGTTCAGGGTCTAAAATGAGAACACGTATCTTCAAATTGGATAAAAACTAGTCAGTAAGCTTTGAGATGTATGCCAGATGGAGGAATCACAATGGTTGGGGGGCAATATGTATTTAATGTAGCAATAAAAAGTGGTAAAGAAATTGGTACACCTGCAAAATGCAGATACCATCAAGCTAATGCCAGCTGAGCCTTGTACAGTACAGGCACACCAGGCCAAGGATCACTCCAGAGTGATAAGCCCCATGAAGATGTGCATGGCTTATTAACTCACCAAATACTGTTATGTCAAATCTAGAGGCTATTTAGACTCTCTGCATGCCGCTATGGCATGTGCAAACACTGGGATCTCTGCAGTCCAGTGCAGTATAGACATGCCCAATGCACATTTAGACTGCTTCTGTTTATACTCTTTCTCTAGCAGTATTCTTTCACATAAGTAAATACTACCTTGCTTCTTTGGTAGCCATGTAATGGCTTGTCACAACTCCAAAACTGAATTCTACTACAAGATCCAAATCCAAGCATACATTTTGGGAAGCTATAGTCTATGAAATGTACCTAAAAATGGAAGGAATTTAAAACTACTGCTCTGATATAAGAGAAAGCCTTCTATTTTAAATAAGTATTTGCAGGGAGACTGAAAGAAGACTATCTACTGCTATTTGTTATATTGTCTAACTGCAAAATCACTATGCTTAGAGTAGATGCCTCTTCAAGACAGTGAGTTACTTATTTTTTTCTACTTGAAACACCTGTATTTCAATAGTCTGCAAATAAAAATTTTCCTATATACTCTGTTCTCAGTTAATCTCCCTGTCCCCGTCTGCTGTTACTTCTAGGTGCTGAGGCAAGAATGGAATGTAATGTAATTTAGGTATTTAAATTCCCTTTGCAGTCAATGGAGGGAGATGAGCACTTTAGAAGGGCATTCCATCCCATTCCCAAAATCAGAATCCCACTCTGCAATTCAGAGACATAGGATGGGGTTCCCTTGATGAGAAGTTGGGATCTATGTTGTACATTGAATCATAGAATCCCATGCCCACAACTAGTGTAGTTGTCTAAATTTTTTGCATTGTCTGTGGTAAAAAAATGATACTTCCATTCACTCCAAAGTAGATTCCAAACAGGTCAGATGAGCTGGCTGTTAAAGATACCTTTCCTCTCACTTGACTGTTAAGGAAGATGCTGGGCACCTGCCTTAGGTGTAAAAGTTGAAGATACCTAACATTTCCTATCTTGATTACTGTGATTTCTTGATCACTTAACTGAGCTTAACCTCCTATCCTTGACATTTCATCTAATCTAAATCCAAAATGTAGGTGAGATGAATCCAGTCTTGTGTGCTTCCCCATCCATGCCTCATATTTGCAGATGCTTATCTCTTTAATCACTTGCATCTAATTCCTGTTGAGCACCTCTTTCATTCCTACATTGAAACTCTATGCTCATATTAAAAGTTCCAGAAATATAGGTGTTTCCAATATTTAGATAACAGCCTAACTTCTAGCTATGAATGTAGATTACAAAGTACTTTACACGAGGATGTCTCCCCTTTCTTTGTACCTAAAGGTTCTAGCAGCCGGTTGTGCTTCATCCTCCCTCCCCCAAAGAGAACATGTTTTCACATCCTTTTCACACCTTTCCATTAGACAGAAAGCATGTCCTCCTGAAATACTTGTGTGATGTATGTGTTCCTTCTGAATTGTATAGCACTGGAGAAAAAAATCACGGTTTTCTTTCCTCTCCCTTAGATGGTGTTAATTAATGAATGTCACATGGTTCTCCAATGTGGCTGACATCATTACTGTCTGTTTTGGTTCCCTTGTAATGTTTATATAGTCTGTAAACAATGAAATCAAATCCAGCACATCCAGTAATGGATCACCTAATGTAAGGGGGGAAGTGTGTTTGGAGGCAGAGGGAGAAGATGTGTTTTATTGCAGCTGCTCTGTTTTATATTACAGCCCCATCTGCCTATGCTGGACCTTTGGATGACATCCGACAGTGCAAGCTAAAACAATGATCATTCTGAAAACACTTCAACAGATCAGCTAAATAATCAGAACCAAACCAGATGGTGCTGTGAAAAACAAGTATCTTTTTCTCTACCAGTTTATGAATAACTACTCTTATAATGATGACAAAAATGGCTTCTAATATTACAAAAGCTTTGTATGCAAACTCTCCCACTGCTGGGTGAGGGAATGGGTCACTTTCCCTTTTTATAGAATTAAATATGGTTTGTTTAGTCTGTCTTTGTTAAGTCACTTTTCCAGGAGATAATATTTTCAGTATAAGATAATAATGTCAATATTAGGAAAGATGTTTTTATTTAAAATCACCTATGTAGAAGCACACTCTGCATGTACACATACGTACATCTGCTACTGTGATTACTAACAAAGATTTTTTCACTTTGTGTATATACAAACTGCTACAGTGTTTATATTCTGAGATATAAATATTTCAGATTCTTTGTATAGAGGGTTTAATTGACCTCCCAGTGCAAATTAGTGAAGTCAGTGAGTTTCCCCAAGTGTATAGCAACTACAGAACCACCTGTGCTAAGTAACTGCGGGTTGATTTACTGGGGTTTTATATTTCTATTCTATTTCTTGTACTTCATAAATTTTGGATTTTGCTATTCTCCCTACCTTTATTATCTATCAGTTTCTCATAAATATAGAAAAGTGGTAATTATTTAGCACCAAATATGTTTAGTCCATTTTATGTGGTAATTATATATAAAGTTAGTACATTCTCTGCAATCTAAAACAATGGGAGAGAAATTTTTCCAAATTCTTCTTGATAGATCAGTCCACTAAATATTCCCCTAAATATATAAATAAATAACTCCTCACGCTTATTTACTGTCAAGTGACAGAAAACTTGGCAAAGTTGAGTTATGAGATATAGTTTGATCATTTTGGAGTATTATTACTTTTAGACTTAACAATTTGGCAGTGCTAAAATATGATGATCATTTCCAGCCTTCTTGCCAGGAGTTCAAGGCAGGTATGAAATTTAAGGCCTAATTTTGTTCTGCCCTGATACTGGCATAAATCAGGAAGAGTGCTATTTCGTTCTGTGGAGATACATCAATGTAAAATTAGATGTTGGTACTGACATCAACCACTGCTTCAAAAACACTAGCAATAATACTGCTTTATTATTATTGTTGCACTTGATACTGGTATTTTGATATTCCCCAAAAAGGCAATGACAGGATCAACATACTACTGTACAAACCGTGTACTGGCAGCATACCATTATCCTAATGTTTTGGAAAATATACTGTCACCTGGCAGTAATGCTTTGGTTATCTGTCTCACCAGTCTGCAATTCCAGTTCTGCAGGACTGTTCATGAGTAGTACATTACCTGAATAGACAACTCTTTAACAAGATCAAGAACCTAATTTATGATCAGCTACCACATGAGAACATAAAAAAGAAGGGGGGGGAACAGGCAAATATGGGAGCAAAGTGACCTTGTACAGTTTGGTTGTGAGAATGACTTGGTCATTCTGAATAATTGAAGATTTCTGATGTAAATAAAACATTATCAGCAGTCTCCATCTGCCTTCTACTTCTTTACTAATTACTAGAAGGGAAAGCGTGTGTGACAAGGTTTTGGGGTTTTTTTAATCAATGGAAAAAGAAGGTTTTTCTGTCTTCTACTTTGTCCAATTGCTGAGATATGTTAGTCCAGTGTATTAGCTCTCTTCCTTGCTAAAAGGTGGCAAGAGTAATGTCTTTTGTGTTTTACTGTTGTATTTTTGATTTTCTTTCTTCAATCTTCCCTCCTTCAGCGGGCTGGAAGATCTTTACTGTTATTCTGGCCTTTGCATGCAATACTGTGAACAGATTGGTGTTGTCAGGGAATTACATCCAATCTGTGTTGAGCTTTGAAGAGGAATTGTTTATGATTAGGTGATTTACACTTGAAGTGAGCAGAAGATGGCAAGGACTATAATTAGAAGGAGGGAAATTTATCTCCCAACAGCATGTTCCTCCCTCTGAGCAGAGCCCTAGAGTCAAAAAAGGGCAGATGTAAACACACTTCTCCTCCAAGCTGGCTGATTCTGCACCTGGGTTTGATTGAGTCTGGGTTATTGCTGCCAGGAACAACAGTTGGACTTCAGCCTGGTTAGGAAAGGCAAATTCTGTCACCGCTCTCTTCTTTGCTTAGCTTATCTACTGTGTTTTCTAAAACATTTTGTTGAAGCACATCTGCCTCCTCTGACCCAGCTGGCCAACTGTGCATGAACAAGCTGCAGTACATTACCTGCTCTTGGTTTTGAGCTGTCACAGGTCACTTGAAGAGCTGAAAGGGAATCAGAAGGCCCCAGAGTAACCATGCTAAATAACATCTGTCTGAAGCTGAACAAAGAGACATTGTCAATGCCTCAACTCTCTTCCTTAAATCTGTGTAGCTGTATCCCACCCCTGTTCTTCTGCCTGTGTCTGTGCCTGTGCATCAGGGATGGGCCTCTGCCAAAGTGGATGTGGAGGTCCCCAGTAAGGAACAGTGGCTATAACCTATTTTATAGGTATTACCCCTATGTTTAGCACCCTAGTAAGTGTGTTGGGTGACATGAAAACGGGGTCAGGATTCCTATTTCCAGGCTCTAAGTCCTATATTAGCTTGCTATCTGACTGCCTTATTAACATCTTTGGTTACTCTTTGGGTGTCTTTGGAGCAAAGTGTCTGGGTTTCTGGAGCTGGCTTCTTTGTACAGCAATATCACTCAGCTCCCATGGTCTACTCTACCACTTCCAAGAGTCTCCTAGAGAGGAAAAAAAAGCAGAAAAGAGGTTTTGATCAGGAATATATCCAGTAATTCAACTCAACTGCATTTCTTTCTGGAGCAGTCCAATTAATCCACAGATTATTTCTATTGTTCATTTTAAAAGTCTGTATAACAATTTGTAAAGTTCAGAATTTAGTTCAGCTAAAGTTTTGAAGTGATAAAGTTGTCTTTTGACTGTAAAATCACCTCCAGCTGAATGTATTTTTTTTGTTGAACAGGAAAGTAAAGAATAAGTGGTAAATAAGAAGGTTTTCCTATGGACACAAGTTGTTTTGTTTTGTTTTTCCTATACAGTAAGATCTTTCTTGTTGAGCTTTTTTCCTTCTCCTGCACTCCAGTCTTGAGAGAAATCTTTTAAGCATACTAAAAGATACTTCAGAATTAAGAGAAGGATGTATGCTGCCAGAATAAAACACCATATCTAAACAATCCCAGCCAACCCACAATACTTCTAGTCTATATGATTTCCCAGCCAAGCCAAATCTACTGCCATCCAAGAAGCTGTTAAGAAAAAAGGGGTAAAAGTTCACGGCAATTTGCTTTTAATGTAATCACTTTCTATACATCTGGTAAACATTTTTTTTACAAATGTTTTTCTTGCAGCTGGTTTTTAACCATTTTTTTCCAGTGTCCCCCCTGCCCCCATTTCTCATAGAACAGAGATATTATAATTAGTTTCTAAATCTCATAAAGGATTTTCTGCAGGACACATTATAGCTCTAAAAAGAGACTGATTATATTCCATTGTGAACTCTTCGAGAGCACAGCACAACCATTTACGGTGTCTTCAGCCTCCCCAGTGCTCTGCAGTAGGAAAGAGCTCCTGGGAGTTAGCTGACCTCTGTATGTGACCAGTAGTTCTAGTCCAGGAGTGCTGTTAGTGCTTACTGAGCCTGAAGAAACAAAAGAAATGGTTTTACAGAGACTACCAGATTCAATAAAGCAGGAAAGGACAGGTTATTTATTAAATATATACCTTTAGGAAAGGTTGCTGATATACTTTTTATGTAATGGGAAGATAGAGACTGAAAAAGGAAGAAATACAGTTAATATAGTGACAAGTCAACAAGGATTGAACAAAAATAGTCTATACCTCAGGAACACAGGTGAAGAGAAAATAGAGGGGAAGAAATTGCAGAATTATTTCAGCAAAGATTGCACCGAGGACTCAAATTAATTGTCCAAATACCACCACTGGTTAAAAAAAAAATCCAGAGATTTCAAAGTGTAAGATTGTGCTGTGGAAAAAATATATATAACACTATATAAGAATAGAAATCATGGTAATGATAAAGTAGCTAGAAGTTTGAAAAAAATCAGTCTTTCATAAAATCCTCCAAAACCCGATTTTTTTACAGTATCTATGGCATCTGAGCATTGAAACAGGTTTCAAAGACTTTTCATGTCCAATAACGAAAGTAGATTTCAAGAGAAAGAACATACCAGTTCTTCTGACAGTAATTTATATGCTACATTGCTTTTCCTACTCAATTAAGTGGCCGAAACAAGTCAGCAAGGGCATCAATTTCATGAGCCTTAAACTTAGAATTTTGCTACCAGCAAAATTGGCTTAAGCAGCCTGACTTTCATATCCTCCTATTTTAAGATTAAGAAACAAGCAGAACTTTTCAAAGGACAAAGCCAGAGTTTTTCAAGATATGTAAGGAAAGGGATTTCAGAAGTACTACATGCTTAGCTTCCACTTAATGCCCACCTGCCTCTTTATATCACTGCATTTGAAATTCTAGTGTCTAGTAACTTCCTGACAGAATGTTTTTCTTCCTCTTGGTACATAGTGCAATGTTCCAAGGATAAGATAAGAACTTTGATTTTAATTTTTTAATTATTTCCTTTTTTGACTGATACCAAATATCTGAGTCCTCCGAGCTCTAAGGGACTTTTTGGATGAAGGATGAACAAGCTGAAAATACAATAGAGCTGCAGGCAAAACCTGAAATAATGCAGAGTGAGAAGTCCAGAATGTCACCAGAGTGTTTTAATTTTTTTATGGTTGCTATTTGATGCTCATGAGCATTCTGGCTCCAGATGATTTGTACTGCACTGCAGGACACACAGTAAACATGTTAGTACTTGAGCTACTAATTGCTCTATACTTTAGTGTGAAAATTATTTCTCTGATATTAAATTCAGTTCTGTAGAAGTGAATTTTTAAATGTGATGCATGGATGCAGCCATGATTTAAATGGTGTCTAGACCCCCACTGCAGGTACCGCACCCTGCTGTCCCATCCTCCCCAGAGCCCAGGCTGTGCCCCATGTCCCCAGCCACAGCAGGCTGCCTGCTCCATGGGGAATCAGCCTGCAGCTGGCAGAGACACAGTACCCGCAGCCTTTCTGGCTTTAGGGCTGCTCTGCCCCTCTCTCCCGCCACAGTGCTGGCACCATTTTGACTCCCAATACAGCACCAGAGATTGTCTCTGGAGCCAGAAGTTGCCAGGATGTGCTGAGTGGACTGAGTGATGCCAGCACCACAGCAGGGAAGATGGGACTAGCATGAAAGCAAAACCCTTTGTGGTCTGCCCCACAAATCTGTGCTTGGCATTTTATATTCAGCATCCAAATGCCTGGTGAATCACAGGTCACATTCATTAATTTAGGCTTCACTTCAGCTAGCTGATTAAACGTATAAAACAAATGAACATTCCCCTTGATTTCAATTAGATCATTCAATTTAAACCTAGGAAAATGCTAAGCTTTGCTGAACTAGGACCATTGCTGTTCCGTACTAAAATCTTACTTTATTTGAAGGGACAAAAATGGATAGAGAAGCCTGTCTACTATAACCTACAAGTGTTTGTTGTCTGTAGGCTACAAACACAACCTAAGCTGCTAAAATGACAAAATCAAATGTAGCATTTGTGGGATAAGACACTCAGCTGGCTTCTGATTCACTGTAACTCTTCCCCTGGTTGTTGAGGCAAAATCACACTTGCCAAAATGAAAAACTAGTGGTCATTCTGGGTGTGTCATCCATCTGTGGATGATCCTTTGGAAGTACTTGATTTGGCATTTGTCAGTATCCTCAGCTGTGGACCACTCACAGCTGCCAAAGACTTACAGTTGGACGCTTCACATTCTGCTGTTCTGAAATTCAACACATCTCAAACTGACCAACCAAAGGTAGCAGCCTCCTGACTTCAGTGGCTCCATCTTGGACTCAGATGCCCACGTGTGAATGGAGAGTCTGACATTTGGTTCATTTGTATGGTTGCCATAAGAATAGATTCATCAGTGCTTTTGGAGTGCATGCTATACTGCTGAGCACCATAGAAATGCCTGTAGATAAATTTTTTTAAAAGTAATTGTCATCATTCTCTTCAGATGTGCTCTGAAAGCTCTTAAAAGCCCTCTCTGACCCTTTTGTATTCAGTCATTTGTCTTGCAAAATCAGCTGCTTAGTGTGTGCTTGTGTAGTGCTATAAAGGATTGTGATGAAGTGAAGGCTGAAGCTCTAACTTTAAAGAATTAAAGAACAGGTATTATGTTCTGGTTTTCTTTCAGGACTGAAACTGAAATTAGACAGGTGAGATTGGAATCAAAAATGGTTATAAAGAAGGTGCAGTGAAACATAGAAAGAAATTTGTTTTAAACTGACTAATAAGAAATATAATGATCTATTATATATGGACACAAAAATATCAGAGGGCTGGAACACCTCTCCTGTGAAGAAAGGCTGAGTTGAGGTTGTTCAGCCTGGAGGAGCGAAGGCTCTGGACAGACCTTATTGTGGCCTTTCAGTATAGAAAGGGGGCTTATAAGAAAAATTGAGGAAGACATTTTACCAACACCTGTGGTGACAGCCAAGGGGTAAAAGTTTTAAACTGAAAGAGGATAGATTTAGGTTGGACATAAGGAAGAAATTTCTTTACAATGAGGGTGGTGAGAGACTGGAACAGGTTGCCCAGACAAGTTGTGAATGCCCCAGGTCAGGTTGCATGGGACTTTGAGCAACCTCATCTAGTGGCAGGTGTCCCTGCCCCCAACAGGGGGCTGGAACTAGATGAGCTTTAAAGGTCCCTTCCAAACCAAACCATTCTATGACTTCATGATTATGAATCTATCAATGACAGAATCTACATGATGAGCAGAAAGGACCAGTAAGACCATGAAATGACTCAGCAAAAAGGGGAGTTCAACTCACAATCAGAATCCATGTTAATAAGACAAGGCAGGAATGCTACTTGCCTAGGTAATAGCTGGATAGACAGCACCCTGGAAGCTAGATATGCTGGCTAACAAAAGATAGTTAAATGGAAATTGTTTGTGATGATGTTGCATATGTGCTGCTGAAGACTACAAGCTCGGAACAGATACAGCGTCTCCCTTCTGTGCATTGAGGAACTCCATAATAAGGGCTATTTCTCACAAGGAATGCTGAATTCTTGAATACAGCTGGGAAACAAGAGAGTACACTTAATAACTAAATCCACATCTCAGTGCAATGGTCTTTGCAACAACAAGCTAAATCTTTACAAAAGGAGTGCAATAGTAACAATAAACAATATCAATGCAAAAATATGAATAACAGCAAAAAATAATGAATGGAAGCAAAATTTTTAAGAAAACAAATAAAACTAGCATAGCACTTTGAAATAACAACCTCTCCAGTTAGAAAAAAACCCCAACAGGCCTTATTTTCTAGAAGTTGCTGACTGCACTGTTATCTACTTGAAATTATCACTTGTATCAGCATGATGTCTGGCTAAATCTAATGAGTTTTATTTGGAAGTGTAGGTTGGAAAAAATTAAGAACTTTCATGTGAAAAATTGAATAATTACGTATGTAAATATATGAAACTCTAACTATATGAAGGGTACCCTGTGCCAGAGGCTTCACAGTGATAATGTATGTTTGAATAGCTACAGGTGTGTCTTCAGCACCCACATCACCCAGAAAAAATGCTGTTCTTAACCAAATATATTCTGGAGGATCTGAATCAGTCATCAGAAGTTTTTCCAGTTAGTTGGTTGGTTGGGTTTTTCTCCCCCATTCCAAAGGAAGCAAGACATAAATGAGATTCCCATGGAACAGGTAAATCACCCATGACCCTAAACTTACTACAGGAACAAATTAATGAAATATACCTCTTTGCATGCTATTAATAATTTTTGAGAAGCTTACTGATTCAGTGAGAAGAGTTCTTTAGTAAATAAAAGGTAAATAATATAAAGACACCTGCAAAAATTAATCTCTACTTGAATTTCTCTGTGCTTATGATGAAAAGAAAGACTGCCATTAATACAAGGCAACAACACATCTAAATGTTTCTCAGAAGCTCAACATGCAAGAACTCACATGAAAGAAAACACATGAAGACTAGTTTATATTCATTATTTATACTATAGAGTCACTATTAGTGCTCTTAACAAGGCTACATCTCAAAAACTGAAAGTGAAATAAGAAGCTATATTTCTCAGGAAGATTAAGGGAAATTATTTAAAAATTATAGTCATGCACCTGCTAGAATATGAAAACTTACAAATTGACAAAACTGTATGGATACAAAAAGTGACATTTTCCAATATCCAGCAAAAGAACATTAGATTCCTTAGAAGCTAAAGACATGATTATAGATAATTCCAGTGAATGAAAAATTGCCTTGGAATTGATGAATAATGTGCACAGCAGTATATTACACCTTTAACCCCTCTGTTAGCTCATGCAACTGATTGGACAGATCTGTAGTATACAACAATGTGATTTAATATTATTTCCCCTAGTTAGTTGAAAGCATAAATCAATTATGTACTCCCTAGTAAAACATGTTTAAAATATCATCTTTCTGTGCAGAATATGAATTTAGAGTTTGGAATTATATGCCTATCCTGCCTAAATTTATGTTGTTACATGTGTTTGCTCAGCTTTTCTTTACAATTATACCCCAACAAGAAAAACAATGGATATTTCTATATTGGATATTTTGTCTTTCATCTGAAGATTAAATTTAAGGTTGGGAGGACTTTAGCATACCACTCTCTTCTGACTTGTTAAGACAGTTTGTGCTTGTATTCTTTGGAAGCAAATACAGTGGCATGAAAGACATGCAGTCTGTATCAGAAAGTCTTCTTCAGTGCCATTATTTAGGTTTTATTGAAAGAAAAGTGAATACTATTCCAATTTGCAAGATCCATTTTGCTGAGATCATCTCCTATCTCCACTATATGCTAACCTAGAAAACTAGTGCTGCATCAAAACAACTGGAAATAAATACCTTGTTTTTCCAAATATATTGAATCCTCCAGTGTGTCAAATACCATTTGAAATTAACAAATGCGTCTAACTGTGAAATACATTAATTAGCACATCTTAAAAGGAGATTCTCACTTTTTCTGTCTTTGTAAGCTTTACCACTGATTCATTAGATGGTATCTCACCAAAAACTCAAAAATTTTCTAGATAATTCACAATTCATGACCCTCAGCTTCTCACCTAAATTAATTTGTGTCCTAAGAAAGGATTCAGAAAAGCCAAGATGTTGGTCATACAGCAAAATAAACTAGGCAGAGTTTAGACTTGGTAGAATTTCTTGGTCCCATCTGTCCCTCAGAGATGGGTAAGTACCTAACAACAAAGTAACTGAGCTCAGCTTTCAATTAAAAGCCATATCTTAGAATGAAACACTTTTAAAAGGACATTTCTTTCACACTTCTCAGGGGAAGAAATATTGCTCAGCACCTTCTTCTCTTCAATCTATAGTATGTCACAATAGTTAGTGGTATTTTTTTTAGCTGTAACAGTAGAAGAACAGAACGAAGACAATCACAGAATCACAGGATGGCTACAGTTGGAAAGACCTCTGGGTATCATCTCGTCCCTGCTCAAGTTCCCTGTTCGAAACAGGGATCCATGTCCAGTGGCATTTTGAACACCTCCAAAGATGGAAACTCTGTAATTTCTTTGGGCAACCTCTTCCAGAGTTTGACAATAAAAAAATATTTTCATTTTTTTAAGGGGAATTTCTTGTATTTCCTTTTGTGCCCATTCCTTTCTTCCTTTCAATGGATACCACCAAGAAGAGTCTGGCTCTATCCTTTTTTACTTCCTCCCATGAGGTATTGATCAGGTGTTTCCTGAGCTTCATCTTTTCCAGACTCAACAGTCCCAGCTCTCACAGCCTCTCCTCATACAAGAAATTCTCCAATTCCTTAGTCATCTTCATGGCCCTTTTCTGGGCTCACTCTAGTATGTCCCTGACTCTCTTGCACTGGGAACCCCAGGACTGGGCACAGCAGTCCAGGTGAGTCTCACAAGTGCTGAGTGGAGGCGATCACCTCTCCTGACCTGCTAACAATGTTGTTCTTAATGCAGCCTAGGATGGTGCTGGCCACCTTGGTGGCAAAGGCACATTGCTGGTTTTTGTTCAACTTTACAGCCAACTTTACAGGACTCCCAGGGGATTTTCCTCAAAGTTATTTTCCAGACAGACATCCCCCAGGATATTACTGGTCCATGGAGTAATTCCTCCACAGATACAGGGCTTTGTATTTCTGTTTCACTGAACTTTGTGACATTAGTCTTTGCTCACTTCTCCACCCTGTTCACTGATAGCACAACCATCTGGTGTATCAACCACTCCTCCTAGTTTTGTGTCATCACAAACTTGCTGAGATTATGCTCTGTCCCATCATCCAGATCACTAATGATGATGTTCAACAGTATTGCCCCCAGTATTGACCCCCGGGGTACACCACTAATGCACGGCCTCTGGCTGGACTTTGTGCCACTGACCACAGCCCTTTGAGCTCAGCAGTTCAGCCAGTTTTCAGTCCACCTCATTGTCCACTTACATAGGCTGTTCTTCACTCAGTTTGTCTATGTAGATGTTACTAGAGATGGTGTCATTCCAGTGAGACTGTAGCCCAGCAACTGCACACAGACCTGTAATTCCTCCTGTTTGCTCTCCGTGTTGCATGCATTAGGATACACAAACTTCAGATAGGCACCTAGTGGTGCTAATTTATTAGTAAAAATTAGGTCTACAATGTACAAGTAAATGAACACCTTTTTTTAAATTAGAGCATAGATGATACCAAGTGTTGTGTTTTAACACATAGAGAAGGAAGAGGCCAGGCTAAAACTGATGCTGATTTCCTACGCTTTTACAAGGGAAACATCAAGGTTAGATGTCACCATTCTAACCTTGGCCGCTCAGACTTCACCACCAAACCTCAGGTTGATTCTTATATCTTCTATAACAATTGGTGCTTATTGCATCCGCCTACAAACCTTGTCTTGCCAATACATCCAACACTGGCATGGAATGTGAGAAGCAAAGATTCAAAATTTCCCTCTGCTGGAAGTTTTGTGTTCCTCACTTCTCAGGAAAGCATCCTATGAATTCTGAGTCTTTCGCAGCCTGCTTTGTTAAGGCTATTCATGCACATGTAATAATTAATTTTTCATTGGTCTGGAAACCAAGTATAGGCCAGTAATGAGAGAAAGTGTATCCTAGTCACTTCCTGAATTTCTAGTTGAGTAATTTACTCAAAACAGAACAACTTTTAAAAGTGAGATTGCAAACATCCCATTCCTCCAGACCCCCATACTTTAACAGTACACTAACATTTACTGTAGAGTATTTTCCAAGCAAGCATTCTCAGAGGATGGAGTTGAATACTGAATGTCAATCTTGACATGATTCTCCAGTGCTCTAACCTTTCCAAGTAAAGGTTCTCAGCTACAGTTCATTACTTCATTGTATGGATCAAGTTCTTTAGATGAGATATATAGACTACAAATCCCCACTTGAAAGAGCACTTTGGTGGATGTAGGAAAGGTTTGAATTTGACTAAACTGTAGATTTATACATCAGAAGTATCAGCTGTACACTTGCTGCAACACTTGGTGCTTCAGATTAACACTTCTAGGATATGAACAAGAAAAATAGGAGCATAAATATTCTTCAACTTGTTTTATTTTATGTGAGCATAAAAATATAACTTACCCCGTGCATAGCTTCTGAATTTAATTCTGCATTTCCCATAGGAGAAGATCACAGTTCTGTTAAGTATTTCAATTCTTCTGAATCCGAATATTTCTATAACCTGACAGGGTAATGAGAGAGGTTTCACTGGAACTACACTAAAGACTAGTTTCTTTGCTGTGTTACTTGTTAGTTTCACACCAGAAAACTTTATCCTTTAACTCTATTCAGTAAAGAAAGGGGGATGGGCACTCTAAAACTTTCAATAAATTCCTGCAGAGATATGCTTAGAATTGGGCATCCAAAGTCACTAAGATTCTTCAGCATACAGCTTTTGCCTTTCAGGTGTCAAAGCAGGACACAAGTCTTCTAAAGACCATGTTAAATCTGTCAGTCTCATGTAGATGTCACAGATAGTGTGTCATTTCAAATGGCACTAGATGTCTACATTTGGACAATTGAGTTGAATGTAAGAGCTGAGATTCAATAATAGATTAAGATGTCTAAATTATGGTGTGAATTTGTCTAGAATCACATTACAGTATACAAAATCTACAGAGATATTCATTTGACCAGAGATTGTCTTCTGCTTCAGGTTGAAGTGAGTAGGAATGTAGACTCAGTGAACTTCATTGATTAGAATTCCACTTAGCTCTAATGTCCAACTCACATTCAGACTCCCACATGTAGGTGCTCTTGCGTTGCTGAAAGTAATGCCAGTAATCTGGGAAGAGCCATGATTTTCAACAAATAAAGATAATGATTTTCCACAAGTTTCATTTA
This sequence comes from Phalacrocorax aristotelis, assembly GCF_949628215.1. NCBI lineage: Eukaryota > Metazoa > Chordata > Aves > Suliformes > Phalacrocoracidae > Phalacrocorax > Phalacrocorax aristotelis. Next base: position 54,167,028 of record NC_134278.1, read on the forward strand.
AGTACTTTTCTAGAACAGAAATTTTTGCAATCCCAAGAAGAATAATAAGCCTGAAGGTGTGACTAGAAAAGGCTTCCAGAACAACAGCTTAAGTGCTAATAAGTGGCTACAACACTTGGAGTATGTCTCAAGGCTGACATGCAAATGCATGGAAAACTACAAAATAAAAGACAACTTTTGGCACAGAATACAGATGTTAACCTCATTTTCTTTTTTTCCACTAGCAATATTTCTGCCATTACATGCATTTTGGGAAGGGTAAGGATGTAAACATTCCTTTCCTGTTTCTACTTATTCAGAATGGTAGCCTAAAGTGTAATAATCCTTCCCTAGCTAGTTGAAATTAGTTGTACAGTGAATACAAGGTGATCTCCCTCAATATCTTGTGATTCTCTGCATTGACTGTTTGGAGTTTTTCTTCCTGAATAGCACACCACTATGAAAAATTTAACTGAAAAGTTCTTAATTTGCGAAAAAAACCCAGAAACTAAAGCTATGGGAAGAAAGGAAATAATTTTAAATTCAGAATTTCAAAAAAGAGGCACGGAATGTTTAATTATCTCCTCCAAATTTAGTTAATTACATGACCTGCAAATTCCAGGTTTTTGAAGCTACTGTAAGTTACATATTTTTCTCTATTAGCTCAAGAGCAAGAAACATGCATACTACGCTTATGACAATTTGGTAGTTTATGATGACCTTGTTCTGCATTTTCATCTTCCAACTGTTTAATTATATGAAAACAGTCCTGAAATTAGTATCTAAGAAGAATGATGGTCTTCCCAAAGACAAGACTGTCACATGATTAAAATAAATTAGATTCAGCAACATCACCAAACTGAAATCTGTCATGGAAAACCAGCTATAGTTTAGCTAATTCCTGCCATTCTTAAAGACAAAGTTCTCTATTTTAAATCACTCTGGAACAGAATGAACTTTTAGTGAAGTTTGCTTTAAAGAATAAAGTAACAAAACATGAAATTAATACAGTACTCTACCATAATAACAGACAAGCCAAAAGTCTGAAGCAGTAAGAACATACGACTATACTTTAGAACATTCATTTATTCTGAATTAGGCAAAGGGAATCTCACCTGGATTCAAAATTACCCAGTCTTTAAAGCCAGTCAAAGACCTTCCTAGTGTGCTAAACAGGATGGAGTGACTCCTGCAATAATTAGCTGGAAGAAAAGAACATATCTTCTCCACCACCACCACCACTCCCAACCCTCCCCTTTACTGGTTTTCAAGGTACTATTCAAGAGTTAGATTAAAATTTACTTTTCCTTAACAGAAAAAAAACAGCACCACACTTTAAAATACTAAGCTGGGATTTAAGCATGCCTCACAACTTCTACCTGCTCTGAAAAAATACATATAGGGGAACCATATCTTTTACTTGCTATAAGAAATGAAACTTTGCAATAGGCAAACTTTTCATGAACAAATAAAAACCTTCCTCAGTTTTTGAGACTAACTGTTGGTGCCATTTTGATGATCACATACATTGGGATCTGACAACATCCATCTTGCCATTCAATTCCTAAGAACAGGATCTCCTGTGCAGGTCCCTTGACCTTACTTTGATTTATGGCAAAACCAGCCTTCAGAAGGATTTGGATTATTTTCTTCCCTTTCTCAAAAACTTCTTCTCCATGTTGTCCCACACAATGATGTCATCAATGTATTGAAGGTGTTCTGGAGCTTCTCCCTGATCCAGTACAGTCTGAATCAGTCCATGGCAAACGGTAGGACTGTGTTTCCACCCCTGGGGCAGTCGATTCCAGGTGTACTGGACGCCCCTCCAAGTGAAAGCAAACTGTGGCCTGCACTCTGCTGCCAGAGGGATTGAGAAGAATGCATTAGCAATATCAATTGTGGCATACCACTGGGCTGCCTTTGGCTCCAGGGGTATGGGGGGAAGGGGGAACAAACAAGCAAAACAAACTGCACGTGATGCAGCTTCTCACCACCCACCAACTCAATGCCACCAGTCCCCGAGTCACAACCACCTCCCCCATACACCAACTCCCCAGGTTAATATACTGGTCATGGCATCACATGGTATGGAATATCCCATTGGCCAGTTGGGGTCAGGTGTCTTGGCTGTGGCCCCGCTGCCCCAGCCTCTTACCCATGTGGTGGAGCATGGGAAGTTGGAAAAGTCACCGACTACTATAGGCACTACATAGCCACGCTGAGCTGCTACTTAACAACAACTAAAGCACCAATTTGTAATTGGCACTTTACCAGCTACAGTGAAGAGAATTAACTCTATCCCAGCCAAAACTAGCACAAGCTTTTATATCACCCGACTGATCCCTTCTTTAGAATAAAAAATGTAGGTAATAACATCTGGGGTTTTTTTGACCAAAATCATTGGGCTCTGCTCTTTTTTATCTTCTCTTAACACTGAGCACAGGGTTTCAAGCAAAGATCATATATTTATATGTTTAACAAAAACTAAGAGTTCTAGAGATTACCCATTATTCAGATCATACCTAATGTCTAGTTAGTATCATTAAAAGGAACTTACAGCTAATATCCTATAAATCCTCAAACCTTGCTTTCATGTATCTTTCTCCATGTTGTCACTGAGACCTCAGGAGTGTATTATTCTGTTTACCCAAGCCAGAAACTGAGAAGCAGTTGAGTATTAATGTACAGTGAAGATGGGTACATCTGGTTGTTTTTCTCTCTTCTTGTGCCTTTAGTGCATATCCAAAGGCAATATAATGCTTGAGTCAAGAAAAAAAAAAGTAGTCATATTGGAACAATAATTAAGCAATGTCATTTACAAGTGGACAAATGAAAAAGGCAAATTGTCAGTTTCTGAAGAGGTTTAGATTCTAGATTTTTAAAAGGTCATTCAGGCCCACAATGTGCATGAGAGCTTGTAAGGACCCCACTTAAAGATAGCTTCTCAAAGCTGATCTCTGCACTGAGACCTTACATAATTTATTTTGATCATCTCCCAGCCTCAAATTTGCAATGGATATTAGATAAATCAGAGCCATCAAAGAACACTCCCTTACCCCGGTTCCTGCATACTCTTTAGTCAACATCTTATGACCAGTGCAATGTCACACACTGTTGGAGCAGAAAGGATAATCAAACGTATCATCTCCATGCTACAGAATGATAAAGGAAGTAATAAACAAGTGATTTCCCTTTGAAACTTCCCTACTACCTTGTTCTTTTTTCACCCACAGTGCCTATTCTTTAGCATTCTGAAAGCTGAGAGACAGTTTTCATGCTTTTATTTCCAGAAACATTAAGCAGTATTTTTCAGAAGTACCCAGATTTGAAACATCAGGAAAACTTTACCAAATTGCAACAGGGCAATAGAAGATGAGGTCCAGCATTCAGCTGAGTAGTAAACGTTCAGCTTTCCATTTTGCTAAATCCAAAATTTGAACAGGAAAGTCAAATGGATGTTGACCAGGTTTTAAAGGTGTAAGGATTGAATTTATGGTATTTTTAACAGAAAACACTCTGATTTGGGAAGACTGAAGTTATATTTCTTCTAATTAATGGGATCTCTGTGCTAAAATATGTAAGAAAAATAATGCAGGGAACAATAACCTTTTTAAAACTTCTTAATAAAAAATAATTGATTCAAATGAAGTGAATGAGTGTTTTAGTATTTTTATACCAAACAACTGGTGGACTTAAATAACTTTTTTTTTTTCTTTTTCTTTTTCCTTTCTACCACCTGCCAAGTCAGGAAGTTTGACATATTCTTCAAAGCCCTAGTAAATTTCTTCAGGGTATTTTTTATTGTGTTGGTGATTTGGAAGAGAAACTTTTGACACCTTTATTTGTCCAATGTCTTGGCTTTTTTTGAACGTAGTTGAATATGTTTTTTTAATTTTTTAATAAGCTATCAAGTCTAAATGACCTTTGTTGACATTTCTCTGGAAAGTGCAAAGGGGTAATCTTTTCTCTTGCAAATTAATAGTGGAAATGCATAACTTAGAGTGTATTCTGACTTTCCCAGTTTCATTCTTTGTGAAGTCTCAAGAAAAGTAGTTTATCACATATTTCCCCTGCTCCTACATAGAAGTCCTCCTACTTTTTTCAGTTAAGTTAGTGCTCACAGCTTCTTTGTAATCATTCCCATGATTGGCTTTCCCTTGGGAATAACGGCAGCTGCTTTCTGATGAATGTTAACTAGTGCAATTATATTCTCAAATACCATAAATATCTACTTAATTCCCTAAATTGTCAATACTGTTAGTAAAGGATAAGTGAAAAGAAAAATATTAGCCCTCGGGTTTTGTTTAGAAGGCAAGCTCCTAGTGTCAGGGGCTGTCTGCATATATTTGGGTAGTCCTCGGCACAATAGGGTTCTTATGCTCATAAAATGCTATTAAATTATTAATGCTATGAACGTCTTAATTTTAGAAATCTAAAACATTTTTGAGCACAAAAGAGATTACGAGTGATAATTTTAAAGTCTTAGTTTGGGGAAATTGCAATCCTGTGCATAACAAAAGGCAGCCTAAAATCCTTGATGCCCTTTCACTACCAAAAGCCAAGCTCTTATTGCAAAAGGGAGTACGCTTCTTTTTTAATTACCATTATGATTTCATTTATTTTTCCACCAAACTATTTATTTCAGAATTTCTTCTAGAGGTATTAGGTTTGGATGTCTATATCATGATTGAATTGTTCTATTTTTAATGATTGCATCAAGTATAATATGATTTTTATTTCTCCAAGTTCACTACAGGACTGTGATATAGTACTTGAAAACACTGCAAGTAGTTCTAAAGCGGTTTTCAAAAGTTATTGAAAATATTATCTTTAACTGGAAATGTTTCAAATTTGGGGTTTTTGTGGTCATGGGTCAGGCTACACAACACCAGGCCTGCTGGCAACAGGCAGGGTACACCTGTCTCCAAGTAGAAAACAGATCTTTGCAAAGGAGTTAGCAGGGCTTATTGAAAGAGCTTTAAACTAGACTTGAAGGGGGGAAGGGATAAAACCATGCTCACTAGAGATAAACCTGGGGGCAGCATTCCAATGTCTGAGGGACAGTGTGCTAGAAAGGTCCTTCAGTCTGCCATCTCAGTAGAGTTAGGGGATCGAACTCTATGTGGCAGCAAAGATGCAAGGGATATGGGTGTGTTAGAAATGATGGAAACACCTGAGGACACGTGGGAATTAGAGCTTCTCCCCCTTGAAAAGGTGGCAGGATCAATAGCCCAGCTGAAGTGCATCTACTCCAGTGAATGCAGCCTGGGCAGAAAAGAAAAGGAACTGGAGGACATTGTGCAGCAGTAAAGCTATGATAGACCTGCCATCATGGAATCATGGAGGGGTGGTACGCACAACTGGAGTGCTGCAATGGATGGCTATAATCTCTTCAGAAGGGATAGAAAAGGAGGGAGAGACAGTGGGGTAGCCCTTTGTGTTATGGAGTGTTTTGACTGTCCAGAGCTTAATGATGGTGATGATAGCATTGAGTCTTTATGGGTAAGAATCAGGGGGAAGGCTAATAAGGCAGACATCATGGTGGGAGCCTGTTATAGACCAGGACGAATAGGCAGAAAAAATATTCTGTAAACATCTGGGAGAAGTCTTACAATCACCAGCCCTTGTTCTCACTGGGGACTTCAACTTACCAGATGTCTGCTGGAAATACAACGCAGCAGAGAGGAAACACTCTAGGAGGTTCCTTGGAGTCTGTGGAAGATAACTTCCTGACACAGCTGGTGAGTGAGCCAATTAGGGAAGGCAGCCAGCTGGACCTGTTTGTGAACAAAGAAGGATTGGTGGCCAGTGGGATGGTTGGAGGCCATCTTGGGCATAGTAATCACAAAATGATAAGAGTTTTCAATTCTTGGAGAAGTAAGGAGGGGGGTCAGCAGAACTGCTACCTTGGACTTCCAGAGACAGACTTTAACTTGCTTAGAACACTGGCTGGGAAAGTCTCTTGGGAGGCAGTCCTGAAGGGCAAAGGGGTACAGGAAGGCTGGATGTTCTTCAAGAAGGAAATCTTAAAGCTGCAGGAGCAAGCTATCCCCATGTGCTGAAAGACAAGCCGGTGGGGAAGAAGACCAGCCTGGCTGAACAGAGCGCTTCGGCTAGAATTCAGGAGAAAAGAAAGGAGTTTATGACCTTTGGAAGAAGTGGGAGGGAACTCAGGAGGACTACAAAGGTGTTTTGAGGTTATGCAGGGAGAAAATTAGAAGGGCCAAATCCCAGCTAGAACTTAATTGGCTACTGCTCTAAAAGACAATAAAAAATGTCTCTATAAATACATTAGCAACAGAAGAAGGGCTAAGGAGAATCTCCATCCTTTACTGGATGCAGAGGGAAACATAGTGACAAAGGATGAGGAAAAGGCTGAGATAATGAGCAACCTGATCTAGTTGAAGATGCCCCTGCTCGCTTCAGGGAGTTCAGACTAGATGACCTCTAAAGGTCCCTTCCAACCTAAACCATTCTATGATTGTACTTAATGCCTTCTTTGCTTCAGTCTTAAACAGTAAGACCAGTTGTTCTCCAGGTACCCAGCCCCCTGAGCTTGAAGGCAGGGACAGGGAGCAGAATGAAGAGGAAATGTTTAGACACCCGCTATACCAATTAAACACACACAAGTCTATGGGGCTGGATGGGATCCACCCAAGGGTACTAAGGGAGTGGATGGAAGTGCTCACCAAGCCACTTTCCATCATTTATCAGTAGTCCTTGCTAACTGCAGAGATCCCAGTTGACTGGAAGTTGACAAATGTGACATCCATCTTCAAGAAGGGCCAGAAGGAGGATATGGGGAACTCCAGGCCTGCCAGTCTGACCTCAGTGCCAGGGGGGAGATTATTGAGCGATTCATCTTGAGTGCCATCATGTGGCACATACAGGACAACCAGGTGATCAGGCCCAGTCAGCATGGCTTCATGAAAAGTAGATCCTGCTTGACTAACCTGATCTCCTTCTATGACATGGTGACGCACCTAGTGGATGAGGGAAAGGCTGTGGATGTTGTCTACCTGGACTTTAGTAAAGCCTTTGGCACTGTTTCCCACAGCATACTTCTAGAGAAGATGGTGGCTCATGGCTCAGACAGGTATAATCTTTGCTGTGTAACTGGCTGGATGGCCAAGATCAGAGAGTTGTGGTGAAAGGAATTAAATCCAGTTGGTGGCCAGTAACAATTGGTGTTCCCCAGGGCTCGGTATTGGGGCCCAGTTCTGTTTAATACCTTAATCAATATCCTGATGATAGGATTGAGTGTACTTTCAGTAAGTTTGCAGATGACACCAAGTTGGGTGGGAGTGTCAATCTGCTTGAGGGTAGGAAGGTTCTGCAGAGGGATCTGGACAGGCTGGATCGATGGGCCAACTATACAGGGTTTAACAATGCTAAGTGTCGGGTCCTGCACTTGGGTCACAACACCACCATGCAATGCTACAGGCTTTGGAAAGAGTGGCTGGAAAGCTGCCTGGAGGAGAAGGACCTGGGGGTGTTGGTCGACAGCCGGCTGAACATGAGCCAGCAGTGTGCCCAGGTGGCCAAGAAGGCCAACAGCATCCTGGCTTGTATCAGGAATAGTGTGGCCAGCAGAAGTAGGGAAGTGATTGTGTCCCTCTGTAACTCAGCACTGGTGAGGCTGCACTTCAAATAGTTTTCAGTTTTGGGGCCCTCACTACAAGAAGGATATTGAGGTGCTGGAGCGTGTCCAGAGAAGGGCAACAAAGCTGGTGAAGGGTCTGGAGAGCAGGTCTTATGAGGAGCAGCTGGAGGACCTGGAGTTGTTTATTCTGGATAAGAGGAGGCTGAGGGGAGACCTTATTGCTCTCCACAACTACCTGAAAGGAGGTTGTAGTGAGGTGGCCTTTGGTCTCTTCTCCCAGGTCACTAGCAATAGGACAAGAGGAAATGACTTCAAACTGCATCAGGGGAGGTTTAGATTGGATATTAGGAAACATGTCTGAAAGAGTGGTCAGGCATTGGAAGAGGCTGCCCAGAGAGGTGCTGAAGTCGCCATCCCTGTTGATATTTAAAGGACATGTAGACATGGCACTTCAGGGCATAGTTTAGGAGATATGGTAGTGTTGGGTTGACAGTTGGACTTGATGATCCTAGAGGTCTTTTCCAACCTTAATGGTTCTATGATTCTATGTAAAGGCAATGGGAATGAAAAAAGTGAGGACTAAATTCAAATGTGCTATCCTTACACTGAAAGAAGTTACCTAGTAGGAAACAGGAGAAACTTGAGAGAGGCATTCAGTAACTTTGGAACATATATCAATCTACAATTTGTGAAAACACCCATCTTTTTTAAAAGAAAAGTTAGATTTGGCTTTTAGCAAGAATAACTCTTTGCAGACAATGAGACAGCTAATTAAATACTTAAACCCTGCTGATTCTGTGAAGGTTAAATGGCAACCATTACATAAATTGCTAAGTGATCCATGTCAAAAGTAATTTCTGAGAAGCCTGGATGAGGACAGAAAAGTCCATTGCAAAATCACTAGCTATTAAGAAAGTGGAAAAAGCACTGCTAAACTGTTGAAGACCTGAGCTCTTGGATCTCATGACAATAATGTAAAAATTAATAGTCTTGCCATTTCTAATGCACTGGAATATATTTACTGTTTAAGAAATGCAGAAAAAAGCATTTCTTAAAATAAAGTAAATTAATTTGAACAATGTATATCTTTGTTTATTTATCTCATCTATAATATAAGACTCATTCTAAGCAGAAATTTCATTCAGTGTTACAATTAGCACTCGTCGTGCAGGCTTTTCCTGCACTAGAAGTGTGTGATGTCTTTTTTCACAATCAACTTTCTAGTTGTGCCAGGTTGTAAATCTGTTTCTGATGCTTTTTTTTTTCTGATTGCTGTGAACTTAGATAAGCAACTTTAATAAGGTTTGATTTTATTATGAAACAATTAATGCATCCAAACCATAAAGGAAAACATTTTTTTATAGTACAGACCTGCACAGAAAAGCATTCTAAAGATGATAACACAGGGAAAAAAACTATGGAGGATCTGGGATTCAATCTTTCTACTTCTCTTAGACAATACTGAAGCACAGGTTTCCCCACTTGTGATTACACTTTTCAAAAGGTGATCACCTTCTGCTTAGAATAAATTATATTCATTCAATATTAGATACAAATTGAATAACTGGAAAGAAAGAGATATTAGTACTCTGCATTTGCAGTGTACTTTTAATCCACAAATATCCTAAGTGCTTTGTTACTTGTGCATAAGAGAAGATATTAGTATGTCTTGAAATCAAATTACATATGTTTTATTCATATTTTAACTCAAAACTTGTGTAATACATAAACTAAGAGATAAAAGGGTGGAGTTTTTTCCAAATAGAATGAAAAGAAGCCTTTTCCTTTATTCAAATGCTTTCTTAAAGATGTATCTTTTATTTTGAAATGTCATTACTGTTGCCACATTCTGTGAACATTTCACGTTTGATTAGCATTTTACAACTGCTTCTTCACAAAATGTCTGAATGGTTCTACATAAATAATCTGATTCTCATACCTGTGGGAGAAAAAATAGCAGTTGTACTGCAGTAACATTTGCACAGTAGCTTTGGAAAGAACTAGGAAAGAACAACTTGTATTATTCAGATTTCTAAAATTTTAAAGAAGTAATAAATAATAAATAGATTGATGATCTTGTTACCTCTACCTGCATAGAAAGTGAAGTGGATTATAATCCCTGTCTTAGATTCTTTTTTTGTTACTTGGGAATTGGCACGTTCTCTCATTCCATGCCAGAATAGTTTAGTAGTACTTCAGTTAGAAGTGTACTGACATTATTGCAATTTCCAAGATTTTATGGAAATTGTTAGTTTACTTGCAACATAATCCAAGATACAAAGATAATATATCTAAGGTTTTCTTAGGTACTGATATGCAGGCACAGGAAAATGGGATAACTGATTTCTTAATTAACATTAACTTTATCCTCAGAGTTCATGACACAAGGTGTAATATGGTTGAATGAATACAATATCTTATTTTACAGTTTTTATTTTTTTAAAGATGAGTAAGCAACTATATACTTAAGCAGGCATTTTATTGAACTAATTTATAACAAATTTACAAAGCTAATTAAAGATGGATTGATACAATGATCCAATCAAGGTCATCATTAAGAGTGAGGCAATAAGTCAATATGTGAAATTATCAAATCATCAAATGAATATAACAAGTAAACAACTGAAATTAAAAGGCTGACACCAGAAATAATTATTTCTAGTAGTCAGGTGGGGAAAATCTCAGAAGATCACTTTTAGTCTACGACATCATAGAATCATAGAATGTCCTGAGTTGGAAGGGACCCACAAGGATCATCAAGTCCAAATCCTGTCCCTGCATAGGACAACTCCAAGTTCACACCATGTGTCCAAGGGCATCGACCAAGTACTTCTTGAATATCATCAGGCTCGATGCCATGACTGCCTCCCTGGGGAGCCTGTTCCAGTGCTCCACCACCCTCTGCGGGAAGAACCTTCTCCTAATATCCAACCTAAATCCCCCCTGGCACATCTTCCTGCCATTCCCTCAGGTCCTGTCATTGATCGCCAGAGAGTGGAGATCAGCTCCTGCCCCTCCTCCTCCCTTTGTAAGGAAGCTGCAGACCATGATGAGGTCTGCCCTCAGCCTCCTATTCTCCAGGCTGAACAAACCCAGTGACTTTAGCTGCTTCTCATATGGTTTCTCCTCTAAAGCCTTCATGAACTTTGTGGCACTTCTCTGGACACTCTCTAGTAGCTTTATATCCTTAACATACTGTGGTACCGAAAACTGCACGCAGTACCTGAGGTGAGGCCGCACCAGTGCAGAGCGGGACAATCCCCTCCCTCGACCAGCTGCAATGCAGGGCTTGATGCACCCCAGGACATTGTTGGGCCTCTTCACTGCCAGGGCACACTGTTGGCTCATGTCCAGCCTGCCATTGACCAGAACCCCCGGGTCCTCTCTGCAGAGCTGCTCTCCAGCTTCTCGTTCCCCAGTCTGTATGTACATCCAGGGTTGCTGTGCCCCAGGTGTAAAATCTGGCACTTGTTTTTGTTAAACTTAATGCGGTTGGTGATTTCCCAGCTCTCCAGTCTGTCCAGATCCCTCTTCAGAGCCTCTCTGCCCATGAGAGTGTCAACAGCTCTGCCCAGGTTTTGTCATCAGCATACTTAATTAGTATTCTTTCAAGTTCTGCATCCAAGTCATTAACAAAAGGTTAAAGAGTACCAGCCCCAAGACGGAAGTCTGCAAAGCCTCAGTAGTGACTGGCCACCAGCCTGATGTAACCCCATTTACTATGACCCACTGCATTATTTGTTTATCCAACTGTATGCTGGACATTTTGTCCAGGATACTATGAGAGGCAATATCAAAAGCTTTATTGAAATCCAAAAAGATCACATTGACTGGCTTTCCTTGGTCAACTAGGTGGGTGACCTTGTCATAGAAGGAAAACAAATTTGTTAGGCAGGACTTTCCCCTTGTGAACCTCTGCTGACTAGGATCAATGACTGCAGCTGGGTTTTTTTAGGCAATACGGAGCATTGACCTAGTTTCCAAAGTCCTTAGACCTTTGCCAGGAAAGTTTTCTACCTTGGTTTCACTCAGAAATGTCAATAACTGAGTCTTTTGACAATTCCACTTAATAAGTTTTGTATTGATGCTTTGCTTTTACTTAACCCTTTTGTAAAACAGCATTGTAACATACATTCCAAATGTACATGAGGTGATGGATAAACAGTGTTCAACATGAGACTTTCTATAAAGTTGTTTTTTTGTAATCTAAGTGAAGAAATTACAAAAGACCAGAAGGAAGAGAGGCTGGTATTCATATCTAGGAATATTTTTGCAGCAATGGTTACTCTTATTATTTATGTTAAAAATACCATGCACTAGTGGAACAACACGGGTGAGATTTTCCTACATCAAAAACTCCACAAAATTCAAGACAGGCTATCTCTTTGGAACTGTGATTTACCTAGAACAGAGAAGTGCATGAGGCTGATAAGAAAAGAAATGTCTTTACACAGTCAACAGAAGATTGTAGGGGGCAAAGGTGTGAAATCCTTCATGTCTTTGTGTAGATGATCTGTCTGGAAATTAAGCAGCATGTGTCTCCAGTGTTTCTGCAAATCCAAGCAATATGAGCTCATCCTCTGAATTGTTCTCATCTTTACATTTCCACTTTCACTTTCACTTTGCTTCAGAAATCTTCATTGGCTGGGTCCAGTTAAATGGATCTAAGTATCGATCTGTTAGGCCTTACACAGTAGTGCAAAGTATTGTCATCAGTGACCTTTTACTTGAAATCTGCTAATATTATTATTCACAGATATTCTTCTTGAACAGACAAACTTCCGTCCAGAGGTATATCAGAAACCTAACTGAACCCAGAAGAGATGAGGCCCACAGTAAGAGGAAATTATTATTTCATGAAATAAAATTTTAACCAACATATTTTCAAAACCATTATTTTCTTTGCACTTGCTTCAGCATTCATTACATTTCTTTAAATAGTTTGGATATTTACATTGGAAGAATAAGACACTGGTATAAATTTAAAATTCATCCTATAAATTTCTAACCTAGAAGCATATCAAAGATTACATTTTCAGATGAGCAATTAAATTATTAAAGTTTTTTCCTGCCCAGTAATATTTGGAATTGAATTTCCTAAAATTGAAAAGCCTTAGAGTGAAATCAGAAGAATACCAGAGTAGTTTTCCAAGACAGCTGTACATTTGACCTAAAGCCCAACTGCCTAGTCTTTAGCTATGACGGTAGCAAGTGCTTAATGAAGAGTTTAAGTCCCAGGAAGTATGCTGTGATTTACATTTCAGTGGATTTGTGATGTAAAAAAAAATACCTTTATGTCAATTCTTTTCTGAAGGTAGGTAAACTTCAAACATCTATGGTTGCCCATAGTGAACAGTTTCACAGTTTAACTAAATGTGTGAAGATATGTCCATATTTTTGGGGGGACTTTAACCTGCTACCTGACACCTAAATAAACTCAGTATTGCCCTAGTTCTTCTTTACTTCCTCAAGAGATTTTCTGATTTTATGAGTCTGTATTTTATTCTCCTTCATCTTTCCCAGGCTGAAGAATTCCAGTCTGTTCCATCTTCCTTCATGCAAAGGTCTTTCCATAGTCTCAAACATCTTTATCCTGTTTCTACACAAAGGTAAAATCTTGGAACTGATTTTTTTTTGGTTGGTTGGTTGGTTGGTTTTCCTTACTGTTAGAAAATACCTTTTTACTAATGGATTAGGCCAAAGTTAAACCAAACTTTATAAAATTGACAGTGCATATTCTAGTCGTAGCAGCTAGGCAGGTGAGACTTAAATCATGAAGCAGACTGAGAGTGGGAGTGAGAGAGCAGAGCTGCGTATTCATTTATGAGGGGACAGCCTGACATTCTGGTTTAAGTGCTGTGAAAGCGGATGCATAAGCACATGGTGTTATACGGAGTTGAGTAGTATTAGCAATGTTGTGGCAAACCGTTGCTGGCATATTCTACTTTGTTTTTTATCTGCCGCCCTTGATGCAAAAGCATGTTTCAGGCTTGATTCAAGACTTCGGTAGGATAGATTGAAAAGTGTTGGCACATGTTGATGGATCTATGATGTATATGTATTCATATGGGTTATTTTGTTGATAGGATAAAAATTGTCTTGGGTAAGGAGAATCCATGTCTAGGATAGAATGGCAATTGGAAGATCAGATGGGGGGGAAAAAAAAAACCTAAAACTTTTTTTTTTAACCTTTCTTTAATATTATTTACTGAATGAAGTTCAGCACAGGACAGATCAAAGCAGGTAGATCTGAAGTAGACATTGCACACTTTATAAAGAAACTTCCTTAAAAATAAATAAACAAACTTAAAAGCAAACAAACAAGCACAACTCTAAGTCTTAATTTTCAGTCCACAGAGTGGATTGAGAAAAATTCCAATGGAAATGAGGTGGGAGAAATTAGATTTCTGTTTGATTACATCTGGATACAAATTGGGTTTAAATTAGATTTGTGCTGCAAAACAAAGCTTGCACAGGGAACTGATGTATGTGCAGTTTTCAAGTTCACATTGAAGGTCCATTTTTTTAACAGTTGAGGTAGTGAATCTGTAAAGTACTTAATTATGGGCCAAATTATATTTGTTTTATCTTTATCTTGCTAAAGGAGTGAAACTCAAACTCTTCTAACATATTAATTCATCCAAAGTGAAGAAATGTTCTGGATTTTTCTTTCTTTTGAGAGGGCCAGAGATGAAGAATATGCATTTAAATTACCTGCAAATAGTGCAGGATGACTAATTAAATATGATTGAAAAGTGTATGCATTTTTAACAGTTTTAATAAGTGAAACTTTGTGTGAAAAATGATGAGAAATGGAAATACAGCGAGCAATTCTTTACACTGCTTAGGTAATATGTACTGTTAAGCTTCACTCTTCCAGTAAACAGAACTGCATTTCATATTTAAAAAATTATTTAGAAGTATTTAATATTTTCTTTTTTAAATGAATAATGCACACTTTCACTACAAAAAAGGAACTTTAATACTTAAGTAGAAATCTTTAGTTTAAGAATTTCCAAAACATTAGATGACTTATGAAAAAATTTATAGACCTGTGTTATGCATTGTACTGATGCCACATTCTAGATCTATGATTACACATTGTATTCTGATATATATAATGGTATCCTCACATACTGATCTGCTCTATAACCAAAACGAATTTTAATTCTGTGGCTCTTGTAATACTTATATTTTGACCATTTGAAGCTTCATTAGTGTTAATAAGCTTGGGCATATTTTCTGTGAAATCATTTCCACTCCTCATAAACAGATTGTAGGATGCTAATAACACACAATATCTCAAGGAACAAAAGAACACAAAATATCATTGGAATAAATAGGATGCCACTACATCATCATTACTGTCATCGTAGGCTAGTGAAAGCAAGTGGAGTAAGTGTCACACATAACCCAGAGATAAAATGCAAATACTAATTCTGGAGCTGTAGAATATACTCAATATGGTTTTACTTACTTTTTTTAAATCAACAAACTCTGATAAGTTAAAATCACTTGTTCAATATTGAACAAGACATTAGTGAAAAATAGGGGAATGAGGAGGGAAAAAAGTAATAACTTCAACATATACTCTCTTTTCAAAGTTACTTTTCAATAGTAAGCACTTTCATTTGTCAACAGTCAAAGATCAGTGAGCATAGGTATTTAAAATTTTTGCTCATCTAAGTATGTTTTTTTCCCATTTAAACAAGTTATATATTTTTTTAAAAGAAGAACAACCCCCTCCCTCGCAAGAGTTTTAAAATTACTAAAATTTAGTTTTCACAAGGAAAAAGAGGTTCAATTAAATTATAATTCTTTTGAAAAGCAAGCTAATCAAACTACATGAACTACCATTCATTCAAGGCACTAACCAAGTGCAATCAAATGTCTTTATCCTCAGCAGTTTTTTCAAATACTTTAGAAGAAGATAGTAGACTATAATTTTTGTGTTTATAGGAAAAAATTTAAGTGTCCCCAAGTACTTATGGAAATAGTTTTCATCCTCTGAGTTCACAGAAGTCCTTCTTTACATTAGTAACTAAATACTTTGCCAGATATTTTAAAAAGCTAGGAAAATGTAAGCACAATCTTGTTTAAATCTATTATACTTTTCCATGTATTCCCTTACAGAAAATAAGTTGGCTTAATAGTTTTCGGTATCAGTAATATTTCATTACTTACAATGAAAACTTTAAAAGAAACCTTTAATTTCACTTCCTGGCATAAAAAAAAAACAACTCATTTTGTTCTGTAAGCACATTTTATTTCCCCTTATCATGCCTGTGGTTTCTGACATATTAATTTAATCCAGGAGTTCAGATGATGGATCTATGAAATGTCAAGTTTCCTTCCAAAGTGTTCAAAACTGCAACACTGACTGCAGGACAAATGTATGCTATTTAGCAGAAATACATCAGTCATGGAAATGAGCAGGCTTTAAGTCCTGGTCAATACCTTACAGCCTATTAAACAGAAGAATGGAAAGCAAGTTTGCTTAGGTTTATTATGACAGATTGTGCAAATGAATAATAGTAATGTATTCTTGTAGTCTTAGACTGCCAATATTAACATGAAAAATTATCAATCATTAATCCGTCAAAGAATGCCGAGTTTCTGAGTCTCAATTACTATTGAATTTCTCTGTTTAGAGGAATAAGAAGTATAATGAAATAGGTTTAGTGATTGAGTTTAATGGAGCATCCTACTGGGTTGTTATACCAAAAAGCTTTCTTCATCACCAATAAACATGAAGATCTAGAAGAGGTATTTCATACTAGATCACAAAGATAATGAAAAATACCAGGAGGTCTCAATATAATGGACCTCCAGGAATATAATTATGGGAATTTAATCATAATTCTTCTGTTTTTGTACTGGAAGAAAATAAATCTTGTGTGTGATTTCTGAAAGTAAAGTTTTCCAGCTTTGAGCATCTTAAGTTTCTGAGCTAAGGAACTCCTGTTCATTAAGGAGAATTATCAGAAATCATATATGGCAAATGACACAACCAAAAGCTCTATTCATTTTGGATTCTTGCTCCAAATCCACTGGAAGCCCTCCTTTGGTTCCCTTTAACTAAAATGGGCTTTGAATCACCCCTTCTGTAATTAGGGTGATAGATTACGTGGAGAAGCAGCAAAAGTTTGAAATTAATGATCTGAATGATATAACCTACAACATGAATAAAGCTTCAATGGTGTAAGCAGGGAGGCAGACTGCTCTGCTGAAAATGCGTATAATATTAAAGCTGTCCCATCTGTTGCATTGCTCACACCTTTCATATTTCCCTTCTGGAGTCAACATGTGTCTGTGTGTAATTTCTGTGTGTCTGTGTGTTGCATTTCATTCTTTGATGGGAGCCAAAAAATGTCTCTGGCACTGAATTGCTAAAAGCCTGATGATTCTTTTCTAACTTCATTAACTGCTGTCTACAACAAATTGAAATATACCTGTCCTGGAAATATATATATATGCATATATATACAGATATATATATTACTGATGATAGCTGCAGAAAAGTATTTCCAACCTTGATCTAGCAAAAGAAATATGCATTTATGTATAATGCTGAGCATAGGAAGAGTCTTACTGGCTGCCACATAGTCATACTGGGGGAAGGGCTGCCTAGCTTTAGCCCTCTCCTTTACTGCCTTTCCGTACCATAGCTCATGTGGTGCACTGCAGTCAAGCATCACGCTGGAACAACATCCAAACCACTTTCCCATCCATCCTTCTTGTACTGAGAAAGAGGTACACCACATCAGGGCAGAGTCTACGGCTTAAGCAGAGATGTAATCCAGCTCATATTAAATTGGCATAACATTACCATAAAGGTACGTGCTGCCAGAAGTAAAACATAAGACATTTTTATGTTATATAATGCTGTCATATGTGACAAGTGCTTGGTTCACCTGTAGGTAGGAGCTCACAGTGTTGTTCTGTGGGTCCCAGATGTGCTAGCACTGCTCCATGCATTCTCAGAGGAGCTGATGCACTTAGATGCTGAGCTATCACCACATTGATGCATTTTAGTAGCTTATAGTTAGAAGAATAAAAAGAAATCTGGTCAGTTACATCTTGCCAAGTATAGCTTGCTGGATTCAAGGACTTCAGTGACTCATTATGGAGAAGGTACTGGACAAGTAAGAAGCAGTTAAGATTTTACAAAAAGATAATTTTATTTAGTTATGAAAAAAGGAGGGAAAGAAATTAAACCACAAAATTATTTAAATTAAAAATGTTAAAAGACCTTTGTTCCAGTAGCCTTGTGGTAAAGGGAGTCATCTGGAAGCTGTAGTATCTACATTCCCTATGGGATTCTCTTATTTAATTGAAGATTTCAGAATAGATCTAAAAATTCTGATGCTTGTCTTCCACCTCCCTCCTCCCAGCTTCATATCCAAGAAATTCCTACCTGGAACCTAGCTAAACTTTTCAACAAGATCCAATTGAAAACATGCAGATGAATTATTTCACAGCCTGTGGTAAATATAGAAAATAGTATTTTTTAAAAAAAGTTTTAGTTTGTATTGGCTTTCATCTTATTGTCAGTGTGATCTTTGAGGTTATGCTTCTGGTTGCTAACACTCTACTTTTTGATTGCAGCACTGCATTTGAAGATTTGATTAGAGCAGTTCTTTGTTTGAATCAGGAAAAAAGTCCCAATTGTTCTCTGTTTCACCAAACCGTGTAAAAGAAAAGTGAAATGTATTTCCTAGACTGCAACAATGTAATGTTGAAATGACAAGCAATGTCTTTAAAGTGTCTTCAAGGTTGAAAGCATATTAGAGTAATAGCCATTAGTCTGCATGTATGTGCCTTTATAGGAGCTCTGCAGTACAGTATTATATTTGATTACTCAACTAAAAACAGTCATCCATTAACCCCCAGAGAGTCAAAGCCCCCTCAGCATGCCTGAGGCTATGCCACTTAGTGTGTCCCCATTATTTTAAATGTTATACAAAGAACACTAGGATATACAGAAACATCCTAAGGTCACTCTTTGTCATTTCAATAAAAGTTATGGGGGAAAATGTATCCCTTTTGCAATATTATTGCAGTCAGCATTATGTTAACATGAGGGAGGAACCTGGCATGTATATTCAAGGGCACTCATGGGTTAAGCATCAATAATAGTAGAAGCAGGGCTATGGAAAAAAACAGATACCATTGTGTTTGTCAGAACAGAGCTAGTATTTCCACTTTTCTGGAAATATGAGGGGATTTGACTACCTGCTCCTGCCAATAAAAAATACAAAATTATAAATTATTCCACAGTGTTTATTGATATTACTAGTTCTAATAATTGAGTTGTTGATTTTATTAGAACTCAGATTTTCTAGTAAAGGTTGGGTGCTGTTCTTGTAGTTAAGAAGGATGAATTTGGACTTTTCCTTTGTTTTGAAGAATTTATAATAAAAACCCACATGTAATATGTAGAGAAAGCAGAGGCTCGAATTTACATGCAAAGTTTACTTTAAAATCTTTTAATTATTCAGTAAAAATCCCCCTATATTTCATAACTGTCTTTCTAGTTTTTTTATCTTCCCCTCTCCTCCCAGCAGAAAAATGTTTTAAGGAAAGCATTAGTAAGCTGGTAAGAGTGTACTCCATCATCATCACTACCACCAGCATTATCATGCTACAGATCACACAGTACAGTCAGAAGTAAAGTCCTGTTGTAGAAGCTGTTTTAGCATCACAAAGGAGGTCACAATCTGGGGTAGAAAATTCTTTCAGTATAAGAACCTGATCCTGCCGTTTTTTAAAACATCCAAGCAACTCATGCGAATACATATGCAAAAGTGCTGCCTAAAATAATTTTTCAAAAAAAACTTCCTTGTTTTCAATATTGTCCTATAATTCCAGTATATTTGCTTTATTTATTGGTGCTCTGTTTTTGTCTGTCCTCTTAACTTTTTCTTGAAGCAGATATAATTGTGGCCAAAATTAATGATCAGATCAAAGATCTCTAGCCATTGACATGACTTAGAATTTTGGTTCCATATCATCACAACAGTGATGTAATTTGAGACCTTAAAAATACTGGTTGCTCAGATATGATGTGATCTCTGATAACAATCACCTTCCATTAGTTTTACTGAAAAAAAAATTGTGAATACTCAGGATAAAATTCCCAATATTTATGTAAGATAAATATTTTATCTACCGTCCACAACAAATAAATTTAAGTTCTTATACTACGTACTGTGGGGGGTTTTATTATTTAATTTGCTTTTAATGAGTCATAGTGATAAATCACCGGTTTTCCCAATGATTTTACATTCTTAGCTACATTTATTTTAACAAAACCAAACAAAAAAGAAATTGCAGCAAAGCATATCTCTAGGGGCATGTTCGAAAAGAATCAGCTACTACAATTACTTTAACATAGTTGTTAAAAACTATGGGTATAAATTTAATCATAGTTACACCACTTTATCTATATAAGAGAGACAGAACTGAAAGGCTTAATTAATTTGTGATTGTAAAACACTTAAGGAACCTTTGCAAAAATTGCCATGCAAGTCCAAAACTTTGTTGGTGACAGTGGTGACTCACACTGGTCTTAATATTTTACTTGGTAAAAGAACTAATAATTTCTCTGCTGAATTTTTGTGGGTCCCTTTTTTTCCCCTATATTAGGTTCAAATTCAAATAAAGTGAGTTCTCTTGTGCAAATCAGGGCAGCTGGACATAAAAGCCTATGTGCACACTGTCTTTCCACTCAACCATATAATGCAACACTTTGCTATCTCCATTAAAAGACTTATTTTGTACCGTGTCATGCATTTCATAATATTTCCATCTAAATGCAGATTTTTCTGTTCCATGTGTAGCATCTAGTCAGGTTTCCCATAAAAATACCAGCGGGAGAGAACATTGAAATTCATTTTGCATATTAAAGAAATCTCTCCAAGATTCTTTCTTTTATTTGTTTTATCAACTCAAGCAATAAGCAAGAAAATTAGAGTTTCAGCAATGATGGATAAAACATTTATGATTTTGTCAGACTTGCTTTTTTTCTTCCCCTGCTTAGACAATTTCCAGACTCTTAAGAACAAATAATTTTACAATGTTCCACTGATAAATGGCAGAAGTCCATCTGTATCATTTAACCCAAGTACAGTGGTAATACACATTGCCCAACGAGAACTTCACATTGAGTAACACATACTGAATGCTTTTCTTCCCAATATTCACAACACATTTAGTATCTGTCCCATAGGAATTTGTTTCCCTTGAAAGCATTACTGCAAATGTCATAATATTTTCTGGTATAGCTCTCTGGTGTGCACAGGTAGAAAAAAAAAATGTTAAAATATATTAGATAGCAGAGCTGTCATTGCAAACACTCTGTTCCAATTCTAAAAGGAGAAGACGATCAAAGCTGTCATTGTCACCCTACATAAATATGGCTGGAGTAGATTTATACTGTAATAAGTTGATTATTAGAAATTTTTATATTGCACATTAATCGACAAATGTAAAAAATGCAACTCAACTTAAAAAAAAACCAAAACAACAGAGAATGATTATTAAAGCCCACCATATGTGAGTATGTTTATAAATAAATAATGTTATAGTTCAAAACAATAGAGAAGATATTTGACTTTTATTTATTGATTTTCTCTATTGACTGATTATCTGGTAAACATACAATTTTTTCGTTTAGGGAAAGACTTTTTTTAGGGTTTGTACAGAAAATATGGTATGATAGTGAATAACAGTGGCCTTCTTTTACGTCCATGCTTGATTTATTTATTATTTTTATGTACCCCTCCCAAACCACTCAAATTTTTATCAAATTGGCAATACATCATCATCTTAATGCAGCTGTAGCTTAGCCACACACAGATATATGTGATGGTTCCAGGGTAATGTTTGCAGAAAGACTCCATTTTTCCTTCCATCATTTCAGTGCAGCTGATGGGATGCCACAGAGCGACAGAAGCAGCCGCACTTTGGTTGCTGCTGGCCTTGACCCTGAAAGACCTTCAATTCAATTTCAACTTTGAACAGAATGGGAAGCGCTTTTCTATCCTGAACCACCAAATCAGGGAGCATGCAGGCAGGAAACCCCGATTCCCTTCAGCCCTACCTATCTCAGTTAGGGAAGGCTGGCTTGGCCTCCCTGCAGCCTGCGTCTTGAAAGGACGTTAGCTGCCATCACCAACCCTCCACTCCCTCTAACCAGCGAGCAGCATCAGAGACCATTAGTTTACTCGCTGTACCTCACCTGGCTCTACCACTTCCTTTTCTGCTTTGTACCTGGAAAAGTTAGCAAGATCTTGTTTCTAGCAGGAGAGTTTTCTATTGCCTAAGTTTTCAGACTTTACAGCTAAGTAAAATTTCCAGCATAGACGTGGCTGAACTGAATTCCCAGCCATGAACAGTGTAGGGAAGTTGTTTGCTGCTTTTACAGTGTTTGCTGTCACATCCAATGATGGTAGATTTATTAATGAAATTGCATAAATAAAACTAAGCAGAAATAACACTTGCTTTTCCAAGATCTCACAACCTTTTGCCAAACTTAAGTGAACTTATCTCACAGTTCACTGGCTGGACAGTATTTAACTCTGTGTAACTGTACAGATTTGTGTGGTGGTTTATATCTGCGAGAATACTATTTACATGCCTTAATCTTCGTGTTAGCTTGCTAAAATATTCTTATTCAAATCTGCTGTGAATGCAAAGTAATGTGCAATTATGTGTAATAGAGGGAAAGAACAACTTATGGATCAGAGCGCATTTAGGTTGCAAAGTTAACATCTTAAATATCGAAATAAATATTAAGTACATTAAGTTTTCTTTAAAATTCATCAGAATAATGAATATAGTTAAGATTAAAATTATTCTGCTTTTATTCAAGCACAGGAGAGAAGAAACTAGATTCTGCCTTCGTTTTACAGGAGAGTTGTGTTGTTGAAATGTTCTCCTGGCATAGCAATTGTTTGAAATTCTGGTCAGAATATGGAGTGCTGGTGCTGGTGACAGGAACCTCAGTGAGAAGAGTACACAATGGTTTCAGGGACATGGACAAACTGAAATGAGTTCAGCAAGGGGCCCCCAAGCTGGTTGGCACTGGAGCAGTTGCCCTGTGAGGAGAGGCTGAGGGATGGGGCTGGCTCAGCCTGGGGAGACATGGCTCTGGGGGGGCTGGCAGTAACACCCCTGTGGGGAGGTGGACAGGTACCTGAAGTGTTCTGGCTGAAATATTACAGAGACTTTTTTTGGATTGTGAACCAAAGTTACCCCTAAGGAGTTCATTATGTCATGTCATTTCCCCAATTCATTTATCTCTGAAAATAATGAAGGAAATTTCATCTGGAAAAATTTATTGAAAGAGCAGACTTGAAGAAAAGGAGTAAATTCATCACTTGAATGTAAAGTGGCTGCTGTTTACATTTGACGACTTTGCCAGAGTTGACAGTTTCTCAGGACAACTCTGGCTGCAAGACTATAAGAGTTATCAAGTAACAGCAGGGCTCATTCACTGTGCTAGGAGTCAGAGTACTGGCATGATATGTAACCTCTCCTGGCCTTACTTCTGTAGGAAAAGGGTTTCACTTTTTACTAACAGCACATTCAGGGCAAATCAAGTCTGCTGCTCTCATGGTAAGACCTGCTCACAGTGCAACACACAGCAGCCTTAGTACTCTCCTGAGAACAGGATTTCTTCCCAGCAGACTGCAGCCATTTTAGTAGGATATGAATCAATTACATGAGTATTTCTGAGGTGGGGAGGGGGTGTCTCACAAAGAGTATGGCCTGAGGGAGCTACAGATCTATGGCATAATATATCTTGGTGTGTAATGTCTCCACTTTACTCCCTTCAATTATTGTTTTTTATAATGGTCCTTTATGGACAATATAAAAATAAATACAAAAGAAGAACAAAGATCTATTCATTCTTTATTTTCTTAATTTCTCAGTTTTATCATATTAAAAATGAATTCTTTTCTTCACACTGACCTTTGTTGTTGTTTTGGTCTTTTATGTCCTGCCTTCCTGTTATTTCTTTAGAGAGAAAACAAAGATAAGATATGATTGCTCTTATACATTATGAAACACAGTTTTTCTATGCATATTCATATGCACACTATGGTCCATCATTGTCTGTAATGAACACCAATAGTTTCTTTTTTACATGAGGTTTTTTTCTCATTTTAATGTCAAAGAAGGACTAATTCTTTCCTGTACAAAAGACTACAGAGTGCTGTTCTCTGTATACAATTTTGGCTTTCTTTACTGGCTTTAAGAGTTATTTTAAGTGTGGGTAGAGCATTATAACACATCATCTTGAGTTGTCATATCAGTGCATACTATACTTTTTTATTTCAATTAACTGTTAGACTGTTCTTTAAACTGACGACTATGAAAGCATTTACCAAACTTCCCTTTCCCACAGGCTTCTTTCTTAGATAGTTTTGCATGGGAGTCTTATATGTGACTGCCACAAGCATTGATATGTATACTATGCCATCTTATTCTGGTGCTACCGCTTGTTTGTGTTATTATTTACTTGCTATCATGTAACATTTTTTAGCAAAGTTATCTCATCATATCTGTAATGCATTCCCATTTAATTTGGGGCATTTTGTCCTGCTAACTATATTGGTAATTTGGAATTAAAGTCAAGTGACACATTTAGCATTTGCGGTGAAGAGAGAAAAAATATCTATCAAAATTATTGGAAGTCCATATGATAAAATATTCAGAAAGAGTATTCTGTGATGAAAAGTTACACTCATGCTTACTAAGTAATACTGCTACTGATGTTAATTTGGATAAAGACATTTCATTGTTGCTAATTTATTGCATTACTAGACAATGATGTTTTATAGAAATACAACATAACTAAAAGGTTTATTTCTTGCAAACTGATTTAATTTGCCTAATCTTGCCAAACTTTCTGTTCACAAGAGAACTAATAAACTATGGGTTATTTTGGGACACTATTTCACCTTGCGATGCAAAGGATTTGACCTTTTGTGTACTTGCTATAAAAATCTGAGGTTTGCCTTTACTTATGGAGTAAAATATTTTGAGCAAAAATAAGATCCAGGAATAGGTAATTAAAGGCATATGTATTATGTCATTTTACTTGTTTCACTACTGATGAAAGCTATCATGAAGGGTGCTAATATTTGTTTATTTTTCTTCTACTTCTTTCATCCCTGTACAGCTATTTTATTAACATTTTTATAGCACCACTTATATATAAAGTTGTCAAACATCTAATAATTTTCAATCACTAGTCACTTTTGCATGCCTTACCTTTCTCTGACAATCTCAGGTTGATACTTTGCTTTTCACACAGACACGCAAAACTGTTTTCAATATGGAATTTTGAAAATAGAAAAGAAAGAAATATATTTTTTTTACTATTCGTAAAACAATTCTTATAACAGTTTCATTACTGCAGTTTAGGGCATTTGTGTTTTGGATCAAAGGCTTGCCATCTGTTGTTTGGAAAGATGCATCTGCATCTCTGTTGCTTCTGATGACCAAAGTGGGAAAGAAGAAATCAGAAAGAAGGGGGAAGGCAGTTTCAATGAATTCAAAAGAATCTTTTAAACAGCCCTTGAACAAAGTCTCTGACTTTGAAAATTTCCACCGTGTTTGATTTTCCCTTGTTCTAAAGCACAGGTGCTCACAGGTATGTATTGTCTCAGTTTCCTAGTGATTTCAAACTGTTGAATGTTGAACTGCCTGATCCCAGGTGCTGGGTTATGTGCTGAGCTACAGAACCAGAGCTCTGGTCCACCTTCTCACTCACTCCCTGCAGGCACTGAACTTCAATCCCAACACGGTGAGATGGTTTACATATAGATGGAAGTACAGTAGTAACAAGGGCTCAGTACAATAATGGGTTAACCATGCAGAGGCATACTTTCTTTTTCTCTGCTCTTAGCACCAGACTGGGCAAAAGTAACATGGCAAACAGCATCCTCACTTCAAAGGAGGGAGTGTAAAAGTTGAACGAAGGTAACAAAAGGATCAACTGAGAGTAGGATACCTAAGGAGGCAGCTGGAGCCTCGCGCGTGCACCAAGAGATTGATTGTAGCAGGTTGGCTAAGAAAAACTGGGTAACTGAAATCACCAAAGAGTTGCTGGGTCAAAAGTTGAGAGAGAGAACGGCTGAAAGCAGAAAGACTGGCTAGGCAAAAAAGTTTTCTGTGGTAAGATCTTTTGGTTGGGAGAATGATATGAAAATATCACTCAAGGAGATCGGGAACTGAAACTAATGCTGCATTGGGAAACTGGAGAGGCTCTAATGAGTCAGAAGATGAAGAGTGGGACAAGAAATCGCTGGAAATTAAGAGATTCCTAACACTGAACGAAGTGCATAAGGAGAGATCATAGAAGGAAAGCTGGAGAATCTGGGGGAGAAACAATATTTCTGAGAACAGGCAGAAGTTGAAGCTGGACTCATTACTCCATTAATACTAGTAATCATCTGTAAAACTCATAGGTTAAATGTATTTACACACAAAGGTAAATGCATCCATTTCTGGCCCTTGCATAAACTAGGAACTTACTATTGCTGTCTCATAATTAACAAGTTAATAACAGAAGCTTTGAACACTCTAAGCCAGACATTAAGAAATTTGTAACCTTTTTTTTCATTCTGCTGTCAAAACCTTAAAAAATCCAGTTCTGTTTCTCTTCTGTTCTGTTCTCTCCCTTCTCTGTCTTCCTCTGCTCTAATATACCCAAGTCACAGTAAATGAGAATTTTCAATACTAAAAATGAAGAACTTGAAAGGTAAGAAACAGTTTATGAGTTATTCTTCACTACTTCATTGTGCACCAGGATCTTGTGGAAAACTGAGACAGACTGGCTGTTCAGTCTTTTTGAAATCACTTTGATATTACTTTGCTATACTGAACTGCAGTCATTAAAAGATATTTTCAGATATGAGGCTGTAAACTCCCCAAGGATATTTTAATTGTTTTTATTTTCCTTAGCATAATCTCTGCCTTGTAAGGGCTCACTGTTCTTCATTCAGACACAACTAGTCTTCATCCATTAGCTGTTCTTGGCCAACATTTGACCCCATCTTGCTCTCTCTGGTGAATATAAGCACGATGAGAGCTGTGCAGTTTCTGCACTAAGTTCATGATGAGTCCACTATTTCTAGGATCTGTCTGTAGATGTTGAATAGATTCACAGAGAGAAATGGTAGTTGTGAAGCCAGGGGACACACATGATATTTCTTGTTACCGTATTATATCCATATACACTCAGAGAGGTTCTAGACCATTTTGATATATTCATTATGCAGCATTGCCATTTCCTTCAATAATCTCTCATGATCACTGCCTGTATCAAATGTTGCAAAAAGTTCAACAAAGATGAAAACTGGGTTCTGCCTTCCACTCTGTACCAGCAAGAAATCATCCATCACTGCCATTAGTATTTTGACATCTGAGTTCTGGTTTGAATCCAGATTGCAGCGAGGCTTGGACACTTGATACAGCCTGGTTGTTTCTTCTCCCAATAATCTGTCATTGCTATAAGAGCATCACAGAAAATATCAGTAATGTTGTGCCCTCTGTGCTGGAGCTGCTGTCACTGAGACTCAAGGATCAATAGAAGTGACTGAAGTTGGTTTCTGATTTCTTTCTTTTCATTAGTTTCAGGTTGAAATGCATGGCAGAACACTGTCCTATACCTGTGGACAGAGAGGAGGGACTTCAGTGAGAACCAGAAATAGGAACCTGCATCAGAAAATGGTCAGCCACAAAGCTCCACTTTGTGACAGCTTGGGGTTGAAGTGAAATTAAAGTCTGTCCACTGGGCAGCTGGTCAATATGCAGAAAATCAGCTTTGATTTTTGAGCTGTGGCATTAACTGTAGATACAGCACCATGTAAAATCCAGCTTCAGTGTTATAAGAACAGCCCTTTAAGAAGACACTTTCAGATCTGGGTCTTCACTTCAGGGTATTGTAGAAATGGTGTCCAGTAAAAAGGTTCTGCCTAAATTTTGGATGCAACAATTAGCAGTGTTCGGACCAACTCCATTGCTAGAGATACTTTCTGAAGATACTTGGAAATTTTATCATTCAGTTTAAAGTTCTTTCTGGAATAATTATACCATCAGCCCAAAGAAATAAGTGTTTCTTCTTGAAAAAAAAAGACAAAAGAGAGGGAAAAAAAAAAAGAAGAGATAAATGTAACAGCTTAGAAAAGATGCCTAGTAGAGAATGTACAGGTAAAGTACAAGCAAAATTTAAGTTTTTGCAAAATGTAGCTGTTGATCATACATGTCAAGGAAAAGTCTGTTTAGGAAAATGCTCAATACCTCTGGAAGCTCATTTTGTTACCTTGAAAAGCCAGGATATGAAATCACGAGATGCTTATGCAGTCTTTGGCATATTCAGGTGCTGAATTTTTGTCCCTAAGATATTAGCAGTAACTCAAGAGATGTCAGAGCGGAAGAAGGATCTGAACAATGTGACACTATCAGATTTAATCTATTAAGCAGACCAGATGAGTGACAGACTGTGACGAGGAAAGTTTTTCATTCACTTATGTGCCCAACCAGTCTCAAGAACTGGGTGGCACCTTGGCCCCGAAGCATAAGGTTGCCTCTGAGGCCCTCGGCTCCTACACGATGTTAGACATCCCTGTAGTGGTGTTCTTCGCAGTTTTCACAGCAAGGGTTCCTTAAAGCCAGATGCCAGCACAGAGTGCCAGTCACATCAGTCCACAGTGACATTAACAGGACACCTTTCCAGCAGTTTCAGGTGTTCTTCTGTCACTCATTGGTCATGGCCCATAGATAGCCCACACCAGGGCTCCTTACACTCAGTTCTTGTTGGTGTTGTTTATTAACTCTTGGTCAACATGTGGCTATGATGCCTTGTGTTAAAGAAAAACCTGTAAAATGCTTCAAGTGAAATATCTGCAACCCAGAGGCTATTCCAAAATATAGAAAGTGCATCTCAACCAGAATCTAGTGACACCTTAGTTATTGTTTTATTCTCTAAGACTCAGAGATTTAGTAAGACAATGCTTCACATTCTTAAGCATGAATTTTAAGACACACAGCTTTTAGATCACAATGCACAAACACATCTAGACACCCAAGTTCCCTTTAAAGTGCAGAGGGACAGCTGGATGTCAGGAAATGTGATGCACATCTCTGGGCATGTTGAGACAGAGAGCAGTGTCTATGGGATTCACTGGGAAAGTCAACACAGACACACAGGGGTCTAATGCAGGACACCTTTATGAAGATCATTATGGTGTTATGCTCTTAAACACTGTTGGATGATAAATATTTAATCTAAAGAACACTTGAAGGCATCTCATTCTCTGTGAGCTGTCACGCAATTTTTCTGTCTACCCAAGCCTGACTTCGTAGATAACAAAAGCAGAAATTATGCATGGTTGCCCACTAGCAACTTGAATAATTAGCCAACATTCAGAGTATTTTAACCCCCAGTTTGAAGCTTGAGATGCTAAAATGAATTATTCCATCTATTACTTCATTGGCTTTTTCCGCAAGAGGAAGGAAAGCGATATTCCTTTAAAGCTCTGACCCAAAGAGATGCAAGATGTGTGCCAAGCTATATCACAGATATAAAGAAGATTATTTTTTTTTTGCTGTAACATAGAAATAGAAAGAAAAGAGAAGGAATAGGAGCAGCTAAATCACACATGTTAATATAATCCCTCAGAAAGCAAAGTGGACACTCAGACCTTTGTACCCTGTGAACTGCTAAATATAAGTATTTGTTAACTATCTAGGGAACACCTCGTCCTTCACTCACCTTCAAATGAAGTCTTTGGAACTATTAAAAGACAGAACAATAGTCTGTCCTTCAGGATTAAGGGATTTAATGTCCCTCTGTTCTAGAATGTAACCCTACCAAGTAATGATAACTACTGAAATCCACTGAACTCTAATCTATCTTGTGTCGCACATAGTTTTACATCACCCAGAGAGAAGTTAGTTTGTTATCATAAACCCCAATAAAATATTTATTTAGGTTTTACCTGACAGCTGGGATAACTAGGTGTACACACATGGATGTTCACTAAATCTCAGCTGATAGTCAGCAACTTATGCTATAGTCATGTTCAACAGCATAGCCATAACTTCATTTGAAAACTTAAAAGAAATTGACGCAAAACCATATTTTATTTCAAGCCATGTGCTTTCATCATTCAGCTACATAGACAACTAGTGCAAACAGCAAAAAAAAAAAGTAGCTTTTAAAAGGTCTTTTCAACTGATTAGGATCTCCAATATTCAGTTTTTACCTAACCCATATTTGTGGGTTTGTGTTGTATTTTTAATTTGCGAGACACTATTTCCAGGCTAAAAAACCCAACAGAAGTTAAAATAAGGGTTAAGCACACTGATGTGAAAATTGAAGCTTAAAAACGCATATAACCCTTTTTCTGTTTTTCCGTTTTACCAGTAAATCTTATAAGTACACCTAATGTAAAGTAGGGAAATTTCCATCACAAATGTATGGACTGAAGCTATTTAAATAACAATACTACCATTTAGACATTGTCTGAGTGAAAAGAATTTTCAGGCTTTTGAGGTTCATCTTTCACTAGTCAAAATGTAGCTTCTGGCAGTTTGCATGCTGTGTTGCCAGATTAAATGATAGTGTTCCTTCATGTAAGTGTTGCATAGGAAAAAAAATTAAAACCTTGGAAAAAGATTCCTACTCCTCCTAGGGTCTTTTTATGGCAGGTTAATGACTACTAAAATGGCTAGGAAAAAACCACCAAATCTTGGAGATGCAAGAACTGAATCTTTAAGACTTTTTCACAAGCTCTGGCTCAGCAGTCTTAGATATTGGAAGATATATCAGGAGAGGGTCACAGCCTATCTCTACTCATTTCACATACGGGGTGGACACCAGATAACAGCTACAGTGTGCTGGATGTCAGCAGCCAAGGGCACTTGCCTGAATGTCTGCAAAATATTTGTTATACGCCTGGATCTCTGCTTCTTGTGGTTCTGGTCACGGGGCCTAGCACGTTACAAAGGTGTCTCCTGCTAAGATTGGGAGAACAGAGTCCTCCAGAATTGCTGAGCTTTGAAATTTGAATTGAAGTTTTTTTTCTTTCTTTCTTTCTTTCTTTGTAAACAGAATGGCTTTTGTCTTCTGCTTTCCATTCTGCACCAAGTGCTCCAGTCAAGAGGAGCAGACAGAGGCCAGATTTAGATACATGAACTGTAATGAGGTGGGTCATGTCTCCTAGAGTACAGAACACAGCAGGATCCTGGTGGGTCCCAATCTCCCACAAACTCAGGCTTTGCTTGGCAAGCCTGTGTATTGTCAGCTGCCCCAGCCAAGGCACAAATTATACTCCAGGCACAAAACCCAGGCAGAAAGCACAGGGAAGAGGCTTGACTTCTCCCATCTTCCACTTTTGCATCATGGCATTGGCTTTTTTTCTATTGCAGCACAGGCACTAGGGACACATGTTCCAGGAGTGCAGGGGGACTGCAGGGAGTAGGGGAGAAAGGCTAGTGAAGGAAAATATGAGGCAAAGCAAAACAGTCCCAAAACTCCACTGAAAGATCTGTGTCTGAATTCTCTTCACTGAAAATCTAAGAAATAATTGTTCATTGCATAATATGAGCTTTAACAGAGCTCCAACCATTTCTCATCTCATGGCAGCACCTATTCGAGATAAGATTCTCAGTAGAGAATGCCACTCAGAAATGTGATACCTTCTGCCTATGGAAACTGCATCTAAAATGTATGTAATCAAATATAAGACATTCAACTGATATGAACATCTACATACTTCGGGTTTTGGTTTTGTCACCTTCTTGCAGGATGAAGTTCAGAAATGAAGATAAGGAAGCCGAGTGACTACATTAGACGTGGATCATTCAAAATCTCCTTCATCTCCCCATAATGTTTTTATCACACTTAAATGTGAGGACAAAGTCTATTTTCAGGAGGCACACACAGATATGACTAACCCAGCTTGCTTAGAAGTAAAAGAGAATACCGGATAGAGAACTGGCTCAACAACAGGATTCAGAGCATAGTGATCAATGGAGCAGAGTCTGGTTGGAAGCCTGCCACTAGAGTTGTTCCCCAGGGGTCTGTGCTGGGTCCAGTCCTGTTCAACATATTCATCAATGACCTGGACGATGGGTCAGAGTGTTCCCTCAGCAAGTTTGTTGATCATACAAAACTGGGACAAGTGGCTGATACGCCAGAAGGCTGGGCTGCCATCCAGCAAGACCTGGACAGGCTGGAGAGCTGGGCCGAGGAGAACCTCATGAAATTCAACAAGAGCAAGTGCAAGGTCCTGCACTTGGGGAGGAACAACCCCAGGCACCAGTACAGGCTGGGGCTGAACTACTGGAAAGCAGCTCTGTTGAGAAGGGCCTGGGAGTACTGCTGGACAGCAAGTTGACCCTGAGCCAGCACTGTGCCCTTGTGGCCAAGATGACCAATGGTATCCTGGGCTGCATTAAAAGGAGTGTGGCCAGCAGGTCGAGGGAGGTTATCCTCCCCCTCTATTCTGCACTAGTGAGACCACATTTGGAGTACTGTGTCCAGTTTTGGGTGCCCCTGTTTAAGAAGGAGGTGGAACTGCTTGAGCCTTGAGCAGGTCCAGCGGAGAGCTACGAAGATGATCAGGGGACTGGAGCATCTCCCTTATGAGGAAAGGCTGAGACCTGGGTTTGCTCAGCCTGGAGAAGAGAAGACTGAGGGGAGATGTCATCAATGCTTATAAATATCTGAAGGGCGGGTGTCAGGACGATGACACTAGGCTCTTTTCAGAGATGCCCAATGACAGGACAAGGGGCAATGGACACAAGTTGGAACACAGGAAGTTCCACCTGAATATGCGAAAAATCTTCTTTACCGTGAGGGTGCCAGAGCAGTGGAACAGGCTGCCCAGAGGGGCTGTGGAGTCTCTTTCCCTGAAGACATTCAAAACCTGCCTGGATGTGTTCCTGTGTCCCCTGCTTTAGGTGGGCCAGCTCAAGCAGGGAGATTTGGACAAGATGATCCCCAGAGGTCCCTTCCAACCCCTGCCATTCTGTGATTCTGTGATTCTGTGAAAGGGAAAGTAGAAGTTTCCTTAGCTGGAGGGCATCAATAAATTCTGGATTACAAAGTTCTAAACTCTCTGCACTGGATCAGTGATTTACCACCATTTCCACTTACTTAACAAATACTCGGACGTCAGCTTGACAACTTGTGCTTACTCCAGCTAGTACAGATGGGTTTTACCTCATAAATTATTTTAAGTGATTAACTACATAAAAACAGAGAGAGTATATAACAATTTAAAAGCACGAAAACCAAAAGATAGAAACACAATTATTTTTCATAAGTTGTTACGATAATGTTCAACACCTGTCAATATAATGACTTCAGAGGAATTTAAATATACATGTACACGTTCTGGTTTAAATTATAATGTATAAATACTTGAACCAGGCCAGACAGGAAGCAGGCTAAAATGAGTTATACAAAGCTCTGTACTTTCATATGTAGGCGCCTGATCAAACTTTCCAATTTAATCTGGTTAGACTATCATACTTTAAAACTTAATATGTGGTATACACTTACTGTAGGAGAAAGAATGTTGAGAAAGAAGACAAAAAGCACTGTTACAATTTTATATGTCTACTTGAATCTAGCTCAGTTAATGTTTGAAAGAAAGAAAAAGCTATTGCTTTTGTGAATACTGGGGTAGTACTAGGATTGGCTTCCCTTTCAAATAACAAACAGCATTTTGCTAATGTGAAGCAAAGAAACTGCATGCTGCAATGCTTAAAATGAAAGTGCCTATTAAGTCAAATTAAATTTCTTCCTGAATGGGTTGATGGTGAATTTGCTTTTATATAGGACTGAAAGATGTATTAGAAATCTCCCAGATGGAAAATACATGAGATTTGAATTTCCTTTTTTCAGAACAGCAGATATTCCCTTCTAATGTAAGCTCATTGCTAGGGCTTAGAATTTGTTCTCAAAGATAGGTGTACAAATGTGCTTATGGTACCTCTACCAAACAGTATAGAAGTTAGATGCTTTATGACATATCCTCCAGTGACTTAAAATAATGTGATGGCCTTCTACAAGACAATCTATGTTTCATGATAAACATTTTGCAAAGTCTGGGTTTACACCAAAGCACACATCTTTATGCCTGGTGTGAGCAACAGAATGGTTTTGTAACTGCTGATGTATTTACTGATCTAATAAAAAGCTTTTGAGATGGTGGCCCTTGAGACAGTGAACATGAAATCAAGTATTCCCTATTACTTTCATAATTTCTTACGTAATTGTGCACTGCTAGTGACAAAGTAGACTATTTTGAGTTATTACTTAGAAAAATAGGCATAAGCAGTATAGGAGTCAAACATACTTAGCTTCTCTAGGCAGACAGAAGCATTTCAGTTAGCATTGCCAGTCATTGACAATGATAACTCTCAAACAGAACCTGCTTTTCTTTCCTTGAGGTTCCCTGTAACTGCTTAAGTAGATCTATTGGAGTTAGTATCCTATGTTTTCACCACTGCCAGATGTGTTCTTCATTTGTCTGGCTAAATTCAAATGAAGTATATTTCAATTATAAGTTTAGCAATTCTATATTCTCTTGTTTGTGTTCTCTGACTTTACTGTAGACTGGTATCTCCTCTTATTTTGGCTCTGCAGACTTTTCCAAGACTTTTCTTTATTAGACTTTGGAAACCCCACTCCTTTTATTTTCAATCAGATTTCCATATAATTAATACCCAAAAGATATACTGCTATTCAACCATTTAACATTGAAATGGATATTTTAAAAATCTGTATCATATATAGTTATTATCAGTTATACTTAGCAGTAACATGCTTCCAAATGATTATTCCCTGTACACTTAG
Source organism: Phalacrocorax aristotelis (assembly GCF_949628215.1). Lineage (NCBI taxonomy): Eukaryota > Metazoa > Chordata > Aves > Suliformes > Phalacrocoracidae > Phalacrocorax > Phalacrocorax aristotelis. The sequence continues at coordinate 54,201,497 of NC_134278.1, forward strand.
TCTTGGATTTCCCGCAATTTGTGAACTCCAGCCGGCAAAGACAATTTCTATTCCTTTGTTTTCAGGTCCCATGTGGCCATAACAGATGAAATGAACAGTGCAATTTCCACGATAGATCTCCTTCATGCTAAATGGCAAAAGGTCTTGTGAATGCTGGAGATTGAACAATAAAATTCATTGTTAATATCTACCTCTTGTTGCCTGGAACTCAAAACATACAAGCATTTATAGAGTTTGGGGATAATAGAAAGTGTCTGTGATCGATTTATGTTACATATCAAAATGCATGAAATTTTGGTACATGTGGTAGAAATGTGTTACACTATAAAAGTGTTTTTTCTATAGAATTATCATTGTATTTTATAACACTATGGATAAATAATACCTGCTCCTATAAACTCTTTATGTAGCAGCTCTGAGATAGCTTTCCAGCTTGCCATACACTATTTTAAGATTTTTTTTTTTTGCAGACTTATTTGTAAGTACTTATTTTATAACAGATAAAATTGTTTTCACATCTTAATTAAAGAGGTTGGGAATTTAGTTTTGGTTTGGTTTGTGGGTTTGTTTGGACTTTTTTCCTTTGGGATTATCCAGGCCCATTGTGCATTGTGATTAATTTCCTCTTTGAAACTGTTGTTAGCTTTCTGTTTGCTTTTCAAAAACAGAAAGCTGACATAATTAAATTTATTATTAAAAATAAGATTTAGCATGTGTATGTATGGTTTGAAATGTGTCAAAGTTTAATGGGCTGATAGTACATTGAGGGTTTTTTTTTATTTCTTTTTTATGTTTACAGCTTGTGCTCTGATTTAATGAAGACATGATTTCTTTTGCTAAGAACTAGATATGGAATATGGTTCACAAATCATGAGTAAAAATGGCAACATAGGCTACCATCAACAGCTGAAGAAAGAATGTTACCTGGGTCTTTGTCTGATGCAGTGCATCCACACTTACTTTTACCTCTGTAGGGATGGTGGAGATATGATTGCAGCACATCCAGAAATACCTGTGGTAGGTTCAAGTGAAGTACTAGGGATAACAGCAGAAGCACATCCCCAGGACAATGACAATGACTGCAGATGTTATTAACTGGGTATATTGCCCTGGATCAATGGTTCTGAACAAAGAAAGACTGATGGTTATTGTCTATATTATGCAGCTCCCGTAGTAGATTGTCCTGCTTTCTAAGTCAATGTATCTGCACTGCTCCCTGCCACAGGTGGGACCCCTGTGGGCTCCTACTATACATAGTTTAGAGTTGGTGCACATGGAGCTATTGTGGGATAGGTGTTTGCTGTCAAGCAAATATGAAAGTGTACATAAGCTGTTTTTCCTTGGTTTTACCTTCTTGGGCTTCAAAAGGGGCTACAGGCATCAAATTGACCAAAAATCTTTTGTGCCTCTCCTAGATTAAGTATTATGCCTAAGAACATACTTGGCTTGAAAAGCAAGGGGAGTCCCATAATCTTTATCAGAACCAGAAAAAACACCAAGTCACAAAAAAGCCAGTGAGATTAGTTTCAGCAGCAGTCAGCCAAATAAGTTCCCAGTCTTTAATCTTTAGTTCCAGCTACTCATTTTCGGTTGTGACAGCAGAAATGTATGTGGGTCTGTGACCCAACACATAGATAACACAAAACTTGGCTGAAGTCTCTGAAAGGTGTGTTCATCAGCTGTTTTTCACTTTACCACACTTGTGACAGGAAGAGGTAAACAGCCTGATCCAAACAAGATGTAAATTTCAGTTTTGAAGCAGACATTTTTTCACTCTCTTACTGCAAAACCTGCGAGTAGTGCATTAAATAAGGCTCTGTTCATTTGTAAAATCACAGTCTATATAGCTATTCTCCATTTGACACAAGCAGCTTTAAATTATCTGATCATATTCTCCTTTTGAAAGCTGAGTCTGAAAAATAGAAGGATTTACAAGTGCATTCTGTTGCTATTTCTTCGTCCCATCATTAAAAATGAGGTTGTAAATCAAACAGTGCATGGATTTCCCTTTTGGCACATTTATACCCTACAGGTCATTACTGTGTGTGGGCAGAAACTGTTGTTGCACTTCAAACTTATTATCAGCCTTCTGTTAGTGGAATTGCAAGTTTAGCTCTGAACAGACCCATACTTGATTAAACATTTATCGTTTATAACTTTTTTTCACCATAAAAATATAAATGAGTTGACAATGAGAAAAGGCTGCTCTTTTAAGAATAAGTAAGGGGTTTTTTTGGCATAGTTTTTAAGAAAAACCCAGTGCTTTCTGCACTAATACTTACATGATACTGTTTTTATAGAAGTCTTTGTTATTTTGCTCCAAAATTTCTCAAAATGAAAGAGACACCATTAACGAACTTAAACCTGCAAATATACTTTTAAAATTAAGAGAGACAAGTACATAGCAGTTACTGTATGGAAACAGATCACTGAACTGTATGGTTGCTTCAGAAAAAGACAAAACAAGATGATACATTTCACAAAGTAAGTAATACCATTCATGGAGAAAGACAATGAAGTGGGCAAATTCCTGTTTCCTTCTGTAACAATTGTCTTATTCCATTAAGCATAATATTTGATTGCCCTTATCTTTACATGGATAACTAAAAATGTTATTATTGGACATAAAATTGTCCAGCTTTCTGAGAAGTTCATCTATAGCATCTGCCTTTCCCATTTCATAGAGTCAAAGAATAATAGAATGGTTTGGATTGGAAGGGACCTTAAAGATCATCTAGTTTCAACCTCCCTGCCATGGGCAGGGATATCTTCCACTAGACCAGGTTTCTCAAAGCCCCATCCAACCTGGCCTTCAGCACTTCCAGAGATGGAGCATCCACAACTTCTCTGGGCAACCTGTTCCTGTGCCTCACCACACCCATAGTGAGAATTTCTTCCTTATATCTAATCTAAATCTACCTTATTTTCTAAATCTTCAATTTCACTGCAGCCATGAATACCACAGGCTGATGACATCGAGTGCAAAGGAAGAAAAACTTGCTTCTACATATTTTCTATGCCTATTTTCTCTGGTCATTCTCTGCTCTTGAGAAAAGCTTGCAGAAGTTTTTGTTGGTAACAATAGCACTGGATGCATATCGTGCCACAAAAAACCAGTATGCCACTAAAAGTGACAGCAGTTGTACATTCTTCTTGTGTTTTACATGCTTCCTTTCTAATGTGCAATTTTTCCCTTTTTGTGTGATAAGGATTCTCATTTACCTTTTCTATAATGATTCTTCTTGCCTGACCCAACCTGTCTAGAAGGTAGATACTTCAGTGTAAGGTAATTTCCCCCAAGAAATGCCTATCCTGCTGCATATACTTATTTTATACTAAAAAAAAGCCCACATCTCCATACCTATCCCTTATTATTAATGATAAGGAAGATAAAAAGATTAGCAGATTTAGGGCAAACTTTTTGATGTTTAAATTAAATGTGTTGTGACACAGTGTAGAGTGTGATTTGTTACTCAATGTGCAGTACCTAAATCTATACATTGGCCCTCCATCTTTCTTCCAGTGGCTATAAATACAAGTTCCTGAAATACATATGTTTTTTAGTATATCTATGCTAATAGACCAAGGCTTCAGCTAAACATCAAATACCAGAAAGGAAAATCATAAAGAAATTTGAGATCAAAAATGTCAAAACTATAGCGAACTTTTATTTTTGCTGAACTGTCTGTCTTTCATCAATGAAGTAAATACATAATAATTTCCACTAAAACTTTTTGGTACAAGTTGTTCATAAGCTGATACTTAAGTCTTGAATTGCTTAGGATGGAAATCTTTGATGAGAATTATTTTTCTATAAACTCCACAAATAATAAAGAATCAAATTTCTGAAAGTATAGTAGGAACTCCTATACAGAAGAGGGCTGTTCAATATTTGTTAGGTGTGACCTGTTTCAGGACATAAAACTAAGCTTTGAGAATGCACTTTGCTAATGTCTAAAAGAGGATGCAAAATTTATCCTTACTTAGTATAGTGTTAAAGAGAGTACCTAAAGCTAAGTATTTGTTTCAGCCCACTGGAATAAACAAAAATTACTTTCCAAGAATTCATTTAGGTCCTCAAGCGCTATAAAAACTGATGACTTTTCATTGTTCAATGAATTTTATCAAAGGGTTTCTCACAGGAAAAGAAAAATGAAGCTCTGTGATAATTTAATGGAGTGTAGTACATAGGTCAATGTACAATGAAAACAAATTATATCACACAGTTTACTCATGTGCCACTGCAGGAGGATGCAGTCGGGTGTAGCTCCATTTCGGCAAAAATAGTGTTTGAGGCTATTAAGTCAGTGTTTGCACAGACACGCGGCCTGTTGACTAATCACACCTGATACCCAACTGAACTTGCTTAGAGGTACTTCAGGTAGTTTGAAAAAGTGCCAATGTGAGCAGAAGTAGCTTTAAAAGGCATGTTGCTGATCCAGTGGTCCTCTGGTCTTTCTCTCATATTTTAGAAAGAATTTCCACCCAGAGATACTGTTTGGGAATAGTTCATTAAACTGATGAAAGAGTGCATTAGCAGTTCATACTTTAGATACCTTAAGGCATTCTAATGATCAAAGAGACAATAACACATGGTACGTACTTGAGCATGATCTACATTCAATGGGGTGTGTCTAACACAATCCTCAGGAAGCCTCAGAAACCTTCAGGAGAATGCTCTAACAGTCAGGTCTGCCTCTGCACTCATATGTCACAAATTACTGCAGATGATTCTGTTTTCTTTCAGAGTTTTCTTTCTTCGCACATTTATGGGATGAATCTTTGATAGATGGTGTCATCCATTCATTAGATTATGGATCCTAGTTCTCCCAGGGGTAGTTTCAAATCCACACGGTGCTCTTAATAGTCTTTATTTTGCATCCGAATCCATAATTTATTTGAAAGATGTGATCTGTATATAAACAGACAGCTCCCTATTGGACTATTACACCAGCTAGGGAGATTCATGTGTATTGTTTATTTTGCCATCAGACAGAACAATTTACATTCTAAAAAAATTTGTTCCTCATTCACTCATTGGAAATCATAAGGTATGAGTAATAATGTTTAGGAATACAGAATCCTTCTTTGTAAAGATCTTGTCACTGGAGAAGAAATCTGATCTCCAAAACACTCCAGAGACACAGCTGTGCCTGGAAATGCCATTCTCAGACAGTTCCTTCATTTTTGGACTAATTTCTGCAAGGTGAAAAACACTTTAATCAACCAAGTACCAAAGACATGCTCAACTGTAAGTATATGAATAATAACACTGATTTAGATGGAAGAGAGGAGATGAGGTCAACCTATTTGTGACCTAAGAAACTCAGTGTATCTGAGAGATCTGAGAGAAGTGTCAGGGCTTACAGATACTTGAAGGGGAAAAAGCCATACAGTATCTGAGGGAGAAAATCCAGATAAATTCCTTCTTATTGTAGCATCCTTGTTTTTCTTCCACAGACCTGATCCATTACTCATTGAAAATCAATGGACAAGAAACAAAAAATAAAGGCCTCATTCTTTCCTAAGATTGTACTTCATGTTAAAGGAAAAGTCAAAACTCTCAAAAAAGAGGGTTAAGAAAATGTCTGCAACAATGCATACTTTCATTCTTCACAGAAACGCTGAGGTCTGCTAAATCCTCATGTTGCGTATAGTGCTTGAGATGCTGTCAGTAAAACTGCATTTAGCATTTGTGTTAGTCCAGAGGCAGAAGCAGAAATGAAAACATGCCATCTAGGACAGTTAAATTTGCATGAGCTAACCATTAAAGCAAGGAATGCATTCACAGGGATTTATTTTTATGTGTTTTTCAGAAGGACACCAGTGCACAGTCTTTTTTTTTTTTTTTTTTTTAAATTAAATTGCCAAAACCATTACCAAGATATTTTGCAGCAGTTAAATTTAGAAATTAAAACTTTAGGACTTAGTCGGTTAATTTGTTGTGCTACGAAAAAACTCAGGAATTTTTGTATTAGAAAACTCTTTTGGCTTCAGAAACTGGATTGCATCAGAAGCTTTTGAATGAGTGTCCATGTTTATATGACCTGATTTGTTGACAGCTGTGAAAATCACAAATGTGTATTCAAAAAGATAATAAAGCTACTTTGTAAGAAAAGCAATGTGTAAATAAGTATTGAGAGTGCCTTTCTAGTAAATACTTTAGAACTTTTCAGTTATACTATTACTGTTCCATCTGATGACTTAATCAACAGGAAACAGTATCTGACAATACCTGTGAAAGAGACAATCTCCCATATTCACTTCTGAAAGAATTCAAAAAAATTATTTAACATTAGCTAAACATTAAGCTATCCACAAGTAATATTTTTTAATCTTTCTGATTACAGTAACTGATCACTAAACACTTATCACATATAAGCTGAGATCTAGTTTATATACTGAGCCTACAAAGCATTTTGTTTGAATGTTTATAGTTTTAGTTCCCAGACAGCTGCTCTCACTAAACTGATTTTGGAAAACTAAAACATATAGGTTAACTTATTGTTTGTTTAAGGATAACACAGCATGTTCCAGGATTCTCAAGGTCATTCACAAAAGGAGCCTTTTTTGTTCTTTCATTGAAACTTACCTGTGAAATATGAAGCATTTTGAATTACATTATGGCCTGTTTTTTTAGCCTTCTCAAGTTAATTAGGTAAAAATTAAAGAAAATAATAGAAGACACTCCAAATGCGCGCATGTGTGCACATGGCTTATGCGGTCATGGTAACATATGTAAAAATTGATTTGTGAAAAGAGAAGAGATGAGAAGATAAATAATGGATGGGTTTTGGGTGTACATATCTCTTACCTGTGCTATGGTCCTTCAAAAAGCTGTGGGTGGTTTGTAGGAATGAAAGTTATTGTTCGTCTTCTGCTGGCTGATGAATTCTTGGGCAAGGACTACTGTTACCTGAAAACAGCAGTTTCCTAGAAAATTAAAGGATGGGGCAGGAAGAAAACAGTAAGGAAGACAAAACAGTAAAGGTGTACTAGACTAAAAGTCATCTGAAAGGCCAGGCCTGAGGGATGACAAAAGGAGTGAGGTTTTCCCTGGGGACACAGAAGAGATGGTGTGGGGTTTATTGCAGCCTGGAATTACTGGAATTAGAACAAACCTGGCAGACAAGACACAGCAGGCAGGGAGAAGTGGAAGAAGTCTATTACATTTCATCTCTTATTCATTCTCAATTTCCTCTGTTCTAAAATATCTACTATTATTCTAGCTAATCTTCAGAGAAAACCTATTTAGGCCTTTGATACTTTTCAGAAAAAGACACAGCTGAAAGCTCTGACAGTCTTGTGGCCTCAGGAATACAAGAAAAATGTCAATGACTTTCACGCTAGAATCAGCTAAATGTGCAAAGCTGTGTACATCTGTGTATGTGAACATATCCATAATCATGGAAGGTTTAACAATCATAGAATCATAGATTCATAGAATTGTTTGTGTTGGAAAAGACCCTGAAGATCATCAGGCCCAACCATAAACATAACACTGCCAAGTGCACTCTTAATCCATTGCACTTAGGGACATGGTTTAGTGGTGGACTTGGCAGTGTTAGGTTTATGGTTGGACTTGATGAGCTTAAAATAAAATGGTGCTGACAAATATATTTTTGTCTTTGAATACAAAATGTTGGAGGGGAAGGGTTCTACTTTTTCCACATTCTTTTCACATTTGTTTTTTCTTTTCATTTTATCTTTAAAAAAAAAATGTTGAAAAAATAAGACTATGGTCACAGGGTAGCTTATAATAGGTGTTTAGAGATCAAAGAAGAAATGGTGAGATCCAAGTTTATGTTCTGCCTCATTCAGACATGACTGAAAAGTTCCACTGTGTATTGATCCATAAATCTTTGAACCTCCTTTTTTTTAACTCATTCTTTCTTTTTTTATATATAAAACTAGACACAGGCTCAATTTACCTGGGCAGAGATTGACCCAGCTTTGACTTCCTCCTTCACCTTTTACAGAGCAGGAATTGGCATGAATTTGATAAAATGCTTGACTATCCAGCTACTCAATTAATTCTTTGAACAAAAACCTGAGAAACATAATATAGATTATTTTACCCTTTTTCCAAGCAGGTTCACAGAATGTTGGTTGGCAAACTGACATTGGAGGGGGAAAAAGAAAAAAAGTTTTAACTTCCATTTGTTTTCTGGATTTTTTTTTAATTACATTTGTAATATTTGGGGTTTTTAAAAATGAAGTTCTAAAGTTTCCTAAGGAAACAAACCTCCAGCAGCCATGCTATTGCCTTGCACTTCCTGTGTGTCCTGTTGCCTGTGCGTGCCTGTTTTTAAACTTATTGGCAGTCTCAAAAACATTATTTTCTTCAGATTACTTGAGAAATGGTACCTGGGTAGAGAAGTGGAACTTCCCCTTCTAGTGATAGAAATACAGTAGCGTTAGAAAACCAGTCTTGGTTGTTTTCAGTGCTCATGAAATGGCCAGATGGCAAATAGGGCGGCTAAACTGGGGGCTCTGTCCATGGTGCTGATGTAAAGCAGTTCCGGACACGTTGCCAGGATTGCAAAAGAAGCCAAAACTGAAGCAGTAATGCAATCTGTCATTTGGGCAAAATAAAATTACCAGATCAAAGAGTTTAATGGCAGACACTAGACAGAAAGGCAGTAAATGAACCAGAAGCATTTACATGTGACATATTTTGTTCTTTATTGACACATTTTTCCATTTCTGTCTGGGAGTGCCAACAATGACAGAGCCATTCTAGAGATTTTTTTCCTTTTCTATAATCTTAGTTATTCTGAATGCACCACAGAGGTTCCGATATTGCTCATGAAGAATACAGAAGATGTAAATCACCTTTTTGGAGACTATTTTGCAGCAGGATGAACTGGAATCATCTCAGGAATGCCCAGCCCAAAAGCAAACAAGCTCAGACCTTATTTGATAGTGAAAGACAGAGAAAGAGGGAAGCTTCAATCTCTGGAGGAAAACAAAAACAAACAAACCCAGAACCCCACAAAAATGAACAAAGAAAAACCCCAAATGAACAAAAAAGCACCGCTACAAACAAAAACTTTAAAGCCTAATTTTTCAGACTCTTCTACACACTACACCCATATCTTTCTATGAGATCTTTGGGTTGCTCAGAGACTCTTGGAAGGACTTTAAATTTCCTTAGACATTAAGAGTGTGCCATAGATTTCACTGAAATGTTGTGGAGGCTTGAAAACAAACACTTACAGTTAATTCATAAAAGCTCAGCCATTCTGATATTTCTCAAACCTATTCTAAACTCAAAACTTAGAAATCTTACTGAAATATAAAATTTTTGCACATATTTTTTCTTCTTTCTTTCTTTGTGACTTGGATTACCTGTTCTTTCAGAAGGAAGGATAAAATGGACTTCATTTATACTTTCCATATAAATAAACTATGGAAACTGTGTCTTCAGAAGAAAGACTGTTTTGTTGAGGGATATGTTTGTAGATTTTAAGATTTGGTCATAAATTATGCAGTTAGAAATATACAACCTGATTTTTTAGTAACTTTAAATAAATTATAACAAACTCTACAACTGACAATAGAATCAAAGCCATTTATTCAGTTCTGAAGATACTTTTCTGAAATAATAAAGCGAACAACTGAATAATTTTAAGGCACAGCAATCAGGTCTTAAAGAAAGATCACTCACTGAGGGAAAATGAATGATGGATTTGTATCTGGTGGGGTTTTTGGTGGTTTGTTTTTTTTTTCTCTGTATTGTTTTGTAGCATAGTCCCCTTGGAGGTCCACTGAGTAGTGCAGACTTCCATGTAGCCAAGTTCAGTGATTTCAGGCTTTTTCATTTTTGGATTTCTAAATATTTTTATGATTATCTATTAATACAAACCTTAGTTTACTGGTATTGGACTTATTTCTCAGTTTGTTACCTTTCATGGTAGCCTCATGACTCCAGGACAACACCTATGAAAGGCTGAAGAGTTAATTTGGAAAAATACATGTTCCATTCCTCAGTAATGTCTGTCTTTATACAGACATGTCTGCCTATATAGCAATTTTCTGTTGCTGTGTCATTTGCTCTGACTCATTGCTGTATTATCGATCAACTTGTGATGTGAGAAAGCTGGGGCTTGAAACACACAAACACACTCTTTAAAATTGCAGTTTGCATAACCAAATGATAGAGTAAAAGAAAATCCTTTACAAGTGGAAGCTGAGTTTGCAGTAGCAAAATGTGGGGAATGGCAAATCAAAAAGCAGAGCTATGTAAGATATAAGGGTGGACCCAGCAGAAAAATAATAGCATTAGTTAGGGGTGGCATCCCTAACCAGGGGAGAAAAGGCAAAGTAATTTGTCTATGTCTGTTTTTCCTTTGTTACCATTCTTGTAGGGGCTGTAGCTGTCTTTTATACTTCTTGTTAACTCCTTTGTGTTTTCACCACATATAGGAAGATTTATATGTGTTGAATACATTTTCTTTTTAGTCTTTTTTATGCCCTAAAACCAGTTCTACCCTGTACACTAGCTTGCGTTCCTTCAGTGACCAATAATGAGCCTTTTCTGATTTGTGTTTATAGCCTTGGTGCCATCTTGTGCCTATATTTTTAAGGCTTATGTTGTCACAGCATAATATAAAGTACATAATAAATAATTGGTGGGGGAGGGGAGGGTTGGAGGGTGTGGGGTGTGGAGAGGTATCTAGACCAGAGCTTTCCAACCATGTTTTGGCTTCCTCTTGCTGCCTTTGAAATCTACTGATTATTGCCTTCTTGGCTACACCATGGCCTTGCTTTACTGGGATGGATAAGGGCTGTACTCAAGAACCTCCATAACATGATAACTAGAGCAATCTTCTTGATGTGCAAGTCATGGATTGAAGTTTCTGCAGGCTCTGAAAAGGCCAGGGAACATTCTGTCCTCACATATGCATATGTTAGTTGCAGATACACAAAAGTTGGACATTTCTTCTTGCAGAACTTTTGAGGAAGAATAGCCATGGTTATACTTTATTCTAGCCCAGTCCTCTTCTTGCTCCTCATGGGCACTAGGTCAAATCCTGGAATTTTTAAGAGAGAGAAATACCTGTACCAGTTCATATTCATTCTCTAGATCTGTAAAAGTATATTCTCCAAGCATGCTTTCCAAGCTGTCCAAGTAGATACCTAGAGAGCTTTTTATATAATGTAAAAAGCATAGCATAGCAGTCTGATTTGTTATAATGCTTACACAAATATAAACTTTGTCTATATTCTAACTCAGGCAATGTGTATACACTTTCAGGTTTCCTATGGATACCAATGCATATGACTGCAGGACAGTATTTTCTATTCAGGAAGTGAGTGAGTACAGCTCTGCTAGGAGACATTCAGTAAATTATGAGACAAAAAGTAGTGCATGGTATTTTGCCCATCTTCTGAGAAGGCTTTTGATTACTTAGGTATGGACACTACTTGGTTCCAGACTACTCAGTGTCACCTTTGTGAAAGTCTCTATGGTCAGTGCTGCAGCTTATCTACTACTACTACAAACATGATAACTGAATACTTACCAATAATAATGGTCTCAGAGTTCAAAAACCAGTAACAACAATCACATATAGGTAATGTACATTGCTGAAGATGCATAAAGCTGACAACAACGTGCATTTCCAAAATGATTAATATAAAGCCTATTATAAATGCAATAGGTTTCAAAAATAGGGGAAATTGCTCCTTCATGGATATTCTGAAAGTCTTCCCCCAAAATGTCAAACAGGAAATAATATAAAGTTTTTTAATTGTTTATAAGATTTGATGTGAAAATAACACTTCTTTATGTCATAGACAAAATACTGAATCATATGTTTGGTATGCTGACCTTTTTTTATTAATAATGATAACTATAAAGTGAAATAGTGCAACAAACTTACAAAAAAGAATAAAACTCAAAACAGGAAATTTAGTAATGAGGATGAACATCAGATCATCTATTGACAGTGTGCATTAGGCGTGCTACTAGCAGAAGATAATGATTCACCTGCATATTACAAAATTATTCAGGTTCTGAAACTAAAATTTCATCTTTTAAACATTGGTTAATATTATCAGCCACAAGTCTTCTGGGACTTAATAGTCTGATTTAAATTAAATGTTTTTTTGCCAGCTTTTGTTACCACCCAATTAATTTTCAAAACCAATTAAGATAAAAATCACCCATAATAATATCATATTTATTACTAAACCTATAATTTTGCCAATCTTATTTACCATTTCTGACCTAGCATCAATGACTCCTGATTAGAGGTAAGCATAGACTCTGAGATTTGTGTCTGTGAACAGTTGATGCATTTGGAAAAGCATGTCCTCTTGAATTGGATATTCGTTTTGCAAACTGCGGAGGTAAGTGAGTAATTTACAATTAATAATTCAGTTGACATGTGTAATCCATTTTTAGGCTAACATGATATCTACAAGTAGATCATATTTTCCTAAAAACAGTAATTGAATGTGTGCAAGATAATTCCATTTGCATTTTGAGTTCAACAGGAGAGAATTGGTAGAAGTAAATTTAAAGAATCATAGAATCATAGAATTGTTAAGGTTGGAAAAGACCCTTAAGATCTTTGAGTCCAACCGCTAACCTATCACTGCCAAGTCCACCACTAAACCATATCCTCAAGCACCACGTCTACCCTTCTTTTAAATACGTCCAGGGATGGAGATTCCACCACCTCCCTCAACAGCCTGTTCCAATGCCTGACAACCCTTTTGGTGAAGAAGTTTTTCCTAATATCCAACCTAAACTTCCCCTGGTGCAGCTTGAGTCCATTTCCTCTCGTCCTATTGCTTGTTACTAGGGAGAAGTGATCGACCCCCGCCTCGCTACAACCTCCTTTCAGGTAGTTGTAGAGAGCGATATGGTCTCCCCTCAGCCTCCTCTTCTCGAGGATAAACAACCCCAGCTCCCTCAGCCGCTCCTCATAAGACTTGTTCTCTAGACCCTTCACCAACTTTGTTGCCCTTCTCTGGACACGCTCCAGCACCTCAATATCCTTCTTGTAGTGAGGGGCCCAAAACTGAACACAGTACTCGAGGTGTGGCCTCACCAGTGCTGAGTACAGGGGCACGATCACCTCCCTGCTCCTGCTGGCCACACTGTTCCTGATACAAGCCAGGATGCCATTGGCCTTCTTGGCCACCTGAGCACGCTGATGGCTTATGTTCAGGCAGCTGTCAACCAACACCCCCATGTCCTTTTCCTCCAGGCAGCTTTCCAGCCACTCCTCCCCAAGCTTGTAGCGTTGCATGGTGTTGTATTGACCCAAGTGCAGGACCCGGCACTTGGCCTTGTTGAATCTCATACTGTTGGCTCTGGCCCAATGATCCAGCCTGTCCAGGTCCCTCTGTAGGGCCTTCCTGCCCTCCAGCAGATCGACACTCCCACCCAGCTTGGTGTCGTCTGCAAACTTACTGAGGGTGCACTCAATCCCCTCATCCAGATCATCAGTGAAGATATTGAACAATACCAGCCCCAACACTGAGCCCTGGGGAACACCACTCATGACTGGCCGCCAACTGGATTTGACTCCATTCACCACCACTCTCTGGGCTCGGCCGTCCAGCCAGTTTTTAACCCAGCACAGAGTGCACTTGTCCAAGCCATGAGCAGCCAGCTTCTCCAGGAGAATGCTGTGGGAGACAGTGTCAAAGGCCTTACTAGGTCCAAGTAGACAACATCCACAGCCTATCCCTCATCCACTAAGCAGGTCACCTTATCATAGAAGGAGACCAGGTTAGTGAGGCAGGACCCACCTTTCATAAACCCATGCTGGCTGAGCCTGATCCCCTGGGTGTCCCACATGTGCTGCATAATGGTATTCAAGATGATCTTCTCCATGACCTTTCCCGGCACTGAGGTCAGGCTGACAGGCCTGTAGTTCCCCGGATCCTCCTTCCAACCCTTCTTGTAAAGGGGCATCACATTTGCTAGTTTCCAGTCATCTGGGACCTCTCCGGTTGACCAGGGCTGCTGATAAATGATGGACAGTGGCTTGGCGAGCTCCTCTGCCAGCTCCCTCAGTATCCTCGGGTAGATCCCATCTGGCCCCATGGACTTGTGAACATCAAGGTGAAGGAGCAGGTCGGTGACTGCCATGTCTTCAACAACTGGGACTTCATTCTGCATACTAGCTCCATCTCCCAGCACAGGGGCCTGACAACCCCAAGGATGACCAGTCTGACTATTAAAGACTGAGGCAAAGAAAGCATTAAGTACCTCAGCCTTCTCCTCATCTTTCATGGCAAGGTTACCTTCCACATCCAACAAAGGAGGGAGGTTCTCCCTGGCCCTCCTTTTGTCACTGATGTATTTATAAAACCATTTTTTGTTATCTTTAACAGTGGTGGCCAGTTTAAGTTCCAGCTGGGCCTTTGCCTTCCTAATATTTTCCCTGCATAACCTCACAAGATCCTTGCAGTCCTCCTGAGTCACCTGCCCCTTCTTCCAAAGGCAGTAAGCTCTCCTTTTTTTCTTTATGTTTACTGTTGGTTCAATATTTTTTTCTGTTTCTTAATTGGAAGATTGAACAAGAATATTTGGTGTCAGTACTTGAAGTCCCAGTGTTGCAAACGTTTTTGTAATACTGAATGATCATAATGCTCTCATTCCCAATCCCAGCGGGAACAGTGTAATTCATAGCTATTTACTGGAAGCCTGCTTTTTGTAAGCTCTTGTTGCCACACTTCAAATGTTTGTAACCAGCGAGTAGAAGTGAAGCTGCAAGTATGGGTAAAATGGAACCATTTAAAATGAGAATTAATACCCTGTGGAAGTAGTTCATACTCTTTCTCCAAGCTTAGTTATAAGCTTCTGCTCCATGTTTATCCTGGCTCCACTGTCTTTGTGTGTTTCTAAGAGTTCTTTTGTAAGTGGTCTAACATCACTTTCCATTATGATTAGACTGTCACATCTGTGTATAATACAACATGACATTAAACAACACAAAGTGAGTAACCCAGATGATCACTTGTTGTCAACATTTTTCATGTAAATACAGCTGAAAAGCTCTGCATTTCAGAAAACAAAACCTTTTATTCTCAAAGTCTGAAAGTCAGAATGCAGCTAATTTATCATATGTCTTCTGATAACCTATTTTGCTTTCTGGTTGCTGAGGACTAGATGATTTCTTTGCTCTCATTCATGTATCTCTTTTTATTATAGTCACTATCTAGTCAGAGTTATTTACTTATCCCTGAAAATAGAAAGTAACCGAGCACATGTATTTAAGAAAATAATTTTTATAAAATACCTATTAATCCTTAAGAATAATCAGCAGCAAATCTGCATGTCATTTTTCTCCTATGTACCAATAATATTAAATCCAAGAACTGAGTTTATAATTTATAAACCTGAGTAGTTTTTCAAGAGCAAATCCAGAAACAGTTTAGACAACTTTTATTATTATTACTGCAAATATTTTATACGATAAATAGATATATTTTTCAAAAATGTTTGCTGTTGACCAAAATATTGACATTCAACAATGCTTTTTATTTGGATAAATACAAAAATAAGTTAGTGGTAAAGCATGAATAAATATTAAACTTGAAGGACGTTTAAAAAGAAGATCAGAGATATAGAAAGCAATTGGACCGTTGCAAGAACCATTTGCCTGTTTATTTCAAATTGTTTTCTCCACCTAGAATATTTCTTTCCTCCCTCTAAAATCACCCTCACTGAATCACGGGGTTTTCACCTTATTGCATCAGCTGAAAAAAGTTAGCAGCTTCCTAACTGGATCTATCTTGACTATGATCTATCTCTTCATTAAACTTAAAAATCTACAGCCGGGGAGAATTAAGCCTTAAGAAGAACTATAGAGGTCTCATCATTCAAGTAAATGAATGTTCTGCATGAGTGTTGGAAGGAGTAAGAGTGAAAAAAGTGAGCCATCTGTTCTGGAACTGACACAGGATTTAGAAGTCTATATCACAGGTATAGATCATAAGTCAGACCTGGCACTTACATGTTTCTGTGAATATTACAGGGCCTTTCTGAAATTAAACTGAGGCAAAGGCTATACAATCCAAGCTGTCCAGAGATTAAATTAGAATAGTTAGGGAATGTGGTGAAATATCCTGATTTATTTCCAGGAAAAAATCTATTAGTCTATTACCCAAGTAAAATATAATATAAATTAATCATCACAGCAAGCGCATCCCCTCTATCATACCAGCTGGTTTTATGGGGGGCGGGGGAGCAGGAAGAGAAGGAGAGAGAGAGGGTAATGGGCAACCGTCATCTAGTTTAGAGAATGAGGAAGGAAAGTTTAAAACTCAGAATTTTGCAAAGGAGACCCAGGGTTATCAGTCAAAGTTCATGCTAGTCAGATTATATGGGCCTGTCCTGAGAGAACTCCAGCCGAATTTTTGAAATGTTAAAAAAAATAAAGCCTTGGTTTACTTGCTAGAGCTGTCAGTCACCATTGCTTCTGGATGTGCTGTTCCAGACAGAAATAAAATACCGATATACTTTGATGAGGGTAAGGAAGGGGAGGATTTTAAACACTGTTAATTCACAGTGTGTCTATGTTTAATATTTCAATATGAAGAATTTGTGCACGAAGTCTTAGTTATAGAAAGAAGGAGTGCAGTGAAAGATCATACCCAAAGTGATAGCTTAGCCCAGGAGTTTGCCCTAAGAAACTTGAAGATCTGACTCAATTAATATCAGCAGAAGCTACATTTTATTTCAAAGAATTCAGGATTTCACTTCAAACGACTAAATTTTAATGTTAATCTTCTCTACCAGGAAGCTAATGGGTCCTTCTGTAAGTTTGCATAAACTTATTTGCTTTCAGTACAAATGATATGCACATCGGTCACCTTAACAAAACAGAGTGAGCCAACAGAGAATAGTATACAGGCAAGAAATCTCTTTCCTTTAAATTAGTTCAAAGACTGTGAAACTTTATCTTTTCAATAAATGGTCTGTACCACAGGCCAGACGGCTTGAAATTGAACTTAAAAGGCATTACACCAAGGCATAAGGGAACTGTAGTAACACCTCTGAGTCTTTATCCTCAGGAACTAACCTGCTCTGCCAAGATAGGGGTGGGTCATCTCCTCTTCAAACCACTGATGCTCCTAACAAATTAAAGTTTATATACAAAATATTATGCTGTATATTGAAAAATCTTCTGCCTGATGGTAAAAACCCCTACTGTGTGACAGAAAAATCTTTATGCCTGATTGCCTTCAACTTCAGAGCAGAAATTTTTCTATGCCTCTTCACTTTCCCATCATACCTACTTCACTGTGTGTAATGCATTTTCCACAATATTAAACTATCATATTAGTCTTTAGACTGTCCTTCTGGTTTATCTACTGTTATTAAGAAGTTTGTGTTCCACATCCTAACTTCTGCAAAAAGCTGGCTTACCTTCTAAACTAATACAATCCATATTCTGCAAGATACTTCATCAGGTATCAGAATGATACTATGCTATAATGCTGAAAGTTCAGGCTGACACACTGTACTGCTTATTTGATCTGAGTATCCCATTGTGTGTTACCTGGAAAAACTATTTATGTAAATGAAAACCTCACTGGCCATTGTTGACTTCATACCTTAGTCCATTCACTTTCTGCAAGGGAAGGTACAGATTGATGTAGGTGTCATCAGATTATGTTAGGACAATGCTTTGCATTTAACACTGTAAATATGTTACATTTTTATTTGTATCTATGCAAATGTGATGGGTTTGGCTGCAGTTGAGTTAATTTTCTTCATAGTAGCTTGTATGGGGCTGTGATTGGGATTTGTGCTGGAAACAGTGGTGATCATACAGGGCGGTTTTTGTTACAGCTGAGCAGTGCTGACACAGCATCAAGGCCTTTTCTGCTTCTCATACTGCCCCACCAGTGAGCGGGCTGGGGTGCACAAAGAGCTGGGAGGGGACATGGCTGGGGCAGCTGACCCCAACTGACCAAAGGGCTATCCCACACCATATGATGTCATGGTCAGCATATACAGCTGGGGGATGAAGGAGGAAAGGGGGGATGTTCAGAGTTATGGCATTTTGTCTTCCCAAGTAACCATTAAGCATGATAGAGCCCTGCTCTCCTGGAGATGGCTGAACACCTGCCTGCCGATGGGAAGTAGTGAATGAGTTCTTTGTTTTGCTTTGTTTGCATGCACAGCTTTTGCTTTCCCTATTAAACTGTCTTTATCTTAACCTACATGTTTCCTCACTTTTACCCGTTTGATTCTCTCCCACATCCCACCATGGGGGAGTGAGTGGGTGGCTGTGTGGGGCTTAGCTGCTGTCTGGGGTTAAACCACAACAGCAAACATTCAGTTAATGATGGGATGCAGAATCAAGTGAAAGGAAACACTTAAGTGTTCGGGGAAAGAGGTGGTATTTAATTTAAAAGTTCTAACTAAGTAATAATTAGCCTATGTTCCTTAATTTGTTGATTCCATATTTTAAACATTACCTGTTTCAAAAAAGCCCCAAACTAAAATGTATTTAAATATTTCACTAGAAGGTCATGTAAAATGAGTAACAATATTGTTTAAAAACTATGTAGTTTAAAAACTGTGCAGTTTAAAATCTAGCCATTGTTTTAACAGAAGTATGTTTTGGTTTGGACTTGTTAATTTTTCTATGTAAAAGTGGACTTGCTCCTGGTAGTCCTTTACTGATCCCTTCTATTCCTAATGAAGTTAGTGAGCCTACATGTATAATAAGGAAAACATACACATAAGATTTGCCACATTAGACCCTTTAATATTAAAGTAGTGAAACGAAATAGCAAATCCTTATCTGCTAGTCTCCCACAAAGGCTACTGAGTCTGCAGTGTGTAAGAGGGTTCAATCATTAAAATAGTTGTCCTTTTTTCCCTGTGTGAAAGGCTGAAGCAAATTTTAAAGCATACTGAGCAGGGCAGACTGCATTATTTTATTTCTAACAGTGAGATAAAGTAAAAGGAGTCAGTCTGCTAACACTGTCAGCTGTCCCCAAATATTAAGTCATGGTTTGACGTTAAGAAATTTAAGAAGCTTGTAAGAAATTCAGGTACGTCTTCTTTACATAAAGGTTATTTGACATATAAAACTTGTTGTGTAAATTACTGCACTAGAGAGGAGCAGCATAAGCCAATCAAATGAAACTCAGTCAAATAAGTCAACCAAATAAAAAGCAGAACAGAAATTTCATAACAAAATGAGTAAGAAAAATCTTCAATCACTGTCAATATTTCTATAGTCAGACTGTATTAGACTGCTTCATTTGATTCAATCTTTGTTAAATGTGCCTCCAGCAGACCGGGGATAAAATCCCAGAGTCACAAGCTGCAGAGCCAGCTATGTGTTTTTCTGCTTTTTTATTGTACACTCCTATAGGATTCAGTGCGAAAGATCAATGAATGTAATCAGACAACTGTTACCTCGTAAAGAGGTGCAGCCTACATATGAATTTGAGTTATGAGATGGGATCTTAGACTTACACTTATTCTAAAAAAAAAAAAAAACAACAAACCACCTCTTGCTGTGTATTTCTCTGTTAATTATTTGTAGGAATGTGTTTTTCAAGGTCTATATAATTCTAGGGAAGAATAGAAAAACTCTGCGTTACCAAGATTCTCTTAGCTTTATTGCTACTTTTAATTCCGGGGTTTTTTTTTTCTCATCTTCTTTGCCTAGGCCACAAATTCAATACTCCTGAAAGCTTTTTTCCATTCTTTTGGACATTCATATAAAAAATTATGGCCATGAGATGTTGCACTGGTGTAAAAGGTGTATCCACATTATATATGCTCAAGGGAGAATATTTTAGTCTTTAGGACAGACATATGGACTTCAGTTAAAAGAAGGACTATGATTTTATGGCCTTCTCTAATATTTGAATACCAAGGTTACAAATACAATTGCTGTTGTGGTCAAGTCTACATCCATCAGACTGATGGCATGATACACTGACTGGGAGATACTTGTCTTTGTTAATCATTTATCAGAGAGTATGGAAAAGGAGGACAAACAGCAAAGCTGTTCTGTTTTCAAGAGGGAGTGATATAAATGAGGCTTGCTGAGGGTGCTTGAAAAAGCTTGAGAGGTTTTGAGAAGCTTTTTCCTCCAGCTAGTGTTAGCTTTCCTGGAGTTTGTTTTAGCCAACAAAGTTTCACAGCCAAGACATCTGGGAAAGTGAAAACTTTACCAAAAAGAAAATATAGATATGTATATTTGAATTAAAAAAGGAGCTTGTGTAAAATGTCTGGAAATTAATGTGGTGCTGTTGTTTTCATCATGACTTTCTGGGATCAGCCTACCACAGATGAGCCTTTGAGAAAAACTGATAAAGACTCCTTGATGATAAGAGTAAGCAGAGGTTTACCAGAGTGGTTTTAGATATTTTCAAGGGAAATTGTAGCAGAGTTCTCGCTCCTCCTCTACCACGGCGTGGCCAAGGCTGTATCCCAGCTACAGTTTCTCATTAGTTATGTGATTCATAACACCTTCTGTTTCGGTGTGACTTAATTACTGCCATCACCAAACCACCTTTTCAAGGACATGCAATGCTGGTATTAAGACACATGGAGAACAGGCTTTTATCTCAATTCCATGCCCTGCCCTCTGCTGTTGTGGATTAAGGAGCCACAAGGTGTAAGTCATCTATTCTGGAAAGGCTTAATTTGCAGACCTGAAGTAAGAGCACACAAGCTGAAATTGAACAAGAAGGAGTTTAGGTATTGTTAGTATTTTCTCCAGAACTGGTAGAATTGTTTGGTTAGAAATTGGGTGTAAAGAAGTAATGACACTATGAACTTTATACTATAAATGTAGAGCAATTATTTTTAAAAGTTATCACTAACAGGCAATTAATCTTTCTTAAGAGCTTCCCCAAACAAAAAATAAAAACCCAAACCCACTTCTGAACTCTGTTTCCTTGATAACAAAGCTCATTATACTTTTACCCAGAAGTTAAAGAAAGACATCGATTACCTTTAGCAATCACAACAATATTAAATGTAAGACTTAATAAATTCAATATTGGAAATGCTAAGCATATTTGTATACATGACAATAGCCACAAATTATTATAGAATTACCAAAATCCTGTGTTAGTTTGTGTGAGATCACTCTGTAAATTCCCTAGTAAAAGAAAGAAGAAGAGGAATAGTAGGCAGAGTTCATGCAAACTGAACCAAAAACATTGCACAAAACACAGAAAGCAAATTTGAAATAGAGTCAATATTGTTTGGATTTTGACAGTATTCCTGGGAAAAGTGAAATTGATTTTGTTTAATATGAAAAAGAAAACTAAAAATTTTCAGAAAAAAATTCTGAATACTATTTGCTGTTTTATATCCACAACCATATGTTTATGCTTTCTTAAAATGTGCTATTCATCAGGTTTCTGTTACTGCACCTAACTCTATTATTTATGCACCCTCTTGGCACAATAACATGGGGTCATTTCTGTGAGTATATTACTCAGTTTTCATCTTGCATATGTTTGAAATTGCTCTGTATTTCTATATTGTTCATGTGAATGGAACTAGGGAAGCAATTCCCATTCTTTATTTTTCTTCTGAAAAAAAAAGTGTGATAATGACCCCATGTTTTCTTAGTGCTTTCAATCCCTACATATTTTAGAAACTGATAATTTCAAGACATTAAAGTCTTGAATTTCAATTCACTTACACCAACATTTTTCCCTTAACTTATTATGTGGTGCATTTTCAGAAAAATTACAAAATACCACAATAAGAAAGAATATGTGACTGTTCATATGAGGAACTGAAAAACAAACTAACAAAACCCTCAGGTATTCTTATTAAAGTGGGGGAAGGGAGTTGATATAGACAGAATGGAGCTCCCTGAACTGGAATTTGATCACGCTAAAAGGATTAGCAGTCTTCCTTGACCAGAAGGGTACCAGGGGAACTTTAACAAGGAGACACATCTGGCAAACAGGCAGTGTGGAGGCCAAATAATACCATCCTTCATCAGCTCTTAAAATTCCACAGACCTGAAGAGTGTGGCTAGAAGAGTTTCTGGGAGTGATATTTCACTGTGCAGCAATAGAATGACTGGAGTTATGAGGCCAGAGATAAATCACATTGATGGTCTTATTGAAACAGCCATGCCTGGAAGGGAGGTGTAGTCTCTTCCCCAGCCACAAAGCAAGCAAGCTGATGCAAGAAGCAAAAACTCCTGTGCTCTAGGGACTCTTAAACCTGCCTTTGAATGATGATTCTTCTCATGAGGGGAATACGCTTTAATTATGAAAAAAGGATTTTCAGGGCTGGCAATACAAATTACATTTCCTTTAGTATTTGCATTTATCTGCATGGACATGTTTCTCCAGTCAAGAAAACCTCAATGTCAAATTTGCATGTATAAAAATGAACCATAAATGTAGTGAAACTTTCACCTTCCTAACTTTTCTCAATTCCAAGAAAATCAATTTTCCACTCTATATGTCAATTGGTTTCTGCCTCATCTCTCTGAATTTTGTTTTAGTTTTAGAAAAAGAAAGAAAAAGAAGAGAGGGAAAAAACATACTAAGCATTTTGGGAGTGGGATTTAGTCATCAGGGGAAAAGGAATTTAAGTCCCATGGAAGTTTTAGGTTTAAATTCAGGACAGGTTTCTTTTTCTTCTTCTTCTTCTTTTTTTCTTCTTCTTTTTTTTTTTTTTAATATGTTTTAGTCTTCTGTGAAAGGTCGCCATATGGAGATAAAAAAGCAGACGAAATAAAAAGCAATAAGACAAAACAATAAAACTGTCATTGTTTTCTTGACCTTTTTGAAATACATTCATCATAGAGTATATGGTAAATCTTGTTAGAGCTTTGAAGTTACAGTTACTCTGAGTGGAATGATCTCTAGCATCCACTTACCAATGGCCCTTTCTGGCAAGGTCAGATAATAAGAGGCCTCTCTCTGAACTGAAACTCTAAGTAACCAGTGACTCAAAAAAGGGATTGTTTACTCTTTATTTTTCCCCCTCTGGCAGAGATAACACAGGCTAGGCCAATTTCTATGTTACTCTTACGTAGCTTTGTGTGAAGTTATGATGATAACATGCAAAACCAATAAATGTTACATATCTCAACTGTGTGGCACACAGTGGGAGAAAAGGGCAGAAAGCAAGAAAGAAGCTTCCTTTCTGAAGAAGGCATCCTTCCTTTAGCCTCATAAATATAGCAAAATAGTGCATTTGCCATGTATTACAAGATGGTATGTATCATTAAGTTAAAGGATAATATATATTTATAAATACATACTATAAAGGTAAAGTGACCTTACTGCGGTTTCTAAACTGAAATATTTGGTTCTCTGTCCTTTAAGAGGGACCCACAACAAGAGGTATATGTTATTTTCCTGTTGCTTTGCCAGAGCTAGGTAATCCTTCCCAGTAATCATACTTTGATTAAATATTAATTTTGTTCTCAGATCTCTTCCAACATTAGTTTTGTCAGTGTTTCTGTTTCATATAGCTTGACTTTTAAACAGAAAACACATTTACTTGTTATTGTTTATATGATCTCTATTTTTTAGAGTGTCAAATCTGCTGCTAGACTTGAATTCAGAAAATTTACTGCTTGCTACATATAGGAGCTTTTGAGGGAAATTTGGGGGAAAGAGGTGTTATTTTCATCATATGTGCAGAGCTGCAAGACCATGTTTCAGACCTCTGATAAAAATATCCTTATTTTCAAATGAAATAGCACAACATCCATGTAGCCAACATATTTTTTATTATTTCTTTGACAGATTCTAGCTTCTTTCCAGCCTAGTTGGGTAGAAGGTTCTCTCTTTTAATATGTTTGCGATGGCTTAATTCCATGGTGTGATAAAGGCTATAGGAAAATCACTCTAGGATGTGAAAACTTCTGAGAGGTACATTTCAGCATGCAGCTCCTACCTTTGATCTATGCTGAATGTTTTTAAGGTTGGAAGTGAAGACTAAAAATTTGCCGGGGGTTGCAGAGGAAGGAAGGTTGTTGATAAGGGTATTTTTGCACTCTGGAGATCTTTATCAAATTCTATTCTTAATTAAACTCATATAATTCTCCTGTATTTCCTCCATTGACACTTTATAATGTCACTTAAGCACTTTAAACTTATCACACATCAACAAGGACCCCTAAGAATATGCTTATTAATTAAAATTATACCAACATATTACATGCTTATTGCAATTTGTAGTGAGGTAAAAATTACAAATTTTTCACTCATAATCTCTTTCCCATTATAAGAGATCCTTCTTACTACCACTGTCTTGCCTACTTTCTAACTGACCCTTCCAATAGGATTAAGCTGTTCCAGATCTGGCATCTTGCAGGAGATTGTTGTCTGGCCTTCATTTATGATTACACTTGACAGAAGAGCTTGAGGAAATGAATGCCACAGTTGTATCTATTGCTACTCATATTTTTAACACAGTGAAAAAGAGGTAGAAATACCCAAGAAACAGGACACTGAGCTTGGGATCTACTCTTCATTTAGCACACAATCTGCAGTACAACAGCAAGCAAGCTGGGTCACCTATCAGCAAGCTCTGTCAGATCAGCAGTTTCTGATTGTATGTCTGTGTGCTTCCCATGGCAAAGGGGGCCTGAAGGTGGACGGAACCAAGGTGTATTCTCACTGCATAGGTAGTTCATAAAAATAAAATGGTAGTGGCCCACCTTTTTGATTTGTGCATCAAAAGTGCCTGATGGCTGGCAATCATTAGAAGAAACATTTAGTATGTTATATCTAGCTTTCTCTTGAATACAGATGAGTAGCAGCTCTAAAAAATCATTGAAGGTGCTTTGTATATAACATTCACAGAATCACAGAATGGTAGGGGTTCAAAGGGACCTCTGGAGATCATCTCGTCCAACCCCCCTGCTTGAGCAGGGACACCTAGAGCAGGGGGCACAGGACTGTGTCCCGGTGGGTTTTGAATATTTCCAGAGAAGACTCCACAACCTCTCTGGACAGCCTGTTACAGTGTTCTATCCCTCAAAGTAAAGATGTTTTTCCTCATATTCAGGTGGAACTTTCTGTGTTCCAGCTTGTGCCCAGTGTCCCTTGTCCTGTCATTGGGAACCTCTGAAAAGAGTCTGGCCCCATCCTCTTGACACCCACCCTTTAGATATTTATAAGCACTGATAAGATCCCCACTCAGTCTTCTTCAGGATAAACAAACCCAGGTCTCTCAGCCTTTCCTCACAAAAGAGATGCACAACCTTCTGGTGTATCAGCCACTCCTCCCAGCTTGGTATGATGAGCAAACTTGCTGAGCGTACACTCTGTCCCATCGTCCAGGTCATTGATGAATATGTTGAACAGGACTGTATCCAGCACAGACCCCTGGGGAACACCACTAGTGACAGGCCTCCTTCCAGACTCTGCACCATTGATCAAGACCCTCTGAGCTCTGCTCTTCAGCCAGTTATCAGTCCACCTCACTGTCCACTCATCTAACCCACACTTCGTAAGCTTACCTATGAGGATGTTATGGAAGACCGTGTCAAAAGCCTTGCCGAAGTCAAGGTAAACAGCATCCACTGCTCTCCCTTCATCGACCCAGCCAGTCACACTGTTACAGAAGGCTATCAGGTTGGCCAAGCATCATCTCCCCTTGGTGAATCCATGTTGACTGTTTCTGATAACCTCATTTTCCTCTACATGCCTGGAGATGATCTCCAGAATGAACTGTTCCATCACCTTTCCAGGGATGGAGGAGAGACTGACTGGCCTATAGTTTCCTGGGGCAATAACTTCTTGCCCTTTTTGAAGACTGGAGTGACACTGGCTACCCTCTAGTCCTCGGGCACCTCTCCTGTCCTCCGTGACCTTTCAAAGCTGATGGAAAGTGGCTTAGTGACAGCATCCGCCAGCTCCCTCAGCACTCATGGGTGCGTCCCATCGGAGTCCATTGATCTGTAAGGATCCAGTTTGCCTAGGTGATCTCTGACCCAATCATCCTCAAGCAAGGGGAAGTCTTCCTTTCTCCAGATTTTCCTTCTCACCTCTGGGGGCTGGGATGCCTGAGGGACAGCCTTAGCAGTAAAGACTGCATCACCAGGGTACCCACCTCTTTCAGCAGCGTACCCGCAATTTCCCCAATCCTTCTTTTACCACTGATATATTTGAAGAAGGTCTTCTTGTTATCCTTGACATCCCTTGCCAGATTTAGTTCCAAGTGGGCCTTGGCGTGCCTCGTTACATCTCTGCATACCCTGATAATGTTCCTATATTCCTCCCAAACGGCCAGTCCCTTTTCCCATATCCTGTAAACCTCCTTTTTTATCTGAGTTTTTCTAGAAGCTCTTTACTCATCCATGCAGGTCTCCTCACTCCTTTGCTTAACTTCTTCCACAGAGGGATGCACCGATCTGGAGCTTGGAGGAAGTGGTACTTGAATATTGACCAGCTCTCTTGGATCCCCCTGCCTTCTAGAGCCCTAACCCATGGGATTCCTCCAAACAGGTCCTTGAAGTTAGCTCTCCTGAAGTCCAGGTTGTAATCCTACTTGTCCTGCTTTTACCACACAGGATCCCAAACTCCACCATCTCATGGTCATTGCAGCCAAGGCTACTCTTAACCTTCACATCCTCAACCAGACCTTCTTTGTTAGTATAATGTCCAGCAACACATCTTGCCTCACTGGCTCCTCCACCACCTGTGTCAAAAAGTTATCCTCAGTGCTCTGCAGGAACCTCCTGGACTGTGCGCACCACGCCGTGTTGCTTTTCCAAAAAGTACCAGGGTGGTTGAAGTCCTCCATGAGAAACAGGGCCTGCGACTGTGAGGCTGCTGCCAGCTGTCTGTAGAAGGCCTCATCAGCTTCCTCTTCCTGATCAGGTGGCCTGTAGCAAATGTCCACAACAGTGTCACCCATATTTGCCTGCCCCTTAATTTTTGCCTGTAAGCTCTTGACTCATTCTTCCTCCACTCCTAGGCAGAGCTTGGGGCATTTCTGTTGCTCCTTCACATAAAGATCAACTCGCCAACATCACCTTGCTGGCCTATCTTTACTAAAATTATGTATCCATCCATGACAGCACTCCAGTCATGTGAGGTATCCTGCCATGCCTCTGTAATTGCAATCAAATGATGGCCCTGTGACTGCACACAGATCTCTAGTTCCTCCTGTTTACTCCCCGTGCTGTGCATGTTGGTGTACAGGCATTTCAGAGCAGTAACTGAGCAGGCACGTTTCCCTGGAGGGGTGCATGATATAGCCATGGGGCTATGGGGATCCACTATAGCCATGCACACCATTGAGGTGGCTGGTCTTTGGATTGTCATGTCGTGAGGCAGCTAAGGCACATTTGTTGCTGCTCTGGTTGACGTGCCTTATCCTCCCACCGGATGTGATGACATTGTCATTGCCGCTTTGGACCTTGCCCCCCAAGTTCTTCACTTTAAAGCCTGCCTCACCAAGTTGGCCAACCTGCTGCTAAATTCCCTTGCCCCTTCTAGACAGGTGGATTCCACCCCTTTCTCATAGACTATGGTTGCTGGGGAAAGTCTCAATGTCATAAAAGCCATTACCCTCAAAAAGCACCAGCCACATAGCCAAGAGCTGATTTGCATTGTTCGTCTGTTACTGGCTGCCCAGTATAATGGAGGAGAAGATGACTTGGGCACCAATATTTTTCACTTGCTCCCCCAGGGCTTCATAGTCATCCTTGGTTCTGCCCAGGCTCTGGCTTATAACATCATTTTGCCCACATGGAAGAGTAACAGTGGATAGTAATTAATCTGTGCTTTTGTCAAATTGTGGCACCCTCTCAGTGATGTCTTGGATCACAGCTCCCAGAAGGGAGCAAACCTCTCATGACTCCCTGTCAGGTTGGCAGATAGGCGCCTCAGTGGCTTTTAACAGTCACCCACGATAAGCACTCGTCTCTTCTTTTTACAGTGTCCACTCTGTGCTGCTGGTACAGTTGCACCTTGCAGACCTTTCCCATGAGTGTCTACAGCTGTTAAGGCTTCATATCTGTTGATGGTAGTAATGCTGGAGAGTGGGGACTGAAGAAGAGCCCTGCTTTTGTGGGTCACCAGGGTTCAAGGTGCCTCACTCTCAGTGGTGTCCACTACAGGAATGGGGTTCTGAAACCACTTATCTATCTCTGCCTCAGCTCTGTTAATACTGCACAGCCTTTTAACTATTTCCTTCAACTCAGCCACCTGACACAACAGATCATCAACCTGTGGGCACCTTGTGCAGGTACTTTCCTTTTTAACAGGAGAAGGGTCTGGCCACTTGCTGCAACCTACTGCCTATACTGAAGTCTACTTCCTTACCAGTTCTGTCTGAGTGGATGCATCAGACATCTCTTTCCCCATAGGAACACTGGTTTTAGCTCTGAGGCAAGTTCTCACCATTTTGGCAGAGACCTAGAGCACTTTCCTGGGTTGTGAGCCTACAAGGAAGGTGCAGTGCTCTTCCTACAAGCAAACCCATGTCACGCCCTTTTGGCCATGCCCCTGGTCACTTACGGTCCCTTGGACTTTTGAACAAAAGTCCCTCAGTTGCTCCTGGGACTGCCCAAGACACATCAGCCTGGCTTGCAAGACCCAGCGGGCTGATCTCCTCTTCCTCAGGCTTCCCTGGACCGTGGAACCCCCGTGTCCGTCCCAGTCTAGTGCCCAGCCACAGAACTTAAAGTTGCCGCTGCTGTGTTCCCTGCTGACATTCTCCACATTTATTTTAGCCTTTTATGGAGATAAAAGAATCTTCAGGGATAAATGGGGTTTTATGTATCAACTATGGATCAGAGTGTTTTGCCAGATAAATTAATTAAATAATTTACAGTTTTATACCTTTATATTGCAACGAGTCCATGAAGTAATTCCAGCTAAGGAAATGCCGCTTGCATCTTGCATTACTCCCTGTATTTGTAGTTGTCACATTAGAAGATGAAGGACAGATTGTTCATTCAAAGAAGCCTCTCCCATAACCCTTCCATACAAATTACAGGAACTTTCTGTAAATGTGTCTGCTCCTCTTCTTATATGACTCTGTAATAAATCCTCCTTTGACTTGCATTACACAAGATAAGACTTGACACCTCATAGTATTTTCAGATCCTTTTTTGCTTCTTGTGGATGTTACAGAGATCTGCACTTGTACAGAATCACTGTACTTGTCAAAAATTAGGTTGCTTAAAACAAATTTATGTGCTTTGGAACTGGACTAGCCACAAACTTGTGATTTGAAACAGCTTTATTCTCCCTACTACCACCAGTCACAGATTTTTACTTTAATGAGCTATTTTATCTGATCACCTTCAAATGAGAAACAATCCAGCTTTTCATGTAGAGAACAATTAGCTGAGTTTTCTGTGATTTCTTTATAAGGCATAGAGATATGAGTATCAAATATCACTATCTAAATATTTCTGATACAAATGAACTATGAGTCCAGTACAAAAAGATCACTTTTTTTTTGCATTTAGAGATTTGTGTTTAGCCCCCATTAGATTTTGCAGTAGTTCATAATGGGAATATATGGAATCATAGCTGAAACAGAAGTCTCTGGAATACTATTTTCCATCCAATTTTTCTGATCAGAGTCTTTCTTTTTTACAGTTTAATCTTTGTCAGCTATCCCAGGTTCATGAAATCAAATGTGGACTCTCATTTCAAAGATAAAATCTTTGCTATGGTTACAGTATGCTATTCAGCAACTGGTCACACTTCCTATTTTTGATATTCAGTATGGGGGGAAGAGTAATCAGATCTTTTCCCACTTCCCAGCCTGAGCTGCAATGTCCAACAACCTGCTACAGCTTGCTGTAATAAGTTGTAAATGTCTCTTCGGGCAGGATGTGCCTCACTGTAATGGGCTTTGCATAAATATATAGTGGGGTAGCTAAAACAAATCTTGGCATTTGGTAGTTTTGTTACCTGTGTTACAACATAACTTGTGACTTTACCCAGTTCTTTATCTGCCTCTCCCATAACTCCTTTTAAAAACCCCAGGCTCTTCCCTCCCCTTCTGCCAACCACCAGTGCCAAGATCCAGGGCATCCCTCAGAAAACGCATGGTGAAGTCAAATTAGTACCACTCAATCCCATGTTTACAGCACACGAGATTATAGAGTTAAGAGGACCCTCAGAATTCAATAGTAGCATGCTACTAACTGTCAAAAAGGCACAATGCTCAGGCTATTATGTAAATGGCCTACGCTAGTGAAAGCTATTGGTCAGGATGGAGGCAATCAGAGTAGCAGAACGGAAATGTTTTTGATGCTGATACAAATAACGATATAATATAGAGAAGCAGGTTTATTATAAAAGTAATTTCATTCACATGTGTCAAGAGGTAAGATAAAGGCTCCATGATAAAGATGCATATTCCTCTTATGCTGGAGTATTACACATTTGCTCTGAAGAATGAGGTTTTACATGACATATTCAGAGGTCAGGCACTTGAATGTAGAGGCTAATAGTCTTAGTGTGACTGTCATCAAATAACAGAGGTAAAGGTTTGCCTTTGCAGAGCAATGACTCTGGCACTATGTCCACAGATTTGTCTCTTGTTTGCATTTGAATTGATGAGAAGAAGCTACATGCAGTCATTGCAGAGTTGGGGCATAAAAAAGGCAAACATCTAGTTCCATGACAGCCTGAGTAGTTATCCAATGGAGCCCAATTCTGGATATATGAAGTATTATATCAGGCAGATCCAGCAATAAAGATCTTATAAGGAATTTAGTAACAACTAAGTAAGCTTCAAACTCTTGTAAGTTTCCTTCTAAAGGTACAGAGGAGGTACACAGAAGAAATCCGACTTTTACACAAATGTTTCTGAGATCACTGTGGTAGAGAATATAGGTATTGTTTTTCAGGTTTAAAGTTCCTGAAGGAGTCATTTTCCTTAGGAGATTAAATCCGTAAATTCAAAGAGGCAGAGTCAATGGCTGGTTATTCAAGAACCAGATTAAAATGATTAATGACAGTAAAGGGCTTGGTAACTTGTGCAGAAAGACACAGCACAACAATACATATGTTCTTCTTCATGTGTATTTCAGTTTTGACCAGCTTGAGGAATTTTATTTGACTGGGTTACCACAATAAGACAGAGAGGAAAGGTAAGTAATTTGTTAGCCACAGCCACATGGGTGCTGGCCCTATTTTTCATTAGTACATCTTTTGGTACTTAAGGGACTTATTCTGCACACATAACAGAAAAACCTAATTGTCTGACATTTTGATATAGTCTCAGCCCTAGCATCTTCCAGAGCCTGTGTTTTGAGACATGATATCAAATCACACAATTTTCTGTATCCCATGAGCTGGAAGACACAATATTTGGAAGCACCCAGGGGTCACAGACGTTTGCCAGCTGCCTCATTGCCACTGGCAAAATCCTAACAAAATCATTCTTTAATTGAAGAAGCGGTGAGATTGAACAGCATAGAGCTGTTGCATGCAAAGATACAACTTATCCCCAGCTGAATTCCCTCCTGGGGCTTTGCAGCAGCAACAGCCCTCTGTTCCATTAAATACAGACAGGTCACCACGCAGTATCCTTAGTCAGGCTGCCAAATACCGTTATACTACAGACACGGGAAGAAGAGGGAGGTGGTGTGCAAGTGGCAGTGGATTATTAAACCTGGTTTTACTGAAAGGATCGCATCATTGCAGTTTCCAGAACGATAAGGGTTTCTTCCAAGTGTTAAGCACATAATTACTTTTCAGAAACTGATTTGAACAATAATCTTTGTGTAAATAAGGCATTGACTTGTCTTTTGCTAATGACTGTGAATTAAATTTCTGCTGTTTTTGCAAAAGAAGAGAAAAAGTGGTACCCTTAGGTGTACATGGCTAGGCTATTTGGACTGGTAAATTTCAGGACAACATTAAATGATAACAAAGTTGTTGTTTTGCTTTTAATTGCAAAACCTGCACTTTAAATATATGCCATATCCACAAGTAGTCTTTTAGTGATGTAATAAAATAATTTATCAAAATACAAACAAATTACAGGAATGTCTGGGTGTTTTATCTTCTTTTCTTCACTGCTTGGTTTATGAGAAATTGAAAATTAGTTATTTCTATTTGAGACACAGTGGCAAGTCTTAGAGATCTCAAATGATAGAAATGCAAGAGAAATGGTGTCCTTATACAACTTAAGTTAGGCCTTTTGCATTAGTGGCCAGAAAATGGCTAATAAAAGCTAAGCCTCACATTTATGGTAGAAAATGAAAAAGCAAACAGAGATGAACAAGGAATAATATCTTGATGAGAATCAACAGACCAGCTGCAATATGATGATCCATTTACAAATATTCATCCAAGCTGTGGAAACATATATCAGCTTTGCACAGTGGAGAAGCTTTGATTTTTGGAAGTCAGCGTTAAGAGGGAGGCAGTGATCATTACTGCATCCAACCCTAATTTTATTATCTTAAATGTCATAGATCCAAACAGACCACACACAACCTGTCAGTCAGCTGTAATCGGCACCTGATTTCATTGATAATCATGAATGTTTACTTATTTTGGCAACTTAGGATGGATTTTAAAAAAATGAACTGTTTTGTGAAACATCCTTTTTATTTAGTTAGCTGTTACAAACACAGTAAACATAGTGAAGTTTAGATACCTCTTCCCTAATTAAAATCTAAGCTAAAAATATAGAAAAGGTAAAAGAGAAGGAAACATGAAAAGGAAGGAGAGTTGCTCAGAAATTAGTGCTTATATATACAGAATCATTGGAACATAGAATAATGTCAGTTGTAAGGGACTTCTGGAGGTTTCTGGTACAAGCTGCTGCTCAGAGTAGAGCCAACTCAAAAGAGTTTTTTCAGGCTCTTGTTCAGTTGAATTTTGAATACTTCCAAGGGTGGAGATTCTAGTCTTTCCTGGTACCTATTCCAGTGTTTTACTACCCATATGTGATGAGTGTTAGGGTTTTTTTCCTTACATTGATATTTCCTTTGTTGCAATTTCTGCCTTTTGCCTCTTGTTCAATTGCTCTGCACTTCTGAGCATCTGGCTCCAATTTATTTGTATCATAGGTATATGAGGTAGTTGAAAAGCAATAAGACCTTTCCTTAGTACACACCTTTTTAGGCTGAACAATCCTGACTCTCAGCCTGCTATTACATGTCTAGCACTCTAGCCCCTTACCATTTTTTGGCCCTCCACTGGAGGGTATCAAGTCAGTATACCAATATCTTCAGTACACCGTTATCTTTCTTTTACTGTATGTAAACTGTATGTATATTTGTATATGTATGTGTATATTTGTGTATGTGTATATTTGGAAATGAGCTGAATGAGTCTGAACATACTTCTTCAGAAGATTAAATTTTAATTCCACATTCTGATACACAGAAGCTACACATAAAATTCTGTTGGTGAACAACTGCACCTTATTAAAAAGTTAGCAGATTATTAGAAGCAATCCATTTAACATGGCTTAATGAGTTATCATGTGTCAAGAGAGCTACAGAACCTCCCTCCATCCTCCACAGAAAATGGACAACAAGTCATCATGAGGATTTGGTTGTCCATCTCTGCAAAGAACCATAGCTATTCTGGGACAAAGGAAATAACACTTGCTCAGAAGGGTCAAATTTTTATTAAATAAATTTTATTTTCTGAGACAGAATTTATATATGTGAGATTTCTAGCTGTTGCCATGTACTAAATACACAAGATGATTTAGCATGACAGTATTTTGAGCTCACATATTTCTTAGACTGCTACTGCAACAGTTGGGAATTTCCCATGCCTCACTTACTAGGCACAGTTAATATATGTACCTTACTAAGCTTAGGTAATTCAACTATTTGTTATTCTCTTGCCATATCCTTCAAAACAGAAAATAAACCAAGATAAAGTTCTCAGACACTGTTGCTGTGAACACAATGTGAATGTTGGTGTAGCATATGGGGCAGATCATCAAACAAAATCATCAAGACGATTTTTATTCTGTCAGCTGTAGATTTATTAAGTGAAGGGGCTATCTCTGGTATTAGTGCCTCACATATTCTCAGTGCAGCTTCTCACTGATTACACAGATCTATAAGGTGAAGAATCAGAAAGTTGTTGTGGCATGGAAAACATCCAGTGTGGGGGCCTGCCTTGTCTTATCCTGTGACTTAAAATAAGTGAGGAAGGGAGACCTCCCTATTCATATGCAAATTTTTTTTCTGTTTTGGCCACTCAAGGAACATTTCTTTTTAATTGGCTTTAATAAAGGATCATACTCCTTTTTATGGGAAGATTAGGAAATTTGAAAAGATATAAGCAAAGTCAAAGCAGACTTTAGGATCTATAATAATACTTGAAATCTGCCATCCATACAAAACAAAAGAACCCTATAACTGGGTAGCATATTAAAGTACATGGCCAATATTTTAAAACACACATCTTTCTACTTTCTTGGGATTCAAGACTGCTTTGCATAAAGTTCCATCTAAGGAGATATTTGGCTGCTTTTTATTGACATGTCTTTCTCATGCACAATACCAGAAAACTTTTTTTAAAATGCTGTTTTCAAAACTAGATTGGTTTGTCACAGATGAGAATCTACAGATGTTTGGGTCATATTCATTACAGAAACTGTACTCATCAAATCAGTATGTAATTTCAGACACATTTCTCCTGCTAGGTGAAGTTTGTGAGGTGCTTTATTGATGAATTAATAACTCATTTCTGAGAAATTTACTTTGTGCTCAGAAGACACTCTCCACATGGCAGAGGCATGAGACAGAAAAGAGCATGTACAGTTGTGACAGTGGTTTTATATTTTCCAGTATGATTATTTCCATCTTCCTTATTTCCAATATTCTATTCTCTTCTTTAACTCTTTACTTAAAAGGTTGCTAAGAAGACGACAGAGACTCTCTCTTCACAAGGAGCCACATGGAGAAGACAAGGAGCAATAGGTACAAGTTGCATTGGGACACGCCTCATCTTAGAATTAGAAAGACATTTTTTACAGTAAGAACAATCAATCACTGGAACAACCTCTCCAGGGATGTGCTAAAGTTTCCTTTGCTAAGGTTTTCAAGGTGCAATTGAACAGGGTGCTAGATAATCTCATGTAGGCTCCCTTTCCCACGAAAGGTTGAACAAGATGATCTTTTGAAGTCACTTCCAACCTGAGCTGTTCTATGATTCTATGACTCTTTCTTAGATGTCCATTTTAAGAAAAAGACATGGCACATATTTTAACTTTAGTTTCTTTAAATCTTTCTTTGTTAGCTATGTAATTTTTTAATACTAAAAATAGATCATTCTGAACTTTTGGGAAGATTTGTCAGTGTACAGTTTAAATGTAGTCCACAGAGAGAGTCAGAAATTTGTTTTATTTGTTTTTTTAACTTTTTTATTTGGTTGGTTTTTCTTTTAATGAAAGATGGAATATCTTTTCTATGTCTTAAAAATTAAGTATATGCTCTTGTGTTGGTTTATTGTGTAACAAAAAGCTTCCAGTTGCCAGACTGGATCAAACATTGAGTTTTGTGTCAGTTGAAGAGTAATTTTCCCTTCCAGAATAGCTGTGTTTGGAGTTGGAACACATGCCATTCATTCTTGCCCTTTTTTAAAAGGCAGATTTTGTTGTTTATACAAGTCTTCTAGGCTCACTTTCATGGCAAAAGAAAACAAACAGAAAAACACACCTTGGTTGAGATTTATAAATGAAAATATTTTCATTCAGAAATGTTGACATATTTTGGTTTTGGCAAATGTAAATAATATTCTTATGGGGTTTTTGTTCTGTGAAAAGTAGATTCTATATTTGCAGAAAACATCAATAAAATAGTCATTATTCAATATTTTTAGTTTATTCAAAAAATTTTTTTGAAAACAAGTACTAAAATATCAAAGCATAATATTTTAATATCTGGAAATGGAATAGGAAAAAATCTGATGTTTTCATACAAGCATAGAAATGTTGTTTGGAAGGACCCTCCTGAGGTTGACTAGTTCAGCCAGCCACTCAGAGCAGGACTATCGCCAACACTGCTCTGGTTCAGCCTTTGCTTTTTCTAGCCCAGGCAACAAACTTCCAAGAAAAGAAAGGCAACTGGTTCCAGTGCTGCAGTACCCTCCCAGGGAAGAAGTTTTTCCCAGTGATGAACGTAGACCTCCCAAACTACAGAATGTAGCCTGTGCCCCTGCTAACAGCTTCCAGCACTACTGATAACAGTTTGCATTGTCTTCTTTATATCTCACCTTCCAGGTGGTGAAGGTGGCTAGCATTAGTCATCTTCTTCATCAGATTAAACCTAATATTCTCTAACTCTCCTTGTTGGCTATGGTTGGTGCCCTAAATGCTGACTTAATAGCCCTTGCCTGAAGCCTCTTTAGTTTCTCCCCATCCACCCCATGACCTGGGAAGTCCAACACTGGACACAGTATTCCTTATTCAGCTCAGCATCCTGGTGTAACCTAGTACACCCTACCAGCAACAGAGTCCCAGGAGTGAGCCGCAGGGGTGGCTCATATTCCTCTAGGTGTCCCCCATAACACCAAGTCTTTGTAAGCATAACTGATAATTAAACTGTTAATCTTGCAGCTTCTACTAGAAAAGACAACAACACTCTTGGAAACTAACAGTCAAGGTTTTGGATTTTGAAGTCTTTCTTCATCAGTATATTTGAGTAAGTCATGTTGCTGTTGGGGCTTTTTGTTCTTTGGGGGGGGATTTTTTTTCGAAGACCACTGAATGCCTTATTGGTATAAGAAACTGCAGATAGTTTTCTCCATTTCTTTTTTACATTTGACAGAAAGCCATATCTG
Organism: Phalacrocorax aristotelis; assembly: GCF_949628215.1. NCBI lineage: Eukaryota > Metazoa > Chordata > Aves > Suliformes > Phalacrocoracidae > Phalacrocorax > Phalacrocorax aristotelis. Next base: position 54,238,232 of record NC_134278.1, read on the forward strand.
AATAGCTTTTACACATGCCTAATCTAGCCATGGTGACTACTGTCAGTGAAATAATTCTCTGTGGTCTGTGGCTGCCAGAAATTGACTTCTTACACCATCAAAAGTGAGAAAAGTCATAACATCTAAATTGAGCAGAACAGCTGAATGGAACAGATTTTAGATATCAAAATAATTTTCTCCATTGCAGTCTTATGTAGTTGAGCCTTGATCTTAAGCATTTTTTTTTTTGTGACAGATTAGTTAGCTGCCCACACTTGTCAGTCGGAACTGGATCATGAGTTCTTAGGAATGAAACCTGCTTTTTTGCAGATATGGATAATTAATTCTTAATTTATCCCAACTTGTTGAAGACTTCACTAGAAAGAAGTAGAAAGGAGGAACTGCAACTGTGTCTGTTCCCAATTTGTGCTCATTGTGCTTATAATGATCACATACTTTGGAGAAGCTGCCGATGAGGTTTTGTGAAGAATTTCTGCAATGGACATTTGACTAGGAGATTTCATTCAGTAAATTCTAGAAAAGAGTTTCCTAAATTGGTCCAAGGTCTTTCAACTTTTTAAAACTCAAGAATGTATAAAATGATGAAGTGTGAAAACTATTACCATTTCTTCAAAGTACAAATCATTCCAAATAAGAAGCTGTAGAAGACTCTGTTCAGATCCTTATCAGTGACTTAAAAACACATTGAATGAAAGCAGGGAAGCAGTATAGTTAAACACTTATTTTTCTTTTCAGGTTGGGCAAGAAATGCAGATTGTCATTGATCTCACTGAAGGGCCTGAATTCAGTTTAGGATTATCATCTACATTTAAGTGTCTAAATGGAAGTGTCTACATAAGCATTATTTGGGTAAGGTTCTATTACAATCTACAGAGATCTAGTCTGAGCTGTCAATGGAGGCTATGATTCAGCTCATGCCAATAAAGATACCTGGGGCAGGATTCAGTTGCATAAGTACTGGTTTCTAGTACTGTTTGTGTTGCTTAATGTGTCTATTTTTGCCATTCAGGGCTGGAAGACATAGCACAGGACCTGTGATTCACAGTTGGTCAGTTAAATTGAGTATGTGTGTAAGTCAGAGTTTTCACATGTTTAATGCTGTTTGAAATGCCATCGAGTTTCCAGAAAGCAGTAGAAATCCCATTGCTCCTGCTCATATCTGTCACCTGTGCCTCCAATACCTGAGAATGTCTCAGACAACACTCAACTCTGTGGACGAACGCAGTCAAGTCCAAGATCTCTCTCGTTCTACAGAAACCTATAAGTATATGCATGCATGTATGTTTCTTAATCGGGGGTTGAACCTCATTCTTAGAACCTTAAAGTTTTTCTTTTATTTTTTAAATTTGTAGGTATTTAAAAATTTCTTTTAATCTCTGCTTAAATCCATCTTTCAACTTCAGGATGTGCACTAAATACCACAGTGGCAGAGAGCAGCTATTTATGGTACACAGCACATTATCTAGGTGAAGTGACTTGCTACATGAATACATTAATTAGCATGAAAAATTAGTGAAGAAGTACAATTTAAATCATACTAATACTTTTGTTTAATTACCCAGATACTCCTCCCTGTAGATACTGCGCTTTAAAAAAAAAAAAAAAATTAATTTGCTAATTAAAAATCACATATTTTAAGTGAAGTCAAATTCTTAAAAGTTTAATGACTTCATTTTTCTCACATTTTACTTTGTGAGATTCAGAGGCAAAGTTTAGAAATGAGCCAGCTTATGTGTGACATTTCCAGCAGAGCCATTGAATTTTCTTCTGATACTCCTTTTTATATTTTGCTAATTGCTTTTGAAAGACTTTGTGTTCAAGGTAAACAATCAATGAGATCCTCTTTTAATCTGAAGATAACAGCAGTTTCCTTCCTCCTGAAAATGACTTTAAACTGTGAAGTTGTAAAGGACACAGGATGGCAGTTTTTAATGCTTTTGAGTACTGTCACTTCTTTAGGTGATAGGTGCCTATCAGTTCTGTGCTCCATTCTTTAGGAATAAATGGGAAAGAGTGGGACATAGCAGGTTTGTGATTGCTGCTGAAATTTTAAAATAACTTAAATATGACAACTGTGGAAACCTATTGTAATTCTTATGTGATAATGAAAAAACAGAAATTGAATTAGCTCTACCCTTTGTTGGCTTATAAGAACACATGTAGAGACAAGAAATCTGAATATGTTTACTCTAGAGTAAAATGAGGTGGAACTGTATATTTTGGGTTGTATTTCCACTACCAGATGAATATGCATCGTGTGGAGTTTGCCTGTCAGAAGGGCATACAGGTTGGTCATATAAGCATTCAGTATTTTTTGACAATAATTGCTAGATCAGATGAACTTTGTAACCAGGCTTGTATGAGAGAAGCACTGAAAAATCTGGCTTTCACATTCTAATATGGGTCCCAGCTATACCACACAGACTCTGTCTTTGCAAGCTACAGCTAACAGAGACAGGTAAATAACTGTATTATAAAACTAGTCTCCTAGCTTGATTTTTCATCAGAAGTAGGGACCAGTAAGCTTTTTGCAAGCTTTTTGTATTCTACTGTAAGCACCCTTCTCCATAGTCCATAACCGTTTTTAAAAAAGAGAGTTGATTGTGCTACTGCATATATCCACAGCGTACACAGGTCTCAGCCACTCCATACAGTCTTGGTTTTCTCATTCTAAATTGAATCTAGCAGAACAACAAAACATCCCAGAAAGCTGACAAGGATGATCAGGAATATACAGTGGCTTCTGAGAACGAAAAGATTAAACCTGGAAGGATTTTTCAGCCTGAAGCAAAGACAACTGGGGAACATTGTATAGATTATTTTAAAATCATAAATGTAATGGAGATAGAAAATGAGGCATGACTTTTTACTGTAATTCCTAACTAAAGAACTCAAAATAATTAGATAAAATCTATCAGAACAAACAAAAACAACAAACTGCATAAAGGAACTGAGGAACTCATTGCCACAGGACCGAAAAGAAAAGAGTGGTCAGGCATTGGAACAGGCTGCCCAGAGAGGTGGTGGAGTCACCATCCCTGGAGCTGTTCAAAAAAAATGCAGACGTGGCACTTCAGGACGTGGTTTAGGAGGCCTGGGGGTGTTGGGTTGATGGCTGGACTTGATGATCCTGGAGGTCTTTTCCAAGCTTAATGATTCTATGATTCTAAGAATACTTATATCCAGAAAGAGGCTATGCACATTCATGGAAAAAATCTATCAATGCTATGAAACAAACAGTTAGAAGTTATTTCTAGTTCAGAATATCCTTGAAAGACTTAAACATGGGCGTAGGAGCTACTGCTTGGCAGCTATGTACTTGGTCTATTTTTGTATGTTTTATTAAGCAGTTCTGATAGTAAGGTCATTTTGTGACCAAAATCTGCCTACAGTAGTCAAGGAACTGTTCTATAACTCTGTTGCCAGAACAAAGAGGTCCCTCTCAGTTACAGTGATGTGGAAATACAAGTCTTGTAAGGAACTCAGATAATGCCCATTGGTTGAAAATTCTTTCAGAGCCTGTTACCACTGCAATATTTCACCAGTAGCTTATCAGTAGGATCATAATTTATTCCCTCTAAGACTCTCTACCGTTATGCACAAGTGGAATAGAGTTCATTACATGCAGCACATTTTTATTATTTTATATAATTTAAGATAAATAGATAAGTAACAGAAACAATTTTTCATTAGATAAATATCTTAAGTACTAGGCAAACAGAAGCATATATAAAATAACAGAAATTAAACAGTATCATAGCATAGAATCTGAAATAACCACCCTTTCTTCTTTTATTTTGTTGGTTTGGTTTGGTTGGTGTTTTTTTGTTTGGATTGGTTTTTCTTTCTTGTTAGATTTTTTTTTCGTTTTGCACCTGAGGTCTTGATCCTTTATCATGGAGCTTTGTGTAGAAGAAAAGAGAGGCTTTGCAAGACTGAAAAACTTTTTTTCTGCCCTGGATGTAATGACTGTCTCTGACTTGGCCAGTGACTCTAGGCCTACCTATATAGGTAGTAACGGTAATTTCACACCCTTCTAACTCACTTAGTTGAAGTTGCAGAACATAGTGGTAAATAGGATAAAATTAGGACCTTGAGCTAAATCCCCCAAAAGGCTATAGGTGCTACAACATGTTGCACTGTGATGACTGACTGGTGTGACAAAGTTTTGGCAGCAGGAGGGCTGCAGAGGTGGCCTCTGTGAGAAGAGGTTGGGTGCTCCCCCCACAACCAGTTCCAGCCAGCTCCAAAACAGACCCAAAAATGAGACCATCGGTGACATTGGTGGCATCTCTGAGATAACATATTTAAGGGTAAAAAATACTGGGCAGAAACTGTGAGAGAGAGGAATGACAAAAATGTGAGAGAAACAGCCCTGCAGACACCAAAGTCAGTGAAGAAGGAGAGGGAGAAGGTGCCCCAGATGCTGGAGCCAAGTTTCCCCTGCAGCCCCTGGAGAAGACCATTGTGGAGCAAGTAGTTGCCCTGCAGCCCATGGAGGTTAACGGTGGAGCAGATATCCACCTGCAGCCTGTAGAGGATTCCATACTAGAGCAGGTTGATGTGCCCTGAAAGAAGCTGCAGCTCACAGAGAGCCCACACAGAAGAGCTAAAATTTTCATTTGGTTTTGGTTCCTTGTTTTGTTGTTTTGCCCCCTGTAATAGTACCCAAACTATCTCTAAAACTAGACAAATGCTAGCAGAGCATCTTTTTTCTTATTTTGTAGGCTCAGGAGAATTTGCCAGCATCCTACTGTATTTTATACAACTAATCTGGCCTTTCAGGAATTAAAGATTCTTCTTTCAAATTCCTATATTCTCTTTTCACTGCCTTGGTGATGAAGTTTTACACAGTATAATCTCTCATCTCTTGTCCTTTATACCACACTCTACTGGAGCTATACAGTTAATGTATGAATCAGGACTTTTTACTTACTTCAGTAGGAGCTGAATATTCTCTTTGTATTATTCTACACGCAAACAGACAATAAAGAATAATTTAGTAAAAATAATAATGGTAAAGTTTTGAAATGTGATCACTGCAAAATTAGAGTTCAAAAGTCACTAGTCAGGCATTATTTAAAAAGTTACTTTTATGCATTGTTACCATGTTATTCTTTTTATATCATTCTGACAGTGAGAAAAATGTCATGTTATTTCTGACATCAAACAAAAATTGGATGCACAGGTAATGTCATTGAAAACATATCTTTATTTTCCACATCCAAGAGAATTTTCTTAAGACATACAGAAGTGATAAATATAGATATCATTATCTTTATGTGTTTGTGTGTATTAACAGGTATATGATATAAACATTTATAATATTTGCATTTAAATAAGTAATAAGGGAGATGGAATTTTCTATGTTTTACATTCATAAAATAATAGCATCAAGGTCAGACGTTTTCTCTGGACTTATTGTTAAAAGAACAATCATCACCTGTTATTAAGTTCAATGTGAACTACCATGATTTTTCTATAGCTCCAATTTTTTTACACGCTTTTGCAGTGCTTAACATTGAGATCAATATTAGTAGGAGCTGTACTTAATTTTTTTAATGTGAAAGCTATACAAAAAGCATTGGTTTTTATTCATAAACATCATTGAGTCTTTCTAATAGCTTTTTCTATTTATGTCTTTGTAATATGCCTTTTCCTTTCTTCGTTTGAATTGCAAAGGACCTTGTTCTTACTCCTTAGAAAAAAATTAATATATATGGCTAATTGGTAACTGTTATGTACTCTTACCTAAGTTAAGCAGGTTATTATGAAATTACCTGTGTTCCCACTGCACCATAATAGCATTTAGAGGTTTGCTGATTTCTCAAGGCATAGCGAGTTCATCCAGAAATGATGGAGGAGGCTTATGGTATGATTTCCCATTAGTAATCAAAATTATTGATGTTTACTGTATTATAGCATGACACAGGTACTAAATATGTTCAGTCCAAGATACCTTTTTGGCATGAAAATATTACCTCATGCAAGAGTCAATCGAATATTTATTTCAAATGCAAATATGAAGATGATAATCCATATTTTATTCCATAAACTATGTTAGATTTTTTTACACAGAATTTAATTTTTAAAATATGCATATTCGAGGGCATAAAAGCTCTACCATGTTTGAGTAATCCAACAGATGAAAAATGACTTTGCTAATCACAGCTGCCCCTTGTTATAAAAGTAATGTAAAAAGGTGATTTACAGAATAAGGAAACCTCAGGACATCTCTGAATACTAGATGGAGATTATGTAGAAAGAATTAAAAGCCTTCATATCCTATCATATATGTACTGTTTTCAGCCTAAGGCACCAAAGCACAGTATTAAAATGACATGCCTTATGTAGAACATTTCTGACTGAAAGATCACAAATATTTAAAACAGCAACACTATAATTTGTTTGGATCTGTAAACACAGAATAACATAATTTCTAACTGAAATTGGAAGACAATGAGAGACTGGATAAATAACAGTTCGTAATGATAATTTTGCATAGGGTAATTTTAAAATATAATGAGGTACAGGTAGCCAGGTCAATGCTTTTCCTTTCCATTTAAAGAAATCACATTAAAAAAACCCTATAGACAGCCATGTATTTCAGTGATTAAAAATTAAATTGTAAATCAGAGCATGTAATTACAAAATTAGTCTTTCACAGCAAAAATGTTAGAGATACAATTGTAGTACACACCTGAAACAGCTTCGGAAGAAGTCAAAGGATTCTGCATCTCCTAACGTGAGTTCTTCTCATGAGGGGATTAAGCACACCCTCAGTAAGTTTGCAGATGACACCAAGCTGGGTGGGAGTGTCGATCTGCTGGAGGGCAGGAAGGCCCTACAGAGGGACCTGGACAGGCTGGATCATTGGGCCAGAGCCAACAGTATGAGATTCAACAAGGCCAAGTGCCGGGTCCTGCACTTGGGTCAATACAATACCATGCAACACTACAAGCTTGGGGAGGAGTGGCTGGAGAGCTGCCAGGTGGAGAAGGACATGGGGGTGTTGGTTGACAGCTGCCTGAACATAAGCCATCAGCGTGCTCAGGTGGCCAAGAAGGCCAATGGCATCCTGGCTTGTATCAGGAATAGTGTGGCCAGCAGGAGCAGGGAGGTGATCGTGCCCCTGTACTCAGCACTGGTGAGGCCACACCTCGAGTACTGTGTTCAGTTTTGGGCCCCTCACTACAAGAAGGATATTGAGGTGCTGGAGCGTGTCCAGAGAAGGGCAACAAAGTTGGTGAAGGGTCTAGAGAACAAGTCTTATGAGGAGCGGTTGAGGGAGCTGGGGTTGTTTATCCTCGAGAAGAGGAGGCTGAGGGGAGACCATATCGCTCTCTACAACTACCTGAAAGGAGGTTGTAGCGAGGCGGGGGTCGATCACTTCTCCCTAGTAACAAGCAATAGGACGAGAGGAAATGGACTCAAGCTGCACCAGGGGAAGTTTAGGTTGGATATTAGGAAAAACTTCTTCACCAAAAGGGTTGTCAGGCATTGGAACAGGCTGTTGAGGGAGGTGGTGGAGTCTCCATCCCTGGACATATTTAAAAGAAGGGTAGACGTGGTGCTTGAGGATATGGTTTAGTGGTGGACTTGGCAGTGATAGGTTAGCGGTTGGACTCAAGATCTTAAGGGTCTTTTCCAACCTTAACAATTCTATGATTCTATGATTCTGCATTAACAGGTCTGCCCAGGTTGTTCCAGGGATGTTGTATTTCAACAGATGCTTCTTAAAAAGACAAAAATGTGATGGGATCACTCTTTCATCAGCCACTAGGGAAAAACAGAATCTGGTGACAAACACCATGTGTAATAAACTGTGTGTTTTCTTTGGATGACTTTCCTCCAAGTTCTCATGCGATAAGGCTCTTGATATCTAGTAGCAGGAGAGGTCAAGGTGACTTTCAGTCAAGGGCTACCTGCCCAAGCATGTAACAGATACATTTAACTTCCACGGTTCCAGTTGTTTTGTTCATTGATTTTGTTTTGTTCATTCTGCACAGCTCAACTCTGAACTACCTCTGAGTCAACTAAACTGTTGTTTTAATCTGCTGACACTCACTACTGCCCAGTACAAGCAGAACTGGTGAGGATGGCCACTTTGAAAGCATTCTAAAAAGCAATCAAACAAGCCAACATGCAAACCTCCACCTGTCTATGTCAGTGAGTATTTATTTTCCAGAAGTTTTTGTAACTTCCACAGCTGCCACAGGAGAACATGATTCACAGGATTACCAGAATTCCTCAGTTTTTCTTGATATTTCTTAATGACATAGGAACTGATATTTTTGTTTGTTTGTTTTGGAGTTACAACTGCATTGTAAAACATTTCAGCCAACAAGACTTTATAGGGCATCAGAAATAGATACGTTTCATTATTAGGAAAGGGTCACGTATTTCAGGAAAAATGGGTAAAATATTCAAATATTCACCAAGATTTCCACTGGAGTTTTGTTGCTCTGTTTCTAATGTGGTGTATATATTGAGGTAAGTGGTCTGTTTTGTACCTACTGGAGAGTTACTTTCTATAAATCTTTTGAATGCTGAAAGCATCTAATGAAGAAGGACAGTAATATAGACTATGCACTTTCATGCAGATTTAGCTTCTGTTCTTTCTCACCCTATTGCTATTAAGTAATCCTTTCAGTGAATGGGAAAAAAAAAAAGCTTGCAACACAACAAACATCTTTTTCTTCTCACAAAGACCAATCCTAGGAATAAGAGACAATGGGAGAAATTATACGTACTAATTTATAGAATGAGGACTCATCAAATGACCTTAAAATCCTGCAGAGGCATTCACACTATTTAGTAGATGTACATAGTACCTTTTATGAGATGAGGAATTCATCTACTATGCCCACTAGAGATAACTGCAAAGCTCACAGTGACTTTAATGAGGGAGGAATAAGGTCCCCAGTAAGACTTTTCACAGGTATGTACATTTTTACAGGTCTTTATACTTCATCTTCTTCCTTAACATTTTCAACTAAATATGTAAGTGCTTATTTTTGCTACTAATAGATATCTCTAGCTGAATTTATATTTTGAGGTAAATGTTAACATACAGAATATGTCTTACATGGAGGAAGCGAAAATTTTCATAGAATTTACCTTAGCTGTGATAGTAACACTTATGCAGGAATTTGTGCTGTATTCATGCTGAAAAGATTCATCCCACTGGATATAATTTGAGATCTCATTGCATAGCTATAATCACAATTTTCAGATCATTTGCTATAAATCATCTTACAAAATTTCTTCTCCTCTAGTCCTGCCACCCTTCACCCCATGTACTTTTTTTCCATTCTTTCCTTCATTTGTCCATGAAGATTATGACAGTAACTCTAAGATTTCTTCAATCCAATTTTTGTATGGGTCCATTAAAGCTTAATAATTTCTAGCAATAGAAAATCAAGCAAATACCTAATTTGCATAAAACATGAAGTGGCATAAAAGAGGCTTATTCAGGTGAGGGATTCGGGCATGAATTGTTGACTTTTGTAACCTTAATTCTTATGGTGTGATAGAAAATACTTTACCAGTTCACACATGAAAGAAAAGAGAAAGCACAATCTTGGAAACGGAAAATTATTTTCTTATTTCTAAGTACTACAGAAGCCAGCTCTGCTTTCAGATATGCAGGCACTATGTGTGTCTTGCAAAATCAGTGACTGCATGCATATGCAAGTACCACATAGGTTTTTCGGTCAGGATTTGGTTTCATTTAATGCCTTTTTATATATTAAGTAGCCAAAAGGCAATTTACAGAGCAAGAAATTAAATATTAGTGATGCAGAAAGTCCTAGGTATATGAGCATAATTTGAAACATTCTACAATTTAGCCTTAATGTGTCATAACTGTTACAGTTGGATTTGAATCCCAAATTTGCTCCCACAGTTAAAAAAAAAAAAATCTAGTGTTTTTACCTGGACTGCTACATGGTTAGAGAAATTAGTGAATAAGAACATTCTCCCTGATGTATCAACATAGCTATGTCCAGCAGTTAGAGGGCTGACAATTGAAATACAAAACGTAAAGGCATGTAAAACATGGAAGGTCATTTTATCTGGGATCAGAAATGGGGTCTGAAAGGAGTTACAGAGAAAATGCACATTAATAATGCAATATATGAAACAAAAATTAATTGTATTGCAGAACCATGAAGGGCAAGAATATTTAGGCTTGCAAACATAAGTCTATTTCTATTTATTCAGAAGTGCAGGAGAGGCTACTTGTTAGTGGTGAAGAGAAACACTCACTATTCAGGTGTCAGGAGGACCCATCCAAGAAGATCCTACTGTGTGCAACTTTTACACTGCCAAGATGGAAATGATGAGTGAAAGTAAAATTTTGCTTGAAACAATATAATTCTACAATACTTTGCCTAAATAAAGAAATTTTGGTAATACTGAAAAATTTAAGATGAATTCCAAAACTACCCATGTATCATTAAACTAATGACCAAAAGTAGATTTTTTTTATTATTTCTTGAGACACCAATTTTATAAATACGTTGGGAAATTACAAAGATACGTAGCACACAAATATTTAGAAGTCCTAATGGATCTGGACCAGATTCTCTTGCTCAGTAGTGCTTTTGGCAAGCACAGTTCTGTCTTACAGCTTCCAGGGCTTTATAACAAAATATATCATCAATCTGAATGCAAGCTTTACAAAGGTAGAGGGCCTCCAGGTCAGGCTTCCCTCCACATCCAGTACAAGTCTTAAAAAGGGCTGATCCAGCCTCCACAGTTCACAGTTCTTCATGGCCTTACAGTCTATCATGGAGCCCCTGTGGTACTTCAATCTACCAGGCCAACTTACCAAGGATGCAGAAGATACATATGGCTATTGCTACCACCTCTTAGACCTGCAGGCACACTGGGAACACAAGATTTACAGGATAACTCATATTAAAACATGGGGTGGGCTTTACTGTGCAGGCAGTAGTCTTGTAGTTTCCTTGGTAGAGAAGATCTCAGTGGTTTGCAGTTAGATGGTTTTCTTTAGTTTGCTAGCTTTCAGGTAGTCATTTTCCGTTATTTCTACAAATAAAATGATTCTGTGGATTCAAATTATGGAATAGAGACTTTTCTTATACAACAATTCTTAACAGACTGTTGCATTTCCTTTCCTGTTCTAGATGTCTTCATGTTTCATCTTGTCTCTGATCACATCTCAGCCAAGTGACAGCCTGAGATAAAACTACAGGGAAGAAACCCAGGGTACTTTGCAGCTTCTTTCTGCTCTTAGACACTCTTCACACAGAGACAAGGTGCAGGGTTGTCTGGTTCTGGTGCTGATATATCTTGGAAATTCTCCTAGTTCTATCACTGTAGACACAGCCTTTGTCTAACAGTAATTTTAATTGACAAGACAAAGCTGAAGACAAAAATGTCAAAGAACATCGGTGAAAATTCAAAGCTGTTTCTGCAATGGAATTTTTGTACGTTTGCTGTGTTTCGTCCGTACTTACGATTGTTAAAATTTTCTTTAACCTTTTTTATTTCAGTACAGTCAGGACCTAATAAGCTGGGAGAAAGCAGAAAAGTGGGCAGTGTCTGACAGAAATTCCTCCATGTAGCATATACACCAAAATGAACAATAACTGCATACCCCTCACACAAAACCATTGTTTGCAGCCTTCTGTAATTAATGAGGCAGTCTATTAAAAAGTGGAAGAACAATTTATGGGATGCTCACAATTTTCTAGACTATGGACCACTAAGTTTCAAAGCAGAGTCTGTATAGGAGGCATACTGATCTTTTTAGAAACAGGTGAACAATGAATGATATGTATAAAGATTGAGGGGCTTGTTTTTCACGTTGCATGTTTTCTCATTGTCTTGCAATGTCTCACAATTGTTACTAGCAGAAGTTAAAGAGTTATTCCAGAGTTATTTCTGTTTATACCCTTCCAAATGGTATTTTGGTTCAATGTCTTCTGCTCAGATGATTTACACATATTAATATTGCCAGGATTGATCTTGTCTTTGTTCGTTGTATATAGAAGGTTGTTAGGAACATTCTTGTAATAAAACATATTTGAAATAAAGGTGACTTTATGTTATATAGGTCCCTTGAATTGGATGCAACACCTTAGAAGAATGAATAACCCAGTACACAAACAAAATCAGAGACTGGACAAAGTCTCACTGACTTCATTGAAGGCAATGAGGAAGGAGAAAAGGTAGTTAAATGTTGGCACCCATGATATGAGAATCAGATGCAGAATTGCAAGTGTAGCATCTGCCATTTCTGCTTTAGATTTGCAATGGGATTTGGTTATATCCAGGCATGTTTTGAAAAGATCAAACAGCAGCTGTGGGCGGAAAGATGCTTTTTCATGTAGTTCTAAGTAGAAGTTTATGATGTTTCTTTTCTGATCCCAGACATCCTGTATGTTGTTACTACTTTGGCTTTTCAATCTCCACTCCACCGGGGCTGTACACTGATTCTGCTCAGAGGCTTAAACTAAGAGGAAATACAATTATCCGTCTGTTAAGGTTTGAACATTGTTGAAGATGTGGGACACCAATAAGGTACAGGAACATGTGCAGGAGTACCAAGGAAACTGTTCCTATGAATTTTTTAAGTAGGTAAGTTAAACTACTAAGCTCTTTTTGTAGACACTGTTCACTCTTGGCTAAGTATATTCCAAGCTCCTTTTTTTTCAAGACAGATAGTGTAACATACTCCAGAATACAATGCAATCCGAATCCACAGTAATGTAGATTTTTTTGTTTATATTACATTTCTCATGGAAAGTAGCTTCAGAACAACAATATTTCCCATTGAAATGAGATGGAGGTGCTGCTTTTAATTTCATGGATGATGCAGGCACAGAAGGAACTATGCAAGCTGTGAGACTGAAAAGCAGGAGACTTTATAGGTTTGAACAAATAAAGGAGGACAAGATAGAAGGAGAAAACTTGACAATTGATTCAAAGAAGGTAACTTATCCTTTGTCTAAGTCTTAAAGCCGGTGGCCACGCAGCAAAACCGAATGCTGACAAACCTCAAAATTATAAAATCGGGTATTATCCACTCACGCCCCTGGGTAATATCGGTATCAGGAATTTAAAAAGGAAGAAGCAGAGATTATGGATGTATGTGGATAGCATACATATTTTTCATCAGTTTGTAGAGAATGTTTTAAAAAACTGAAGGGATGCTCAGGTTGTATGGAGGAAAGCCACCCATTACAAGCTGTGGACAGAACAATAAAATCATTCTCTAGTGTTTTACTGAGCTTGAGCTCAGCTCATGTGTGAGGTCCCACGCTCACTGGGCTCAATGGCAAAAATAAGCATTCATTGACTCCAGCAGCTGAGTTTTCACTTGCTGCATTTAATAAAACAGAATGGATTTAGACTTCACAAATCCCTCTTTCTACTCTTGTCTCTTGAGGCAGAACAGTCAGTACTGCCTAAATTCAGGAAGCCATTGATTAGATTAAATCAGTGTAAACGGGGAGAGGAAGAAAGAAAAGGAGCACAAGTATAATCTGGGGAGCTGGGAAGTTGATGCTATTTTTAAATCTTATTAAAAAACTCTAAGGCATATGTAAATTTGAGATAACGCACCTCCCCGGTCACAATGCCTTGAAGTAATTTACTTCAGTAATTCAGATCTAATCCCATAATTATTAAGCTGGATAGTGTATTTTCAATATTTAATACTACAAATACTTAGGTGTTTTCAAAGTAACCTTTAATTTTGGCCATCAAAAGTAAAGCCTTGATTAAAACCTCTTTATGTGTTTCCTATTGTGTTTAGCGATAACTGGATCAGGTTTTCGTTTTTCCCTTTAGTGTTTCTGTACTTTTGGCCACCTGTCAGCCTATCAAAATTAAAAAAAAAAAAAGAGGCTGATTAAATGACTCTCTATGGTGCTGTTCAGGCAGCTTCATTAGTGCTTCCGTTTATGGCCACTCGGTGAGCCACACTGCTGTAACTTCTGACAGTTCACAAAAGCCGATTTTGGAGGCACAGGATGAGGGGTACACAATTTTGCACAGTTGCAAAGTTTTGATTGCATGAATTATACATGAAGTCCATTACTGTTGATGCTCACTGGTGGTAACAGCACTCTGAAGGTGTAAAACAGCTTTTTCTTTGAAACAAGCAAAACCCAACCAACCAAGTACTAAAAGCCACATAAAGGAGGAAAATACAGAACAAGAATAATAAAAAACTCCAAACATACCTTTCTTTATTTGTCTATCTAATCACCTGATAGTATGAAAAAGAGCTGAGAGCTTTCCAGCTCATTTTACTGGTTTTTAGGTATGTTGAGAAGAACTAAGGCGACAGGAAGGGGAAAGGTGATAGAAAGAGAAAGAAGCCTTCAAGGCTACAGCTATGGCTGTAGATTATTGCACATATAAAGGATTTCTCCAGCATGAACACAGCAAGCATCTCTGAAAGCTCTCAATGTCACTGTGCCAAAGATGTCTCCTCTCTTCACTAGTTGTCTGTCTGCTCTGTCACATGTAATACTTTATTAAAGCTTTGGGGCTTTGCTTTTTTTTTTTTTTTTTTTTTTTTTTGCCTTGCCTTCTCTCTGTCTGCCTCACTTTTCAGATGACAGGAAATAAATTTCAAAGGCAGAGATGAGAGATAAAGCAAAACTATCTGTGATTTTCAGTATTCCCACTTTATTCAGGTGACTTACTACCTTCTTACTATCTTTTTCATTTTGTACTAAAAGGAAAATCTTCCTTTTGGTGAAGATTTGGTGTTATTTTTTATTAAAATACTGCTTGGTGCAGTACCATACAGAAGGCCTTAAACCTCCCTCTCACACACCACCTGAACAAATTAATTTATCTGTAGCAGAGTGTTCAGTAATGGCACCAAAGCACATAGACACCAAAACTTACATAGATGTTACTCCCACTGACTTTGGTGGGCAAACTGCAACTATGCAAACTGTGGAAGAGCGGAACCTGTAAGTATTGATGTAGAAAATAAGCAAAACTAATCATGCAGTGTGAGCTCCATTAGCTTTACACAGACAAGATGTCTATTTCCCTTTCCCCTAACACTGGCCTGAATAAGTAAAGCTGCACATGTCATACTCTGGGCTGCATTTATACTTGTTTCTACTATAAATTAAAGCAGTCTCCACTTTCAAGGATTCTTATTACTCATTCCACATGCTTAAAATGCTCTTTCTGTCCGAGGTTAGATGTAGATAGCTGCTTACAGCTTGTCATTGTAATATCTTAGCAAAACATTCACAGTCTCAACGTGTCAAAAAACAAATGTTCATGGGGTAATGTTTGTACCTTGAGTTCCTTGTGTTAGGAAAAAAAGATTGGCAAATTAATGTAAGGCAAACTGCATAACCTCTGAAACCTTTTTTCTGGGTTCTTAAAACCTCAGGTTATTGTCTTTCTCAGTATGTTCAAAATTTCTTTGAACACTTTTCGTGTGCCATGTTAGGTCAAGTTCCATAGCTTTGCAATTGTAAGTTCATGTGTAGTCTACTCCTTGTACATAACTTGCATTACAAAACTTCTGAATTCATTCAGCTGTGGACTTGGCACAGAGAAGTAGATTTATTTTTGTTGCAATTGCTTTCCACAGGCATATTCCAATGCAAGTTGGAGAAGTCATGTACCAGAAGTGCAGCAAGGATGTTGTGCTCCTACAGTCACCAATACCAGATCTCCAGTGTCACGTTACCCAGCAGTACTAACCTGATTTAGATCAGACATAGGCACACAATAACATTTCTTTAGAATTAGCCACAACGCATGATGCAGACAGGGTATTCTCTGAGAGTGTTCTGAGTTCCTCAGAGAATTCTGGCTCCCTGATTTTATGCATACTTTACATCACCAACACTTGTCAGAAAACATTTGATTCTGTGCAAAGTTAGAATAGTATGGAGACACAAATATTGACAAAGAAAAAAAATTGGCAGAGCAGATTAGCCCACCGACATTTTTTAAACAAAGCTGAAAAGAAATGCATGCTTGTCTCACTCTGCAGTAGTGTGTCTCTGCAGCATTTCTGACCTCACTAAGATACTTTAAAAAAATTTACCATTTATTATATTACTGAACCATGGTCTTACAAGACTCATAAGCATAAATTTATACATACTGCATTTTCTAAAAGTTGTGCCTATAAAAGACTTTCTCTTTAAGAAAAATCTTTCTGTATCTTCTTATAACAGGCAATGGAAATCTTTCATTCTTACCCCTTACTTTTTCCCTATTTATTCAGTAGTAAGGACATCAATATGTTTTTATCAGGTTTTATATCAGAGTAAAGTCCTGGAGGAAATTATATGTGGCTGCAAAGAAACTGGTACTGTCACATGCTACAGAGGTTCCTCCTTAACTGCAAGGTATAGTAATGAGCAAGTAGCCAGGAAAAATGCCAAAGCAAATGTTCTGTTTCTGCAGTTAGCATGCATTTTGGGGAGCTAACAGCATATTTTATGCGGTGACCCCCTCTTCTGTGAACTAATCCTGCAATTCTTGTTTGTAATACAGTAGATTGGACTATCATAAGATCAGTCACAACAAATCCATTTCAGTATTATTGTATTTTATCCACAAGCATATTCCTCCTGGAAATCTGTCCAGAATCAGCTGTTCACTTTTTGGGGACATTGATATTGATTTCCCTTCATGTTCCTTCTCTTTCCTTCCTCACCTCTACTCTTTTATCCTGCGTATGGTCAAATTCTGTTTTAAACCCTTCAGGGGAAACAATCTGGTTTCTGCTGCAAAGATATTTGCAAGGAAGCAGATTATCTGCTGTCCCTCATGTACTGAGCTAATGACTTGTATTTCTTCTCACAGCTGTAAAAAGTCTCTGCTGTGAGAACTTTAGGAGCCAATGAATTAGAAAAGTCCTTTTCAGAGGTGAAAGACAACAGCCACCCTTCCAGGTTATACCCTCTATTCTGAAGGCTTGGTGCAATAAAATTCAGATGTTACTTGCTGCAAGTTTGGTTTTAAGTATATTTGATGCGTGAATACGAGACCTGCAATTCCTCTCCTTCTCTGATAGTAGGAATATGCCCTCCACAGAATCCCAGGCTGAAGAAGTTTGACACCTGGAGACCTGACAAATAAAGTTTCCTCTGTTTCTTAATACAGGTAGCTTCCTCCTTATTGTTTTCACTAGGTTGTTCTTTTGGCACAAGAAGACAAAGAAGTCTCATATCTGAGATGCATTCTAGGGTAGATTTCTTTGTCACAAAGGGATCCCTTAATGGCAGGAAACTATTGTTTACTTCTATACTATCTGCTTCTGTTCTTCTGCCTCCAGGTCAGGAATGTGCTGATGGGAAGTAACACTAGCAAGGACACTGCCACACCACGCAATATTTCAGTTACTCCAAGGAAGCAAAAAGAATAGCAGTTTCAGTCTCTTAAATCTGCACTAACATTCAGTAGGTCTCAAGTCAACTTTCAGTAATCCAAAAATGTCTGAGCTAACCAGTAGCATTATCAATGTTTGTGTACCTATCCGCCTGACAGTGCCAAAGTTATGGTGTAATGTTGCTCATTGTTTTTTATCTAGCAGAGTCTTTTTTCTGCAAGTACAAATATAAAAGAAGAGTCGGGAGAAAAAAAGCTTATTTCAGTAGGAAACTTGCCATTAGAAAACTGGTTTTGCCTACATAGCTTCCATCTACTATTTTTATATTGTGCAAAACCACTAATATTTCTTTTAATGCAATGGAATTTCTTCTAATGCCCATGGATGAGTGATGGGAAAAAGAAATCCTCCATCTAAACAGTGATAGTTAATACACCTACAGCACTACCCTAGCTGCAACTGCAGGTCATGTAGACAACTGTAAATTTATTCCCTGTTACCAAGACGCTGTTAGGAGCTTGGCTCCAGCAGGATTTGTTGGGGTCCTCTGTTTTAGCTGTACATGCTGAGCTCTGAGCTACTGCAGTTGTTCCATGAGAAAAACCAAGCTAGCCTCAGTATGCCTAAGTGAGCTGCAGCCACATCAGTGAATGCAAGGCATCCATACCCTTACGCAGGTACCGACCATGCTGACTTGAGCCACAGTGGCGTGTCTAGTAGATTGTATTATGGACTTCTGGTGGTCTGTTTAGGTTTTTTGTTTGGTTGGTTGGTTGGTTTGGTTTGGTTTGTGTGGGGTTTTTTTCTCAACGTGTGGCAACACTTATTAAAAATGAGATCATTGACCTGAGATTCTGGGCAGTTAAAATTTTCAGTAAAAATAGTTGTAGATATTGAGAATGATGTAAGGATAAGGCAAGGAGGCCAGCAAATCAGGATGAATCAGTGAATCAAACCAATATCTTAAATCTATAAATCTCACTGATCAGAAAATCTGTAATTATTGCAAGTATGATCTTAACTCAGGGAAAAAAGAAGTAGAAGGATGCCTGCACAATACTTGTACAAAAATACTTTGCACATCTCTAGTGAGCATGAAGCAGTCAAAGACATGTTACCATTTCATGGAATGATGAACAGAGATACCTATTTGCCTGCAGAGGTTGTATTGAAGTAAGGATGAATGACAGTCTTTGTTTTATTTCAGGTTTTTAAATATATTTCTAGAACACAGCATTTCTTTTACCTGCTTTCTACAAGTGTTGCTAATTAAGTACATTACAGTCATGTAATATTAAGAAATTTTATTCTAAATTAACTGTGACAAAACCAGGGCTAGTTTCCTACTGCCAGGAGTCACAACGTTAACCACTGTTCACATCCCTTCTATGGTTTTCATGGACTCTAGTTAAGCAGTGGCAGTTCACCAGGACTCCTGGGTCCTTTCCTCAGTGGCAGTTCACCAGGACTACCAGGTCCTTTCCTCAGAGATACTTACCCAGCCTGTCAGTCAGAGTAACTTACCCACCCTATACTCTTGTGGGAGTTGGTCTATCCTGGGTGCAAGACTTTGATGAATTTCATAAGGTTCCTGTTAGCCCATTCCTTTAGCCTAAGTCTCTGAACAGCAGCTCTGCCCTCAAACATATAGACCGGTCTGTCAACATGGCTTCATCGGCTAACTTGATGAGGGAGTGCACTTCCTTGCCTCCTCCAGATCACTGATAAATATGCTAAACAAGACTAAGAGATCCCAGGAATGACTTCTGAAGAACTCCACTTGTAACTTGTTGCCAGGCAGATTACAAGCTATTAACCACTTGAGTGGTTAATACCACCTTTGAGGTACAACTTCCTTTGAGTCAAGCAACCCAGACAGTTTTTCACTCATCTTATACTACATCCATCTATACCATAATGTCCAAACCTGGTTACAAAGATGTTAGAGGAGAATATGCTGAAAACCTCATTAAAATCAAAATATTCTCCTTATCTGTGACTAAGGGAAAGTCACCAGTTCCCCTTCCTCCGGAGATCTAGTAATTTTATGATGGAAAGTATCTGTAAGACATAATTTGCTGTGAGTCAGCACATGCTAGATTTTCAAGTCAACTGCTTCTTCATGCACGTAAAAACAGATTCCAAGAAGAGTTGCTCTGCAATTTTCCCAGCAACTAAAGTGAGGCTGACAAGCCCATAGTTCTTTGAATTGTCCTCACACTTTTTGAAAATGGTTCAAGTATTTGTCTCCCACCCCTGCTGTCCAAGTACCCTTGCATGCAGTCCATCTTGTCCCGTGACCCTGTATGGGTCAAGCTCTGTCAAAAAATCCCTGACTCCAACTCATGTGCTGCTGGTAGTTTCTCTCCTGCAACCCTGCCTCTAATCAGAGAGGCCTGGGAGACCTTGTTGGTGAAAACCAAAGAATGAAGGCATGGAGTACCTCATCTTCATCTTGTATTCACTGTCACTAGATTGCTTACCTTCTTCAGCAGTGGGTCAATATTTTCCTTTCTGGTTCTTTTACTGTCAGTGTAGTCACAGAAGCTCTTGTTATCCCTGACATCCTTTGCCAATTTCTACTCTAGCTTTGACCTTTCCACCAGCATTCCTGCATAACCAAGCAATGTTTCTGTATTCCTCCACTATACCTGTCCTTGCTTTGACTTGCTGTATATGTCTTTTTTTTTTTGTTCTGGAATTTAATGAGTATGCCTCTTTGTTCATCATGGTCTCCTCATAGGTCTGCCTGTTTTCCTGAGTATGAGGATGGATCATTCCTGTGCTTGGAGGAGGTTTTGCTCAAAGATCTGCCAGTCCTCTTAAGCTCTCTGCCCTTCACAGCTGCATCTCACAGGATCCTATCTATGATTTCTGAGCAAGCAAAAGCCCAGGGCCTGCACTCTGTTTCTCGCCTTCCTCACTTCCCACAGGATTTTGAACTTCCCTATGTCATATACATTATATTACCATAAACAAACAGAGGATAAGGTCAGAGAAAAGCTCTGCATATGGAATTGGCTGCATAACACGGCTTTATACTTGTTTTGCAAAAATGTTAATGCTAGTTTAGGAAACAAGTAAGTGAAAAATTGAAACCATTAACTTTGGTATGAGGAAGTCTTTGACATTGGGGGTCTTTTGCCCAGAGTAGCTGAAGCAAGCATCCAAGGATCATTATAGAAACCTAAACTGTTGAAAAAATGACACATTAGTGAAACCATAGTGTGAACCCTTCTTCATAATATTCTTTTAATCATTGCTCACATCTTGTGTTTAAGTGTCATCTTGTCTGTTAATCTAAAATTTATCAAGAATATTCAGGTCATCTAATTGTCATTTCATGTGAGGATTATAGAACTTAATCCTACAGGAATTTCTTCCCTGGAAAGGGAGATCACATACATAATGGCATCAACCAATTACACATGAAAGGTGCATATGACCTAATTGGGAGTGTCAATATTGACTTTTCTCCAGGCTATAATGGATGAGTCATTCTACCTGATCTAATGATTTTTATCATATTTCTAACCACCACATTAATAAGAGGTGGCCAAATTAAAATGCTAGACAGATGTAACCTTTCCTGATAAAATATATGTATTATTACCTTCATTGCAAGCAGTTTTCTTCAAAGTTTCTTGGAAGCTGCTAAAGATTTTGAAAGAAATAATGGATAACAACTCAGAATATTTTCTCATTGTATTTACCAAAGTCATGGAAAAAATGCTGTAAGATTAATGCAAACCACTAACAATTAAACAATAATTTACCAAAACAATTTGAATTTTTTCTCCCTCAGCTACTTTTCCATTTCTACAGGCAACATTGATGTCTTCTCAGCTGTATTATTTTTAATTCCCTGAATGCCTAATATTGATTAATATCTATTGGGATTTTGGTGTTAGTCTTCTCTGTATTTTTTCAAAATGTCTTCTCTCAATTAGTGCTACTTCTCCCTCATCGCACACTCATCACTCTGTCTTGAAATAACATATAATAGTCATCTTTCTAACCATAACCCAGAAATTGATCATTTTCAGCCAGATTGTTTTGGCTATATGGAACTCTATTAACTCTGATAGGGCTCTGCAGAGACCTAGCAATGAAGACGTACTCTATCAGTTCCTGGATTGAGGTTTCTTTCAGTTTCTAACTAATCCTTGTACAAGTTTCCTTTTGCTGAAAACCATGAGTGAGAAGTTCTTTTTGTTGTCTGTTTTTTTTTTTTCCCTCAGGTAACATAACTCTCTTACTGAAAAGTTAAACTCACCCCAAAACAGATATATATGCTGTGTATGTATGCAGGTATTTATCCCATCCCAATAGCCTTTTTCTCCAGTCATTAACTCACTTCAATATTTTGTCTAGTGAGCTGCCCAAATTTATTGCTTTTTGGCATAGTCCACATTTCTAAAGCAGACAAATTTATCAACATTAAAATTACTGTGACAGATAAGCCCAAAAGTATATAACAATGAGCATTCATGATATAATAGAGTCTTGCTGAAGAGCATTAATAAATAACTTTAATTAAATTTTAAAGGATCAATTTATTCCCACAAACAAACAGTAAATTCCCAACATCTAAGGTAGGTTTCAAAACCAGATTAGGGATCTGCATGTCATCTTGGTTCTGAGACTTCTATTAAAGTCAATGGGGCCCTAACATGTAAAGTCTGAAGGACTCTATAGGGCAATTCAGTTCTCCTGAAGTTCTGTTCTCTTGCCCATATTTAGCTGTGTAGTGTCATCTGAGATTTTCTTGGGTATGCAAGATATCCACACAAGGCTGAGATATGATACAGGAAACATGGTAGAGCATTCCCTTTCTAGAGTAGCAGCTGAAGGGCAGGTAGGATACCCTAAGCATCTCAAGTGGCAGTAGGCTGTAATGTTGTTTCTCCCACAACAAATTCAGCCATGTTTGGATATGCTCCTGGCAGTGGAAAGCAAGTGTCTGTAACAGCAAACTCTTAGAACATTTCCTGGTATTAGTTTGACTCATTCCAGCCATTATTAATCTTGGACAATTCATGGCATGGTCTAGCTATTAAAACGGTACAGGGACCATTACAATAGGCAGTTTTCAGGTTAAAACACAGGACACTTAATGGGCATAAACGCATGCCAGTCTCTGTCAGGTGACCTCAGTGCCCCGAATCTGCCTAGGCAAAATTAATTTATTACTATGAATAGACCATTAGGATTGCTTATCAGAATAAATGAGCTTTGAATGTATTGGCAAATCCTCTAGTGATTATAATGCAATCCTAGATGTCTACCCCATCTATAGTTACTTCTGTGTAGATACTTCAATTTACGTGTCTTACACCTGAAAAGCATAAGTCCAGACATGTCCAACTCTGTATAATATTCTAATAGTGTATGTGGTCAATGTAGTCCAGCTGACCCAGGCTTTGACATCTTATGAAAAATGTAATATGCAGGTACACTCCTTTTCATGGACAGCCATGGTCAGATGGCTGGCTTCTTGATCAGTTAACTATGTACATAAGAGTCCTACACATTTGAAAAGTGAACACTTAAATCAGCCACATTATGTTGATTTATTCTTGAAAACTTCAATGACAGGCTGCTTTACTTCCAAATGGCTATGAATTTTATGTCCAGCTGTTAAACAACAGTATTCAAAATTCATTACTGACTTGTTGTCTTTCATTGGTGAAGTATCGTATTCGTATCCTTGCACACTAATCAGAGAAATCTGGTTTATCTTCTAAATATATTCCACAGTCTTTCCTTGTCTTCTCCACTTTTGCTAGTCAAAAAATGTAAACAAGATACAGGTCCACAAGAACAAACTTTGCTTTCCAGTAAACATGGAATATTGAGATAATATTTAGATCTGTTCCCCTTTGAAACTTAGCAAGAAGAGCTTAGTTACACCCATAAAGTTATTCGCTGTGTGCAAGACTCCCAGATTATAAAAGCTGCACATTATTAATCACCCTGAAATTCAGCAATGAGGAGGTAGTGAACCATTCTTATCATCAGTCGTGAAGTGTTTATGTGCTGTCTAATTATGAGACATAATAACATTACTATGTAAATCAAAAGTCCATAATACTAATGAAAAATCCCAGAACTTATGAATAATAATTAGAAATATAATTCATAATAGAATGTACCTATTAATATTATTCATATTCATATCTGTAATAATTTAAAAGCTTTAAAGCTTACATGTATTGTAGCTGTAGTGGGTGACAAATATTTGGCTAACAAATATAGCCATTCAAAAAGCTATACCATCTCTGGGGAATGTCACCATTTTATTTCTTTTCTTTATAATTTGTACTAAAGGAGTTCTGAAATAAAATATTTACAAATTAATTTCTAAGGTTACTGTTTTGGGTTATTTGTAAAAATCTAATGCCTCAAGACCAAAAATAATTTGATTGTTTAGAACAGATTTTAACATTTAATAGGAAGAAAAAAAAAAAAGGCAGCATGAAGACTAGTACACAGAAAAAAGACACATGGATATCAGGTTTTAGTTCTATAAAACATCTACATAAAATGAACCTCGATATATTAACACACAGTCATCTTGAAATTAACACAGGAAAATCTTACTTTCAATTAAGCCTAAACACATTTATAAATCAATTCTATTTAATTCTGTTCTTCTAAATAAGATCTGCAATTATAAGATAAACCTACCCATGGAGATTCATTAAACCTTAAAATTTTTGAACTTCAACTTCAATGATCTTCATTTAAGCAGCCCCCTACAGCCTCTGACATAATTTTCTGCTCTGTTCCTTGAGTTTTTTTAGCACATAAAACTCTGATGGGAATATTTCAACACAGTGATTAGTGACTTAACTCTGGTTCTCCTCACTAGGCTTTCTCAACCTCTGTAAGAAACACATGAACTGTTTGCTCAAACTTTTACAATTACATTGGAAAGAGCTGGGGAAAAAAGGAGTGTATAACTCTTCCACCCTCCATTCCTCTTATGTAAAATGGCTGATTTTTGCAAGTGATTTTTTTTCAGATAGCTGTGTGTATGTATGTCCAATGACATTTCTGGATTAGCAGAGAGGTTTCTAAGTGAAGGTGAAGGAGTACCTTTAGAGGTGCCATGGTTCAAGACCTTGTGCAAATATACGGACTGGGAGGCACTCAATCTTTCCCAGTCTCTTGGATCCAGAATCTGTAGTGACTGGTACTTCTGCATGCTGATCACCACCACACAGTACCATAGAACAATGTAGGATGGAAGGTACCTCGGAAGATCACATAATCAACCTCTTCTTAAAGCCAGGCCAACTCAGATCAGGTTGCTCAAGACCACATCAAGTGAAGTTTTGGATTTCTTCAAGGACAGAGATTCCAGAGCCTCTCCAGGCAACACCTTCCAGGATTTGGCCAATCAGTCAGTGCTTTATTATTTTTTTTCCTAATACCTAATCAGAATTTCCCAGGATGCAACTTGTTGACCGTCATTCTATCACAATGCATCTCCCATCAGACAGAGGTAGCCAGCAATAAGATCTCCCCTAAACCTTCTCCTTTTCAGGCTGAACAAACTTGGTCCTTTCAGCCTCTCCTCATTCATCATGTGTTCCAGTTCCCTGACCATCTCAGTGCCCTTGCTGTGTACTTATTCCAGGTTTTCATTGCCTCTTTGTAGTGGGGTGCCCAAACTGGATGCATTACTCCAGTTGTGGTCTCACAAGTGCACAACAGAAGGGAAGGATCACTTAACTTTCTGGCTCTTGCTAATACAGTTCAGTATTTAGTTGAGCTTCTTTGCTGCAAGGGCACTCAGCTGACTTATATCCAGCTTGTCCATAAGGACCCCCATGTCTTTTCCTATTTTTCTATTCACTGAGCACCCAATCTATGCAATAGCAGGGCATTACCCTGTCCCAAGTGAAGGAGTTTACGTTTTCTTTTGTTGAACTTCATGAGACTTTCAAGAGTCATCTGGACAGGGTGCTGGGCCATCTTGTTTAGACTCTGCTCTTCCTAGAAAGGTTGGACTACATGATCCCTTCCAACCTGTGATTCTGTAAAAAATCACCCTAGCTCAGTCTGTGCCCTCACCAGTTGGCATCATCTCACAGGGTCTGAACAGAGTGGACAGACCCATTTGCTGCTAACAGGGTTTATTGTCAGCTTCCAACACCATGAATGATAAAGCAGGTCCAGGGTCCGTCCAGGAGGCACGGCCAAATACATGAATTGAAACAAAGCTGTTAAGCAGGTCCATCTGGGGAAACAAGGTCAGATAAAGGGATGAAGACAGGTACACTTACAGCTAATAGTACTGGTCTCACTATTGGTGCCTGAAGGACACCACTAGTAGCCAGAGAGCAGTTGGATTTTCTGCCCCTGCTCACAACACTTTCAGCCTGTAAGTCCACCCCTTTCTCCACCCATTTCATCATTCTCTGATCCAAAACTCACCAACCTGGTTACCAAGAAATTACTGAATACCCTTTGAAAGGCCTTCCTAGACTCAATTTACAAAATCCACTGATCTCCCCTGGTCCTCAGAGATGTTAATCTAATTACAGAAAGCAGTCAGACTGGTGAGGCACAACCTGCCTTTGGTAAATTTATGCCAGCCCTTTCCAGCTGTATCCTTGTCCTCCTTGTATTTACACATATTTTATTGTACAATGCAATTGTATTCTTTACAATACCTCCCTGTATTCTGAAACCTCAACCTCCTTCAGCTTGTATAACACAAACTGCAACATTTGCGCTCAACACCAGTTTGAACTGCAGCTTCTCCCTGAGAACATTTCAGATCCTTTCTGAGGTGAAATAGCAATACCCCGCTTCACAAAATGGGGCTTTTCCTAAGAGATCCTTGAGAGTTTTATTCTGGTGCTAGTCACAGATTTAGAGAGAGTCAAAGAACATAAAGGGTTGGTGGGGTTACCAGAAGGTTTCTTAAAAAATAAATCAGAACTCATTTATCAAGTCCAAAAACAATAAACTTTTCTCTCTGGGAAAATGAGTGTGGATGATATTGTCCAGTAGCTATGAACCTATAAAATTTGTTAACCCTTCCATCATATGTCTTTTACTATTTTCCATATGCATTTTTGAGTGCAGTTAGGGGGAGGAGGTGATCACTCATAGGCTGATCTAGAGTGTGGTTTTCCTAAACAGTCCCATTACAGATAATCACTGAGTGCCTGACTATGTAGTGGGATGAAGAGTCTAAATTTGGAGGACCATGGGAAAGGGAGGAAATAATTAAAAAAAAAAAGTGGTTCTCCTTCACAGAGTGACCTTGTTTTAATGTTCTCCACGCCATTCACCCTCCATAGCTGATCAGCCAATTCCATTTATCATTATAATTAGGCAGCATCTTGCCAGTTCAATCAGGCTCAATTACTTTAGGCCTCATTAGTGACTGACATACTATAACAAGTGCATCTTTGAATGAGGAAGGTCAGATAAAGAAAGTACAGTATGCAGCCAGCAAACACATTTATAGACCATGACAATACAATGCTTTGGACGTTGAATAACTTTGCATTCCCCCTTTTTAAGAAGGTGTGAAGATAATGAAGCTAAAAGTAACCTTGCTTAGCTTGCATATTGCAGATCCTGCAAGTTCCTACCACCTCTGCAGCTGAGCAGTAGTGATAAGAGGAAAAGCTTCAAATGGCTCAGTAAAAAACTTCGGGGCTGCTAGGAGCTCTAGTTTAGGTTTCAGGTTCTGGAGAATGGCAACTTTTCCAATGTGTCAAAGCAGCATAAGAACTTCAAAACTGTGCAGTGGAGGAAACCGGATATTGAGACTGTGGTATTAGTATTAGTATTAGTAACAGCAGCAATGGTTCTACTTGCAAAATACTGAGGGATATACAGGGAAGTGATTGACTTTTACAGTAGTGAGTATTCTAGATTTTAAAATCGTTATTAAAGTTAGAGGAAGTTTGAAGATATTATTGTTCTCTGTAAGTATCTTGAGAAGTAACCTCCAGAGATGAAGCAGCGTATTTTCAGTTAAATATACATATATATTGTGCAGATATATGTATATACACACACACACACATATATATATATGGTGGGATATTAAAGAGAAAAAGACACATTTATGAACTAGGAATTAGAGCTCTTTTCATGCAGAAGAGTGATGGTCTACAACTGTCTTCCAATATGAATAGTGGAGAAACACATCCACATTATTTAAAGACGGTCTTTGAAAGGTTTATAAAATTTTTCTGTTGTATTGGTCTCATAGAGCAGGGAACATAAACCACGAGTCTATTGGTGTGCTCCAGCTATATATCTTTTTACATATGACCAAAGCCCTTACTCTCTAATGGAAGTGATGGAATCACACCTGTCACTATTCCATAACTAGCCACTGGCACAACCAAAGATGTAGTTTTACATGGCAAGAGGTTTCTTTTTATCTAAACTACTTCACTGTAAAAATTTATTGTTTGGTCATTTGATCATGCTCATTCCTTAGCAGACTGTGGTAATCCTTTTTCTTTTTTCTCTCTAAAGCATGCAAATAGAGCTTGCTTTAGTGTTTTTTTATCCGCAACCATGATCCCTGGAGATGAAATTCACCTTTTCTTTTGCTGAGAAGATAGTACTCAGAAGCCAGACACAAATTATGATCATTATTGTGCTTGTATTTATTTTTATTCTAAATTATTTTCTTTGAAATTTGTGAAGTAAGTTACATTAGGTGAGCACAAAAGTACTGATAAACAATACATGCACCAGTTTTCTGGGATATCCTTTTAAATTATTGTAAATTCTGGTACACATTGTTTCAAATGTCACCCAAATTTTTAGGTTATATTTTTTTGATTTTGCATTAATGTACCAAGTTCTCCTCCAGTCATAATATTTAAAAAGTATATGAAAGTACCCCAAGTCCACATAGAATATTCCATAATATATTATGCATTAGAGAAAGAAAATAATATCTGCAGTGGAGTGATCAGTATGCATCCAAAAGTACAGGATTTGATTATCTTAACAGATATGTTCTGGGTCATTATTATCTGGTTCCCTTTTATTCCTCTACACAATATTTGAGTACATAATACCCAGAGGTATTTAATTTCATAAGCTGGCAGTGTGCTATGTGAAGTGTTTCTTTCATTTATTCTTATCTAATCTTTTCGTTATTTATTTATTTTCCTAGGCAACTATTAACCATAATAGCCAAGTATTAAAAAATAGAACAACATCCCACTCTTCTTTTCCTCCCCACTTGAAGATGAATCAGCTGAAATGTTTTGTATATTCTTGAAAACTTCAATGACTGAAAGTGAATCAAAGGGGAGAATTTTGTGAGTCAGAAAGTGGTTCAGACTTTGGTTATGCTCATCTTTTGCAGCAGTCAGTTCTCCAGCTTAGGCTGAGATCTTAGAAAAATTCCACCCTGGATATTCATGAGATAGGAAGATTAGAGGATGATCTCACACCTCCAACCAGTGTCAGTGCATTTGTCCTTTAACTGGTTTTGAATAGAGACAAAATATGTCACATACAGAGCTCTGAGGTAGTGCTGTTCTGCACAATATGGACCAACGAGTTGTTTCTGCAATGACTGCTGGGAAAGGCATTAAAAACCACAATAGTTTATACTCCCAAAACAGAGTTTGCCATTGCCATTTTCTTGGAAAGAAATGCAGACATTTACATGAACAGTAAAAAATAAACCGAGCAAATTCTTTAGAAAACAAAGTATTCCACTCCATTTTTCTGCCCTTGGAAAGAGAATGAGAAACAACTTTGAGGCAAGCATTAGATATGTCATTAAAGGAACTCCTGGGAAATATTCAGACAGTACAGAGGTGAACACAATGGAGAGAGAACAAATTAGATTAAAGAAGGAGCAATTCTTGTAGATTATTAAGACAAAGTTTTGATGGGTATATAAGCACAGGAGCTCAAAACAGCTGT
The DNA here is from genome assembly GCF_949628215.1 of Phalacrocorax aristotelis. Taxonomy (NCBI): domain Eukaryota; kingdom Metazoa; phylum Chordata; class Aves; order Suliformes; family Phalacrocoracidae; genus Phalacrocorax; species Phalacrocorax aristotelis. The sequence continues at coordinate 54,267,525 of NC_134278.1, forward strand.
CATGGATCTATGCAAACAATTTTGGTGGATCCTTTTGGAAAGCCAGTCATATCCCGTGCTGCATAAATAGAAGCACGGCCAGTGGGTTGAGGGAGATGATTCTCCCCTCTACTCTGGTCTCTCAAGACCCCACTTGGAGTACTGCGTCCAGCTCTCTGGTCCTCAGCACAAGAAAAATGTGAATCTGTTAGAGCTGGTCTAGAGGAGGACCATGAAAATGATCAGAGGGCTGGAACACTTCTACTATGAAAAAAGGCTGCGAGAGTTGGGGTTGTTCAGCCTGGGGAAGAGAAGACACCAGGGAGATCTTATTGTGGCCTTTCAATATATAAAGGAGGCTTGTAAGAAAGAGGGAGAAAGACTTTTTACCAATACCTGTAGTAACATGACAAGGGGCAACAGTTTTAAACTGAAAGAGGGTAGATTTAGATTGGACAAAAGGAAGAAATTTCTTTACAATAAGGGTGGTAAGACACTGGAACTGGTTGCCCAGAGAAGTTCCAGATGCCCCATCATCAGAAGTGTTCAAGGTCAGGTTGGACAGTGTTTTGAGCAACCTGATCTAGTGAGAGATGTCCCAGACCATGGCAGAGGGGCTGGACTAGATAATCTTTAAAGGTCCCTTCCAACCCAAACAGTTCTATAATTCTAGGATTGCAGGATTCTTTGATCACTGCTACCTCTTCCAAACAAGGTACATGTGTTTGGTAATTGTCTGCTGTGTCACTGTTGTAGAAAGGGCTCTCTCTGTATTGTGTTCTGGTCGACATCTCATTAAAAAGAACTCAGGAATTTGCCAACTGACAAATCATATTTATAATTACTTTCTTTAGTTTTTTTCTTAAATATTCTTGATGACCTTACATGAAAACAGGGAAAGCATCTTTGTGGCTAGCAATAAGATTGCTAGAAGTGAAGATAAGGGTCTTACAAAGAGATCCTGCTGTTTTTTATATTAATCTATGAACAAGTGAGTGGAAAACTAAGATTTGGATAACACTGGAGCAAGTCACTGCAGCAGCAGAATACAAACGAGCTTGGTGTACGTTTCAAATTGTGAAAAAATTATTAGATTTTATACAGAAAGGTCAATATTTAAAAGTGACAAATATGGCCCCCATTCATTCATTGCACATTACCACTTTAGGGGTGGAGGTAACATGCTTTTTCAAATGTGAATAACTGTCAGGATTCACAGCTTTCTGAAATTGTGGCAGTGTAATTTACAGGGATTAACATGCTCATGTCTCCAAACCCTTACTTAGATCCTTAAATTTCCGTTATCGAAGGAGGCATCAAGAATTTATGTTTGGGAAGTTTCTGCATGTCCTTTATAATCTCTAATTGCTCAGGTAAAACAGAGGTCAAATTCATAGGCCCTGAACTGTTTCCATCAATGATTCTATTAATTTGGTGTAAATGAGATAGGCTGGTAGAAACAGGGCATGTGATATACCCTGTGTTTTATTAAATGAAAGGTCATAGGTGGACATGGGTGAATTGCTTTATGAAAAGAGTTCATAGTTCTTTAGAGCAAGGAATGCTTTGTTCTTGCAGAGACAGTCTTGGTTTACAAAGCAATTTATGGCTTAGGAAAATTGTGGCAGGTATGAACTTCATATTTCCCTGCCATTATTTGCATTGTGCTTTTCTTCCTTACCACAGGCCACTCACAGTTATATTCTATGTCAGTTCTTACCATACATGCTTGGGTCTCTTTATTTCATAATTGCCCATCAATGTTATTGATTTCCTTCCCCTATATGCTGCATGCTATACATAGAGTACCAGACAAAATTTGAGATTCTAAGTGAAGTGAATTTAGTAGTTTTAGATCAATCCCCAGCCAACAGCAGATAAAAACATATGCAACACTGCTCAGTTGACACAGTTTCTTTCATCTGTGCTGGGGAAATGCACTGGAACACATCCAACACTGACACTAAATTGATTTGCACCCTTGAGATGCTGGCTACTCCTGTCAGAATTGAGTTAGTTGACAGATGGTAGGCAGCGTGGAGAAACTTTCTGTGGAATTGCTTATATGTTACCCAGAAATGGGTAAAAAATCAAACAGGGGTATGATGGTGGAAGGAAGGCTGAATAACTGGGTTTATTATAGCCTCGGGTTTCTTCACTGACAAAATTTCTGGTTCTCCAAATGAAACAATATTCCAACACTTTTTTGAGTTATTTATTATTTTTGTCTTTTATAACATAGTTGCACATCTTCTTTTACATGGAGAAATTAAAAATAAGTCTGACATACAGACAGTAAAGTGTGTATTTGGCAGGAAAAGAGTATTTTGTACTCTTCAACAATTAAAATTCTCAAAAATTGAAACCAGTAGTATAACAGTATGTTCTGGTATTTGAGGTAACAGCAACACAATAGACATTAAAATTTCTATTTCTGATTTTCAAATTAAGGCTTAGATTTTGTGGAAAATCTTTTGTCTCAATGTAACTAGGGGTGATATATTTTACCTAGTTTCTAAGCACAGCCTGAAGACTAATGATCCAAATTTCTATATTACCTTTGACATACATACTGTGTTTCACACTTACACACAGTTTCCATAAACCAAGATTCAGTCTTGAAAGTGTCAAGGGCAAAATGATTCCTAAACAGTATTTACTACCTAATTTTTGCTGTTAAAAAGTAAGAAAAGATATCAAACCATTTCATTTCCCCATAGTGCTACTGACTGTGATATCAAATCAAATTATGAAGCCTCTTATTATATTTATTTTAGATGTCAGCTAGAAAAATGCCATGCTAAAAACAACATATTAAATGGCAAGCAAATGTGACAACTGTGAGCAGGGGCTATGAAATATTTTGATAATATTTGGGAGGAATAGCAGGAGTTGTCATCTGGCTTTATTTTGCTTATACTGATGGTTGGTAGGGATAGGGGAAGAAACATCCAGACCTCACCTGCTTATCTCCCAAATACATTTTGTAGTTTAAAAAGAGTTGGACCAAGCTTGGACACTGCAAGAACAGGGGAATAGCTAGCTACTTGAGAAAAAGAGGATGTATTGGTAAGAGACAAACAAGGCACAAAGAAAAATAAGAGAAAGAAGGAGAAGAATGAAAGAAAGAAAGAATAATGAGATATGACAGCTGTGAGAGAGGCTTGTCCATCCCCTTAGGTGTAATAATGGTGACAAAATTTCATATATTCAAATAATGGGCTTGTTAAGCATTAAGACCCACGGACAGATGGGATGAAGGGGCAAGGCAGAAACCTTTGAATTAGAGATCATATATATATGTATTCTGATGGACTACTGTCAGCCCCATTATTTATTTTTGTTAATGCTGATGGAAATCATACAGGGAAATAGGTTGGTGAGAGCAACTACTCTGCCTCCTGGGCAGCTTTCCTGACAGCTAGCTGCCTGATGAGTAGACTGCCAATCTTTGCAGGACATCTGATTTCCCAGCTGTTCACCTGGTGAGCTTCTGGCCTCCCAGACTCTCCAAATGGCTGCTCCACAAGCTCTCCAGCTGGGATGGGGGATACCTGGTGTCACAGAAATCAAGTTCTCTTGCTGGAGTCTGAGCTGGCTGGGGTCTGGGAGCATATTTACTTTGGAAACCCTGAAATGTTCCCAGTGTTTCAGCAGCCTGGACAATATAAATATTTCCCTGCTCTCAAAACAAGATCTGTCAAAATTTGCAGTGTTCACAATAAGAATCCTAGTTTTGTTGTTGCTGCCATACTGGTTTTCCTTTACAAAAGAGCTATTTTTGGTCCCAAATCAGGATGAGGAAAAATGAACATTCTGAATTTCTTGTCAGAAACTGATAGCATTTACTTACCATGTCTGTGGTAGAAAGACATCTTGATTTCAGAGAATGGAGAAAATCGGAAACATATTGAGAAGGGCTTCAGTAAAAGACTGTTCAATTTTTATTCTGAATCGCTTTTGTCTCAGGGATCATTTTCTAAAATACTGGGGGGGTTTCTTAAGTAAAAAAAATGAAATAATATTTTTGTTAAGTGAAATTATCATAAAATAGCCCTAAAAATCACATATCTATAGGAAAGAGGTGTAAAACTGCCCTTGCAGAGAACATTTTATGCCTTTTCTTGGGGATATGACAAGAAAAGCAGGTGTTTTTTCAGAGGTAGCTCTTAGCATTTCAGGTCATTTGGTGGTTTAGATCAGTGTCTGACTCTGCCTGGGAGTTGCACTGGGCACCTGTCCTGCTGCCAAAACAATTCAGAACAAACTTGGAGGGGGTGAGATCACTAAATGCTGAATTAGCTCATACTTTCTGCAGAAGTTTAAGGTTTGCATAGACACCCTCCTCAGAGTGATATTTCATATTGATTTCTGACTAAAAAGGGCAGCTGCAAATGAAAAGCAGCACTACTCTTCCTTTTAAGTGTTACTCTTCCAATATGAACACTTACAAATTAATGTGCTATTTTCTCACACCTCTTAAATTCTCTTTTCTCATCTCACATTTCCAGTAGAAAATGAGGGGGAAAGAATATTACATTTCCAATTCATTTCAATACCTGGTGTTTCAAAACCAGAAAAGTGGTTTTGGAGCTACTTCTTTATGCCAGGTTGCATATTTAAACATGCATCCCGAGAAAGGATCCTCCAGAATGCATGGCAAAGCTTTACTGGAGTAACTGGTTCTAGTTTAAAAAGGAAAAGCATGAATTATTTGTCTAACTATGGACCTACAGAGGCACACTGAAACACTATAGGGGATGCAAGACACCTGAAGGGAATTGACTGACCTAATGGTGCATGTGTGCATGTTCCCATAACTAGCACTGATGTGAATGTATGAAAAGCCTTAGCTTTAACAGAAGACTAAGAAGTCAAAAGTTGTGATATGTGTTTACAGCCAGCCAGTATATTTCAACAGGCTTTTTCTCCAGCCTTAATAAGCATTGATGACAAAACAGGAGGTCCATCTACTCAGGGTTTGGAACTCTCTAAAAAGAATGAGCCAAGCTTCAGCAGCTTTAGAATAGGAAAGCCCAGCTTGAAGCAAAGCCTCAGTCATGTTAGTGTTATGTTTATTAATGGGTTAATAAGGAGAGTGTCAGTTGGTAGTGTACTGTGTGTTTCAGAATGTTAGAAAAGGCACTTGCTTGCACAAAAGGAGAAAGGCTGTCCTTGTAAATAAAGCACAATGTTTCCACCCATGACTATGACGCAGCTCCCTGCAGAAAGGACTGGAGTGCTTTGTGTAAGCACAAGCGGATATTACGCAGCAGCATGGAACAGGGAGTGAATATCTGTGATGACAGCTTTCTGTATAATGTAGTTGTCTTAAGGTAGCATGTGTATATATAGTATATAAAATGCTTGAATCGATAGTTTCAAAAACACTGAATTTAAGTCTTGACTGTGGCATTTCCTGAACATAAAAGTAGTTTGAGATCTACAAGGGTAGAAAAAGGTTTGCTCTTAGCCAACATAGACACCGAAGTACAGTAATTATGAGTTAAGGAGGTGAGTGGCTGAGGTACCTGACTGTGAACAGGTACTTTGGAAAGAGACCTTTGAAATGAAAGAAAATTGTCTCAGACTTTTTTTCTGAATAAGAATAGCTCTTCTCATTTTCTTCATGAATATACATGCATGCTTCATTTTAATAACATGTCTCCATAAGTACTTGGGAAACAATTCTTTTTTTTATTTTTATTACAATTTCCGAGCATTTCAGTTCTGAGCTGAAAAAGTAACAGGCAGGGAAACAATTTGCTCTGAACAATTTACATTTAAATTCCTTTATAACAAATGCCCTTTGTGTTTACAAGGGCTTTCAGTAACTGATGACATTCTATTGTACAAGAACACACAGCAAGTAGCTGTCTCATGATATCCAAGCTGAATCGTAGGTGAACGGTTATGAATATTCATTAATTCCTCTGCCAATTTTAAATACCATTTTACAAGGGACCAAGCAGCTGTGGTATCTACTTGCGTCCCAGGAAGTTGATAAGAACAAGCACTTTGCTGAACTGGGAAACATGAATATCAGTATTAAAAGCAGGGCAATATACCATGCAATATTATATCTCTTTGATTGCACTGTTGAGGAAAAAGAACTTTCATTAAAACCAATAACTGTTTTGGGTACTGAGAACACTGAAAAACCTTTAGACATTTCAGTTTATCTTGTCCTTTAGCTCTGTGGTTACAGAGTGTGGAGACATGCAGTCATTACTTTATTATTTTCTTAATATGTTTTTAAGATTAAGTTAATTAAAATGTCCTTGTATAGAAAATATTTTGGCCAACATGAGAGCTTCCTTTTTTTTTTTAGCTTGCCTATGGCTTCTGTTGTGACTGAATTTGTGTGTGTGTTTTTTTGTTTTTCTTCCTGCATAACAGTACATTGTTTTTAATCACAGCTCATGGAGGGGAAGGGGAAGCTGTGGAAACGATTGTGTTGAGGGAAGAAGGAAACTTGAAGGAACAGCAAAGAAAAAAATGAAAATGGAGTGAGGCTACAGAAAAAGTGGCTATGGTGGAAGGTGTTGGGGGAGACAAAAGTGGGCTCGCATAGATTAATTATGTGTAATGAACTGTAGGCAGCTGTGAGGAAAGTAAGAGCATGAAGAAATGCCAGATGAAAGTCGGAAAGGAAGCATGGAGGCAAGGGCAGAAAACAGAAAGGAAATAAGAAAAAGGGCTGGGAGAAAACCAATATAATCTTGAGGAAGGTGGGGATCTCATTGCATTGGCTTGGGAATGGGAAACATTGCTCAGAACAGCTGAGGTCAAGAACAAATTGGGAAGTAAGAACTGTCTTAAAAAATTACACAGCTAAAACCCAAAGGGCTTTCACAAAGAATTAAAGCAAAAAATACAGCATTTTTTACTTTGCTCATCTGGCAGTCCTTGAACTTCGTGAGAATTAACCAATTAGAGCAAATCTCTATTAATAAAGAGAACAATCAGTCCACATGGTATATTTTTAGAGAAGACAAATTCACCATCTTTAAAACTGCTTTTATGACTTTTTGAAGATACAGAATACTGTGATAGGTTTATAACAGGAGATCTGTCATGACACTGAAGCATCTCCATACAGTCTCTCAAAGGGTACCCTGAAGCTGCTTCAGGACTAGCCTTGTTTTCCATGAAGGCAACAAATCTGCCAGCAGAGTCTCAGGCACAGCAGAAGACTATTTTCCACAGACAGCACTCTCCAGCTGCACCTGAGTGTGGGGCTAGTATGACAGTGGGCAGCTCTCCACACTTCTAGGTGTGTTCAGAAGAGCTTTCTGCTATGGGCTTCTTCTTATTGAGGTCACTCAGGGCAAAGTCAAGACAGCCTGATCTGGGATCACAGTGGGTCCTGTCCTTCCTGGAAGACCACTCCTCAGCACTTCAAAACCAGATTATAGTAACATTGAAGACAAGAGATATATTTTTGGTTCATGAGATGCCATGTGGCTTTCTGAGTGGATGAGTGGCTTTTGCTGTGGAGAGATTCTCAGCTGCCCAGAAGGGGGTTCAGGCCTGTGTCATGCAATACGGTATGTCTAAAATAGCCATTACAGCATAACCCTGTGTCACATTCTTTTGACAGTTGATTGATTTTTTATGTATATCAGTGTTTTGTTCTCTCAAAAGCCTGCAACACTGGGATGAGGTACTAAGGGCTTATCTGGCAGAAGGTAGCACCTGTGAAAATATATAACCTTAAAATACACATTAAATGATTTTTCTGTATTCTTCCTTAAAACAATCAAATACTTGGCTCTCAAATACCATCTAAGGAGGACTTGGTACTCAGCTCAGACAAGCTAGAATCATTTACCTATGAGTCAAACGTTAATGGTACATGCTAAGATTACAATGCTCACTTTCCATTTATACTTGCCATTCACTCTTGCTATTTGTACCTTTCTCCTTTTCCCTAAGTCACAGTCATAATTCTGTGATAGATTCTGTGTGGTTCATCAGCCTCCATTCCCATTTCTTCTAGTCCCTCCCTCCCCTGTTACTCTAAGGAGGTTCAGCAGAACTGAGAAGGACCTGTTGTTGCAAGGGTAGATTATGAACTAATGTTCAAGTACAGCTTGTGAACCAATTGTTCAATCTACAGGTCATTCCAGAATCAATATCCTAATATTTTCCTTTTCCTTCTAATTAATAGTGTTCTGGTGGTCCTCACAACTTCCTGTGAACTTTTGGATTTGAAAAGTTATGGGATCCACAGGTTACCATATTGTTGCATCCACAGTGTTGCATACAGACAGGAAGAAATAAAAATTATTGGGTATTAGACCTACATAACTATTAGTAGTATTGCAGCAGCATCAGAGGTTACATTTACACTTACAAAGGAAACAAGTTATGCACCATTTTCTAGCTTAAAAACTGCTTACACTTTAGCCTCTCATCCTTGAAAGAGACATGGCCTTGTCCAAACTACTGGTTCGAAATGGCCATTAGTATACAAACATGCTAATACAGTCGAAATTACTGTGAGGCTGGTTATTGCTACTCTAGGCGTAGCTAGACAGCACCATTCAGGGGCCCAAATGGACCAGGGCTCTTGTTACACGTGGAAAAATATTGAGCAAACAGAAGCTCCATACCTTAAAGAGTTTACAGTTTTCACATGTGGCTACATGAGCAAGATGCCCCAGGATAGCCTAAAATCTGATTTATTGCATGTCAAGGGTTCTTCAGGAATCTCTGAATAAAATTGTATGAGAAGAAAGCACACTTGCAGATGCTGAAAAGCGCTATAGTCCACAGGCTAGCTATCTCACCATAACCTGCTTGTGTGTGTTCTCACACATGAAGACAGGAAACTACATGTAGATAAAATAGACTGGTAGATAAGTCTATAGATGTAAATAGAAATTATACAGTGGTGGCCACCATAATGAGCTCTGTTCTCAGTTGATGCACCTGACAATTGCATTTCATTTCTCTAGAAAAAGGAAAACCAGAAAAAGGGAGAATCGTGGGGAAGTTCCTATCTATATAAGGAAAGTATCTTCCAAGTGTGAGAAAGAGTGCTCTTGGGACTGCATGAAGATACTTACTTGAAAACATAACATAAAGGCAAAGAGTATCAGTGTCATTGACCAAAGAGAGAAACGTCTTAACAATTTTGAAATTGAGAAGTAAACCTACTGAAAGGCTTACAATTAAATGATAGTAAATGATAGTACAATCAAATTATGTGTTAGGTGGTCCACAAAGGGCATGAATGTAACAAAATACAGAGAATTAGAAATACACAGGATATAGCCAGGAACAGATACAAATACTTTCGCTGCAGAATATCAGCACAGTTTCTTCTTAGTTTTGCTACTCTTTACATATTTACGTAGAGTGAATACAAATATAATCTTCAAGGCACAGTCAGATGCATGTAGAGACACACATGAAGAGACATGAAGTCCTTAAAACTGAATGCCGATCTTGTACTTGGTAATGTATATACAGTAGTTCTAGATTTTGGCAAAAGCCACATATCTGAAGATAGAATTTAACTACAATTTCCATAGCACCTCACATGCCCATATTTTAGTAGTAATGCTATTCTTCTCAACATCATCATACATTTTTCTTACCCTGTACATAAAATTCTGCAAAAGATAGGATCTGAAATGTTTACATTTATTTGGGAATGCTTTTCACACTAAAGTTGCCACAGGAAGCCATTACATATTCTCACTGCATTTCTAGACTATTGGGCTTTTCTAATTCTGTGTAAGTAGTTTCCAGACTGTACTGCATACTAAACAGAATTGTACTCAAAAAATAATAATTGTTATCTCCGTCAAAGTGGGCTCCTTGGGATTTTTTCCTTGATAGTTTGATTCTTGTTCATTATTTGTTCATGAAAAAAAATATTTTATGCGTGTCAGCTGGAGCTGTGTCTATGAAATATTTTTGCTTAGAGAATGGAAAAAGAAAGGAGTCTAGGGAAATTGGATGGAGGGCCACAACCTTAAGTCCTGAAGTTATGGGTAAAAAGAAAAACATATTCTGCTATATAGCAAATATTATTTTCTGAGACCATATACCCAGTCACTTTTATCTTTTTTCTTTTATATAAACTAGTCAGTCTGTATTAAACATTAGCTTGAAAATCTTTTGATGATGTACCCCAAGGAACAAATATCTCCAAAGTGAGTATTAAAATATACAGTATGCATATGAGACTGTGGCAAGGAATTTTTGTCCTATTTTTACATGACAGCAAGCTACAAATTTTAAAGTGAAAATCAGAAGTGAAGCAGGATTGCATATAGGCATTGGGCCAAAACTGAGCTGTGAAAATTTAAACTCTTGTGTAGGCTGCAAGATTACTTTCTTCTCTTGATGGTGTGATTTTAAGACTTAATGTTTTCACCTCGCTGTTACCATAATCTTTATTTCAAGAGACAATTAATTTATTAAGATAGTGTTTGCTCTAAGATTTTTATCATTGCAAAGGATTTCTTGAGTTAATAGGATACCACTTGGCGACATTGATTTGCCAAGAGTTCAGATTTACCTTCTTTTCACAGGATTTTGTCCTGGTTTGGTTTACCATTTTCTTCCCTTCTGTTGCAGGAGATACTTTTTCAGGTCAACTGTCAGTCACATGCAGGTCATCACCAGAAAACAGAAGTAAAAATTCAAACACAACAACTGTGCTAGAAACCTGAAAAGCTAGAAAACTTCCACAAAATTGAGCTGCAAGTAATTATATCATGCATCATGAGATCTTCATATAAAAATTGATTATTTCTCCTTAATATCTAGAATTCCATTTAAATTAATTATTAAGAATGAGCAGTGATTGGGGATGTGAGTGTAAGCACAGGTTTACACTCCTTATTTACCCTTTCTGTGGTGATGATGAACTCTGCATTTGTTAGTCCTATGTATAATCCTATTCATTTAACTGCATATGTAGATAAGACTCTCTATCTAGGTCTAAAACTGTGCCATCAACCCAAAAGTTACTGTCTCTTTTGAAGATACTGTTTATGCAAACAAAATAAGCACAAAAGAATTTTTAAGTGTATTACATATATAAAACAAGCTCCATAATCCCTAAAACATTTAAATAGCAAAAATATTCAGTTGCATTCAGTAGGATACTATATAAACCAGTTGCATCAGTTAGTGTGTGTGAAACAAGCAGAAACTATGAACAAAAATTCCTACTAGTAAAGATACCACGTGCAGAATTCATCAAGGACTCACATGAGTTTCCTGCAGGTGATGCATATGGCCATATGGATTTACTTTTTCACAGAGAGCAAGAGTACTTAATTTGGCTTTGAGGTGATCTTTTGACCATCTCTCACATCTTCTGATCTGAGGTTTGACCCACCTCTCCCATCACCACATTTATATCAACCAGAATCCCCGGTTTTGCAGAAAAGCTGCTTTTTTTAAAACAAACAAACAAAACCCTAAAGGTTTTTCTTTTTAAAGCAAGGAGTACAATTTGCCTTTAAAGATTTTCTTTAAGCAAGTTATTTGTTTGGGTTCTTAGGCGTGGCCTCATTAGACACCACACTGTTTCTTTTCTTTACTTTATTGCTGATAAGCTTAATTGAAACACAGTGGGGCAGTACAGTGTGCAAAGTAAAGACAACATTGTTTCTGCATCTCTATGGCATGAACAAAAGGGAATGGTTTCAAGGCAAACAGCAGAAACCTGTATTCATTCTTGCACAACAGAATGTGAGTATTCATGGAAGGTGCAGCCATTTTTCAATACATGATTGAAGGGAAAGCCCACGGGCAAGGAATATATTCCTAGCTAGCTGAGTACAGAGATCTGAGAGTGATAGGTGTTACAAAAGGTGTTATGACTGACAAACAGAACAAGCCAGGGCTCTTACAGAGAAAATAATTACAAAATGTTCATGAATAGTTATTTCCTATTACAGTGCCCAGTTGCAGTGTAGGCACTTAAGGCTATTCATTGTTTATTGAAACCTTCAGAATGCAGAAACCTTCACTGAGCGGCAGGCTTTTTCTGATTGCCTACGAGGGCTTACCCTTTTCATTCCTGCAATCAATCTTCTTCGCTTTTTAAATTTTTTTTGAAAACAAAAGGCTCAGTTGGAATTGGAGCCACTCCCAATAGTATCAGAAATTATAAATGTAAAAAAGGACTTAATCTCATGTGCATAATACTTTTAATCTGTTTTCATAGTCCACATGTTCTTCTGTTGTTTGATGGTTCCCAGCTTCACAAGATGACTGACCAGGGCCACATTTGCAAAGAGGCTGAGGCATCAAAGATATTAATTTTTCACAATTTTCATAAAATTCTGCAGCTGGGAGTCCTGAAGAGTGCAAAATTAATGAGTCCTGTATTAGTCTACAGTATGATTTCAAAATTGCAGTATAAATCTAAGAGTCATCTATGCTGTTTAAGTGGCCTGCCAACTAATCAGCACGTGTATTGCCACAGTGCATGATGCCTCTTGCTCATATGGCAGTGGGAGGGCACAAGGAGGGACTGAGATTTTTGCAAAGGGGTCATGAATCAAAGAACGTACTGGTTGGAAGGAATCTCAGGGAAAGGGGGAGTTATAAAGACCAAAGGACTAGACCTATTAAGATGAGGGTACCCAAGGAACACTAGAGGACAGTTCTGTACAACCCAGGCCCAAAAATTTTTCTCCAAAAATCTGAAAATGTCATTAATAAGTTCCACAAGAGAGAGGAGAACTTTAACAATTTAATCTCATTCTCCACTCCAAGGCACTGTGCAATGAAATGCACATGCTTCCAAATACATACATTTATTTGGAGGTTATCAAGAAAAACCTATGGGGTAGTTTTCAGCTTCCCATAGAACTTCTGCTCTTTGTCTGAGGTCTTGTGTTTTTTCCTTCTTCTTAAGATGTCTAGATTAATAAACTAGCAATATCTAAGTGATAACAGGTAGAGATTAACAGTGAGAAACGCACAGGAGATATAGACAATATCTTTCAGAAAAGCAAACAAACAAACCTGTTGCTGCAAGAGGAACCAGGTTCATCAGAGTTCCACCTGTTTCATGACATAGAATACCCAGTACATGCTTAGGCACTCAGAACCTCCCAGTCTGTCTGTAAAGTCATGAATAAAAGGCATCAACCAGTTAAACAAACAAACAAAAAAATCAATGCAGTATGTTAAGATGATGAATACCACCAGGAAACTTTTCTGTGAAAAGCAATTCAATAAAGACATCCTGTCAAGAACATCTATTTTGAAAAGATCTGTTGTGGTACAAGATTCAAAAGACATCTTCAGACATTTTAAAACTTCAGTTTTAAAACTTCCAACTTCTGATGGATGGGAACATCAGTTTCCTCCATTTACAGTCCCCTAAGTATGTTTGTCAGGTTAGCTTTAATTATGTTGATGAAGTTAGCTGTATAAACCCATGCCTGCTCACCCCAGCACCCACTTTTGTATGCAGATACCCCACACTGTCCATGAAGGTATAAAAAGGATGGAAGAGAATAATGTCTGCTTCCACCTTAATTATCTATAGAGGTGGCAGGAGGAAGAAAGAGCAGTGCACAAGCTACTCATCTGGAACGTGACTGCTCTTCAATTCCTGTGACATGGTCAAGTTTGCTATGGGATGGATTGTTGTCAAAGACAGAATTTTTCAGAGTCATGCCTGGTCTGATGTGATTTATGGCATGGCTCCAGACCTGCTAGCCCTGCCAGCAAACTTCTCATGGTGTAACACAGGAGGCTTTCCACTGCAATACTGCAAAATCACCAGCTGGTAGATGTTGTTTTACCTCAAACACAGCTGCACGGTGCTGTTCATGCATAGAAGCAGTATGCATCAAACAATGCTTAAGCAAGCAATTCTTCCTGGAACTGGGAGTGTGGAGGTATCTAGAAGCAAATTCATGTCAACTCCAAAAGCAGTTTCACCTGCTTAGTAAGGCTATTTATATTAACTAAGATATTCTAATACTTACCAGCACAGCAAAAAGAGAATTTATGTTAGTGACTGTTGTGTTAATAAAACATAATTAGCTGTGTTGTTCTACATATGTGTTTGAACACCACCACCGACCCCATCAGGATAATGCTCTAGCTCTCACACAAAACAAAGTGTCTGACTGGCCTACACAATACAATTTCATTTTGCACCTAGTAATCTCTAGTATTTCATACTGAGAGTCTGGTATGAGGCAGCTGGAAGCCTTCCATCTCAAAAATAAGGGAAAGAGATGAGGATATACCAATAAGAAACAAAACAAGATCATCGAGCTCTTCTTTACTTATGATTACTGATTCACTGCTGTTTTCAAACTGTCATTCATGACGGATACAGTTAATATTTGCTGTTTTGTATTTATATTGCATGTTGTCATTTCTATCATTAATCATAAACATAATTGTCATAAAATCAGAAATATCTTTTCCTAGGCATTTCATTCTAAAATATAATTATCCAGACTTTCTCCTGTTAATGGAATAGAATTCTAATTACTTCAAAATGAAGCCATTATTCATAAACTTCAGGCTTGTAACACACATGTTTACAGTAGGCGGAAATTATTGTAGAATTTATCACTGTGGAGATCTTATTTGCCACAGGCTTATTTAACTACCCTGTTCCTCAGTACTGTTTTTGTCCTATCCCATTAAGGAATGATAAAGTACTCAACTCCATGTATACTCAGAAAGATATGAGCAGAAGTCCTCCTTCACTGACAATGGGCATTCAAAATTTCTGCCTGTAAATAAAATATGGCTATGCATTCCTGTTGTAGGGAGTCCCTTGAAGTTGGAAATGGTTGGAAATGGCAGCAATTTAACTAACAGCCATTAGTTCTGAGTCAGAGAAATCTCACAGTAGCTACAGTAAATGAAAAATGAAAATTTTATAGGGTAAGACAAACTTAGATTTATGAGGAAGAAAGATAAAAAATGTTGAATTGAGTAATTTTTCCAAATTTTCAGAGGTAAATTGCAGAAGAAAAGTGTTGCATATGTAGTTTGTTTTCACAGGACAGTGCTTGAATTTGGAGAGCAAACGCAATTATTGGCATGTGAAAATGAAATTTTAATTGTTATAGGCAACTGCTTTTTGTCATGTCCAGAATTTCTGAACTCTTGGTATTCTTTTCTAAGATTGCATCCAAGAACAGGATACCTGTGATAGAATACTGTTCAGAAAAAAAAAAAAAGAAATTGCCATTGGTTAAAGAAACATAAAGTAAAAGAAAACAAAATGTAAAGCAATTCCCAAAATAAATGTGAAAAAACTATAAGACTGAGAAGCGTGGGTTTGTTTGTTTTTTTTTTTAAATCAATATTTTATTCTAGTTTCTGGAAAATCCTACTGACATGTCTTGGTCTCATTTGTTTACGTTGGTCTTAATTCATGGCAAAAAAGAATATTGCAAGATTTGAAATGTAGATGTTATTCCACTTGCATACGTTATTCCATCATTATGCATTTGTTTAGAGAAGAAAACAATGAAAAACAATGAAAGAGAGAGTAAAGTATCAACCAGAAATTACTGATGAATGGATAACAAAAGAAGATGTGGAAGATAATTCAATTTGGGGAAAAGATTAGGTCTCAACAGAATAAAATAGAAGAACAGGAAAGTTTGCAGTCCTTTACTCTTTGCATTTTGGAATCCAAGCCTCAAATCAAAAGTATTTTCTGTGAAAGCAGATTATTGTAACCAATTGCAAAGCTTTCAGCAATATCTTCATAAAAGAATTTTTAATAACTGTAAAGATGTTCAATATTTTGAAGACATTTTAGTCCCAACTTATACAAAAGTAGCTTAATTCTGAATAGTGTGTAAATAAAAATTACATGTACTCAGTTTTACCATTCATCTTCTGAAGAAAACAAACATATTGGCAAATTAATTAATAACCGAAGTTCTTCATAAGTGTAGAAGGATGGAAAACAGGTGGAAATGTCTTAAGTAGTAAGCACAGAAAAGCAGGTTTCCAGATAATTCTTAGATTAAAAAAAAAAAGAAAAGAAAAAATCCCCAAAGATAATCTCGGTACAGTGGATAGAAAAATAACACCCCAATGTCTTTTGGTATTTTCTTAGATTTTACTGTGAAACTGTAAAAGACATTTGAAATTTCTATTACAAGCTCTGTCCTGAATCATTCTTTTCACTCAGACTTGTCTTCTCAGACAAGAAGACTCTTATTAGAGTACCATGACTCTATGTTATAATTTATTTCCTTTTGTGGTAACCATAGGTATCTATCCTAATAAACATCAGCAGGGTTTTGATCAGTCAGAGCATGTGAATTAATTCCTGTGAAATTTTATATGCTTAATGGACTAAAACTATTATTCGGTGTTTAGAGATCTCCACGAGTAAAAGATTCACATATGCTGTGTTTTAAAACACTGTGTCCTACCTACCATATTATATAATATGTTTGCTTCTTGGTACTCTGCTAGGGAAAAGAGAGAGGAACTGAAGGTAGGCTCTTTAAATGGTCGATTTTCTGGCTGGTTGGTTATTTAGAGCATATATGTAAAGTTGTGTGGAATGTAAAGAAGATAAGAAATGTAAAGAATATGTGAAAGGTAAAAGAGATGTAGAAGTTACAGGAACGTACAGAAGGCACAGAAGATACCTTGTAACGTTTGGTTTGTGAAGATGTGTAGTAAATAGTTATTCAACATTAAAGAAAAGAACAAAGAAAGAAAGAAAAAAGATACCCACCCCTGGTCATATTCTAGCAAACACGAGAGAACAGAAAAAATAAGGAACTTTCATGTCACTGGAATTGATGGATCATCAAAACCTTGTCAAGGTTCAGCTAGACCTGGTAAGAAGGGGGGAAACAAAGTATCATGTGAAAGAGCAAACTTATTTTGAGGTATCTGAGGGAGTCTTACAGGATTATGTAAGGCTTAATATGAGATATTTTAAGGACTCTTGGGGTGTGTCCAAAATGTACTGTGAGATATTTAGGGGAAGGACCAAAAGCAGGAAAAGGGAGCAGTCCATGTGGCTCTGCATCTTTGATGTTCACATTCAGGCTCACTGTTGGCTGGCATTAGAGGCTGGTATTGCAATAAACAGGCATGGGAGAAGAAACCCCTTGCCTCTTAAAGTCCACTGGATCTGGTTCCCCTTAACATCATGTGTAGTAGAATAGTACTCCGAAGGCTTGGATTGCTCTTTTCAAACCCAATGGATCCCTTTCAAGAATAAGGTGATGAAGGTGGACTTCTGTCAAGAATGATGAATGATGTACCAGACAATTGCTTTCCTATCTGTCATGGTTTAAGCCAGGTAGGCAGCTAAACACCACACAGCCGTTTGCTCACTCCCACCCAGTTGGATAAGGAAGAGAATCAAAGGGGTAAAAGTGTGAAAACTCATGGGTTGAGATAAAGACAGTTTAACAGGTAGAGCAAAAGCTGCGCACAAAAGCAAAGCAAAACAAATAATTCATTCACTACTTCCCATCAGCAGGCAGGTGTTCAGCCATCTCCAGGAAAGCAGGGCTCCGTCACATGGAACAATTACTTGGGAAGAGAAGTGCAATTAATCTGAAGGCCCCCCTTTTCCTCCTTCTTTCTTACAGCTTTTATTGCTGAGAACATCACATGATGTTGGATAGCCCTTTGGTCAGTTGGGGTCAGCTGTCCCAGCCATGTCCCCTCCCAGCCTCTTGTGTATCCCCAGCCCACTCACTGGTGGGGCAGTATGAGAAGCAGAAAAGGCCTTGATGCTGTGTAAGAGCTGCTCAGCTGTAACGAAAACATCCCTGTATGATCACCACTGTTTCCAGCACAAATCCAAAACACAGCCCCATACAAGCTACTATGAAGAAAGTTAACTCTATTCCAGCCAAAACTGGCACACTATCAAATGTCCTCACTTGCACTATCAAGTCGAGTCACTATATTTAATAGATTTCTCATGAGAAAATTGGAAGCAAAGTAAAATTGTTACCTCTAATATTAAACAGGATGGACAAATGGGCACAAAGAGGAGTGATTTTCTTACACGCTTCATAGTGGAGCTATCGGCTTTCATGGGTCCATTTTTTGTGTCTGCTGCGGATTTGCAAGGGGCACATGAGCTAATCTTTGTTCAGCACTTCCTGTCTTCTAGATGTCCTCAAGCCATTCCTCAAATTTTCCTTTCAAAGGACATACTATCTTGGTGAAAACAAGATCTCTGCACATCTTTAATGAAAGTAAATTCTTTTTATTTTCCCAACTCCTTGTAGAACAACAAATTATATTTTATTTACCCCAAGTCCCAAATGAGGAAAAAATCACTTCTATAAATGTTATACTGCTGATCTTTTACAATTCACAACTTACTTTCACTAATAATAGTATTATTTCTGGCATAACAGTTAATTGCACATCTGTGCAGCTTCAAATCAATAGCATATATACAGTTTCTAAGTTGACCATCCTAAAACGAACTTAACTGTGTCCATAGTACTTCTTATTCTGTGTACAGCTCGTGGTCTTCATGCTGTGCTACGGCTTTCATCTTCCTTTAAAGAGATGCAACTAGTACCTTTTTTTTCTAAAACACTCTTACTTTTTGTCTCCTTTTACACATGCTGTGTCCATACATGTTTTAGAGACTTCATGCACCAGTCTCGTAATTATCCTCACCTACCTGATTTAATAAAAATGTTACAATATTGAGGGGTTTGAAAATAATTTCCTAGAGTATATCATAGATCTCTCCTTACATAAACAGGTAGTCTAACCTATTCATCTAGTCAGCAAAGACAGATAGGTACTTCCAGGGCAAGGTTGAGTCCATTGTAACAAAGCTAGCTAAGGCAGAAGGGGTAAATCACCTTCTAAAGGTGTTGATAATTCTCTAAGTAACTGCTGAGAAAGTCCAGATGACTTGACTAAACACTTAGTTTAAAACACTGAGATGAACCTTATATTCACTGTCAGTGTGGGATACTGACAGCCTGTAGCTATCAATGTATCAGAACATCCCAATCAACACTGGATACCTGAGCATGGCTCCCAAAGAGCCTAAGAGCTGTTCTTTATTTCTTCCAGCATACCTCCACTGTAGAAGGAGGTAGTCATGCCAGAAGACAAATCTAATTCTAAAAATTTAAAGTGAAAAGGTTTATTTTTGTTAACTGTAGTATGTTTACCAAATCACTAATAGCACATATTGTAATTTGAATTCATTCACTGCATCTAATTTTTTCCTTTGCTGAGTACTAGACATACCTGACATACCAGGAATGGTAGGTTCACAACAGTGCTGACTTTATCTCGTTTTCCCTTCTGTCTTTACCTTCTTATCTTGCTCATCATCAAGAAAGATCACGATTTCAACTGAATAGTAACATAAATGACTAAAAGTTGCTGACTACTCACGCATTGCCATAAATGTGGAACAACGGTTAAATGACAAGCAAAAGGCTGTGAAGGTAGATAAGGGATCTTCACTTTGTACCTTATTTTTAGCATCTCCCCTGTATATTCTGTGGAATTTGACAGGCTGTTTATCAGCAAATTGTGGGGAATATATTGTTGTACTACTTTTGTACTTGTTTTTAATTTTTGCATCTAACCAGGAATTCCACTGCTATGCCTACTGACTGATCAGCCCCCACGTCCCCTGAAATTCATGTTCAGTTTGATTTGGGGGGATTGATTTAGATCCATTACATTAATGCCCATCTTCATTTGATTCCCATTACTGACAGCTTGACAAAATACTGTTCAAGATTAGAGCGGGAAAAAAAAATGTGTCAGTATACTATATAATAGTTGAACCTTACCAAAATATGCAAGCCCACAGCTCTACCCTATTATATCAAATAAGTCCCCTGACTTTCCCAAAATTACTGTTATGGGAAAACTTTGTGTATTTAAAAGTACTGGTTTAAAACAAACTATAGAATTTGGAGAGCAAAACCTGTTTTTGAATGAGCTCTGTCTACAACACTTTCTGACATATCGTCATAGTAGATTACACCTTCTTTTTAAGCTTTTGATTGTAAAGTAGGAGACTTCTATAATTGCAGCAACATTGAGAGAGATGTCATGTCACAGATGTTTTCTCTAAGTGACTTTATATTAAAGGTCTGGGTAGCTGGACACAATGCATCAGCTTTAAGAAGAGTTAGATAAATGGGACAGCTGAAAAAATACAAAAGAGAACAGAGAAAAAGTAACATTTACAGTCTGTGTTTGGACTAAGCCTATAGCTTGGGCTATGTTTGAACTTCAAGTTCATTTATGTTTTTTATGTATGTGTTGGGTCCGGCTAGGATGGAGTTAACCTTCCCCATAGCAGCCCTCATAGTGCTATGCCTTTTATTTGTAGCTAGAAGGGTGTTGATAACACACCTGGCAGCCACTCAAGGTCAACTTACCACAATGTAAGAAGCTATTTGGAAAGGTATTTAACTTTTTATTTCCTCAGCTACATTTTTCAGTAATTCTTTTGTTCACAGCTCAGATTTTTAAGCCAGGTTTGTAGCATGCAGGGGTATCTATGAATTTAGGGCTTTTTTCCCAAAAAAAGGTTTGTATATTCAGAGCTCAGAAATGTATCACAGCTTTCATTGAAAATATAACATAATCACAAGTTGCCCATAAATGTATTCAAGCTAAGCTTCTTATCTGAATATCTAAATATGTTTGAAAGGAGCACAGTTTTGAGATCTTTATTTCTTTTATAGGAATACTGCAAAATGATAGCTCAAACCAGGTCACTCAGATTGCATGGCAGGGACAATAGAATTCTGTCTTTACATTCATTTTTCAGGATAATATGTTCTAAAAATATTTCTGCCATAGAATAAGCTGTTAAATACAAAAATCCCTTTCCAACTGCCTTAGGTTTCCATAGGTTTTACTTAGGCAGGCCAGGTCTGAGGGCAAGGGTCCAGGTTATAGTACATTTAAAGGTCTGGGCTGCTCACGTCTCACCCTCCTATAAGGCTCCCTGCAGTAATATCTCTAGGGCTGGAAGGGAAAGCTTGACTGCTATAGGGGTCAGGGCTTAGGCAGGTGGGGAACATCCAACTTTTAACCATTTTGACTAAACTCTTCTCATTATCCAGCCACTGAATACTTCTTGTCTAGTGAACTGTTTCATTATAAACCTCTGCTTTTCCTTCAAACGAGGAAGTGAATGAAGAAGCACTGTGTTCCTTACACTTTCTGGAAATACACAGTAGAAGCAAATTAGTTTTAATCTTTACCTATGGTTTCAGTTAGAAAACAATCTCAGCCCTTCAGAGCCACTGCATAAAAGCTAAACACAATTTCATTCTTTGCAATTGTTTTTTACGTTCCATTTAAGTCTTTAAGTTATTTTCTTGGTTTTATGACAACATCCTGGACCTGAGATTTTAGCATTCTTCTGTCTAAAATCTTCACTAACTCATGGTAGGGTTTCTTCACTGTTTTATCTCTGACTATATTTTTCTTCGATCCACTATTATAGCCATGCCCATCTCTAACGTATGGAAGTTTTTAGTGCAACAGCTAAGATGACATAATGAAATAAAAGAAGCTACCTTAAATCAACATTCTGAATGGCATTTATTACTGTTTTCAACAAAACAAAATTCTGAAAATGTGATTGATGAATCACAAGTTTAACTGATGATAGAAATAAAGCATTACATACCATTTCAAATGGAATTATTTAGTTTTAGGTTCTTGAAATATTTTTCAAGATAATGAATAGCTAGCATAAGAAAAGGAGGAGGAGGAGAAGTATGGGTGTAGCCAGGATGTCCAAAAGCCATGCTCAGTTTTGACTGGATTTCAATCCCTGTGAGAGCTGACAAGAGTAGTATCTATCACTATATAAAGGCATAGATAGTCACAGGCATGGGGACTGGAACTTGAATGGCTCACTGACTGTGTGCGTGGCCTAACATCCAAGCTACAAATTCATTTCTTTGAGTCTGGCTCTCCATTTTATTGAATATTTAAGCCGCCTGCGATGATTGGACTGGAAAGCCAGTGGAAAGTGATCGCCTTCTCCATCCCCTCAGAACAGAGGTTACTGTGCCAGCGGGAGTTGAGAGAAGCGTAGGAGTGTCTTCAGTCTGCTGTTGGGTGAAAGGAGACTGCAACCATTTCCGCCAGATAGGCTTCTGAAGCTGTCATTTCTGAGTCTTTCCCACTCAAAATTACACAGTGAAGGAATTCCTAAGTTCATGAACAATTTTAGTATTATATAATTGCACTTCTGTCTACAAAACTTTCCACCAAAAATATTCTTAAAAACACTGTGGTGCTCTACACTGTTATTACCTCTACCTGACCCTAGACTTCTTTTTTGGTATGCAGAACTTACAATCAGAAGATTTTATTATACTGTGTGTCGTTCTATTTAGTATAATAAGCAGCTGATACTTACCCTTTACACATGCCATTGACTTTATTAGTAATTCTTATATTATTCTTCTTCAGTAAACAGAGCTGAATAGACAGTTCCCAAAGTTAGTGGGTTGTTGGTTTCGGTTTATTTTTTCCTTCAGTCTGTTTAGAAGGTACTTAAGAAGCTTCTTAAAAGAAAGTCTCATCAGGCTCATTATCAGGCTACTTGGACTACTGAGCATGGTTTTAATTCTACTCATCCTAATATATGCCAGATTTCTTAAACATGAAATAATATAGGAAAAGAGTAAGTACTTCTTAATGCATTTTCTATTCCTGAGCATAGTTGTTTTATCCCATCTTCCACAGTGCTTCTATCCTCAAAGTTCAGTGAAAACAACTTTTACTTTCATGAGTTTCTGTATTTTGCTGCCTCTGTATAAATCATTTCCTCTTGAAAAGGATGCATTCTCTGTATGTTGGACCAAGATCATTCTCTCTGCTCCACTGGAGCTTTGCCATTTCATCCCAGTTGGGGATCACCCCTCAGATTTGTAACCTGAATCGCATATGACATGGTACATGTATCCACAAACTTTTTGATCTCTTCCACACTGCAAAATACCCAAGTCCTTTAAAAAGAAGACAGAACATACCACCCACTTGGAGTATAGGAGACCCAAATTAGTGCCTCTGCTTTACTTTTGTCAGGACAAAAATAATTTTAAACTTCAGTAAAAATGTGATGTATCAGCAATCTTATACCTGTGCATCAGCACATGTACACAGAAACATACATAAACAAACATACGGAAAGTGATTTCTGAAATATTCCTATTCTTCCTTGAGAGTAAAAAGGCTTGAGAGAACATTAATGCTACTAACATGAATATGGAGCTTAGATATTAAAATTCATGAGGACCTGTCAACTGAACTGATGTAAACTTTATTTGCCAGGAATACATGATGACATTGCAAGCTGGCAAAGATGAAAGCAGCTCAAGAAAGCTCTTCTTGGTGCTATTTCATCCCCCTGAATGTCAAACAAGCTGTCTTCACCAATCTGGAGCTACATACAGAGCGTAATTCTGCACTGTTAGGTGAAGGTGTTTTCCTGAGCGTCGGGGATGTGCCCCTTTCTCTGCTTCCCAGACACCAGACGGCCTAGGATTTGGCATGACAGTAGGCTGCCAACCAAACTCTGTGTTTACTCAAATATACGTTGTCTTCTCTTCCAGATGACTTGCAGTGAAATTTAACAGGCGTCATCCATATGTTCACATTCATATTCCACACAATACTTGCACAGAATATCAGCAGGTCCCTTTCAGAAAGCTCTAAATGGCTTCCCTAACGAGGGAGGCACTATCAATGCAATATAGAAATCACCTGACAGTCTCCATCCTGCTAACAGGACTTTGTCAGTTAATGTATGGATTCAGTGTAAAGACCAATTCAAACATGGCTGTCATGGTGAGTAATTTATATTGCGAACCATTGACAGTTTATACCTTACTACGGAAGTTTATTCAAAAACACTTTAAAATCCACAGCTTTGTTGATAACAAATTTCTTACAAAATTCAATGAATCTTTGTTCTCTGCTGCAGCAAATCCTGTGCATAACATGATATAGTAAGTGGAAACATCTGGTGTATCTGAATTCACAGATGGTAAAGATGCTGGACTAGAAAGCCTGGAATATTTTTAATATAAGTTTTATTAAGTTAAAGTATTACCTCTCTCATCTAGAGATTTTGCTGGTTTGTTTTTATGCAGTGAACCACACTGAAATTACTTTTTCAAAGGCCTGAAGTTATTTGAAAAATTTCTGGGTGATGTTTTTCACTGAATACTAAACAGATGCTTGAGTGAACCATTCTTTGAACGAGTCATTTTGAGACACAAATAAGAATCATACCTTTTCTCTCTTTTTGTCTCTTCTAAGCATTCAGTTACACTGAGAACTTCAAATAGCTCATCTGATAGCATCAGCAGCCTTGATTAGTATCTTCTTAGATTTTCCCTTGTGGTCAGTGAACACACATAAATTTTATGGCCAGTGGAATAAAGTTTTAGAGAAGCCCACCATGCTGAGAGAGTCACTGAAACCTTTCATAAAACTTGATGCCCTCTCAATGCAGGAGACAATTCTGAATTTAAAAGGGATATTTTTAAAGTACCAGTATAGTGAAAAAAACAAGGAATGAATAACTGATAAGATGAATAGGCAGGACTGAAGGCATGGGTCCCCTTCTATGTCATTTCCTGGAACACAGGTTACTCTGATAATTTTCAGTATTTCCAGTTCCCTTTTGACATGAATATACGTCTCAGCAAAATACTTAATTGTTACTGAATTTGTCCATCTTAGATATGAAAAGTTCAAAATTCCTTTTGAAACAAATTCTTTCTGACCTGTAAAAAAGAATAGTGGAAAGTGAGCTTTACTAGACAGAGTTAAGTCCCTTATCCCCAAAAATGCCAATTAACATTCACATTTATGGAATAAGAGAGGAGACATATGTTCTCAGTCTATTCTCATTCTTACATGTTTAAACTTTAACATCTATAACTCCTGTTCATGAAAAGTATACATCCCAGCTCACAACAAGGATAATACAGGCAAGAAAAATCCTTTTCTTGGAGCAAATTTTTACATAGCCTTATATGGAAAAAAATATGCTAATGCTAATGACATTCCGTAAGAGAATCACCTTTCAGGTTATGCTTTAAATGAGGTAGGCTTACACACAAAAACCTGACACAAAACAATGAGCAGCTGAATGGACTGATTTATCCTTTACCTGAAAGGACATAAATAAATAAATATGGTCAGTATTGCAAAATTTGCTTTGGTTTGTATTCTGTGGCATTTGCAGACATAAGGATGACTGAGATGCCATGGACATAGATGCCATAAAAAGACAGTAGTGGCACTGAAGTATTCACTGTTTGTATTGCAAACATGAAATTAATATGATCAGAAAAGAGTGAAGGAAAAGACAAGCAGGGGAGACAAGAGGAATGGCACCCACTACTCACATGATGCCTTGTCACCTGCAGATCATTTGTATAGACACAGACTCACACACGTGACACCACTCCCATTGAAACAGTTAGTTTATCTATTTCTGGTTCCAATGTTTCCGAGCTTTAATTTCTGCCATTACCTATATTTTCTATCTATAAATGCCAAATAACACAATAACTCACCAAGTGTATCTTTGTTTCCCTATTTGCATCTTATCCAATGTAGCCCCTCAACAGTTTCAAGCACTTTCTGCTAAAATCTGCTGAAGTTAACATGTATTCCTCTATTCAAATCTGTTTCATTGCTTGCTGGGATAGTCGTATGCTGTGAGCTGCTACAGTCTGGAGGTAACTACCGGATACATATTTGGAGTTTACAGGCCAATAGGTAGAAAGGAAGCCCAAAGCTTCTTGGCCAGAAGCATGAATACCAAAATCAAGCTCTCAAACTGCCTTTTATTGGTTTTGATTTGGTTTGGGTTTTTTTAAACAAGAGGAAGCAGAGTAGGATGAAAATCCAGAAAGATACTTAGTTTTCCAGCCCAAAAGTTTAGTGTGCTTATTAGATTTCCGCTACAAACAGGAGGGGGAAAACAAAAAAACAAAGGCTGCTCTGCAGAGCAATTCAATGCTAAACACTAAACCGAGTCAGGAGGTGGTGGCTTCTCCAATAGTTAAGTGCCTTAAGTTACAGTATGTAAATAACCACTGATTCACAAAAACAACAATCTAGCTTTTATCCTCATGCTCTGGATAGCACAATGATTAATTAACAATAAGATGGATAAAGGGTGAGAAAGAAAAGAGGAGGAATATGGTCTGGCTAATCACAAATTACTGTGTCATAATTTTATATATTCAGGCTGAAATTATATGAACACATATCTCTACAAAAGCAGACGTACAAATATACATATATATACAGATATGTATTTGATCCAGAGATAAAAAGTAATCTATTCTCTGTTTTCAAAAATAAATCCAAGACAATTTTGGAATATGGATATTTATCTGCCTGGCTTTTTCATACGCTAGTACCTGAGAGCTGCATGCACAACCATGGTACCTTGTGTCCAGCTATGGGCTTTTAGGTGTTTGAGAGTTAGGTTTCACGGTTTCATTTCAAATTTTCACAAGTGGGGAAACGTTGTCTAAAGAAGCAGAATTCACGGTTAGTATTTTACAGATGAAAAATGAAACAACAGAAGGTGTTCTCTTCCAGGCCAATTTCTTGCAAAGAAATGTTTCTGCTGCAGAAGATTTTTTTATAACATCAACTTACATGGCATCTTGAAACCATGCTGCCTCTGAAGCCTGCTGCACTTTTACCTGGATTATATGCCTGCTTGACCGTTGCACTCTTTAACAGGGTTTTCAGGCAGAGGAAAAGATTATCTGAGTAACATATGTCTGGCTCTTCCTTGTGACCTAGAAAGTCTCTGGGCTTCCTTTCATGAAGAAGTAGTCGATCAATGTCATGTTACTGAAACTCATCACCCTACACTGGAGAAAATTTTTGATTGACATTTTATGCAAGCTGGTCAGCTATTAACTGACTTTTTCTACAAAAACTATACACTTTGGAAGTAAGCTTCAGTTCTTGTGTTCATGCAAATATACACAAACTATTATTCTGGCTTTTGCAGGATCAGAGAAACACATTACTGTCCTCTTGCACAACAGAAAGAAAAGTTATATCCTGCAAGGGAAATGGCTATTACTCTTAAATGCGGCAAACATTAATATTATTATTAAATTTAGTTTCATTAATAATGTGGTATTTCCCACGGATCTGACCCAAGCTGGCTTGTATTATACTAGGCATCATAGAAATATGTAATTCAAAATTGTCTCAGCGCCAAGAGTTTACCATGTAAAATGTGCTGCATTCCTTGCTAATCATTGCTGCCTTTATAACTAAATCTATTAACACAGTTCACATCTGAAAAAAATATATTTGATTTTTAGTAAGAGAATATATGTTCCCCTTGCAAAATTCTTCTTGCCATGGGCACTGTAATTCATCAGGCAAGTCTGGGAGCACATGCCGTGACTTGGCTGACTATGACCCAGCTTCTACTGAACAACCTGGTGCTGTATGGCACTGGTTCTCCTCTAGTGAATCCTGCAGTGATCAGGACATACAAGGATCTTGGGGCATGTAAGCTTGGCTCTGCAGCTTTTGGTCAGTTGAAAGCGCAGTCACAGGGTGCTTGAGACTCTCTATGACATGCTGTGTAAACAGACCCTACTTGTAGATATTTCCACTTGGAGAACATATGAACTGTGGCTCTTCGTTGTTAACTCTATCTTGCAAAGTCAGCATGAAGACACTTAAATAGCAGCATTTTATACTTTGTGTGAGGTACAGGGTGGGAAGGAATTTAGAATAATAATTTCCGTTTAGAATAATGGGAGCCTTAAGCTCTCCTTGTTATGAATGTTTTTCAACTGTCCATATGCAAGATCTTTGTGTGCTGGATGATGCAGAACATTCCACACCTTTCACCCCACCCTGATTAACTAAATATTTTCTGTTCTGTGGAATCTGCTTTATAGGATCAAGAATTGGTAAATTATGTCGATAATAATTTACATATGACTGCCATTAAGACTCAACATTTACTAGTGATGATCTGTTAAATACCATTGTTTGCTTCAATTTTCTGTTTAAGAAATAACTGTTGAATGGATGCTTGGTAAGCATGTTGACCATTTAAATAATTATTGTATCATATACTTTTTTTTATTGCACCCCTATAATTTGCTTTGTTATTGCGTCTATTAAAATGTCAATTTTTCTGCTTTTGTCAAGAAAAATCTCTCTCAGTTGAAGTAGGGCTATCATTTCCTACAGAAATCTGATGTTATAAAAACACTTATTTGTCACACGCTGGTTTAAAAAAATGTATAATAGCAGAGATTCTGAAAAAGAAAAGTCATCATCCAGAATTGTTTGAATTTTGGTAGAAATATTCTTCCTGATAATATAAAATTTAGTATTGTGGATTTGTAATGTGAAAGTTGACAGCTTTGCTTATCGGTACCTTCAAATGACCCATAATTTTTGTGTGATAACATTCAGGAAACAATTCTCTCAAACCACTATCATAGACACATTCTTAAACTAAATTAAACTAAACTGCTTTACTTTCATGAAAGGCTAATTCAGTACTGAGAGGATTTATGCATGTAATTATAAGTAATGTTGCTGGGGGGTCACCCTTTTAAATCTCCTGCAAAAGAGTGGAAGAAATCCATTATTAGTTTTAATCAGTCTTCAGTATTACAAAATGTATGTTCAATTTAAATACATTCTCCAACGAATTATCATTTCTTGGCATTAACTGTGCTAAGCACAGATCCAGTAATCACACTGTTTCCATACAGACATGTAATGTTATAAAGCATATTTGCTGGTTAGATTATCCTTACTGGTCTATGCTCAAACAAAAATTAATCCAAAAAGTTTGAACAGAATCCTAGCAATATTTTAATTTTGCTATAATAAAAAGAATGAATGCTTCCTGGACAAAAACATGGCAATCAGGAGTATTATTAATTTTCTTGAACACCTGACAACAATTCAGCAACCCTTACATAATGCCTCCATCAAGAATTTTCACTTTTGCATGATTAGGAAATGCTAAGGTCAAGAAAAGGCATAGAATGAAGGAATATATAAAAGATTTTGGTATATCAAAGACATGACTATCTGAAAATTCAGTACTGACTTCTGTCTGTCTTGCAGTGAGATAACAATCACAGTTATAGTAGCTTTAACGTTCTAAGTATATCTTAATACACTTTTGGCGAACCCAGAAAATAGCAAGACGTTAGGACCATAAAAAAGACAGCTCATTGCAGACACTATGAAACAGATAGTAGGTGCAGACAGTGAGCAGACAGAAGGTAATACCAGCAGCAATTCACAGTAATGGAAAAGAGATTCTTTTCATGGTACTGTGAGAACAACAAAAGAAAATTGCTTAAAGTCAGAATGGTTATCAGCATGTTAAGTTTGAACACTGAAAGAGCACCAGTAATCAGGCTGAGAGATGTGCAGTGGTGTTTTTATCACTTTGTTCTTCTGAGTCTTTTCTTCTTTATAACGCATCTCTTCATTAATAATTAGAATCATAAATTATCACAGAAATTACAAATAATGGTTCACATATTCTTAAGTAAAGAAACAGGTAATAAAACTTCCTGTATGAAATCCTAAGAAAACTCTAAGCCAGTACAGGACAGCGAAGGTGAAGAAATACTGAGAAGTAAGATGTCTACCTCTAGCTGGCATGTCATTTTCCAGAGCTTTATCGTCTACAAATAATAATAACAATAAATACATAAAATTAGGCCAGCTATGAGAGCAGTTAACAAAACATATAATTTTAAACAGCAGGCAAATTTTCAAAAGACCTTTATGTGGCCTCCTAAACAAAAAAGTTAGAATTTTGTGATGTCTTTAGTAATGTAGATGTGTAATCATCAAAATCCATATAGGATCACCATTTTTCAAAAATTAGCTAGCTAGTTTTGTTGCCTAAGAAGCTGTAAAACCTGGTAAGAAACTGCAAGTGAGAAAATCTTTATGAAGAGTATCTTTGCTGAATTTTGTTGTGTGTTATATATTCTAATAACAGACACTAACAATGTCTTGACCTTGCATTATTAAAGCTAAGAATAATTTCACCACTGGATTTATAAGACTTAGCTCTGTGTTCACAGAGCAATGAAACATAGCAGAATTGGCAATTAAATGCAGAAAAACTAATTAAAAATAATCAAATGAGATAAAATTAGAAAGAAGTCAGGTAATATTAGAATAAAGAGAGATGCCACACACAAATATCCACTCTTGTCATTCTGATCTGCAGGGAGAGTAAACATCCAGCTATTGCCTTATAATGTATAGCAGGACATAAGCATGCACAAGAAAATAAAATAGTAAAAAGGAAGTTAACCATCTGCTTGTGATTAAATGGAACAGAACTGGCTTTCAAACACCATAGAATTATGGATCAGCCTCTAGTTCCTTATTCCTTTTCCTACTATAAAATTCCTGCATATAAAAACATCACAAAATGTGAGCTACTTTAATACAAAAGTAGCAAGCAGAAAGTGCATATGCCATAATGGAAATTATGGGCAAAATAAAGAGGGGGAATGTAAATGGCAAATAAATGACTATTTTATTAAAATTCCTACAGGGAGTTTTTGCCTCAGAGTAGACACCATGTCAGAGTAAACCATGGCTCAAAGTGATCCAGCCAGCACTAAGACAGTCTATCCAGTACTCACTATTGAAACAGGGATATACAAAAAGATAATGAGAGAAATGTGAGACTAATGTTTCATTTCAGAGGTTTCAGAGCAAAATCACCATCAGCAGGTATGTCAAAATCTTCCCTGTCACCGAAGTCCCCAGCTTGGCAAAGCAGGCAATGAGTCTTCCTCACACAACCAGTTTCATAGAATCACAGAATCATAGAATCATTAAGGTTGGAAAAGACCCTTAAGATCTTTGAGTCCAACCGCTAACCTATCACTGCCAAGTCCACCACTAAACCATGCCCTCAAGCACCACGTCTACCCTTCTTTTAAATACCTCCAGGGATGGAGACTCCATCACCTCCCTCAACAGCCTGTTCCAATGCCTGACTACCGCTTTGGTGAAGAAGTTTTTTCTAATGTCCAACCTAAACTTCCCCTGGCGCAGCTTGAGGCCATTTCCTCTCGTCCTATTGCTTGTTACTAGGGAGAAGTGATCGACCCCCGCCTCGCTGTAACCTCCTTTCAGGTAGTTGTAGAGAGCGATAAGGTCTCCCCTCAGCCTCCTCTTCTGCAGGCTAAACAACCCCAGCTCCCTCAGCCGCTCCTCATAAGACTTGTTCTCCAGACACTTCACCAGCTTTGTTGCCCTTCTCTGGACACACTCCGGCACCTCAATGTCCTTCTTGTAGTGAGGGGCCCAAAACTGAACACAGTACTCGAGGTGCGAGTTTCCTACAGTACAATTGTACTTTTTCTACAGCTGCTTCCTATTAATTTCTCAAGATAAAATGGGAGCAGAAATAAATTATTCTGAACTCTTCCCCTCTACTATAACAGAAGTATATTCTGCTTGAACATATGTACAGAGTTTGTGCTTAACCAACCACAAGTGTCAGGGAGGACAATGCAAGGACTCTAAAGCTGTTTCTCTAAAAGTTTCTCTGGTGCCATTTCAGCAGAGCTTATTAACATGTACATAAAGCCATGGACAAAATAGGCAATTGTCAGAACAACAAAGATGCAACGGTCCTACTTTTCTGGACTCAAGAAAAGGTAGATTTGATGGTCTTCTGGCTGCTGTTTCAATAGTAACTGTGTTATGATATAGGGAAAGAGGAAAGAGCAAACACAGAGGGGGAAGAGGGTGACAGACTATGCTAAAGTGGCAGAGATATCTGCAGACTACTCTAGTACACTGCATGGATTTATCAGCTTAGTTAATGGTAGCTTGAGGACATCTTGCCCATGCTTCATTGTGTGCTGTAGACATCTCTATACTCAGCTCTACCACCAACCCCAGGAGTTGTGTTGAACTTATTAATAGGACTATGTAAGTAATCACTAAATGAAAACCTAACAGCTCAGTAAACTACACTAGAGACTAGCCTCTGTATCTGTGATAATTTTGCAATTGACATGGTTTTAGCAAAGTCAGTTTCCAAGTATATTTATGTATTAAGATACCCACTACTGCATTGCTTTATTGCTCTATAAGTCTGCACAGCTACCATTTTTTGTTAGTAAGAATCCACACTGGTAAAATATACAGGCTCCTTTCTCATGCATGCTAGTTTAAGTACTTTCTGGGTGCACAGTTTCTATATTTCTGGTGATGGTGGATAAAAAGAGCTTGAATTTCAGATCTCAGTGGGATGTTCCGTAGAACTAGCAATTAGGAAAAAGGGAACAGATCTCCTGTGAAATAACTGAGAGACTGCGAACACAGATCCCTATGGTGTTCTTTTTACTGTCACTTTTCCAAACTGAACTGCAGTTTAATGAGATCAGGTTTAATTTTTAGACGTGAAATCTGAATCAGATAACTGATAAAGGAGGCTATGTCATATCTTTCCTGTGTCCCATTTGGAAAGCCAAGCAATCAACTATTACATTGCACATGTTACAAAGCCATTGAGATCATTCTTTAGTCTCTTAAAATTACTGCAGCAACATCAAGGAATCCTCATGTACTAATCATCATTTTTGCTCATCTGTGTCTTGATCACCTGTTTGTTTGTCTCAGGCTTCTGTGAAAACTACACATCCTTCCTAATTCTCCAGAAAGAAAATTAATTAATGTGAAAAGGGAGTTATATTAATATCTGTAGCTATGCTTAAAAACTATGACTGTGAGCAATGTATGCTAGCTAAATGGGTGGTTATAACCCAATCTCTACCTCTGCTCAATGGAAAATTATGACCTTTTCCATGACACATCTCTCGTTAAAATTTCTAAATTTTTTGTTAAGTTGCAGTAAAAGCCCAGAAATTTAAGAAGTGGTTTGCTGAAGTCCTTGCTATTTTGTATTCTAGCTGTTTCTCATATAGCTAAATGACACAAATGAGATCTGATTACCTGTTAGAGTAAGAAAGGTTGAATGATCGCCGATACTTCAGAAGATTTTTAGATTATGTGTCTTTCACAAAGACCATGGAGATTAACACCTTGTCCTGTAAAGAAAAGGGACATACTGAAAAAAAAACAAAAACCACAAACAAAACCTACTTGTTCATTATTCAAAATGGGACAAGGTTATCTTTTCTAAAATTCTCTGTCAGTGAGCTTCTGTGTGTAAGTGGCCAGGAATGTTCTTAGGAAGATGAACTGCAGGATGCCTCAGGAGTAGGATAGCCCTGGTAACTCATTGGCACTGTTCCTGTCTCAAAGCCTGTAGAGCTTTTTATACAAAGAAACATTTACTTTGCAACAGGAAAGACTTTCTGTTATATTTATTACACTAATAAGAAAGGATATGCCCATTTATGATTAAACAGGGTTGATAAGGCCTGTTGTGTTGTTAAACACATATTGAACAAGCGTATCTTTTACATTAAGAGAAAAAATTCTAAAAACTAGATGAGATCTTTATTTGAAGTTCAAGTACAGAAGATAGATTCCATATTAAGAACATGGCTGGGTGCCATAGCAGAGTCCATACTAGCTTTTTTGTTAGCTTTAAGTAACTACAGTAAAAATACACTCATTAATGACCTACAATACAGTTGTGTACTGTGATTGGTGTCTGCCAGCAGTTCTCCACAAAGTCAGTCTTGCAGCTTCTAACTCTGACAATTTAAGATCTGGCGCTTAGAGATGATGATACTGACATGAGAACAGGTAAGGAAATGCATCTTCCTGATTTTTTTTTTCCTCGCATTTAAATTCATAGATATAATTTCAGAGAAAGCCAGATTACAAGGTGAACAATAAAGGCAGTTTCTTGGACCTTCACAAAGTTACAGAAGAGCACAAGTAACCCTTTGTCTCAAGACTCTGAACAGTACCTTAACAACTTTGTTTATTAATTCTATTAAATTTGTCAATATGCCTGGGGCTGTTCTCCAGCACAGAGGGGAGCTGGCACAGAATCATCTACATTCGTAATATCAAGCTTTCTAACCCTGCAACAGATGGTGGCCACACGCAAACTGTTTATCGATAACGGTCTCTGGCCTGCGCCGATTTCCTGATATTGTTCAGGAAGGGCTTGCGAAAGTGCTAGCTCACAAAGCCAAAAATGTGCCATAGATCGCCCTAACAATTTAACTGTATGGAAGATCATTTCCAGTGGCCAAGAACATTCCCTGGCACTGTTTCTTTTGCTAGTACAGACACAGTCTATGTCAAACATCAGGTTTGCCTACAGACCATGCTGTTAAATAGATGACAGTAAGATTAAAATCTGACTCTCAGAATGAGCTTTTAAACTCATTTGCTACACATACATAGACATCAAATATACCCCAGAGGCCAAAGGATTTGTCACTCTGTCTCCTTGACCTGTTCTGTTTTCCTTATATTTAGGCCTTGGCAAATAAAGATCTATGGCCTCCTTACAAAGTCAACATTTTGGTGTTTCTATTTTTCCCCTAAATGTAACAAATCATATCTCAAGTGACTTTGTAACACACACATGTTTATTGGGAAATCAATAGTCATACTTGACCATGCATGTTTTTATCCACTGTGTAAATTATTCAGGGATGCACAGAAATAAGCCTACCCTAAAGATTAATAATTGATTAAAAATAAAGACAGACATTTGTTTCTGGGTATGACTTGAACACCCTAAAATACCTGAACTAAAGACAAGGTAAGGAACCAGGTGTGATTAGAGAAATGGCCATGAACAGTAATATGTTTGTATTTCACATTTCATGGAAATGTCACAGTAATTTTACTTCCATACCAACTGTTTTCTTCATCTTCCACAGAACAGGCATGTACAGCAAAAAAGACACCACATTCAGAGTGATTCTAAGTTTGAACATTAAAATGTAGTGCTGGAACAATCTCACCTACCTGTAATACTTATATAGCAAGCAGAGATCCACTTTACCATCTCTCCTCTCCTCTCCTCACCAGCTGAATGTTTACCTCATTTTCCTGAGCTTATGAAGTGTGATGAGAATTAAAAGTAAACAAAGCCCAGATGAATTGCTCTCCATCTAAATCCCAAAGGGGGAAAAATCCTAAAAAGAAACATGGGCTTACTTGTTGAATAAATTATTTCTGTGGCTCTCCATTCCATTACACTGTAAAGACTTTCAGATTATTTTGTATTAGCTTTGGTTCAACAACAATGTTCTTTACCCTGAAGGAGCTTATTCACAGTTTTCCAAACCTCTTATGTGTAAAATAAAGAGAGTGAAAAATAGCTAACATACAGTAACCACAGTGTCTGTATTAAGTCTTGGCATTGTATCATTGTTGTGAGAATCTTCATTAAATCTAATTCATGGACACTATGTGTAGAAGCAATCTTTCCTCAGGAAGAAAGCCTGTGATTTTGCTGCTGTAGAAACAAAAAAATATGGAGATGGAAAAATTACACCTAAGCTAGAGTCAGAGCAAGATATTTGTGTGAGATCCAAATTGATGAAAAAATCTCAGTGGGTTAACAGGCTTACCAGTTTTTAACTATTCATATGTCAACAATGAATTAATCTAATAATTATTGTTGACCTGTTATGCACGAGCAAGTCAGTTGGAATGTAGCACAAAAACTAAGATAATTTAAATCAATTAGAAATTAGAAACCTCTCTAATATTTGTCATATGTGCCCCCCAGCCAAGTAAAAACAATGAATTCACCCTCTGCAAAGCACAGTGACCAGAAGTATAACAAACAAAGTTTTACAGACATTAAGTAGGTGCACATTGGGATTTAAGTTGGAATGACAACATTTTATCTGTTACCAGCAGTCCCTCTTCTCAGGTGTACAGTGCACCAAGAATTAATGCCACACAGCAGTGATTTTCCAGGCTGGGAGCTGTGATTAATCCTTAGAAGGCATTAAAAGTTCTTTATTCCCTCCTCAAACTGCACATAGTACAGAGGCAGCAACACTTTACTGCAGCTGGATCAGTTGGTTTGAAAATCATAAAATTCTTTTGCATGGCAACACATAGCAAAATGATATCTTTTAGTGATTATTTTTACACCAAGCAATAACAAAGTTGAACTAGTGCTCCTCCTTACAACATCCTGATTTTAGTCACTCATTACTTTGCCAAATTTCAGTTGACTAGATGTAATTTTCCAAGCCATGTATCTTCCAATGTTGCTTTTGTGATTTCCCTTTCTGGGTGGCCTAGTATTATGCTGTTGTTACTGAAAGATGCAAGCTGGTTTTGGTTTTAATTTATGATTTAAATGGTTTGGCCATTAAAAAAAAATAAATAAAGATAACCTTATTTTGTTTCTATAATGTAATTTTTTTTTCTTTTTATGAGCATGATTGTATGCTTGCGTACTGGCTTGGATTTGGCCAGAGCCCTTATCCACTGCTATGAAACAACTCCCCTCAAACTCTGATATTTCAAGTTAGATTATGCCTTTCAAAATATTTCATGTTGCACTTGCTTAGTGTAAATTCAATCCTTCACATTTTCTGGTGGTCACCAGGAGATAATGGTCACAAAAATAGCTCAGCAGGATGCAATTGTTAAGTGTTCTGGGAAGTCACGACCCAGATGTTTCAAGAAGAGCATACAAAATAAGTGGGTACCTTGCACTGTACCACTTTTGCCTAGGCCTCTGTGTAGAATCAATACCAATTGATCTTATTGTGCCACCATGAAAATACATTCTTTAATGTCTAAGAAAGATCAAGATATTCTGTATTCTGATGAAAACACAATTAATCCATTCAGGAATAAATTAGTAATTCTATATTGAATGGATTTGAATCAACATGAATAACTTTGTTCCATAAATAAAAAATTATTGATTTCACTTGTTAATTGATTTAGAGTCTTATTTTAAAAACAACATCAGTGTAAAACTCTTTTGTAACATGTATGCACAAGACAACAAATAACTATTTCAAGAGACAAGTGTAAATTTACCATGTTCTAACTTTTGAGACTTTAACTTTGCAGACTTAACAAACATTGCAATTATTTATATCTAGACAGAGATACACAACAATGGCTTCTCCAGATGTCAAACAAAACAGCCTGCATAAAGATGAATGGAGCTATTAGTATTTCATTCAGTAGACAGAGTAAGAGTGGAAAAAAGAGGAAATTTATTGGACTGTTCCGCAAGAACAAACAAAAAAGTATCAGTGAGGTCTGGGAAGAAGAAACCACGCAAAATGAGTGCAAATGTCTGTTATGTTAAAGAGGGGTAACCAAAAATAAAATAGCAAGCAAGCAAGTTATATACTATCTCTATATGTTGCAAATAAACTTATATCAAAGGTTTTTCCAGATTATACAGCAAGCCATCATTTCCTTTTCATTTGTGAATCATTCAGAATTCTTTCCTACCTTTGGTAATAAGGGAAGAAAATTCCCAGAGCCTGCAGACCTCTGAAACAGAAGCAGCAGATCCAACCATGACACCTGTACTTTCCAGCTCTGCATTTTGGGCTCTCTCAAATCTTTTCAGTGCAATAGCCAATAACATCCTTTTTGTTGTAGTCATTTAATGGGTTTTGACAGCTTTGTGCCTGGAAAACAGGAAAATACTCCAGCTGCATACCTAAGCACTAGGGTCCCATTGTCAAATCTTCAACAGACTTTTTCAACTTTAAGCTGTGATGGAGTAATATTACTGCCTTTTGACATTCAGAGTTAATTTACCAGTAAAAAAAACCAAAACAAAACAAAAAAACAAACCCTAAAACCAAGAAACATGTGCACACACAAACCAAACAAGCAAACAAAAAAATCCCCCTTTTCCTTTCCCTTTTCCCCCAGGTACGGTAGACAACCTGAAATTTGTTAACTTAAGTCAGTCTTGCAGAGTTGGCACAGCATCACCAGTACACAGGAGGCTGCCAGATGCAGATTCCATGGGCAATTGCACTTGTAGTTGCTAATTGTCCTTAGAGTTGGTTATGCATCTATAAAGTCTTTAAAGGGTTTGCAAGGTGAATTTAACAACCTTGGGTGAGCACCGCTGGCCTTGCAATACAAAATTAGTGGAGATGATGAAGCATATCCCTTTTCTCAATCAAATCTAAAAACATGACAAAAATAACAGCTCTGTAGGATCAAAACTTACAAAGTTTTTTCATTTTACTTTCTTTTCAATTACTGGTTGCTGACAGACTCACACAAAGAATAATACACAGGGCACCCAGAAATCTCACCTTCTACTCTGCTTGAGCTTCCAGCAGATGATTTCACTAAAATGCAGTGTTCCTTTTTCCTAAAGTGTAAGTAACTGAGTGATCTCTTGCCCTGATGTCACTGATAACCAATGGAGAAGTTTCTTTTATGTAGTGCTACCAGTTTGTTCCATGGTGGAAGAATCCCATATATCAGTAGCAATAAAATACAAGCAATAAGTAAGAGCTTTTCTGGAAACAGTTTATGAAATGAAAAAGAAACGCTGTCAAACATTTAAAGCTTTCCCTTTCTCCAACATTTTTTTGGTTTTCCCAAGCAAAGGGGAAAAATTTCCTTGATCAATGAGGTGGCCTGAATAACAATCATGTGGAAACTGTCAGAATAATCGTCAGGTTTTCTGGTGCCAGAGGTGTTGATACAGTAACTGGTGTTGACAGCTCAGTACTGGTGTCACATCAGTCGAAAAAGAGAAACCACAACAGCAGAATAAGAATTTTCTTTGCATGTATTCACTGACATATTAATCTTACTTAAAATTTATCTTCTATTTGGAGACATCTGAAAAAATAGATGTGATACATATTTGTAGAGAAATGACCAAGATAAGACTTGCGTTTGTGTTATAAGTAAGATAAAGTATTTCCTTATCGTGTCAAATTTTCATTTCTCAAAAATTAGGCTGAATTGTAACAAAATGCTGAAATATAAAATACTTTTTTAAAAATACTTTTATACAATATGAAAATACTTTTATGACACAAAAGGTCTGTAAATTTTTGATAGTTCAAACAATATTTTTAGATGTCAAAATGGAATATTAATTTTGAACTGATATTTAAAATGCAACATTGATTCGCACTGTAAATTCAATAACAAAAATCTATTCTATTTCCCCAACAGAAACATTAGACACTTTTAAAGCTGGTATTGCTCACAGAAATATATAAATAATTCTGATAAAATTGGGCTTTCCTGGTGTGAACACTCAGTTAATTCAGCTGGATTTAGACCTGAACTTTTCAGCATCAAACCCCACCAGCTTACTTGTTACCCTAGTACCTTCTAAGGAGAGTTTAGCTTTACTTCTGGTCCTTTTTGAGGAAAGGACTATCTTCATAATTTTTAAACAAAATAAACATTTACAGGGACCCAATGTATTATGGTATTTTGAAACTCATTGTTAAGACATTGAAAAGCTCATAGTTTCAGAATATACTCTTGAAGATGGCAATTTTCCTATAGAAGTATAACATTAAGCGTTCCAGATGCCTATAAAGAACTGAAAGGATAAAACACACTAGAGTATTTCCATGAAAAAAAAAGAAAAAAAATATTATCCCAAGACCCATTTTAACTCCTAAGGAAGATGGCCTAAGTGCACATGGCTCATGCCTGCTTATATGCATCTTCTTATGTTTGCAGTAGAGGTGCCTAGGTATGTTTGTAATATGTGCATACATATACATGTGCACTTACACATGAGGGACAATCCCTGGATCCTGTGCAACCTTGTAACTGAGTATTTTTTCTTCTGTTAGCTCACTGCAGCAGGTTCTGAAGGAAGGCAGTAAACTATTTTTTTTAAAAACAACAGTAATTAGGCTACCAAATAGCTGCAGAAAATAGTGTTATGAGTTTAGATATAGAACAATCAGGCAATTTCTCGCTCAAGCTGACCATCCCCCACTGGAAACTTATAACAAAAGGCCACAAATAGCAGCATGATGATGTTTCCTACCACACCTTTTAATAATGCTGACAGAACTTGTCTTGTTTGTAATGTGGGAGAAAGAGGTCTTTGATGACCATGGTACAAGCTTAACATGTAGCTTTTTAAAAACTTTCAAAAGGTGCTGTGGAGGGAGTGGAAGATTTCTGATTTGGACTTTCAGGTTTTTAGTGCAAATAGCATCACTTTAAATATGAAACATTCTTTTTAAGAGCAACAGAAGAGCAAACCTGAATTAAAATATTTTTTACATAATTAAGTACTTGGAAAAATTATGAAGAAATATCTTTCTACAAGAAAAATTAGCTTTTCAGCAACTAGAGGCCACGTTTCCCAGGCTTACCTGTAAATAAGTTTTCTTTCTGAAACACACTGAAACCACTCCTTCTTCTGGACTGGTATCAAGATAATTGTAATTATATTGATTTTTTTTATTGTTTTGGTTTACTTTCTTTCACTTGAAACCTTCAAGGACTTAGAACCTCTGTAGAATTAAACTACTCTTATGACAGAAAACTTAAAATTCGTTTGCTTGAGTTTGTGGATATTTATTCTTAAAGAAAGTTTGCTAAAGAAGCAAGATTCCTCAGCTTATCAGATTTCCACTTAATGAAAATCTTGCAGAAGAAACAGTGTAGCACCATGTAATTAAAGACTGTATGATAATACATTTGCACAAAGAAGAGTTTGGATGCAAATTAGGTGCAGACATTTTTAATCTTGATGTTATTTAATTCTTGAGTGCTTATCATTATAAGCTCAAGAACAGCTTTTATGTTTATTTTTTACTGTTGTGTATTACATTAATGTGAGCGATTAGCACAGTAACAGTTTGTGGATCATAGCCCTTGAACACTAAATCCGTTGACAACGAAGAGCACAGAGGGTGGTAACTGAGTTTATCTGTCCTCCATTTTTCCACTAGGATTTAATATGTAATCACTTCAGAAGTGAGAAGTGTTACCAAAACATTCTTTGCTATTATTAGCAAGGATGGCTGCCTGGTGTTCCACTTTGTAAGGAAGATATCTCTCACTCTGGGGATTATCCTAAAGCCAACGAGGCACATTACAGGAAATAAGGGGGAGATGTTATGCAGTCATCTAGGGATAGACCTGTGGAATACTTTGTTGAACACTATGGGTGAGGTGGTCAATAAGACAGTAAATCATTCCTGTATTGGACTGCTGGATTTTTTCTGTATTCATATATTGATCTTGGCTAATAGGCTGATGCTGGTGGAAGCAAACAGCAAAGTAAACACTCATGAGGTAATTACAGGTCAACAGAAGAAAACAGAAAATCAAAAAGCTATAAACAAGTAAAGAGTGAGCTGGCCCTGGGGAAGGTAGTGATCAAGAGTGAGGAGATTTAAATGAGAGATTCCCCAAGAAAGCAGAGGAAAGGGGGTTGTAAGTTAAGTGATAGATCGAACCAACTGAGGTCTATAGTCTGAACAAATGTTATCCTTTTTAAAAGAAATTAATAGATATTTGCTTAACAATTGGGGTGGGGGTGGGTTTGTTTTTTAGCAAAACTTTTTACTTCTAAATACAATGCGATTCTGTTTTGGAAGCATCATGCTGAATGGTAATAGCCGTCTCACTCTCTGGAGAAGGACAATGCCAAGTGAAGCAATCACAGTAAATGCACAAACTCTCATGACCTGTTTCAAGAGAATCATATAATTCTGTGTAGAAACTGCTCACAGCATGAGGCCTAGGTAACAGTCACTGAAGTTGCATGAGTTAGAAAAGAACTGTAATTGATCCACCAACTTTGACATCAGTTTCAGAAAGACCTCCTTTCAGTGTGGATTGAATTTGACCTGACAAGCTAGAGGTGAATGCTATACATCCAATCTCCAGAGACCCAGTACATCTTTTATATCTTTTAAATGGCCCTGTAGAATATTGCTAACATATTTATAAAATGTCCAGGAATTCTTTAATCAGGATTCTAAGGCACTCTAAGATTGAACTTCAGGCCTCCTAATTTTGGTTTTCTCACTTCATGTGACTTTCAAAGGTGCGTCCTAATAAGAAAAGCCGCAAGAACATTTCTAGATGAAGTTTCAATCCATTCCATAATTTCTGTAACAGTGAATCAAACCACTTTTTAAAATACCTAGTAGCAGTGGAAAATTTCAAGAAACTTCACTGCCACCATATTTCAGCTCCACCTTTGAAATTCTTTCTCCTGCTGTGATACGTTTAGTAATGTCTATCAAGTTTAATTTCAGGTCAGAGTCTTTATATATGTTTATGGCAGACTAATCCCCCCCTCTTTATCTCCTTATTTTAACACCATAATCTTCAGGAAATCGATCTGGGTTGTTATG
Organism: Phalacrocorax aristotelis; assembly: GCF_949628215.1. Classification (NCBI taxonomy): domain Eukaryota; kingdom Metazoa; phylum Chordata; class Aves; order Suliformes; family Phalacrocoracidae; genus Phalacrocorax; species Phalacrocorax aristotelis. The sequence goes on from NC_134278.1 coordinate 54,309,824, forward strand.
ACATAATAGTGTTTACTGAAAGAATACTTGATTCTTTCAGGTTAATGCTTCTAAATACCTCTTTCCTGATCTGACACATTTGCTTTGGTCAATGCAATTATCTATGATCCCAAGAGGTCCTTGTATTTATGCTGATTTTCTCTAGATATGAAGTAAAATCTGTTAATACTCCACATAAAGTAAAAGCCTTGCCTTTCATTGTAGTATGAATTGTGTTTTGGTTTTATGATTGGATTCTGAAATGTTTCTGGCCCCACTTGTGATGGTCCTGCACAATAACAATGGAGTGACAAGAGAGTAAAAGAGCATGTCCTAGATCTGGAAGAAGGGGAAAAAGAAAGGGGAATATGGATTTAGTTTCTCCTTACCTGCCAGGAGAGAACATGGATCCTTTTTTCCGGGCTACTCTGGTCAATAAATGGCACTGGCAAAAGCCTTGAGCAAGATCATCTGCACTGGCCAGCTATAGATCAAAGAATTAGAACAGCTGAATAGTGAAAAGTGAATTGTAACAACCATTGTATTGTAAGCAACCCACTAGGGCCCTATCCTCTGTCAGTGCCTTCACCTTCCTCTTCAGGGGGAGATTTCTCATCTGTCACAGCATTACCATTTCAGGAATTAGAGAAGGAAGGTGACCTTTCTTTCCACTGCATAGCTTTCCTCATGCCTGTTCTACAGGAGGATAAAAGTCAGTGTAATGAAAATTTACCCTTCAACATAGGTGATCACGTTATGATTTGTTAATTCAGCCACTACTGTTAATCTATGGTAAAGATACTCTCACAGCCCTCATTGCTCCCTTCTTGATTTGAGAAAGGTACATCTGTTCCTGCTAGGCAGATAGCTCCCTATCCACTGGAGACAGGCACATGAATGTGTCTGGCTTACTCTGTATTTCTAAGGAGTTTACTTTTCCATGCTACTTGCTCATTTACTAGGTATTTTTATTACCAGTAGGAGAAAGGTTGCAATATGCTGTTCTTCAACTTTCACTCATTTATTTCAGAATCTGCCTCAGGAAATTTTATACAGTATGCTAGGCTTCTGCTTCAGGTTCTGAGCTGTTTCTTGTAAGAAGGATAGCTAGGATTATTCCTCAAAGGTCCTAAATAACCAAAAGAAATAACCCTAAAAAAAATGTAGTATTGCCAAATATGAGAAGTTTATAGTCAGAGATTATAAAATTAAAGACTTATTTAGAGCTAATCATATTAGAAAAATAAAAGTCACTGAAATTAAGATACCAGTTCAGAACTATATATTTCTTTGATAACAAACATATTGTGATAGCAAATATATGATTGATTGCAATATTATATCATGTGTTTGAGCAATGTAACTTTCATAATATCAGTAGGATTATTCCAGCTCTGCTGTAGTCTCTTCATTCTGGTATATGTCAAACTATTATCTACTTATTTGCACTGTGTGCAAGTCTAGGCAATCAGTTAAATAAAATGTTAATCGCAGTTTCTTAGTCATAGAGACTAATTTATGATCTCTGGAGGTCAGCTGATCCACTCCCCTGCTCAAACCAGGACCTGGTCCAGTGAAATTTTTAGTATATCCAGGGACTGAGGTTGAGATTCCACAGTATCTTTGGGCAATCTGTTCTAGTATTTGACCACACTCACAATGAAAGACACTTCCCTATACCTCATCAGAATTTCCATGCTGCAACTTATGTTCATTGCTTTTCATCCTATCAATGCATGTCCAAGAAGAAGCTGGGACCGTGGACTTCTGTATCCAATTTGCTGAAATGCTTCTGAACTACCTTCCCCTTCCGTGGGTAGAAAACAAACATTAAAAAAAAAACCCAAACCTTTGTGGTGATTGAAGTTAGCAGCTTTAGAAAGCTTCTAATGTCATTAGCAAGCATTTCCCCATTTGCTGAACTGTAATACTTTCATAGTTTTGACCACCTTTTCTCACCTTAAGAGCCAGCTGCCAGAAATGGAACCAACAAGGAGAACACAAGAGCAAAGGATATTATCCTGACAAAAACAAAGTATAATGAGTAGTTTTAATATGTTTTTCTGTCCTGACCCTTTCAAAAAATGCCTTTTAGGACTTGCTGGGAGAATTATCTACTTGTTTATTTTTCTGCAGTGTTTTAGAAACTCTAGTTCTGCAAATGTTATTATACTATTGTACTGAGTAAAGGAAGACAAGGTCCTGGGACCTCATTCATGGAAAGGATCTAAATAAAGAATACTATGTAAACAGGAGCCCAAGATATAAATAATGAAATATATACGTCAAGGTACTGTTAAAACATCTTTTGAAAGATTTTCAAGAATTAATTTTGTTTCTGGAATCATCCAGGACCTTATTATTATTAATATTATTTATTATTATTAATAATAATAATATTGAAAATCCTCCCATACATTGACTTCACTGTAGTATTATCAGTATTAATGCACAATAAAAGCACAAAATAAGGTTTTGAATCTTCAAAATGAGCAGTAATATCTTTCTAGTTTTCCCACCAGAGTATATTTCTTAAGATTAAAGTACTGGTTAATAGTTAATATGCCATATTCATTTTCACTACAAATCTACCTTTATATTCAAATCTATTCAAGATGCTCTTTCCAGCACTGTTGCTATAGTTGTAATACTAACATATCAAATTATTTTTTCCCTTCTCCTGTTAACAGCTTGTTGCATTCCAGAATATTGCATTCATTTGCAGGCAAGTAAAATCTTATGGGTTATATAATATACAGAATTAAAAGTGTAATGGATAAGCCAAAAATTAGGATTGAGTTTTCAACTGAGATCTCATTAAAAGCAAGAGGAATGTTCCTCAGGAAAAAGCAAATGTGAAGTAGGTGATGTATTCCTAAAAGTTGTCATATTTTTAAGAAGGGAAAAACATGATAATTGTAATGTGTGTGTTCAGAATGTCACTTGGAATTCTTTTTCCAGTATGCCCTGTTTTTCCCAACTATTCTCTTTTCAGCCAATAAAAAAGTGAAAATGAAATGTAGACAAATCAATGGCAACTTTTAAAATCTCTTAGTCTGCTTTGGATTACTCCTCTAAAGTGGAGTAAGAAATGGAATGACAGTGCCTATAATGAAATATAATGAAAGCATCATTTTTCGTTCTGATTGGTACCTGAAAGATAATATATGGGTCAAATTGACTGTAGTGAATAGTAAAGGCGCAAGCTAAATTATTCACGGTATTCACTGAGGAGTGACTAACCTACTATTTATATTCTTTCTGAATACATCATTATATCTCAGGCTCAATTTGCAAGGTTCTATTTGAAGTCAATGGACTCCAGAGTATACATTTTGTTCAACTGAAAAGTCTGATCACTCAAATTATTGGGTTATTGCTTAGAGTGGAGAATAACCAAAGAAGGCTTAACTACTATCAGGGTTACCTTTGTCACAAGAAAATGTATTTATATGGCCTATTAGTATTCAACAGGTAGATGCAAAACATGCAGACATATCTACATTCAACAAGTGGAGGGAGACAGCTTGCATTGATGAATTCACTTTAATGAACATGTAGTAAATAGACAATAAGGGACCAGATTTGAAAAACAAGTTATGCTTTATCTATTTAATTCTTTTAACTAAAATTCCATGAGAGAAAACAAACAAAGCATAAATTTAATTGTCTCTTTTTTTTTCCTCCTTTGCAGGCATAGCAATGAGTTTTGAAGGCTGCTGACACACCAAGCTGGGGAAAGTTTTCTGTTTGTGACTGAACAAAATGAAATATTTAGCTGATTCTGCTCTAATTTTGATTCTATGGAGAATGTTTCCTGCAATACAAAATATCAATTATACAATTTAAATATTTACTTTAAATGTTTTGATATTTTAAAAGTATTTAGAAATAAAACATGGTGTAATGATAGCTTTGACCTTTCTACCAGTAGTATTCATGTTTACCTTTAAAGGAGTATGTACATTCTCAAATGCAACAGGAATGCTTTTGTGAGCTGCTGAAGCACAGTACAAAGTGTTTGGCACTTCAGAAATCAGCCTGAAAAACTCAGTATTCAAGATGAAATTTATTTCCTAACTATTCTGCTCTCTGCTTTTCATTGTGTCTCTTTCTGAATAATGTTTAACTAAAAGGAGAACAAAATTTTTCATTAAATATACCAAAAGGTTTTAAACTATTTTTTTAAAAGAACTAAGTCTCAAAACAGGGATGTATTATACAGCAGTTATTTCAAGATCATTGGCTAATACCTGATGCCTCTTTTACTTAATCTGGAGCAGAGGCTAAAATGATGTTATGAGAGAAATGCAGTTCACAGCCTCTCCCTTAAGATGCAACTTGGGCTGAGTTAGTTGGAAATCTTCAAGTACCTTAACCAGAGCCAAATCTGCTGCTGACTCCTCTTAAGACCGTGACAACATGATAAGCATCTTTCCCAGTTCCTGGATCAGTCAGTCCCATTTCTGCCTCACTCACTCCTGCAGTCATTGAGCTCTGAACACCAGGGGCTGCCGGGAAGGCTGGGAAGCAAGTCAGACATCCAGAGGCACAGGTTCATCTTCTTTTTTGATCTTGGATGATATCTCCAGATCAGAGGGAGAAAAAGTGTGTGTTCCTGAAACAAAAAGTCTTAGGCAGTGTCAGACAGTGTGAATTTCTAAACATGTAGCTCCAGAAAAGAAGTGTTTAATTCAGTACCTGTGAACTTCTAGGAAATTATAATCATAACAGTACCATGGGATATTGCATTAGGCAAATACATTGGCTGCCTTTTAATTAAAGTCACATAAAACACATGCTCTTTTCTACAATCAATTTTACGTTGGTTTTATTTGTGTCTTAAGAACAAGTTATGTTGGGTATGAATGCATTAGGGAAAAAACACATTCTTCTAAGAAGTGCAGTCAAAGAATAATTCCTTCTTTTATCTGATTACACCTCTTCTAATCTTATTTAAATACATCAGAATCTGTTATGGTGAACTAGAAATGTTCTAGTACTGTAGTACTCTGGTACTGCCTTTTCTTCTTAATTTGAAACCTCTGAATGTTCTCCATAACCCAGTCAAGATCTTATCATGTTTTTCATGAACTACTCTTAAAATTAAAGTTAACTTCCTAAATAACAGCTGGTTTTAATATTATTGTTGGCAAGAACTGGTTTGCAAGGTAGACTGTATAGTCCTTAATCCTTCATTAGGACTAAGGAGTGCTATGCATGCTGTAGCACTACAAAATGTAGTTGAGGCTTCCCAGGGGACTGATCTCTCCCTGGCCTGGTTTATACACATTTTAATTCTCAGCCAAACCTGGACTACCTGTCTATAGCTGCAATAGCTTCAAATAGCTACCTATTCCTTATCAATATAAGGAGGATGTCCTAGTATTGACTTGATACTTAAATCATGGTCAAGCTTTCCAGACTTTCCATTTAAACTGGCCATAGATGATCTGCTGCTTCCAATTTAATCTTACAATCTGTACAACTGGGAATTTTTGTCTGAAAACCTGCCTTAAATATAAATCTCAGTTGGAAGAGCATTGTCTAAAGTGTCTTGTCACACTCAGATGCTTTCAGCCAAAAAAAAAAAAAATATTTGACTCACAAATTATTTACTTACATTGCAAGTTATAGACGTACAGAAAGGCATATTATTCTGATTCTACAGCATATGGCTCTATATATTCAGGTATTTGGGTAGACATGATGTATGCTGTTATTGCAGAAGTAATACATAGTAAAATCATTTAGACGTTACTTAAGTACTCTAGCATTCTTTCAGAAGACTGTGCAAGTGTGTGCATGCATATACACAGAAAGAGATACAAAAATGGGAAAGAGAGAAAAACAATGCAACTGCCATTAGGAAAAGAAAAATGAAACAATAAACATGTCTTCTGGTAAAGTTCATGATTAGAAGGGAGAACATTGTAGTACCTAATTTGAATGATGGGGACAGATATCTTCCTGGAAGTTAATTTTCAGTAGTGTTTCACTGCATTCACTTCAGCTCCTATTTCAGATGCAGTGTGGAGCTGTGTCCTTCAGCTCTGTTCCCTGTTAAAGACTACAACTAAATTCCCATAAAGAAGGCAGCTCTTTAACGGTGGAGTATTCATTTATTTATACTTATTCTTTTGCCATTTCTCCTTGTTTGCTGCTTCATATTGAACAAATAGGCTCAGTCTAAGAAATATACTAACAAACCAACAGAATTGGACAGAATGAAATAGCAGGCAGTTTTACTGTAAAGCACGGAGCAGAAAGTTATCATTTTTTGGTGCCTCCTCTGTTCCTTTGAAATGGTTTTCCAAAATGGCTTTCCTAAAGTAATTTTTTCCTTTAGAGCTGTAACTGTATTCTGTCAGCTTCCCCTTTCTTTTGTACAAGTTTATAGTTTTCTATAAACAGAATGCTAAAAGCAGGTAGAGTAAAATGTCAGGGCTGCAGTCATTTCATAACTATGGCAAGGTGCCAGGTTATTTACACGTAACTCTGAGTATTCACTCATGTGGAAAAATTAGTCTCTCCATGCCTTTAAAAATGTGCATACTTGCAATACGTACATACAAATGGATGAAAATAATATTACTCAGTAATTATGCTTTTTTTAAAAATTTGACACACTAATGATTTTTCCAGATGATATTTTTTGCAAGACTTTCTATATAGGTTCATAATACAACATTAAAATTCCATAATTCAGCTGTGTTTTCTCTTACAGATAAAAAATGAAAGATTATCTCTTCACATTACAATACACTGAAACAGAAAACCACTATCTAAATCGATGAAAAGGATGCTATGAACCTGAGCATTACAGAATATTCCCTGTAAAAACAACACTTGCCTCAGATGCCAGATAAATATCACACACCCTTCCCCAGCCAAGATGGGAGCACAGGGCTGTCATGTTCGGAAATAGAGACTTCCTAGCTCAGGTGGGTGGCAGCAGTCACAGAGTACTGAATTACTGTCATCTCTATGCAATAGCTCAAAAATGCTTAAAATTGGCAATCCACGTCATGTGGACCATAATTACTTGTACAATATCCTGCTCAGGTCAAAAGGACTAAACAAGCTAGAAGTCTGGGCAGATTGGGGCATAGATCAGCAAAAGTTATTAACTGGAAACCCCTCTTAGTAGAAAAATATATTAGTTCTCTCCCAAGCAAGTAACAAATATTCCAAGTTCATCTGATACCATGATAATAAATGGTTAAATGCTCAAGTGGTTAACAAATTTCCCTTCCTGTCTGAACAGGGACAAAATGAATCCAAGAGCCTCTCTCTGCAAATACCTTGTTCCCAGTACATACAATTCAGTGAGGAGGTTGTGTGGAATAAGTGTCTTGGAAATTCTTAAATGAAATCATAGGTTAAAAGCCATTGTAAAAATGATGCTGTTACTGTAATGTAATTGTACATTACTAATGTCATAGTCACATCTTAAGCTCCAAGACAAGCTGATTCTTCTTTGTACAAGCACTGCACAAAATAGTGTTGGGCAGTGATTAGCTCGGTTCCTTCTCAGCACAGGCAGACCTATGTTTAAGCAATCCTTTCTCAGCACATTTTTTTCTATTTGCAGCCCCAGGTAACACCTACCTGAGAATGCAATAATTACCTAAATGTTTGAGGAACATTTGAGGAAATATGGCGATATAAGAGTGTATACCTGAACATCAGCCTGAACAAAATGTATTATGATTATTCAAGCTCTGGCCTGTGTAACTGGAAAGAAAAAGAAAGACAAATGGATAAAATGGATACCCAGTTATTAGACGTTACTTCATTTGAGCAGCAAACTTGCATTGGAGCTTGCAAGGCAGTGCTACTGCTTTGGTGAGGAAGAGGATTGGTCAGAGAGGCAGCTGGCAGGAGCAGTAGGTATCCCAGACCCAGCAAGAAGGCCACTCAGCAGTCTCCACTACAGCATGCCCAGGTATAAATCTCAGCTCTGCACTGCACACCTGCCTCACCACAGCTCATTTTCCCACTCTTGTTTATTCTGCCTTTGCTCTAAACAGTAGGTCTGGCGCTTGTCCCTCCTCAGCCTGCATGCTCAGTCCCAGTCCCACAGCTAAGAATCTCTCCAGTCAGGGCTTTCAAACCCTGAAGCTTAAATTTTAATTCCCAAGTCATCTTTAGGCTTTTATATGATTAATAAAAGTGCTGAGGCCTGAGAGTTGCTGCTATAATCAGGTCAATCCCTACTTCCTGATGCTGCTAAATCACAGTAAACATCCCTTTTGCTAAAACTTTTTTGCTGACAGCAGATAATGGGAAGAAGGAATATGCTTATTTATATTCCTCTTTCTCCCCTTACTTGTACGTAACACACTTGCCCATAGGTAGCACTCCATTATTTCTCTGCTAATCCTTCACTGGAAGTTACACAGGGACAACCCACAGACAGTTAGATGCCTCTGGAATGGACAATTTTGCCTTGTGCTTGGATGGAAATTTGTTGTTCCTCTTATGTTACATCACCTTTTACCACTGCAGCTATGCGTGTTGTTAAACCGTAAGGTTCTGTGTCTATTTCTTGTCTTCATTATCCATTCATTGAGTCAACCTTTTCCCTCAGATAGGATGAACTGTGGCTGCACTGAAACACTGCAATTATGTCTTACTTGTTAAGAGATTACGTCTTGACCAGTAAAATATATCATTAAACTTACATACACCATTTTTCTGCCAAGATAAGCTTGAGTTCATTTTTCTTCAAAATAGATTCTTCTTTCATGCACAAAAAGTATTAAAAAGTACAACTATTATTAAAGAAATAAACAGAATAAGAGTGACAGCAGCATATTACTCTAAGTAGATCGACTGCCTGTGGAAAAATAATCTTTAGAAAGGTTTGTCATTAAGTTAAACAACTGTACCTGGGAGACTGTAATGAAAATATAAAAGGACATATAGAAAAAGAAAATCCTAAAATGTTTAGATTTTCTCAGAACCCGTTAGGTAGTCATATAGTTCCCTCAGCACATGTTAAGAAAGTGAATATTATATATTGTGAATGTAATTGCTATAATAAGAATAAAAATCAAAATGAGAAAAACAAGGATATTGACAATTTCGCAATGAATGAGATCATGCTCTTTTTTCTTTGACAATTTGAGAAATTACAATATTTAATTTAAAGGCTTGGAAGAAAATTGTCTCTCACAAGTTCAAAGAAATAACAGCATTCCAGCTGTTTCAGTTTTAATGGTGATTCTTTGGTTCTACTTATCTAAATAGACTAGAACTAGAAAAATCCTGTCTTTCCTTTTATATATTAGATTATCAGATCAAGGTACAAACTCAGTTACTTTCCTGATTTAAGGGGAAGAAAAAAAAGGAAAAACAAAGAAAGAGAAGAAGAAAACATTAAAACACCAGTCAGTGCTTCACAAGACAAGATTTTTCTGGTAATACAACTAATAACATCTTACCTGCTTCACTCATATGTGTCTAATTCAAGCCAAGGGGAATATGATACATCAGTACAGCCCCATTTGGCACCGCTGATGCTGTCAAGGTCCGGACACTATCGGAATGCTGTCCATACCTGGTGGAAACAAACTATTATTTTCTTTTTCAAATTGCATTTAGCGCTGCTGAATGGAGCCTGCATATCATTCTAGAGATGAAAGTTTTGATCTGAAGCCTGTGGGGAGTCTTTCCATCAAGTCAGGTGTGCTTCGTTTGAATCAGGCCCCAGGTCTTTCGTTTACCTCTGTCCGAAGACACCAGGCAGTCCAACCCATGTACAGAGGGTTTGTCCTCTAGAGATACCCACTAGGGAGGAGAAGCTGTGTTCTGCTTTTGGGCTGAGGGTGACAATTGTTGTGCCCTTTTCAGGGACAATACACAAATATGTAGGACATTTAATATTCCTTGGGAACCCCCAGTTCTAAGCTTAGTGATAAATCTCAGGTGCCCACATCTCACCTATTCTGAGAAAAAAAAATTCAAAACAAGGCAAGATTTATTAATTGGCTAGCGTGTGGTGATCTTAAATAGGAACAGGAAAATAAAGACTACTTTTACATACATTTGCTACTGTCCTGTTGGTGCATCCCTCACCTCCCAATGTATTGCACAGGAACATTTCTCATTACCTGCAACCAAAGTGTTTAATGTCACGTCTTGTCACATTTGTTCTCACTATTGCCCAGTAGTTATAAAACATTAATGTCTTCTTAATATCTATCGTCTCTCCAAGAAAATTCAATTCAGACATTGAAAATACCTGAGAGGCTATTCATATCTGTATCAAACGAATTACATAATCATTTTCTGTCCCAAGAAAATCATAAATGTTTCATATCCACTGGATAAAAACACAATTAAGGAAACTGAATATAGTTTCAAGCAGCCAGCAGAGAAATTTACAACATTCTCTATAGGGACTGATGTTGTCTAAATTGAAGGTTTACACCTAACTTTTTAAGTGGGCAAGATGATGGAGGGAAGGGCCCAGGGTAGTCTTAAGTTAACCACAAGTCTGCTCCACTGTACCAGAGACATTCACATCCCAGGCCAGTTGCTCTAGGAGACATTTCATCGCTTAGAGTGCAGTGCAGCAGTACGAGACTTGCGGCACTGTTTTTTTCCCACCCTGTCTATATGATGTGATGCATGAGGGAGAACATGTACCTTGTAGTGACGGTGTCAGGCGCTCTGTAACCCTGCAAGATCATCAAATACAGTGGCAACTAGACATGCGGCAGAGAAAGCATCATCTGAGCCATAACAGATACACATAAAGCTTTGTTAGACAATCTTTTTTGGACTGATGAAGTCTCTGCTAAATACAAACTTCAAAAGATAAAATATTACTGCTGAATATGGAATCAATAATAGCATATGCCACCTACAATAGAAATTTCAGGATTTGCACATATATAACCAAGAATAAGAAAAACAAAGATATGTATTATCAGCTGGGATTTTCCATCATTTTATTTTACATCTAAAATAGCTCTGAAAATACCATCTGTGGAAATGAAAGCTTTCTTTAACTGACAGTGTAGAGGAATTTAAAATCTGATTATTAAGGCCATAGTGTTATTCTATCATGGCCACACTTATGGTAATTAATCTTACCAATCCACATCATTCTGTATAAAATGGAGGAAATATTCCATGTGCTGACAAAATCTGTTTTGTTATACATTTGCCAGAAATATTTCACATTGTCTAAATTAAAAAGGCAAAACATAAATTCAGTTTTTAACAAGAACATAACAGCAGATGCATAGCACGAAAATTAAAATCTTAGCAGCTGCATCCTAACAAAAAAAGTACTGCTAATTCTTTTTACATTGTTTTATTCTTCAGTATAATTTTATAGAACACGTTTATTATTGTTCTCTTCCATTTACAAGAAAACACTTGTTTTCTGTTTTGTTTCTCTTTATATATTCTTAAAATGAAACCCTGGGCAGCTTTTGACCAACACCAGTGATGTTCAAACAAAAACTTTTCTGCCAGTGTAGATCACTTAGTACAGTTCACCTGCTTTTCCGGACGTACAGCCATTATAGTCACCCCACTAAATATTTAGCCAGGTGTGCCATGGCTCCTGTTTTGGGAATCTTCCCTACCATGCATGCCCACTACTGAGAAAAGGACTAAGAAAGGAACAGAAAAAAGTGGCAATGAAGATATGGATTCCTTCTTGTGGGAAATATCTTTTTTATGGACATACCAAGACAACCAACGACAGCCTTAAAGGTTCAAGTTAATTTTCAACTGTGTGAGAAACAAAGGCAATGGAAGGAGAGCTTCAGCAAACTTCTGGGGCCTTCGGTGAAAATTTACAAGCAGACCCCACAAAACTCTCAGCCTTAGTTTATAAGCTTAATGCTATTCACCAAGTAGGGGCACTCTTTACAGCAGTCAAGGCCCTGCGAACAATGTGGTACATTAGAGCTAAATTATGCACCAACACCCTGATTTATGGCTAAGATCTGTACTAAATTAAGTAGAAATTCTAAATTAAGGAGAAAATCGGAAATTAAAAGGCAAGGCTAATTTATTAGGAAATCATTTGCTAACTGCCAGTATTATGGAAATAGTGCTAAAAATAAAGCCCCAATGGAAAAATATATAACTAATGCACAGAATTTTTTAAATGCAATAACTCTTGGAAAGTTTAAGGACTCCCTAGGGCAGTTGTGCTTTCCCACCCCCAAATAGTAGATAATTGACTTAAACTTTTACAGCTGAGAGTTTTAAAGAGCTAAAAGAGAAGATCTTTGGAAGGTAATGTTAATTCATAATAAATCTTGGAATACTGAGAAAACTCCAGAAGAGGTGAAGGAAGCTAATTTTCTTCCAATATTTTAAAAGGCTACATAGTGACTCAAGTAATTATAATCCTGTCATCATAGCGTCAGTTATAGGCAGAAGGATGGAACAATTGGTACGAAGCTCAATTAATTAAAAAACTAAAGTAGGATAATAATTTAATTGATATCAATCAGATCTTGTCAAAATAACATAATATGGTATATTTTTTTAGATTTTTAAAGTGGCCAATAAAAGCACTAGTTTTAATTTAATATGCCACAGCAACTGTGCAATTTTACTTGCTACCCAAAATTAATATAATATAAAATTAATGGGGCATGGATTCAATGGTAAATGAATTAAAAACAGGCCAGTATATCTCATCAAGTAAATGTAAAGGAAAAAAATTTTACAACTTTTAAGGAAAGATTAATTCTTAATTATAATTTTTGGCAACCATCTGAGAGAAACTATACAATTATTTGTGGTCAAGTTGGCAAATAATAAGATTTATGGTGGTAAATAATAAATCTGACTACTGGTATGGAACAACATAAATTTCTTAGTAGATTTCTTAATAAGCATATGTATCAATATAACCAAATGCAGGTTCATATACTTAGGACTAAAATTACTAACTGTTCTTAAAGATTTCTGAGAATGATGAGGAAATTTCAAAGTTTCTCATCAATAGGCAAAAAAAACCTCAAGAGTAAAATCTGAAAGAATAATGCAACACTTGAACACTTAACTAGAATCATAAACGAGAGAAATGAAGTTATACAACATCTGTTTCTGACCTTGTGCCTTGTGTTTTGATTACCTTCAGATTTGGTGCCCACAGCTAAAGATGTGTGGTCATAAACTGCAGTTTTAGAGGAAAATCACAGAATATCGCAGAATGACTGGAAACTAGTCATGATTCTCTCATTTTTCAAATACTAAGCTAGCAGCTGATTTTATGACTCTCCATGTAGAAATGTGGGAAGCAAAATCACTGTCTACTTCTTCTCCTGCTTACCATATCCTCTACATAAACTTTTCACATCCACAGATTGAATCAAGAAAAATCCAGACTGGAAACAAGAGACATTTTTCTTTTCTAAAACAGTGTTGGAAGCATGGGGTGAAAAAGGAATGTTTTCATGAATGACTACTTTTGGATTCAGGCTATCTTTTTTATATAAAATATATGAAGTATTTCAGAGAGATTAACTCAAGAAAATTCAGTGATCTGGTTCATATGAATGAAATCATGGTCAAGGAACTTAATGATTCACCATTAAAATCTATTATTGTGTAAAAAGACTTGGAAAGGTGACTTCATTCATATTGATCTTTCATTGCCTTACACTTTGAGTAATGCTTATGTGATTTAAGTGGGCTTCTTAGGCATAAGCAGTTTTAGGGTATGAAAAAACATCACTACGCCTAAGATTGTTTCTTATAGTTGTCCTGGTTTCAACAGGAATAGAGTTAATTTTCTTCCCAGTAGCTGGCACAGTGCTGTGTTTTGGATTCAGTATGAGAATAATGTTGACAACACACAGATGTTTTAGTTGTTGCTAAGTAGTGCTTACACTAGTCAAGGACTTTTTCAGCTCCCCAGGCTCTGCCGGGTGCACAAGAAGCCGGGAGGTGAGGGGGCACAGGCAGGACAGGTGACCCAAACTGACCAAAGGGATATGCCGTATCATATGACATCATGCTTAGTATATTAACTGGGGGCTGTTGGCCAGAGGGCACTGATCACTGCTGGGGGACTGGCTGGGTGTCAGTCAGCAGGTGGTGAGTGGTTGCATCACTTGTTTTTCCTCAGTTTTATTTCTCTTTCTCATTGTTTTCCTTTTCAGTACAATTTTTATTTTTATTATTATTATTATATTTCAATTATTAAACTGTTTTTATCTCAACCCATTAGTTTTCTTACTTTTGCTCTTCAGATTCACTCTCCCCTATCCCACTGGGGTGGGGAGGGTGAACAAGCAGCTGTGTGGTGCTTGGTTGCCAACTGGGGCTAAACCACAGCAATAGTAATCAACACTGTCTAAGAGCAAGTCCATTTTTCTAGAGAACGATTATATGATCTAACCACCTGGAAAAAGCACATTGCACTCCTATGATCTACACCGCATTTCTTTTGCTTTCCATGACACATTCTAGGGCTATTTAGATCTCATTTTTGTAATGAGCATTCTTAACAAGATTTCCATTTGCAAGCAGCAGCTATACTTTTCCACTCAAGATATTCTAATTTAGCTCTCATATTTTTTTGTTTCTGAGAATTTCTCTTGTATTTAATGTAGTTCAAAAAATAGTGAGGACAACAAAGCCTTAAAAATGTAAAGCCGCAATACACAGATAACAAGATCATAACTATTATATTGTCATGTCAATCATGTTTTCTGATCTAGATAAAGGTGGCTAATAGCAAGCTAAATGCATGATCCATAACACAATCCATGCATAATATAACATATGACGCAACATGATCGTGCATAACATAATCTATAAACAAAACCATATAGATCCCACAAATACAATCCAGACAATCAGCTTGTACAGATGCTTGGATAGTCAGCATAAAAGTAGTGTCACTGAACATGGCCACAGATTTGAGGACCTCTCCACTAATTGAACCACCTGAAGACCCTGTGCTTGTTCACTGTCTTTAGAGCAAGGCTCTGGGATGGTCTTCAGGACAGGCCTATAGGCTAGAAGTAGGCTCTCAGGTTGAGGGATTCAGCTACCTTGAGCAGGGAGGCTGTGCTAGAGCAGCCAATCTTTGGGTAAGACACTCCCAGCAGAGTTAACACCTGAAGGCTCTGCATATGGGTGAATAACAGCATTTTTCCTCTACAGGGGTATGTCACTGAGGTAGAAAGATGGCGTAGGCTGTATTTGCTAGGCAGGCAGCATTCTATAAAAGAAGATGATCTGGGGACTCGTCCAGGCTATAAAAACTATATGTAAGGAAGAAGGGTGATCAGGGGGTTGAGGAACAATAAAGTGCCTGAAAAACTATACTGAGGAAGTGAGCTATACAGGTCACCTGCAGTATCCTGGAGAGAAGTCCACATTAGTTTAAGGGCAGATCTTCTAAAACAGGCATACTTGAACATGTTTGTAGAGCCTGCTCATGTTTTGTGGAGACAACAAGCCCAGGTACAGCAAGGTGAAATGTGTAAACTGTGTGCCATTGTCTTTCATTTCCATTTTATCTGAACTTTCAAGTGCCTGGAGTAATTCATTCCCTGACACTGGAAAATTAACCATACTGACATGTTTATGCCATCTACAAAGCCAGCTTGGGACAAAAAGTGTCCCCTTAGGAGAAGAGCCTTCTTAGGCTAATATGTTAAAAAAGGAAAATTGCATACACTGGAAATAGAATAACTGGAAACTTATTTGTTATTTTGATATATTTCTTAGAAATAAGAATCACAAAGTTAATTAGGAATTGAAAAAAAAGTTGGTAGTAGGCCGGCAGATTATTTATTCATATGTGCTGTTTTGGAAACAGGAAAGTTGTTTCTCAGCTTGCTACATATGCTTTTTGCAATCACAGAGAGGAATATAAGTTTAATTTTTCTGATATGCATTTTAACACATTACAAGAGAGGAAATGAAGCTTAGGTTGGCAGCCCTACAAGTCAGAGTAAAGGTGATTTGCTGGATAATTTTTTAATTTCTGATAATTAAATCTACTTTGTTTCTTATATCTGCAAACAGAAACAATCCTCCAAGAACAGGTCTGTTGATTTTTAAAGAAAGAAAGAACAGGTCTACAAAGATACCCTAGGTGATTGCAAAGCACTTTATATGGCAGCATCTAAGTCATCTAAGGAAGTTATCAAATGCCTTTAGCATTTTCTAGTAGGAAACGGGAGAGCTTATTTGAGCAGTGATTCAGCTTGCTTTGAACAAGGGAGCAAACTCACCCACAAGATGTGAAATCAATTCGTAATAAATTTCCTAGAGAAATGGGCAATTTACTAAAGGGCACAAAGCACTAACTTGTCAAGAAGAGCATTTGAAAACTCCAAAAAGGGATCAATCCTGCCCATTCTGTGGGAAATGGCATGTAGCACAAGGACACTAGGCAAAAGGAGGCAGGCAATATCTTGAAGTAGTTTGCCTATTCTGAGTATAAGGAAACAGAATCTAAAGCTGGCAGAAGATGGATAAGAATATGCACTTTCCAAGGCAATTGGCATGGTCATAGCCTGTTGTGGTTCAGCCCCAGTCGGCAACTGAACACCACGCAGCCTCTTGCTCACTCCCCCCACCCCTGTGGGACGGGGGAGACAATCAGAAGAGCAAAGAACTTGTGGGTTGAGATAAGCACAGTTTAATAATTACAATAAAAATAATAATTTTATTAATGATTATGATAATAATAACAATAATGGTAATATAATAAAATGGAAAAGGAAAAAAAAAAGGAAAATAAAAAACAGAAACACAAACAATACATCCACTCACCACCCGCCGACTGACACTGCCCCTCCCCGAGCCGCAATTGCTCCCTCCCTCCCCCGGCCAGCCCCTCCCAGGTAACATACTGGGCATGACGTTACACGATATGGAATATCCCTTTGGCCAGTTTGAATCTGCTCTCTTAGCTGTGCCCCCTCCCCTCCCGGCTCCTTGTGCACCCGGCAGAGCACGGGAAGCTGGAAAAGTCCTTGACTAGTACAAGCGCTACCCAGCAACAAGCAAAACATCGGTGTGTTATCAACGTTGTTTTCATACTAAGTCCAAAGCACAGCACTGTGCCAGCTGCAGTGAAGAAAATTAACTCTATCCCAGCTTAAACCGTGACACCTGTCTTAGCCCTCCGTAAAGGCTGAACAGAAAAGTCTGGCCTACAGGCAGTCAATGAAATTAGAGGATTGGGTGGACTGTATTTAACAACACCGTTATTACTCACATGCCCCTTTTACACATGTACCGACACATAATTCAGTGATATTCACAAATTGCAGTGGTGTATTGGTTAATTGTCTAAATATATGACTTTACTATGTGAGAAGTTCCCTTCAGTATGTTTATGAGAGGAAACTTAAAGCACAGGACTTTGTTACTGGCTTGACAGTGGCTTAATTTATGGTCAGCAGTC
Source organism: Phalacrocorax aristotelis (assembly GCF_949628215.1). Lineage (NCBI taxonomy): Eukaryota > Metazoa > Chordata > Aves > Suliformes > Phalacrocoracidae > Phalacrocorax > Phalacrocorax aristotelis. The sequence continues at coordinate 54,327,219 of NC_134278.1, forward strand.
AGCTACCACTCAGAAATACAATGAAAAAGCTTTTCAGGGAGTATGAAGCAATGTTGCTACTGAAATATAAGGATTGTGTAATATCTATTTACAACCCTTTAAATAATTCCATATTAAATTGAACTTTCCAGGGGAATCAAAATGACATTTGAGATAAAAATCAGTTCCAATGTTTTCAGCTGGTCTGCTTAACATTTTAGTCATCTTAACTATGCAGTTTCTCATTTAAGTACTGTATAGTCTGACATGTGTTTGACCCTTAAATAATCAGGAATCAGAAGCAAGAGTGCTCCTCAAATAGACTTTACAAAATTAACTATATGTCCCAATGTAAATGTAAAACCACTCAAAGTCAATATCTCATGTAGAAGCATTCTCTATTTCCTCTGCTGGGAAGATGTGCATGTTTTTACTGCCTTTTTCATAAAAATTTTGCTTTATATCTTAATAACATTATACTTACTTTCCTTTAAGTGTAGGCTATATTTTTTTACAGAATGAGCAATATGCTAACTGCATATATTTATTTAAAGTTATATGTTCACTGATTCTGAGGCAGAATACAATATCCTCTCTGCTTGTACATCTTTCACCTAAGTCTTCCCACAAAAGTTTTATTTCAGTTGAAAGGTGTAGAAAATTACATCTCTCTATGATTTGTGTTTCAACAATTATAATTGTAATTCAAGGATGCCTTTAATATTCTCTGAATAATGAAGAGTATTACTATTTAATCATTGCTTGATGGATTACAATCAGCATGTCTAGACAAAGTTCATGTTTATCTCCTAGGGAAACCAGCAACCAACTGTTATTCAGCTTGACCACTTTTAATAAATATTTATTAATTTAACAATGAATGCTTTGAGAGCTCAAAAGCTTACAAGACAGCGTTCTTAGGTGACAAAAGATCAATAATACTACATGTTAAATTGTTTGAGGTATCTCAGAGAGGAAAGAAATCAAGAAATTAGGTAATTAATAGGTATTTTTCTTGTTTTTATTGCATTTCTCTTACCACATGTATGCAACATTTAAGGAATTCCATTCTATGTACAGAGAACAGAAATATTTTCCATATTTCTTGTACTCACATATTTATTAAATTTATTATCTATGATGCCCTTATGCTTTTCTGTGAAGGCATAGGGCAAGGCTTGGCATAAATTCCAGTTAGGTTTTATTGATTGCTCTCCACACAAGGGAAATAGTATGAGTTCAGTCTAGTGTAATCTAATAGAAAGTTTATTTCTAAAGTCAAATGTCTTCTTCTACTGGTTATGACAAAGAATCAGAAGCAAAACCTCTAACAGTTAGTTATATCTCTGTATTTTGCTAGCTGCCCTGTATTGTCAATCTTGGATCATATACTTCTTATTGAACTTCATGAGCATTACAATGTTGAAAAAAATTCCAAAGCAATTAGTAGATGTCTACAGCTAAAACGTTGCAATTGATTTTAGATTTAGTAAATGCTTTGGTCATTCTTTTTTATTTTTCATGTGTTCTGTGGTCGCTTTTTCTCTCTTAATTTGGGAATATGAAATAGATGAGCAGACATAAATTAAAAAAAAATAAACTCAATAAGCATCATCACATGTTGAGTGTTTAAATCTGAAGTTTACACTAAGAGTATGTGAGCAAGTTTCTGTGTCCTGAGAAATGTCCTTATATCTGTTACAACAGAGATATAAAGAGAGCAGCGTGAGGAATAGCAGGTGATATGCCCTTCCTATAGCACTAGAACATGCCTGAAACCTATATAATTATCAATTTACTGATAATTCCCTCTTCCTCATTCAATTAATTAATAAGTCTCTCCATCTCCATGCTCTGCTGGTATATTGTTTCACAACTAACATGTATTGAACCTATATTAATCTGTGTTCTGAAACACAATATGTGAAGAGCTAACATTTGTATTTTCTTCAGGCCAATATAGAATTACAAGTTTTCTTTTTCTTTTTCTTTTCTTTTACTTTTTGTCTTTTTCTTTTTCTTTTTCCTTTTTCTCTTTTTTTGTTTTTTATGTCACTTCCAATTTTCACTAGCAAGGACATCATATTTTCCTGAAAGTCCCTGGGTGTCAGGATGACAGACAGGATACTTGAAAATTTCAAAATGATCTTGAAATTCACATGTAACATTAGACCTTTATCACATCCACAATCATTGTTAATAGTACTGGTCTGTGATGTCCAAACACTAGATGTGCATTCATCCATTATATATCTGCAAATAGGGCAAATGTACTAGTGTTTGCACGTGTTTTTAGTTTGAAGCTTTCACACCCACTGCTGATAGAAATTTAACCCTAGGGTGGGACTATATTTTATTTTTAGAAAGTCACTTTCCTACATAAAGGTTTTAATTCCTTCATTGTGGATCCATAGACCTGAAAAAGGAGAAACACAGTTTAACATTTCCATTTCAGTTAGGATTTGCAGGGCTTCTGATCAGAAAGAACACCTGGCCACAAACAGAGATCAGCTGAGAAGCTGGAATAGCAGTGATACTAAATGTAAAGATAGTCTGAAGAGAAGTGCACTCCAGTGTCCTGAGTTATGAAGTTGTAAGTGGCTGACTTGGTTTTGACTGCAACCAATATTTCAAAGGACAGAAGTTAATAATGCTTAATGTCAATTTAAGTTTTAAAGAACAATAAAAGGATGCAAGGATGCAAGGATGTCAATTGTGCTTCCTGGTTAGGGAAACCCTTTTTGTGGTGGATTGACCCTGGAGAGCAGCCAGACATTTACCGAGCCCCAGGCTTACTCCCCTCTCCCACAGGATGGAGAGAAAATAGAAGGAAGACAAGAAGACACAGATAAAGATAATGACAGTTTGATATGGAAAACAAAAGCTGTGCACACAAGCAAAGGAAAAAGAGGAATTCATTCACTGCTTCCTTTTGGCAGGCAGATATCAAGACACTTTGTGGGATGCATGGCCTCAGCACACATGATGGTTGCTTGGGAAGACAAACACCACAACCATGAATGTTCTCAATTCCTCCTCCTTTCCCAGAGCTTTTGTTGCTGAGCACAATGTCATATGATGCAGAATATTCCTATGATCAGCTGAGGTCAGCTGTCCCAGCTGTGTCCCCTCCCAATCTCTTGACCACCCCCAGCCTACTTGCTTTGGGGAGCAACAGGCAAAAGAAAATTACTTGATGCTGTGCAAGCACTCTTCAGCAATAGCCAAACCACTGGTGTGTTATCAACACTGTCTTAGCCACAAATGCAAAGCACTGCAGCATACGGGCTGCTATGAAGGAAGTTAACTCCATTCCAGTCAGACCCAGTACAGGGACAGAGAGGTGGCTATTGTTTTGAATCAGTGGGGAAACTGAAGTCTCCAGAACCTGGGAGAGATCTGAATTTCCAGCATATGGGAGAGATATGGATTTCCATCATAGAGACCTGCCAATCCAAGAGAAGAAAACAAGCAATTGGGAAGTGTAGCAACATCAGTAAATTAAAGAGCAACATGAGTATTTGTTGGAATCTGGCCTGACTATATTTCCATTAAGACAAAAGATGATACTGTGCCCTTGTCTAGTGTTCCCTGCCTTGATTGTCTTTGCCTTGATGCTAACACAACAAATCTCTCAAGAATTACAATATAATTGCTGGTGGTGTTTTATTTGCATCACACCAACAGGCAGTAGCATTTTATAAGGCAAACAAAAGATGACCTGTGATGTTTGCAGTCTAAGTATATACCGCTGGAGCAGTCAGCACAGCACTTGCTGTGAAAAGCAGAGATAACCGATCCAATATCTCACATACTGGCAACAATTTCAGAGCAGTATCAGGAACGTGGTGGGCTTATAAATCCCGTCATAACCTGATTGTTCTTCCCGCTCCAAGAAAGCTGTATCCTTAGGATGTGCGTAATGGGCACAATTTCTGATTCCACAGGGAAAAAGTGTACCTAAAAATATTCCCCTCCCAGAACCTGCTCCCATTCTGACAACTTCCCCAGAAAATTGCCAGACATGCATGAGTGACAGAATTGTTGAGGTTGGAAGGGAGCTCTGGAGGTCATCTAGTGCAACTCCTTGGCTCAGGCAGGGTCAGCTAGGCAAGGTTGTACAGGACTATATCCACTGAAGCTTTGGATATCACCACAGATGGAGACTCCATGATGTCTCTGGGAAACCTGCTCCAGTATTTGACCACCCTCACAGTAAAGCAGTGTTTTCTTCTGTTCAGATGGAGTTTCCTGTTTTTTTTTTATTTGTGCCGATTGCCTCTTTTCCTGTCAGCAGGCACTACCACGAAGAGTCTGGCTTCTCTTCTTCATTCCTTTCCATCAGGAATTTACATCCTACCCCCCTGAGCCTTCTCCTGTCCAGGCTGAACAGTCCCAGCTGTGTCAGTTTCTCATCATGTCGAAGATGCTCCTGTCCTTTAAAAGGGGGTGGAGGAAAAAGATAACATCTCAATATTAGTAATACAAGAGCTGGATGCTGTCTATCTTTGTTTCAAAAGATTGATTGAAAGGTCTTTTTCTTTCCCGTACTATGGACTGAAGAAGCCAAATGGAGCTCTAACTTGCTGTTTGTGCATGCCACTCTATGTGCTGTATTCTAACCAACATTTTTCCTCTGCCAATGTTCATGTTCCTAGTAAGTGATTAAATGTTTTCAACAAAATATAAAGACTGTATTTGTGTGGGGGGGGTTTTTTTTTAGTAGATCTGAATCACTTTAGCTGTATTTTTGGCAAGCTTCATTCACTTCATCTTCTTGGCATTTCATTATATTTTACGATCACAAAGTCAACTCTCCAGCAACAAAGCGAAACATGGCTCTTTGAAATAAATGTTGTCATTAACAAGCCATGCCAGGCACAGTGACAGATTTGCAGCTGTAATGAATAACATTTCCTGCAAAGTTCTCATGTCTGACAGAAAAGCTGTGACATTACTGCAGGCAACAGTGTTGGAAACTAAAAGATTGATTGATGCAAGTAGATAATTGAAACCTCAGTACTGTCACATGCATGTCAACCTAACAACCAAGCTACTACTCTAAGATAACATTTATCATGCAACAGCATCTCCATGAATCACACACACACACACAGATGAAAAACATAGAATATTTCTTAGTGAACATGAGCTACTTGCTGATAATTTATCCTAACTAACTGGTAAATTAACTTTGGGACTCTAAAACAAAAATTAAGACACCAGTTACTTCAGGTATTTTAAGTTCCTGGATTCAGTTCAAAGCTGTTAACAAAAGCCAAGAATACTTAATAGGAGGTAGAGATGAGTAGCAGTGGACCTTTGACATGGTAAGTGATCATGATAGACATTGTCATATCTGAGTGCTTGAAGTTAGACATGATAATCCATATTTATTCTTGCCTAGATAAGTTACTGACTTTCAGAGATTTGGGGTAATTAGCATCTATGCAAAAATTCTTGATTTGATGTATTTAAATGATTGGATGACAGTTTTATTATTGATTTCAATGGACTTCAGATCACCCTCAAATTTGGTGTCAGACCCAGAATTAACTTAGATTCCAGATGCCTATTTGAACCTGTCTGTAAGGTTACTTAGAATAACTTTTAATTATTGTTGTTTCCCATTAATCCCATTAATCCCATTAAAGCTTGCAACACATATTTGCTTATTTAAAATATTTTTTCCTTTCACACCTACCATTACAGAATATTTTTATTTTACGGTTTTCTCTCCAGAAAACTTACAAACAAATAACCTCTAGGATATATCATCTTTGGCAAGATAGGTGTAAAATGGATCCACATGGATCCATTGGCTTTAGCAGAATCACACTGGTTTGAATTGTAATTTATGTCTACCTAGTCTTAAAAAATGACTGATAAAAAATACATTGAGGTTTACATACAGAAGATTAGTTTGTGTGGCATTAGCAAATTATCACACAGCAAAAGATCTAATGTGGAAAAAGTCACTGATAGAAATTCCAGGTAAAGAGGACTGAAACCATACATGCAAACCAGAAATAAATTTTTAAAAAACAATATTCTGTCCAGTTTTTTTCTGCCACTTTCATAGTAAATCTATTCGTTAATACTAAGAAAAAAAATTAAATACCAAACTGTTATGTTTTTGTACCAGAAACTAAAAGTAATTCCCCTAATAAAATGTGGCATGAAATAATACTCCAGATCAGTCGTATAGATTTTACCCTGCTACTGATGCTAAATGTAATATATTTCACAATTTGTCATGATTCTCTCATTTATTTACCACTATTCTACGTACAGCCCTGGCAGGAACAGCCCATAAAATGGGTTAAATTGTCAGCCTCTGCTGAGAATCCGGCCTGCCTCTTTCCATTTTTGTCTTTTACTGATTCTCTCTCTAGACATACCTTTCCTCAAGTTCCCCTCAGGCTTTTTTCAATCTCCTTAAGTTTTTTTTCTTCCTCTCTCTCCATGAGCTTTGTTTCAACTGTTCTGACAATCTGTGGACTGATTCCTGCAGTTCTTAAGCATTCATCATGTTCTCAGAAGCAGCTTTGGTTGACTTCACCAGAGGCAGCACAATTTCACCCTGTGGTTATTCACTTTTCCTTATGTCTCTTTTCCATTTCATTTCATTGACTGGAAATTTGATTCATTTTTTTCTGCTCTGGTCTGGCTCCTTTTATTCCCACAATTCTTTTCTGCTGCCTTTATTCTTTGTTGTTTTACTGTCTCTCTTCTCTCCTACCGGCAGAGTAAGAGAAGAGTAGTGAATTAAGAAGCAGTCCTTTGTTTGGACCTCTTTTGTTCATAGAGGTTTGTTGGACCTCTAAGAGACAGGCAAATACTGCCTGCACTCAGGAAAAAAATTAAGAGCCATAGAAAAATTTATTTCAAGGAAATTTCTTCCTAAATTTAAAAGCAGATCAGCCATTATAATATTTAATACAATGTTCAGTGTGTTTGGTTTTTTAAGAATTTTTTTTGCCTTCTTGCTTTTGCTCCCTATCTTATATTACAAGCAGAGAGTTACATCTGTATTCACTTTGATTCTGTTTAAATTTCATTTTATTCAGTACATTTTAGTTCATACTCAGCTAAAAACCTCTCTAAACTTAAATTAGATTTTAGTATTAGGAAACTAAATTTAAAGATTAGAATGGAATTTTTTTAAAAAAATACTTCCTTTTAGAATCAATTATTCATTTAGTTATTTCACACTCTGAAGTTTCTGTGTGTCAGAAAACTGTCAGAAATTTGTTTTTATGAAGAATCTATTTAACTCAGATTAAATCTTATAACAGGATCAAGGTACTGCTGCATGGCTCAGTCTCAGCTGGCTTTGATGCTTCACTGGACACAGCTCCAAGCTCCCTGTCTGGTCCCATTCTGCAGCTGCAAAGCTGCAGGTGGAGTGGGAGCCATCCTCCTGGGGCTACCAGCTCCCAGCCTTCACCATCATGGGACTCCCCATTTCCTAACCCAATAAGCACAGGCTATTGTCCTCTCCTTCAGTACAGCTGGGGTGTTCAGGCTTTTGAAGCTGCAGGGTCTTAGAGAAGGTCCAGCTGCTCCCTTTCTCATCATCTCTGATAATGCACAGTGTGCTGACCTCCCCTCACAGCTCCTGTACTTGGTGGCAGAGATCCTCCACCAGCAGTACTCAGTCAAGTGAATCTGCAAGGAAAGTAAAACAGATAGCAACAGCCGAGGCAAAGCACAAAATGCTACACATTTTTTCCCCACAGAGGGTAAAAAACTTCCCTTGAACTCTCCTCTCTTCTACAGAGACTTACTATGCGCACAGGATGTGCTGTGGAATATCCTATTCCTGTGAGTGTACTTTAATTCCTTCATTTCTATGCAAAACAGTTTCCAAATAGCAACAATTCATGAAACTAGAAGTATGACTGGTAGTTCATATTTTTAAATAGGAGACTGCAAATGAAAAAAGTATAATTCTCCACAATTGCTATGAGACAATATGCACACTATATTTATAAATAATATATTTAAATACATAGCAGAAGAGTCATTAGAAAAGCTCATTTCATAATATGTTCCTAACAAAGAATCAAACCATGAAAAGGTGAGAGTAGGAATGTCTCCTCTTTGCCTTCCTGCAAAGAAGCTGGTTTGACCTCAGTCTTTGTATTCCCCTTACATTTCAAGTGATTACCCAAATCTTCCACCATCTGCTCAGTTGCCAGCCCTCAAACTGGTAAAAAGCAGCCAGCTTCCCTAGAACTAAACCATAAAATGCCAAATGCCATAAGTGACATAAAGCTTCTTTATGAAAAATGCAATGTTATATACCAAGCAGAGTAACACAATAAATTAATAAATAAATAATTCCACCAGAAATTAACTCTTAATGCCATTAAAGTAATGAGGCATAAGGTCAAAGGAAAGGAAACAGGATTTTAAATTAGTATTTTCACTGCAATGATGGAACCACTGCTGAGACCCCTAATCCGTTCATGCTGACAGACCCATTATCTGCAATTATTCTTTATTCAAGTGTAAACCACCATTATGCATGGAGCTGTTGCTACCGCAATAAAAAATTTTAAAAGCCCTGTACTGTAAGAAGCAGCTGACTTCACCAACATGCAGGGGCCTACTTTAAAAATGTATCCTTCCATTTGCAGTCATAACTTGGGCCTTATTGTGACCCTTTCAAAAAATGAAAATAAAACACTTGAAGCCTCTGCTCAAATAACAGATTTGCACCAAGGATTAGTCAAAGTTTATTTATTTATCTATATCAATCATCTATAGCACCTATATCTATATCTATATCCATGTATGTATCTAACACTTCTTCTGTAATGTGTGGCCTCATATGAAGCTCATTTTTGAAAAGCAGTAAAGACGGATGTTGCGTTCTATAGTAGACATAATGCTTTTGAGGGTTTTCTGTTGGGAAGAGCTGGTCCTGGCTGCTTCCATCTCCTGCAGAGAGGAGAAAGAGTTGCAGGTGGTGCTGCAGAATGAAAGCAAGGCTCCTTCAAATTTTCAATAATCTCATTAATTTCCAGTCCTGACCTTGAAAAGATAATTATCTAAAAATTGTATGAAATCAAGAGGTATATTCTATGTGAAAGTTATTGTCACTTTGATACAAAATATTTTACAAACTTAGGAGAGACTGAAGAAATTTGCTTTCAAAGGAATTATGGGCTCACATCTAGAGGAATTGCCAAGCATTAAAAAATACATGATTTTTTTTTTTTTAAAAAGGAGAGAGATATCTCATTCCTGTCACACCCCTGATCAGCTATAAGCAGGGTGAGAAATGCTGATCTGGGAGTCTTTTCAGTTCTGCTGTGCACACTAGGAGTGAATCACTTGCCCGTTACAGGGACAGATATCATTGTGAAAACAGGATAGAGATTTCAACGTGGCTTGCCTGGTAGGATGTGCTGATAGGTGTTGGCAAGGGCTACAAGAAGAATCTCTGGATGGTACTGGAGAAAAACACATGGAGAAGTAAAATAGAAAAGGAAGATAGCAATGGTTGCAATATGATCCATACCGCACAGGCCTGGCATTTCTCCCTTTCTCCCTGGAGAGAACTTGCTGTAAACATGCTCTAACATATGTGGCATGGCATAAACGTGCCCTATGAATGCTCTAACATATGTCACATAACACAGACATGTCCTATGAAGCTATTTCAATACTTATTAGGTGGTTATCAGGGTAAAAATATTTCGTTAGAGAAAACAGAGTACATCATTATCAATATGTTATACTTGCACCTCCAAGACTGGGCTAGTTATCAGGAGCTCTGAATATACTTTAACCTACCCAGGTGTCACGGTTTAGCCCCAGTCAGCAACCAAGCACCAGGCAGCTGCTCGGTCACTTCCCACGATGGGATGGGGGAGAGAACCAGAAGAGTAAAAGTGAGGTATCTCCTGGGTTGAGATAAAGACAACTTAATAGGTAAAGCAAAAGCCGTGCACACACAAACAAAGCAAACCAAGGAATTCACTCACTCCTTCCCATGGGCAGGCAGGTGTTCAGCCATCTCCAGGAAAGCTGAGCTCCATCATGCATAAAAATTACTTGGGAAGACAAATGCCATCACTCCCAACGTGTCATGTGTGTGTGTGTGTCCATCCGTCCGTCCTGTCCCTGTCGTCCCCTCCCCTTCCTTCTTCTTCCCCCAGCTTTACATGCTGAGCAGGATGTCAAATGGTGTGGGATATCCCGTTGGTCAGTTTGGATCAGCTGTCCTGCCTGTGCCCCCTCCCAGCTTCTTGTGCACTCAGCGGAGCCTGGGGAGCTGGAAAAGTCCTGACTAGTACAAGCACTGCCCAGCAACAACTAAAACATCAGTGTGTTATCAATATTATTCTCATACTAAATCCAAAACACAGCACTGTACCAGCTACAGTAAAGAAAATTCACTCTATCCCAGCTAAAACCATGACACCAGGTTAAGCCAAACCACTTTTTTATTACAAAAGTGACCCTTCCAGAAGAAAAAGGACAAATGCTGCTTTTGGTTGGTGTAAGGCCACAGTTAGATGTTGTCATGGTTTCGGCTGGGATAGAGTTAATTTTCTTCACTCTAGCTGGTATAGTGCTGTGCTTTGAGATTAGCAGGGGAAAAAAAATCCTGTTGAGATAACACACAGATGTTTAGGCTGTTGCTGGGTAGCGCTTATACTAGTCAAGGACATGTCCAGCCTCCCATGCTTTGCTGGGTGCACAAGAAGCCGGGAGGGGAGGGGGCACAGCTAAGAGAGCGGATTCAAACTGACCAAAGGGATATTCCATATCATGTAACGTCATGCCCAGTATGTTACCTGGGAGGGGCTGGCCGGGGGGAGGGAGGGAGCAATCGCGGCTCGGGGAGGGGCAGCGTCGGTCGGCGGGTGGTGAGCGGCTGTATTGTTCGTGTTTCTGCGTTTTTTTTCCATTTTCCCTTTCCTTCCTTTTCCCTTTTATTATATTAACATTATTGTCATTATTATCATAATCATTTATCATCATCATTTTATTGTAATCATTAAACTGTGCTTATCTCAACCCACAAGTTCTTTTGCTCGTCCGATTCTCTTCCCCATCCCACAGGGGTGGGGGGGGGATGTGAGCGAGCGGCTGCGTGGTGTTCAGTTGCCAGCTGAGGCTGAACCACGACAGATGTGGAACATGTTTCCAGAAGGACCTATAAACATCCAGAATGGATATTGCAGCTAAAGAATGACAACTTGGAGCCAGCATAGGAATTTCCCTAAAAATTCATTCTAGTAATGATCAGAAGACTTTCTTACGAATTTTGCAGAATACTATTAAAAAAGATTTTTTAAAAAATATCAGAAAAGCCCCCATTATTCCACTGTACACATCGAGATATATTCTAACTTCTGGTCACACCATCCAAAATGATTTAGCTAAACTGGAAAAACTAAGCAGCTTATGTTAACTTTCTCATTTCTGACTTCATTCCTGTGAAGCACAGAAATAAGCACAAATAGGAAAATAAAGGAAGTATAAAAATCATTCCAGTGTAGAACTGTTACCAGGACTAAACAGATATAGGCATATTTATTGAAAATTAATGAAAGTCATATATGCTCTAAGGAATAAAATAGACACAGAAAGAGAGAGAAGTGTAAACAATGTCAGAAAAAAATCCTACATTTCGCTTATATGGCTTCTCATCTCACGAAGGGTAGTCTGCCCTGTTTTTAATATTTCTCAAGTCTTCCAGACCAACATTATTGCATTTTTAAATCTTAACCCAAATCCTATAATAAGCTATTAGATAAAGACTTCCTCCCTGATACCGGAGAGGTCCTGTCTGAGCGGAAGTCTAGCTCATATCATGGCCATTGTGTAAAGACATATTACATCAAAAGTAGTACAGTAAAAGGATTATAAGCAACTCTGGAAAAGTGATAAACTGAAGAAGTAAGGCTGCCATTTGCTCTGTTCAGAATTCCAGCTTTATGATGCAAAGTTTTTGTCTTTACAATCTAAAGACACAGCCTTTGCCTGATTTTAACCTTACTGAGTCAGCGGGAAGGGTGTGGATGCCAAGAGTGAGACTACCTCCTAACCCTTATTCCCTGTGCCCAGCACAGCAGTAGCACCAGCAGCAAGACCCCTTTTAGTCGCAGAAAGGCACCAAGGAGCCACTGTGAGGAGGACAGCATTCACACCCATGCACACAGAGCTTGTCCCTCAGGTAGATGTGGTGGAAAGATGATGTGGGGTTTATGCAGATGGTGTCTCACAAATGCTGAGAAGTCTTGCCCAAGCAGCTTATGGCAGTCATATACAGGCATGTTCTCACCAGCTCAGCAGAAACCCCATCTGAGAGTCCAAGGCATCCAATTTCCTCTGCCAGATCCAAATCCATTGGAGGCACTAAAGATTTTCAATGAAACAAGTAAGAATAATTTAACAAGCAAAGCAACATACTCATTTCTAATCATACTTTGAAAAAAAAAGACTGAGTTTTTGTGGAACTGCTTCCAAAGCTCTGTTCTGAACTGACACTAATAATGGAGGATTTCAACCCAGATTTCAATCAGAGTTAAAGTAAAGCAAACACGGAGCTTTAAACTGAAAAGCATCAGGCAGCCTGAACAGGCTGAATCTGTTTCTTTTGTCAAAAACATACTGTCAAGGTAAGAAACCTGAAGGAAAAAACAAGGGGAATTAGGCATCTGAGCACTTTTATACTTCTCAGACTTTCTTTTCTGGAATGTACAGCCCTGAGCATGACAGAGGTTTTTTCTGTGATTCTGTGATTTGGACTTTAATGTACATCCTACAATATTTAATGTCTCCTACTTAAACTTCTTCATCATACAAGGGTAATGGATAGTGGAAATAGGCAGGCTGTTGTTACAGTATTCAGTATGCTGACTTTAAAATATCTACAAATACTATGTTAAACATGATTTCTATTTAATTAGTGAAGACCTGAATCTATCACATCCATCTCCTGAGCTCCTTCGCTGCTAAGCAAATTGTTATACTGTCTTCTCACTGGAAGAAAGGCTATTGCTATAGTAGCCATGCTGACATGAGATATCATTTTAAAGGGAAATAGCCTGTACAGCAGGTGCACTTTGAATTGTTCAGTTTCATTTTTCTTACATTTTCAGGCAATAAAGGCATTGCTGGATGTGTTAAATGTAAACTATTCACATAAAAGAATATGAAATTCAATCCTTTTTGGGATAATATTATATGATTTCAGAATTCTTTAAGCAAAGTCTAAAAGGTCAAGCAAGTGTGAAAATTGTAAAGGTAACTTATCAGAAATGGGAGTAACAGTGGTAGCCAAATGGAAAAACATCGAAAAGAGATAAAAGATGTACTGGGTAATTTATACAATAGATGTAATTTCTGGTAGATTGAGTAATTTATACATGCATCTCTGTGAAAATCCAGAGTAATCTTTCTGTGATTTTCAAAAATCTTTTTTTTGAAATAATTTCTGAAATACATTTTTGGTGATTTTGCAATCACCAAATGTGACTTGCATGTTTCCTTCCCCGTTACACAGTTAAATTACACAGCATTCTATATTTTAGTAATTTTCTATATTGAAACAGACAATAAAGAAATATATTATTTTTATATACTGAGGGGTTACACTGTGGAAATACAACATAACATTTCAGAATATTGGTTTCTAGTAGAAGTGCTACACACTGTCACCCACGTGACCCATGGTTAAGTTTTGGACCCTGTGGGGTGTGGCTTTGCCCAAGTGCTGGTGTTGGGGGCAAGAAGAGATTCAAATTAAAGCCTAATGGAATCATCACAGCAGTGTTTGTAACACAGGGAGTGTATAGAACAAACAGAACAAAACTAGAGCAATGACAGATTTGATGACAAATAAGTGTGTGGCTTTCATATTTATAAATTTTTCTCAGAGTCTTTTCTCTCTCCCATCATCTCTTTCATTCACCATCACCACTTGGCTATTTCCCTATAAATCAAAACCTCTATATTGGCTTGGGTTTAGTGTCTTTCATTTTTTTCTTGTAGTGTAGTTTGGTCTCCCATCCTAAGAAATAGTCATGTTAACCCATGTCACCTGCTATTAGATTTGTCTCAAACATATTGTAGGAAAGAAGAAAACACAAACTCATATTTCAAGGACTTAATATTTCATTGCTTTTACTTTCACGGTGTAAACTGGGAATATTAAGATCTTAGGGAGCTGGTTGCTCAGTATAGCATTTTATTATTTGCACGTCTATGATTTATAGTGCCTTCTTATATCCACTGCACTTTTATTACCAGTCTTTCTCAGACAACAGCTTTTTCAAAATGCTCTACAGAACCAGGGTGTTTTCTAAAACACAGTCAGCTGCAGAAGCTGAGAGATCAAACCTGACTGAGATATTTTCCGAATTAACCAACAGTCAAGTAGATGTAATTCTGAAGCAAGTTAGAGGCTGCTGAGGATGCTAAACATGAAAAAAGGGTGTGATTAGTCTGCGATAAGAGGTGAATGAACAGAGTGAGGCCCTAGACGGTGTTTTGTTGCACAGTTAAAAAATGTAGTAGCTGGCTGTCCTTATGCAAGGGCTACAGGAATTTGGTCTCCAGGTGTCTGCAGGAACAGCTCTTCCAACAGCCACTTCCACACACCTGGATGCTGAAAGGGCTGCCAAACTTCGACTTTGCTTTCAGCTGCTCCTTACCTCATCTACGTACTTTGCCATAGCTCAAAACTCTGGAAGAACAAGCAACAAAACAACAACAGAAAAGAGTGAAGCAACTGTCTGCCAGTAACATAACAGAACTGTTCCTAAATAGCTGAAAACCATTTATTTTCCAAACATGGAAAAGCAACATGAAAAATGTTTCATTTCCAAACTGTATGACAGAAGACGACGACCATTTCTCATCACTGTTGTATCTCAGGGGACTGCCCTGATATTAACCATTGCAGCAGCCCTCACACTCTGGGTGCTCATCCAGCTTGACCTTAATTATACATTTTAGCTATGCAGCTTAGAGAGAGGTGAGTGAAAGCTATGAATCTTGTAGAACAGCACAAGAAATGGTACAATTATGTGAGTTAAATACTGCTTGGCAAGTATTTGACTGACTGATATTCATCCTCCAGCTGGGATCTGATAACTTCTTTGAAGGTAGACACAAAGAGTCAATTTATCTGGCACCCTGTTTTATTTCCTTCCTCCACTTTAGTCTCAGTTGTGTTCACTAGCTGAAGGAATAGAAGTTATAACACAGTTGCTTAATGCCTAGAACAAAAAGGAGAAAAAAATAATTTAAACTTTTTCTTCATTCCTTTTCCCCCCAGAGGCAACAGGGAAGAAGGGATTTCCCGCAAGCCCTACAGGTAACTTCTTTTTGAACCAATAGATGCAGAGCTATAAAATCTTAATCAACTCACACTCTACAGGTAGAAAATTAGTATGGAAATTCTACTACACCTTCTTAAACAGCCCATCCTTGAACAACCTTTTAAGAGAATACTGTCTCCTGAGTTTTACTTTTTGAAATTCTTCCAGGGAACTTCACTAATTTGGCTCTCTTTCCTTTCCTGCAATTCATGCATCAATTGCCATCTAATACTGAATAATTTTGTCCTGTTACATGTTTTCTCATTTGGAGTTATGTTCTGCCATAATCTCTGTTAGTTTCTGCAGGAAACTACTGTACTAAATTGCTGTTGTGACACAGTTCCTTTCTTGTTAAATGAAGGTCAAGAACAGACTAATTTGGTTTTTTCTAAATGACTCTGCTTAATTGCTCTGCCTTTCCACATTGATTCTGTGAAGGGATTCCAATTACATCACCTTATTATGGGATATAGTGCAGTGGATGGCAGAGCCCAGCTTTGCAGGTATCCGCTGGATTAGTGGGTCTTCATCAATGTAACTAGGACATAGTTTTCTCTGGTATAGTTCAGACACATTAGTCCATCTTAATACTAACAGAAATCACCGCTACTATTCCTTACAAGTCACGCAGCCTCCAGTTCCTTATTTGCCTTTTTTAAAACTATCCTTGGAACAGGAAGAATGGGTGGCAGAGAGGCGAGAATGGTATTTCTTAGATGACCATTGAAGACATTGCAGTGAAACAATGAGAGCAAAAACCTGGACCGACCAAGGTTTTGGACTCATAAATTTTAGAGTATTTTGTACAAAACACTTTTCAGACTTCATAACAGTATAGATTTTTCTAATAAATAGAAACAAATTTAATTTACAGCAAGCTAGCAGATCAGGGATTGAGCTTTTGAGGCATTTTTTTCAAACATCTGTTTGCAAATTCATGTACTTTTGGATGAAACTAGCCTGGAAGATGACTCCCAGGAGTGCAGTTAATATTGGATACTTACTGCAGAGTCTCAGATTAGAGAAAATCTGCAGTAAAACCCCCAAGTAATGAAGATGTGACATTCTCAACAGCAATGGTTTTGCCTTCAGATCCTTTTGTATTGCACCACCCACCTTACTAATGTAAACACAGCCTTTTTTGTGCAGCGGTCTAACAACATGGTTAATATTAACTGTTAAATTTAAAAACACAGGAATTACCTGAACAAAGTTCACTATACATTTTCCATAGTGCTTTCAAATTTACACATCAGTATTTGATAAGAAAAAGAGGAGAATAAATAAAACAGTGGGGAAAGAAAGTAAAAAGTTGCAGTTGAGTTCCACCTTATGGTCCTGGCAGTTGCTTCTTCCTGTGCAGAATGCAGTGAGAGTTTTGCTCATGAAATTAAATTAGATACTAAATGTCTAATAATCTATATAAATGGGAAAGGAATCTTATCCCAAACTCTATAAAGAAAGGAGACCACAGGAGAAAAAGGAGCATCTGAACATGGAAAAAAGCTGTGCGGTAAGGAGAGAGCAAATAATACATATAGCAAGCACTTTATACCTTTCATGAACTATGCAGTTCAAAATCAAAATGCTTGCAGTAGCCTTTCTTTTAAAATGCCATGTTCTTTTCTAGATCAGTGTTGCTCATTTACATTTGAGAAAAACACAAGAAAGTAAAATTGAGAATGCAGATGGTACAGAGTTGGTTGGTGGTCCTTTATCAGCTAAAAAGTGAGTCTAAGCTTCTACAACAATTAACTGTTCAATCAAGTGAAACCCCTTTCATGTGGTAAAATCCCCATAATTGCAAATCCTAATCATAAAATCGGACAGTAGGAGTGACTGTCCCACAGAGGATTTTAAATACAGCTTTTAATAAATGTTATATCCAAATCACTAAAACCATAAGTCATTGTGGTCTCCCTATTGGTCTGGTAAAAAGAAATGGTCAACATCATGAATATTATAGTAGAGGTTTACTTCTAAATCTTCACAGTTTTGCTCACTTTCTCTCTCCAAGGACTGACAAACAATTACTGATAAACAATTTTAGGGCTGAAAGATTTTTGTGAGTCAATAAAGCAGCAAAGACTAAGAATTCTTAGCTCCTCTGAAGTAAAGGCAGAATTTCTTAAAGCTAAAGGATATATATATAAGCCACAAAGTTGATGTCATACAAGAAGGATTTGAAAAGGAAAGGCTTGGCATTATCACTGCCTTGTACTGAGATCAAGTCTGTGCATGCCTGGTCCAGTCTCTAGTTACTTTTGGTTATTCTAACAACTAACCTAAGGATCTCGGGGCTATGAATACTATTTGCCTTTCTTACGGATGAGGACTCAAAGAGCTCTTATATCTTGGAGGGATTCCCATCAAGCTATAAAGAATATTTCTGTGACAGATGGCTCAAATGCCTTGAACCTAGAAACTGGCCAAAGGTAAACAGTGAAATTATGTAATTTTTATATAGAATTAGAATGTATTTTTTAAAATTTGTTACATGCATTTTAAAATAAGTTTATTAAAATCTATTACTGTATATGAAGTCTTATTTATTTGTTTTAGACAGCATTTAAGAAGTGTACCTAGGACTTCATATGAAAATATATGAAGTAGACATAGCTTCCAGCCTGAAGATCAGGTGTAAACATCACTTGAAAAATCTAGCTACATGATAATGGAGCAAGGGGAAAGAGTAAGAATGGTCTGGAGAAAAAAAAGAAACATGGGTTGTTAGACATCAAAGGCATGGGTCCAGATATGTTTTTTTAGTAACTAGTGATACTTTAAATACTGGCATCAGCTTTATTTCCCTCAGGAGATAGTCTCTTCCATGTTGCAAATCTGATTAGATTTGGATCGAAGCCTGGAAATTCACTTATTTGCTCTTTCCCAACCAAGCGGCTGCAGATTGCTGGTGGAAGGTTCAACCAGTAGCAAAGCTGAGCACTTATCTCAGAGACACACACATGGGGAGGACACAGGGACACGGACATGGCCAGTCACAAAGACTGACAGACAAGGCGCTGCCTTCAACAACACCCACATACAAGGCTCATAAAGCACAAGCACAGACATCCAAGTCCCCTCCTCTTCATCTGGCAGAGACTGAAGGTCACTAGCGCTGGCACCCACACAGCACTCACCAGGTTCACAGGGACACAGATTCCCCTGAATACAGCATGGCCCCTCTGTCCAACCAGCACCCCTGCACTGATTGCAGCCCTTCTCACTTGCCCCACAGGACCCTGGCTCACCATCTGGACCAGCTCTGTGTTCAATCCAAACATATGGTACTGACACACTCCTCCCGCAGGCACCCACAAATACCCCAAATCATCATGTTGCTTTCCTTTCTCCTTTACAAAACAGAAATTTGAAGTTACAAAGTTCAGGTTGGCCCTCTCCAAAGCTGTGCCTGGAGCGTCTTAATGGCCCATCGGCTAGTCTCTGGAGACTTTTGATCTTTGACATTGTCTCTGTTATCCCTTGCCTTTAAGGTTTGCGTCACTGTACATTTTTGTTTATCATTTCCCCCTTCGCTTATCATCCCCTTTACATTTAATTGATTTTCCTTGACTGGATAACCCTAATGAATCAGATGCTCTCACCTTCTGTGTACCCTTACAGCACCCTCAGCTCCTCATCCCCAGTGTGACTTGTGAGTTCTGAGACGGGAAAGAGCCCAGCAGAGCTCAGCAGAACCACTCGCCCCACGTCTCCTCTCTTTCTTACATTGGACACAGCTCTGAAGATAGAGCCTCCTCTCACAGCTTGGTATTTGACCCTTGAGACTGGTAATGAACACTGCACCAAAAGACATGAGGCACGCTCCCCTAGGCACGCTCACCAACTTTCCTACTCCCTCTTTCCCTGCGATAGCTCTTCATGCAGTTAGAAACCTGGAAGCTTGAAACCACATGGCAAGGCCAAGCATACACCACTGAAATCTGGCAAGAAGGTCCCACAGTGGGGTGTGGCCAGGGAAAGGATTTTGAGTTCATCAGCAGAGAAGCCATTAGGATCACTAGTTGAGAACATTATTGTTGTAAGTGAAATAAAATGATCACCGTTTTTTATTTTTCATTTACATTTTTGAATAATGATCCTAGATTTAAAAATTGGTTGTTATGCAACAGAGCCTAAGAAGATTAGCACAGTTATCTAGAGAGGCTTACAGATGCTGTTTTGTTTCAGCTCTTCAGCAATGATAAATTTTAACTATTTGCAAGTGGCGGCACTCGCTCTTCTTGTGCAGGACAATTTCATTAATAAAGCCTAGTATTTCAGATTCAGACTTGTCAGAAACTCTGAAGACAAAGCTCAGCCCTGCCACAACCATTAATGTTGTATGGGGCAACCCTCTGAGCTGACTTTTAATAAAATCTTTAGGTGACACTACAGACTTTTAGGATTCCTCCCAACTGCCAATTTTCAAGGTTAAAGAAAGTTCATTTTAATGTTAAGAGCGTTAGACAAAGGCTTAATTTTCACTCACTGCTTCAATTCATCTCTCTTTACAGATGTTTCTGTTAATATTTTATTACATTTAGCACAAGAATGATTTAGGCTCTGATTTTTTTTTTTTTTTAAGCATAGCTATATTTCTCTGTCACTTATTACATTTCAATCCTGACTTTTTAAGCACTTTAAAAAAATCTGGCTTGGCCATCATCTTTCTTTTCTATTTTCTTTCGCTGAAATGATGTGTTTGTTTTCTTTTGCTGAAAGAGAACACATGCTTCAAGCTGTTGCCACAAAAGGCAGAGGAAGCACAAACCATTCTCCACTTTGTTAGCAGTGTAAGTCAAAACCATCTTAACCTGCTGTTGAGCTTGCAAGCTATGCTATTAAGTTTAATATATGTTACGTACATTTTATATTATCCTGTTTGTTGTGGGGTTTTTTTGTTTGTCTGGTTTTGGGTTTTGGGGGGCTTTTTTTAATCATTTCTTCCCTCTCTAATTAAATAACAGTTGAAAAAGATCAGGAAACTTGCAAATTGCCTTGAGCGTCTTGAGTTCTTAGGTCATTGTCACAAAGGCTTCATAGTTACTGTAGATATCTGGAACTGTAAATCTTGGCTGTTCTTGCAGAATGCTTGTAATCTTTCAATTTAACCTTTCAAAGTTGTGGTAGGATTATGTTTTAAGTATCCTTCTAAACTCTCATCAAGATGTTTTATAGTTTCATTGGGGAACCCGATGTTATGTCAACAAGAACCACCTATCTGTTATCATGGTGTTAGCACTCCTAAGTCGAAAAATCACAAACACTTTAAAAAATTCAGCATTCTCTGGATTTGTTAGGTTAAGTTAGAATAGAGGTAAACAACTATTCTGTTTCTTTTTGTTAGGGATTGACAAATCTAGTAGCCTGAGAGGGGTGAGGTTGCCACAGCTGCATGTCCCCTGGCCCAGCCAGTAGCTGAACATGTATTCCCAAGAGGCACTGATGCATGCATGCACACAAAACGTAAATACTCAAAGAAAGGGCCAGCCTCACACAAAACCAGAACTATTCAGCGCTCACACAAACACAAACATTACTAATGGTTTCATCTTGTTCCCCTCTCTGGTCAAAACCATTGAAAACCCATTAGTGGAAAATATATACATTGCCTCATGCATGAACACATACATGAAAACAGGTCTCTCTCTAGTAGCTACCCCAGACTCATGACCTTACCAGTAGCTGACCACCAGGCCCCATGGTCTCTCCAGTATCCAGCCTGGACCTCCTAGTCCCTCCAGTAGCCATCACACAGACCCTTTGCTTTCTACAATATGTGGTCCAGACATATGGCTGCTCCAATATTTGGCTCCCAAACATCTTACCCTACTCCCTGGCTAGCCCTATGTGATGTTTGTCAGCAATCACACGCTGGCCCAGGCACCTCCACAATGTTCACGCACCCCAGTCTCACTGGGTGCTGCCCCCTGGGTGCCTGGGTCTCTGTGACCTGAGTCTACTCAGCACTCACAGGTCCCTGTGGCCTGATCCCACTCCAGTGGCTGCACTCAGACCCCCATACACACACACACGCACATACGCACGCACACAGAGTCCCTCATCCAGGAAAATAGGTAGAAATGGAATTTACTGTGAAGCCAGGACCACCTGCAGGCACTAGTCCCAGGGCATGGCTAGACAAGTGTACTGATTTGTCAACTGTTTACACCCAACAAACCCCTGTTACGTCCTGTTCCCTCTATTTTCCCACATTTGTTCCTCCTCAGTGAACCCTGACCCCTCCCTTTCCTTGCCTTTGTTTCCTGCCTAAGCATACTATAAGTTTTGTGCAATCCCCAAATGCTCTTTTCCCCTTAATGAGCCCATTCCCCTCCAGCAGTGACCCCCAATAAGTAGATGATCTCAGAACAGCTTCTCCCAGGGACTCACAGTGGTGGGTGTCGCTCGAGACCCATGGGACTGACATTTTCCTGGGATGCGCTGGGAGGGGCCAGGGCAGGGGCTTGTGCCTCTGACCGGGTTGTTGGGGTTCCCCTGCTTGGCACTGTGCTGCTCTGCTTCTTCGTGTATGGAAGAAGGTAAGTGTCATTCTTGGCTTCAAGAGCACGAAGGAAAATCTGGGAAACTGTAGGTTGGTGAGCCTCACCTCAGTCCCTGGGAATATGATGGAGTAAATAATTCCAGAAACTAGAACACATGAAAGATAAGAAGGTGATCAGGAGTAATCAACATGGATTTATGAGTGGGAAAGCGTGCTTAACCTACTTGATGGTCTTCTACCATGAGCTGAAGAGTCATGCTCCTCACTACCAGAGCAGAGTTATGTGGAGGAACCATCTTCCTCTTCTGCTCCCTTTCATGGGATGGCTATCTCAGTCAACGTCTAGCTTTCAGTAATCTGAAAATCCTACCGGTTTTGTTTTCAAATTGTGTTGGAACAATTGCAAACTATCAAAATATACAAATCTTAAAATCTATTATACTGTCACCTGGATATTATTACACCCTTCACTGAAATACAAGAACTGGTCTTACACTTAGTGTAAACTTAGCATATATGCTGCTGAGTGCATTGCAGTATGAAGTAAACGAGTTAAGCTAAAGCTGCCATTGATAGTAAAGTAGTTCATGCAAAATTTTGATAAAAAATCTGGAACTACTACAACTTTCATTATATCATTAACTAATTTCAACTGATTTGTAAGGAAACTCTCTTCTTCTGTAATCAGTCTGAAACAGTACGAACTCTGCACCATATTCTGCTTGGTAGAATCATGATAAATGCATGACCACAATACATTAGTAGAAATGTTTCAGCCTAATGGATGTATAATCCATGAACCAAGTATCTTTGAGATATCATGATCTTGGAAAAGTTAGATATTAATGGTACCAAGGGAGCTGTTATGATCTAGTTTGCTAAAAAGAGCATTCAGATTAATCAGATTCAGGGCCATTCTACTGTAAAGAGTGACTTATATTTGAGCTAATATGAGACTCAAACTCCCTTCACATAAAGTTAATGTGGAATATTGTGGAGGTGTATTAAAGGAGATTTTGGGTATATAAACATGGTGGGGATGGTTACTTACTTTCTATTCTTTAGTTAAAATCACTTGTGACAGGAGGATGAAATCTGAGTATGAGCCATTTATAAGTTAATTCAATTACTATTTTGACTTCTATTTTATTCTTTTTCTTACTGCTTTAAACCATGGTTTGGGAACTACTTAACATTTTGTCAGTGAGGCAGCATTTGATAAATACCACTACAGATTAAAAATATATATAATGCATTTAATAACTGATCTGCAAACAGTCTAAGACATGCTTTGTATAAAACCCCTTGCATTACATCAACTGTGCAAGAGACTGATTTCTGGAAAAGGGCTATAAAACCCTGTAATTATAATCAGGTTATGAATGATGTTCTCACTTAATTACAAATCCTGATTAGAGTCTTCTATACTAGGTTCTCTCTAATATTAAGATTAAATAATGAGCACCATAAAAGCTATCCAGTTTGCCTGACCTTTATATAACACTGGGTCAGATATCAGCGTATTGTAAGTGTGCCTTTTATGAGTCTGTTAGCTAAATCTATGTGTCGACCATATTTGAATTCTATTAATAAATCTGCTGCCAGAACACAGTCTAATAAAATAAGAGATGGACATAGACTAGCAAAAAAGGCTATTTTCGCAATCTTATGACCTAGAAAAGTATCCTAAGGGAAGGCCACTGAGTAAATTAAGGAATTTTCAGACATATGCCTAGGATGTCTAGTCAGAGTCAGAGATGCTTGAATTTAACACCAAATTAGGGGGTAATGCAGAGAATTATAACTATTCATCTGTAAAAATCCTTTATAATTACAGCCTATTTTTAGTCTTCTTAAACTCATTGGTTTAATTGTAAGATTCATAAATTTATACATTTTATGAAATGAAAAAGTCAATACTGTAATCTGTTGTCCTGGTTTCAGCTGGGATAGAGTTAAATTTCTTCGTAGTAGCTAGTATGGGACTATGTTTTGGATTTGTGCTGGAAACAGCGGTGATAATGTGAAGATGTTTTAGTTGTTGCTAAGTAGCGCTTACACTGGTCAAGTACTTTTTCAGCTCCCCCTGCTCTGCCGGGTGCACAAGAAGCTGGGAGGGGGCACAGCCGGGACAGCTGGCCCCAACTGACCAACGGGATATTCCATACCATATGACGTCATGCTCAGTATATAAAGCTGGGGGAAGAAGAAGGAAGGGGAGGACATTGGGAGTGATGGCGTTTGTCTTCCCATGATGGAGCCCTGCTTTCCTGGAGATGGCTGAACACCTGCCTGCCCATGGGAAGGAGTGAGTCAATTCCTTGTTTTGCTTTGTTTCCACATGTAGTTTTTGCTTTAACTATTAAACTTTCTTAATCTCAACCCATGAGTTGCCTCACTTTTATTCTTCCGATTCTCTCCCCCAACCCATCGGGGGGAGTGAGCGAGCGGCTGCATGGTGCTTGGTTGCTGACTGGGGCTAAACCATGACATCTGTCTATTGGAAAAAATATCATTGAGTATTTTATCAGCATTCATAAGATAATATAAGAAACAAACAAAAAAAAAAGCATTGGAAAAAGGCTTATACCCTAGTTGTGTTGTTCTTCAAAACTGTTTCAATGATAAAGCTTAGCTTGTAAAAATGAATTGCCATGTCACCGGCAACAAAGTTTGAAACAAGCTCACATGATATCTGCCTGAGAAATGGTAGCATTTCATAACACAGAAATATTAATAATACTGAATATTGGGCATAATTGTGCAGAAAATTTAATGCTTTTAGGTCTGAAATAAACTGCAATAATCCAACCTACATCTCAAATTGTTCTTTTCAAATGCTACTACAGGATTTTCTGGGGATTGAGACTAAGATTGTTCCTGTTAATTTTCTTAAGATTCTCTGGTCTTGGTTTCTGTTTTCATCAGAAAGATGCAGTGATTAAGAAGTCTATTTAGGAAGTCTGGACAGCAAAGAGGAAACACAACACAAGACATTGAGCTGTATTTCTCATTTCGTATCAATCGAATACATTCAAAACTGCAATAGTTCTTTTTTGTCCATTCATTTTCAACATAAATTAAAATATTTGGTTTAAATATGTTCAGAATGTTCAACAAAAACTTTAGAACTATGTTTTTTTCCTGGTAGCTGGAATTTTAAAAACAAAAATCAAATAAGTTCATTTGGTAAAGAGCTATAAACCAGCCACAGCATTTAAAAATTTAAAAGAGTGGGATTTTCAAGGTCCTATTGCAGAAAGTGAGATAAACCAAGCAATTCTCTTGTTGTACTTAGCAGTAGAAATAAAATGGCCCACAAGCTGCAAAATAAGGACTTGTGAAAAACAGCATTTATGACAGCAAGACAGGCAGAAAACATAAAACTGTTTTTCCCACTGATTGAATATTGGTTCAAAACCACTAAAATATGAAAAATTAAATTGTTTTCATCATGACGACCTGAACCAGCCCTTTGTTTAGGCACAGAATATTCACTGTAACTAAGCCTTTTATCTCAAAGCATGTTTGTGGCTGTAAAATTTTGCAGTGGCTATTGCAATTTTAGCCTGTAGTTCTCAAGATTTATTGTCAGATTTTATATCTTAGAAGAGATGTGTGCTGGAAAGCTAATCCTGCTATAAAATTCAGAAAAAAAAATTGTATAAACAGACCTCGTACCTGTCTGAATAGTAATACTATTAATGACCTAACTTCTGACATTTTTACTCACTTTTGAGTCAGTCCTATTTCAGACTAATCTCTGCCATATTCCCTCAGTAACAATTTTGTTTCATTAAAGAATTGCGATTTTGTCCTGCATAATATTATACCTGGGCACATATAATCTGATTTCTGTTGCCACCAGTGAGGTTCCTTTCAGGTCTTTCAATATGTTTATCCCACTGAAACCTACAGGAATAATCAAATCAATAAAGTAACTCACTCTGGAAATCCATGTCAAGCTGGAGATTCAGAGGGGATTCTGGGACTGAGTGTCATTTTGAAGAATGACCTGTTCTAAACATTAAATTTAAGCTGGGACAAACCTGCCTCTGGAACTTGTTTTCTTCCTCCACAGACTCTAGTATGAAAAACTAGACTAGTTACCTATCTTCTAAACATGTACCATTAGGTGAGATGACTCCTGCTTCCAACCGAGGAACTGCTTCTCTCCAACCCCTTTTCTCTTATGCCAGGTAACATCTCCTCCACTGAAAGTGCTGACTGCAGTAGCTCTCATTTAACACTCTCCCCATACCCTTCCCACCTCATTCTCCCTAGGAAACTATGTGCTAGTTCAAGATCCATATTCAAGGGCTCCAACTTCTAAGTCCATCTGTGAGACTAGGTTGTAAGCTAGTTCTCTTATAATCGCTTTTTGAAAACTTGCAATATAATAATTTTTGAAAACTAGCAAAATCCTCTTTGTAATTATGTTCTTAAACCTTATATCAGGTTTTAAGACATTTTTTGACATTCTACCTGCCTCAGAAAAGCTTAGCCAAGCTTGGAGATGCTCAACAGTTTAAGAAAATCTGCAGGTGGATTTAGTGCTACCATGATCCTATTTACAGTTTCCAGCCTCAGGGCTGCTAGTGTCACCTGTGCGACTTACAGGAAAGAGCAATGGCGAAGATGCCACTATACACAAGGGGTCTGCTAATATCACAAAGACCCTTTCTGGCTCTCAGCACAGTTCTAATTCTATGTAGAATTAGTCTTGCATCCCTGCGGCCTGTGATCAAGACAGCAGAAAAGGAAAATAAAGCCACACTGTAACTTACTAGGCTCTGGTGTACCTGTGCAGATGAAACCCATTTACCAGAAGTAAGCCTGAAGAAAAATGCTACTGCAAATAACTAATTTATCTGGGCTATTTTTCCTCATTTTTGGCCTCCATAGCTTTTTTTTTTTCTCCTCTGTTCTGTATGATTTACCTGTCACAGAGCCAGCATGCATACAATGTTGAATTACTTTGCACATATACGTCAGTTCCCATCCTCCTCTTACTGCTTATGTGTAGACCACGTCACACATCCTAAGTAGGTCAGCCCAGTGACTCAGAGGTATGAACTGCTTCTCAAAAAGGAGGGGATTCAGGGAGAGAGACTCTTGTATTCAGGTGACACAGTCTTCAAGCCATCTCTATTCTTCCGAAAATTGAAGATGATGATGAATAAGACCTCCTGTGGATCACAATATTATCATAACATCTTACTAGATGACTGAAAGTACAAAGAGATCCTTGAAACTCTGAAAGAGTCAATATTCTTTATGAGTGAATTGATGAAGTAGGTACCTTACCGTGACAAAAACATGGGGTGAGCTTTGAACACAAACTGAATAAAATATCTAGATAATCTGGGAAAAGTTAAATGCTATGATGTTGAAACTCTCATATGTTTTCAAGATTGCAAATAAGATGCAACAGTGTCTTTATAATTAGCAATCAGAGCGGCACCAGAATCAAGTACAAAAACAGAAGAATGACTATTTGTTTTAAAACAACCTTGCTTAATCATCCTGTGATCGCTCAAAGAATGATGAGACCTTTTAGAAAATCATTAGCAGTGCTGTCTTGGCCAGCACCTTAATTAGACTTTCTATGAACTTGGGAATTTCAGTAAAGGTGACATTTGCATCAAAGGATTTTCCCTTTTGTTTTTCAATGTATGACCATTTAAGAGAATACAGATCATTTATGCTGGCATTAAGAGCTTTTCATTCTTCTCCTCTCCAGGTATCATTCATGCAAATTAATTCATACAACCATTAAAGAGCCTATTAATCTCTTTAATATCCAAGAGCCCAGTAACTTAATCATTTTTACCTTTTGCTATGTTATAAGAGCTTGCCAGTTTTCTTGCTATTAACCTACCAATTTTATGATTGCATTGAGGTAAAGCCAGTTCTGCCAGTGAGAAAGGCAAGGGTGACACAGATAAGTTAAATAATTTCCTGCTTAGGTTATTGATATTTAATTTGAAGTCTAGTTAAGTTACGACATTCTTTTTTTCCTTCTTGCTGTAAACAACATCTCTGTCATTGCACTTCAGATGTAAGACCTTCATAAAAAATAACAGCCTTAAATAAAAGTTTACTTTTAAAAAGAAATTCCAGGCATTAGAATAGAATGGAAACATATTTTCTTCTTCGTATGTTTGGATGGAAATAAATTGTTATTTTGATGAAAATTGTCAGGATTAAAAGAAAAAAAATCTGTTACACATAGATACATTCTGGAAAGAAAAAGCAGACACAGGGAGCCTAAAAAAGAACATTTTCAAAGATGCTTGTCATCTTAGATTTCTTCTCTGCCTTATATTTATCTAACATTTTAATAAGAATAACACACCACTCCATGTATGTGAGCAGTACAGCTCTGTTGCATACAAGAGGTTATTAGTGTCTCTGTAAACAAGGGCTCATTTATTTAAGTGCTTAAATACAGATTTAGGACTTTTCTTTGGGCATAGAGTTTTAAAAATGTTGGTTCAAATAAAACATTGTTCTGTCATGGTAGGTCACTGGTTACATTCTCTGAGATGCTATGGAGGCATTCTGACCATGAGTTCATAATACTGTTGAAGTTTTGTTCAGCACAGAGGAAAGCATTACCTGAAACACATAAAGAAAGATATAATTGGTTATACATATATTAACTAGTGATATATTGCTTTGGTATAGTGTAACACGAGCTTGAAGTAACTACCTTTACTGTCACAGGAAGACGCATTTAGAACAGCACCCCCTGCCCCTTTCTTAGGTTTTGATAGATGAAGATTGCTTCTCAATGGTATCTATATAAAAGGTACAGAAAATAAATTTAATATGATAAACCTCCTGCCAGTGACCTATATGCAGCATGCTTTTTCTGTCCTTAGGGCTGCTTAACAAGGCTATCGAACCCCTACGATTTCCAGGAGGAGGCTGGTTCAATATATCCAGACGTACCAGCTTAACACAGAAATCATGGGTGATTCATAGCACTACAGGACATCCCACTCAAATCGAACACCAGGAAGGCAACTGAATGTACCTTTGACATAGGAAGGATGAAGTCAAAATTGTTAACGAGGTTCACCCTGAAGCCATGAAGTTATAATATCTAAAACAGTCTAAGAATTAATATCTGCTTTTTCATACTTCCTTTGCCAATATGATAGTCCTGCATAAATGGAGTGGTGGCATTTTATTCACAGTAACACCAGCATCACTAACAGTACAGGGCAGACAACAGTGGAGCATCAGCGTGCAAAAAAAGCAGCCCAGATAATCTCACATAGTTTTTTGTTTGGTTTTTTTTGGGGGTGGTGGTGGTAGAGCAGTGTCTTGCATAATCCCATTATTGTCACTTTTGAATGTTTATCCTCAAAACCTTCCTCTTTCTTTGCTCTTATTCTCTACCTCCCCTGCCCCCTCTCAAAAGAGATAAACACACATCCTCAATCATTTGGCAGCTTGAAGAATGGAGATACAGAGGCATAGCAATTTGCCAAGGGTCAAATAGGATGCCTGTAGTGGAGCAAAGAATCACATCCAGGTCTCCTTGGAGCCAGATTAATGAGATAAACATTGGACTAGACACCCTTTCTACATATTATCCATTTTCCATAGAGAAGTTTCAAGCAACTTATTTTCAGTGCCAGAATTGTTCTAGCACAAAATACAAAATCATTCAGCACCAGCAGTGTTTCTAGGATGCCTAATAATAATACAAATGAGTATAAGACAAAATGGATACATATTTATAAAGCTATACATATATATACACACCCCCCTATATACACACACACCTGTATATACACACGCAGAATGAGATAAAGAAGATACATTTTTTCAAAGAAAACAGTGTTAAACAGAGAAGTAACTAATGCTTTTGAGATATTAATCCATAAAAGGTGCATGTAAAATAAGACTTAGACCCATAATGTCAGGCCAGGAAATATTAATATGTTCCATGTATTTAGATTTAAATCTGTGTGTAACTTGAATGAAAAAGAACACTTGGGTTTGGTTTTGTTTTGTTTTTTAATAACCAGTGAATTCATATATTCATGTGAGTGAAACCTCTCTCAATCTAACAGTGTAAAAAAAAAAATTTGGATTCTGAGCTCCAGAGTATATCAAGCTTTCAATGGGCAGTTGCTTTCCCACCTTCCAACAACTATAAAAAGTTTTATGGCATATTTGATGTAACTGAATGTGGCAGAGGCAAACATTTTGATTTACAGTAATTCCAATGCTGTTAACCTGTTCAGCATAACAAAAGAAATTGCACAAAGACAAAAAAAAAAAAAAAAACACAAAAAAACCCACCAACCCAAACCATAAATCAGAAAAGAAAATAAAAGTAAATTCTATAAGCCTCCCATGAAACGTTGCCTAAGCCACTAAAGCAAGTCTGATTAAATAAATGGGCAATGGTTTTTAAGGTTTGTTTTCCAAATGATCCTAAGATTGCAGTGAGACCATTACCTAACTAAGTCCTCTAGGTTTCTTTAATCATAGCCTAAAAATCTGATTCAGTGTCCCTTGGACACAATAAAAAGAAGATAACTGATTTCTTTGGGCTTTAGATCAAGGTCAGGATCTTTATACTAACAGTGATTCCATTCCACTGTTGGTCACTATTTATTGTTGGTAATTTCCACATATGTTGACATCCTTTGTCGAATTTTTCATAACTCATTGAAGATTCTGCGCCAGATATACTTCTAAAGAAATTAGGGGTGAACCTTAACTTTTTTGTTGTCACCACGGTGCTAACACTAAGCCCTTAAGATACACTAAGAAACAAGAGAAAAGCCGAACTTTCTCGTCAGCTTTTTTCCCTGGAACCATTCAAGAGAGAAAAATGTCACCACAGTTAATAGTGTAAAGTCTCTGAGTGGCCTGAAGCAAAAGCACCTGTCAAAATTGCAATCACAAAAAGAAAGGGTCACCAGAAGGACAAATGCTGTATATAGTTGTATAGCAGTTCTTTGAAAATCAAGTTCAAATATGCTGTAATTTCACTATTATACAAATAAATCCAAGGCTTATTTCTTTAAATATGGAAATAAAGAATATCACTATGGGTATGAAGTCAGTGGGACTTGAATTGAAAATCATTACACAGTAGGCAAGCTACATTACTGAATGCCCAGTTACAGCATTGAATTTGTGATTAAACATAAATTAAACTGAAGAAAAAATGCTTCTGGAATTTTAAACTCCCATGGCAAGGAATTAGATTGTTTTCCTACCTTTTAATGCCAACCTACAGAATGGATTTACTCTCCTCTATTGTGAAATTAGAAAGACCAAGAAGGGAATGGGCTTCCAGCAATAAGAGAAAAATGTAGAAAAGCTTCTCCTTCTCCACAAAAATTCAAAATTCCATCTAGGCTGCTTGTGAATAAAGGATTTTACTAAATGGAAAATCTACTAAATGACATTTTGGTTCCCTTCCCTCAGCCAGGACTCGGCACTCATGCAAACACAAAGAGCACAAACAGCCTCATCCTATTCCCTTCTCTAACTGATCAGGATTAGTGGGAGATAGGTATATTCTGAGAGAGATGTACAGTGTGGATCCTTGCCACAGCTGTGCTCAAACACCCAGTAGCTGCCCCTGGAACCCCGTCATCCTGATGGGTATCACATCTGGGCACCAGGGCCCTGGCTTTCCCGGGGCAGCCCTGTGAGAGGACCCAACAAGGCATCCTTCCTCTGAGTCCTTAAATTCTCCAAGACAAAAGGACCAAGAGACAAGGAGACCTGCTCTGTGATGAAGGGGCTTACCTGAGGCACACATCCCAGCTCTTCCTCAGACTCTGTGCATCTTTTAGCTGATGAAGAACTGAAAAATGGAAACAATAGCATCATGTCAGTACTACTACTGCTTTCTTCTTCTCTTCCAGGGAAATTTTTGAGATATATTAGGTTGAAGTGGTGGGTCAGTCAGAAACCAACTGCTGTGACAGTACCTTTGAAAGACTCTCAGGATCTGACTGGGTAGGGACTAGTGTGAAGTTTCTTCTTTGATTCTGTTGTTCATAGGTAGAGACACTTGGAAACTGAGAAAGTTTTTGCAAGTGTTTAATCCAAATGTTAATCTACCTTTGATGTATGTAAATACTGACTTCAGTTACTGATCTAAAATAAAATTCTTTTATGGGAAATACTATTTCATGTAAAATAAACTCATAACTGGACCTATTCAATACAAGATAAAGAAAATAATAGCCATAACTTAAGAAGTTAGAAAATTGTGTGACAGCAAGGATTTACACAAAAAAAAGCAAAGTCTGCGGAGAATTTTTGCAGTAAAGTCTAAATCTGCTTTGTTATGTGAAGCCATTTAAACCAGGGCCCAAGGCACTCTGAGAGTTTGCTGAACGCCTTCCCTGGGGTCCAGACACCCATGTCCACAGCCAGCTCTGCAAGGCTGCAAGGTCTGGCTGCTGGGAAGGAGCATTTCAGCCCAGCCCTCCCTGCTCGGTCCTTGCCTGAGCTGCACTGCAGGCATCCTGGTGCCTGGCCTCGTACCCTTGATCTGGACGCTGCCCTAGTGATACAACTTCCCAGCTTGACCTGAGGCCTGCTTTGGCAACATGGACTTCTCTGGTGATCCAGACCCTTAGGTGGCCCCAGTCTGTGTCTGCAGACCTGCCCTGCTCCCCCCACTCGGGTACTTGCATCCCTCACCTGCTCCCACATCAGTGAGGCCACTGCCCTGCTTGCCTTGTTATCCCACCCTTGCTGTAGTGCTAGGCTTTGTGCTCATGATACAAAACCAAATTAGTTGTCAAGAAAATTAAAACGATGGCCTCAGAACTTTCTTTTTCTTAGAGTTTATGTGCAACCTTAATGATAACAGCTTTTTTATGTATTAATATCTGATTATATTGTATTCACTACCTGCAATGGCTCCTTTTCATTACATTCTTCCTTTGCCTAGCTACTGTATTAAATTATTTTTCTCCCCTATAAGATGAGATAAAATAATTTCATTGTTGCATCAGGCAAACTCTCTGCATAGCATACTTCGTCTGAGACACTTTAGTACTAAAAAATCTTAAAAGCTTTCTTTTCCTAATTAATCTTTTTATTTCTCATCAAACTTCCTTCTTGCACTGATGATGCATAGAATAAATTTAGATGCACAGAAGTTGCCAAGTCAAAATAGCTGACTGTTGTCATAGTTCAGTGCTTTAATCTGAAATTCCATCTGAGAATCTATTACTAGATTATTCAATAGAAGATATAAGAAGGTGCAAGGATTGAAGCATATGCTCAATTTTGGCCTCTGGAAGTACCTAATTGGAAGTCAGTGGGACTGTTCTTAGTCTTCAAATTTAAATATGCTGAAATTTTGTGTCAGAATCTAGTTGATATATATGTACAGTTAAATTTAAGCACACAGATAGGTCTTGTCATGATTATTTGGGTGGTAGTACATAGCTGGCTATCAAAATGGATGGGGGAAATCAAGCTGTATGAAATGAAAATTGTTTCCACTGAAATTTTTTCCATCTATATATTTCAATCATAATATGACAGGTTATTTGTATTACAAGCACTTTATGATATTAAAATTAATATATTTAGCTTCACAATTCATTTATCCTCAGTCATACGATGATAAACTTCACCACTACCCAGATTAACAAATCAGCGCTAATAAGAAAAGAGGCCCCAATCCAGTTTATTGTCCTCAAACACAACATTCCCAGAAAGTTCACACATCTGATTTAAGAGGAAAGTACTTTCTAAAATGGTAACAGGCATAGGTTACATGACACCACTATTAAACACTCTCTAACTTATAGATGTGCTAATACATTAAAACAGCAGTTGCGAAGATTAGGTTTCTTTAGAGATAGTCTGAATATGCAGCCCCTAGAGAAGAAAGTATTTATAATTTATACTATGAATAATTCAGAGATAGCAGTGGTGGGGTCCAAGTGTAAGAGGGAACATCAACCTCTGCTAACCAAATGTACCAGACGCTTTTGGCCATAGTTGTTACCTCCAGCGCCAGGAAGCCTGTGATCTAATAATGCCCAGTTGTTGCATTGTGTCACATTTGGCAATCACTTCGTCTAGTTACAGGTGCCAGTTCTGATTGTTTTGTCCAGTCTCTGGCATCAAATCAAGACCAACTCTAGTTTCCCTGTATTGCAGAGAAATTAAATACTTCGGTGTAAAATAATAATCTCACACTATCCCAAGAAGATAAAGAGATAGGGACACTCAGTAACAACCTCAAATCTCCTTGTTAAAGAACCATATATGTATTTAAAATTTTATATGCAGCTGGCAGAATCCATGATTAACATTAGACTGAAATAAATAAATGCAGGGAGTTTATCAACACCCCAAAGAGAAGGCCAATGATTGCTATGGGAACGGTGGGTTTTCTGTTCCATAAGCAGAACTAAAACCTGTTTTAGTTTGTTTGGACAGAGTCCAAACACAATAAAGACTGCACAAACCATCACAGTCTGACAGTCCTCCACCAAAATTTGAGATCAAACTACATGTCATATTTGAGTCTGATACTGAGGGAAGTCAGAAGGAAGACTCTTACCTCCCTGTAGTGAGGCAATGACAAACCCACCCAAGGCTATTGCCAGTGCATTCCCACTTCTCTCCTGCCAAGTAGAGGCAGAGAAAATCTTTATCGATTACAGCAAAAGACAGTTCTTGTGCTATTGCCAGACACCTTCTCTCAGAGTTATGGGTCAAGAAGGCAGTTCAATCCCTTTCAGTCCAGTGAGGTGAGAGCCCTTGTCCTCAGCACTTCTTTTAAAGGTGAATGTCCCAGACCAGGTGCACAAGGACTAGATCCCCAGCTGGCAGCTCCCCTGATGCCCATAAATCTAAGTGCACTTCTTAATCTAAAAGACCGCTTTTCTCCCTTGCCACTGTGGCCAGGAGCTGATTGAAAATGACCAAAAGCAATCACTTCAGAGCAAAGTAGCAAAGCGTGTAACATCCACAGAGAATCAAGTAACATACAGGCTATTTGTTTATTTTCCTTCTCCTAAAGCCCACTCTTTCCTTCCATGCTCAGTAATTCCCATTCAGCCCACTGACATCCACCTTTCAGCTGAGAGAAGCAGACTGCATTGCTACTTCTTCTAAACACTCCCCTCCAGGTGCTCCTGTTAGTTATTCCATTGCTGTCTTCCCTTCTATTGGGAACTTTCTGAAGCAAGGTTTAGTCTCTTTACCTCTGTAGTTTCAGCCTTGGATAAGTCAATGTGTAACTCTGCCCTGCAGCTGGAAAACTGCATTTTCCAACTGTCTAGCTGCTACAGTCTGTCTCCAAATTGTGTGCTTCGGTTTCTTATCTTGCTATAATTTCATTTTCTGTTTACTCTCCCTTTGATAGTGTCCTCTGAATTCAATGCCAGTAGGAAGGATAGTATTAAATATGTAAATTAAATTCCTCCTAAAACATTTTTTTAAAAAAAATCCTGATTTTACAATTATTATCTACAAGTTTATATCTAGAGTGTTTTCCTCTTTGTGTAAAACTGTGTTTTAATTATGTTAAGTCTTCCTTAAGCAGGCATTTATTATGGAATACAATGGTTTATTAAAGCTAAAACATATTGGATTGCCCCTTCTCTGTCTAGGAGCTCACATTGCTGACAAATATGATCCCAGTTAGGACCACAATGTTTTACAGTGGCTGAATCAGCCTTACCTTACAGGTTTTTCTTGAATTAATCTTATGGTTTTCAGTTTCTGTTTCAGAACTCATGGGAACATTTTTCCTTTGGTATTTTTTTCCCCACCGCACCCCAGTGGATTATCAGCAGCGCACTCTTCTCTCAATTCTGACTTCTCCATTCAACTGTTGTCATTACTGAATTTCATGTAGCCTCTAGTCCATGTTGGACTACTGCATTTCTAACAGCAAAGAAGACAGAAGCAGGGACAGGGCAGGTCTCAACATCCCTAACCTGAACAGAGCACTCCAGATTCCCATTTCTCATTCCTCAGATCTGCTGTTTTGCCGAGTCAGAGCAGTCACCCCTGGCCTACCATAAAACTCCCACTCATCTCACTCAGTGAACTATAACTCTTTTTTCACATCAGCTCCCCAGATTCCTCATACCTTTCCTTTAAAACTTTCTAAGCACCCTAAAGGTTATGACTCCTCACAATATTAAAATATGGGGGTGTGTGTAATTTTATATTTTATTTTAAAACTATATACAAACCCCCATATATGTATGTCGAACTTCCTCCTTCTTCCTACTGTTACTTTGTTCAGGTTTGGCTCCCCAGCAATTCAATTCTAACCTCCCGCTCACCACATTCCCCAGGATTCTGGCATTTGAAGCCAAGATCCTAGTGACAGCTGAAGCCAAGCCCTCATTCTTCTGTGGCCCTTCTTGCAGAAACCAAATGTTTGTGGCAGGAATATCAAGTAGACTCTTCTTATGAGGAACCCATGCAGCCAGGACTCCAGGGGTTGAAAAAGGTGATATGTCCAAAAAAACCCACAAACTGATCTATAGTAATTTTAAACTCATGCAAATTTGGAAAATCTTAAAGGGCTCCAGACACAACTGTACCGTATCTTACATTAAAAACTCATATAATTACACACTTTAAAACATATTTCTTTGAAAATACTCTGTATTTTTTTTTAACAACAGCTGAAATTTAGGTGCTGGATTTTTGACGTATTTTGTGCCAGTACTAGGAGACACGTGTATGAGCAATACTGCTGGATACATCTATGCAGCTATAAATTCCTCTGAGATCTTTGTCAATAACGGCTAACCCAGTTAGCTCTGTAAATTTTTTCCACACCATAAAATAAACGCCTTCCCTTCCTCCGCTGGCATTTTTGATTATAAAACTCAATTTCTGTTTAACAGACACTATTAAGTCAGGAAGATTTGCTCAAAAAGCTGCCCTTAAAAATACACTCACAAATATTTTGTCCAAATCCATGGGCTTTTCAAGTGATTATACCCAGAGTGGATTAGTGACTTGTAAATATAGTGACTCAGCTGCCTTTCCTATTTCTCCACCACTCTGCATTATTGTCACACTCCACTGTGACAGGGTATCATCACGCACATTGGGTTTAGTAAGTGAATCTTGTCAACTGAGTTTCAGTCATGCCTAAGGCTCAGAGGCTTGTTGCAGTCAGCATTCCTTTGGACTGCTCTGTCAGCAGAAACTGGAAGAAAAGCTCTCACTTATGTTTTGAATCTGGGGCACCGACTACCTCGAAACACTAACCTGATGCTCAACTGTTGTGCACTCAAAAAAGAAAATGTTAGTTTTGCGAGTTTGGCTTTTACCTTACACATATCACTTTTACCATGACTTCTTATCTCAGAGGCACTTGAAAGGAAAAGAACTATCAACAACAAATATGTCACTCCCTGAAGAGTTGCAGTAAGAAAACAGAAAGAATAGTACCTATCATATTGTGCTAAATTACTTGCAGATTGACTTCAAAATAGAACTGTTTACTGAAGCATTTCACTAGACATTTCAGTAGAGGGATTATGCATTTGTTTTAAAGTGAATGTACAGCTAGTAGCGATCCTCACAATTAAATACATGCAGGAACTGCTTGAAGAGTTTGAAAAATATTTTTTAAATAAACATATATTATAATTAAGAGACCAGATTCTCTAACTGGAGCTGTATCCTTTACACCATTCAGAAGCCAGAACTCCCTCCCGGACCAAGCCCTTCATTTCTGAAACCACAGAAGCTGCATTGCACATGTTGAGGTAAGGGAAGAGTCCCAGAACATGGAGAAAATATTCCTTTCCTTTCTGCCTGCTCTCCAGTGGTGTATGTGCCTCAAAGCAAGCAGCAGAAGAACCTGATCCTAAACAAAAATAGCTTCCTGAAACCTTCACTTGCATTTCTCTGTGATCTATAACACTGAACAGCCTGTCTCCAGATATTTACTCTTTTGTTTGTTGCACTTTTATGTAAACAAGTTCATTTGCATAAAAATTGGAACTTTTCTTTAAAGTTCAGTATCTTCCTACAGCATGTTTCTTGCTGAAAGGTTCCTCTTCAAATATGGCAAGTCTATGATGACACAAACAGAAGCGCATCTTATTGAGAGGTAAACAAGGATCATTGGTAGAAAAAATATTTGGCAAGATTGTATTTTATTGCATTTGTTACTTCTGTAGCCAATGCTCGCACCCCTGTTGACCCAATTAGGACCAAACTTCAACACACAGAACTAACACAAAGAGAAATACAGGAAGCAGTTAAACTCTGAAATACTTTTTAAAGCTTCCAAATAAGATCTTTGTAAGACAACTTTAATTCTGACTGAATAATTCAGAGCAGTTGCAGAAAGTAAATTATAAATTAATAATCACAAGTCTACACAGAGAAAACCTGATTCTCTCTGAGTTTCATGCAGAAAGTAAATTATAAATTAATAATCACAAGAATTCACAAAGAAAACCTGATTCTCTCTGTTTCATGTGAACAGAAATAGCAACATGTCCTACTTTGTTAGTCAAAACAGTCTGAATAATAAATATTTCCAGTGAACTTTTCACTGATGGCATAAACCCTGTGTATAAGTTTATTGCCATTCAGAATCTGAAAAATGAATAACGACTTGCCTTTCTTTAAAGCACGTGATCACCACACATGCACACTCTTACTTACATACACACACATATAGAGTTTTTATGTATATAAATTAATATATGTGTATATGAATATATATTAACATCTTACTGAACTGTAATTTAGTAATGGGAAAACCTAGACTTCTTCACTGTAGCTTCTGCTCCTCTGTACTGATGTGAGGTGCACTGGTGGAGAGGGAGTGAAGGCATTCAAGTACAAGGCCATTTAATTCACTTCATACAGACAGTTCCACCGTGCTTGGGAAGTTTGGGCTGATTCAGCTGAAACTATGGCCAGTGTCCAAGTGGCCTGGCATAAACTTCATCCCATCACATCCTACCCAAGTTGTCCCTTCTCCTTGGAAGTCAAACTATTCACAGGTGCCTTTTTCCTTTGCTGTCTCTTCTGTTGACCCCAGAGTCACGTAACCCTTCAAGGACTTAGCAGTAGCTTTCTCTCTTTCATTCTTTCCTTCTGTTAGGTTTGGACCAGGAAAGCCCTGCCCACTCCCTTTCAGTGGCCAAGACATATTTTCATGGGTCTTGGTTGCACCCTCAGACTGAAAGCTGTAGAGGGGTAGAAATTCCCCAAGGCAGCAGAAATTAATTCAGGTAATATTTTAAAAAAAGCAAAACTAAAAGGTTGGCAAATATTTTCCTGGAGAATGTTCTTAGGCATACAGGAAAATAAACCTCTGGCAAATAGTTAAAACTATTTCACTGACATATAAAATTATATTAAGCTCTGGTAGTTACACTTATGATTATGTAAGGAAATAAAATTTTTTTTCCAATAGGCAGCCAGGGTTTGCTCTTTCCAGGAGGCAAATGCATTTGAATTTGAGAAATCAATTAGTGACTACAAGATTTTTTATTCTAGAAAATGCAGATTACTATACTAATGACATGAAATTAATATTCAAGCACTTAGGATTAATTCCTCCCATTTCTCAGTGGGGAAAAACTAGCATACAGGTGCTAACATATTTTCCTGTTACAGCCACTGTTCAATGTGAGCCCAGGCTCAACACACAAGCTTATTTATAAATGTAATGGAAGTGTAACTGGTCTTTCATAACACTGTGCACAGAATCATCTTTAGATGTTGTTCATTTCATAGCTGAACTGAGAAAACATACAATACTTCATTGCTGTTGGAAATAGCACCAACATATGAATATATTGTCATTCGCGACGTTTAAGCCTCATACCTTATCAATGACCAAGATAAATAGCCAGCACCATGTTAATCTTCAAAAAGAACTTGTTCTTCATGTCATGAAAAATTCTTCCTTCCAAGTGATGGAGTTTACCCTGTAAATTACATCTCTAAAGTAATGGAAGAAATAACCCATGACACTGGTGGGGGAAATTAAATTAGAGTCACTAATAGCAGGTCAGCACAGCCTGAGTAGAGGTAATAGAAGTGACCACATCTGTGATAAGCAGACCTTCACTAGGCTGTGACATCTGTTTCCCAGATACTGTGACAAACATTCATCTGTGTGGTGAGCAATTCACAATTCAGGCACTAGCATATTTATAGTGCAGCCTGACACTGGCAGACCCAAAGCACACCAGTCTTTCTCAGCAGGATGCTCTAATTCCCTAATGAAGACCATTAAGACAAGTAAAAATCTTTGACCCTAGCCTCACCGCTAAGTCAATCTGCCACTGCTCTACACATAATCTTAATTATTTATTTTTTTTTTTACTTATTTACTTACGTATTTATTTATTTATTTATAAGCATGAAATCTATTTTTGGAACTAGTACAATCCCCATTCCTCCCAACATTCCTAAGTTATTGCAATTCTACCCTGGAGTTGTAAAATACAACAGAAAAAATGTAGGAAATATCAAGAGCAGATTCTGGTTTGGAATTGTAAAAGATCCAGTGTACACCTTCTCTAAAGACCTTAACATCACTGCAATAGCCTTTGGCAAAACAGCAGGGTAAGATATTAAGGTAAAAAGGACTCTTTCATGTCATACAAAGCACCTCCGAAATTCAGGGCCCGATTTATTTCCAAGCACCTGAGCATGATCACTGATCTTTTGATGGAAACCTAATAATGTAATAAATAACATATGTCCAGAGAAAACGCATGTTTCTATAAAATACAGGGCAAAAGGGTAAGGTCACATTCTACCACCTCTTTTCTCTGCATTAAAAAAACTGACTAACACACACCACCATCATTACCAAATATTTTCAGAAGGAATTAAGACTAGACAGTAGAAGTAAGGGCAGTAGGATGACAAATATGAAAGTGCTTGGCAAAGTAAGTGTGTAAGTAAGCAAATAAATTAACTTTACAGTATATGAGTCTTTGTTCAGAAAATAAAAGAGGCTGAAAGAAATCCTTGTTTACATTATCCACAGGATATATGTGATCTTAACCTTTTAGTTATTATGTTAAAACAAACAGCATATTAAAATGGAAATTTCCCCAGAGTTACTGATTTGTAAAGTGCAATAATGAACTTCATATCCCTCGCTTACTCACTCTACTTGTTTCCATTTAAATGGTGATTAGGCTTACTCAGTACTAATGATCATTTGGCAGTATTATTACATGGCTTAAAAATCCAAAGGTACAACTACAAGGATAAAATGCTACTAAAAATGCCATTCAACATTTTCTGGTGTCACAGTAGACACTAGTGCTCTGAGTTTGGCATTTCCAAATAGCATCCTGGCACAAATATACCCCTTCTGCCAAGGCTCAGGCAGTCTTCAGAGGCAGAGCATCAGTCTTTCCAGCTCTGCAACACCCTCTCTCACTGCTGAAAACTTCCTCCTGTGCACACACCACATCCCTCTGCGTGCGCTGAGGGCTGTCCAAAATCAGCTATAAACAGGCATTGGGTCCAGACCCCACTGATGGCAACAGGAGTCCTGAAGAAATGGCTAGCTGAAGATACACAAATAAAATAAAAATAAGGCATACTGTGGAAGGCAGGAGGTACACATGCACACCAAAAAAAAAAAAAAAAAAAATAAAAAATTTAAAGCCCCTTCAAAGCTTAATTTAACATTTTCCATAGGCTGGATTCCAGAGCTTGCTGACATAGAGATTCTTTTAATTTAAGTTTTAAAGTCTTTAACTATCAGTTCTAAAAGCTGTAAATGGCATTAGTGTATATTTTTTCTCAAATAAACATTGTGACAGAAGTATTGGACTTTTAAGAAGGCTAAATAAAAGAGGTATCACAGATATCCACAGTTCCTTAGAACTAACTCACCTGAACTACAAAATCAATTTAAATAAAGCTCTATTGTGCTTCCAGAGCAAAAATAAATACTACCTTGACATCTATTTGAAAAAGAAAGTCAGTAAGGCGACTTTCCAAACTTCTACTCACCTGCTACTACAGCTAAGAAAAATTTTAGAGATGATCAGAGGGGCGGGGTCCAAAGTGGCAATGACAATGCCAGCACATACAATGGGAGGATAAGCCAGGCCAACCAGAGCAGCAACAAATGTGCCTTAGCTGCCTCACGACATGACAATCCAAAGACCAGCCACCTCAATGGTGTGCATGGCTATAGTGGATCCCCATACCCCCATGGCTATATCATGCACCCCTCCAGGGAAACGTGCCTGCTCAGTTACTGCTCTGAAATGCCTGTACACCAACATGCACAGCACGGGGAGTAAACAGGAGGAACTAGAGATCTGTGTGCAGTCGCGCAGGGCCATCATTTGATTGCAATTACAGAGACATGGCAGGATACCTCACATGACTGGAGTGCTGTCATGGATGGATACATAATTTTAGTAAAGATAGGCCAGCAAGGTGATGTTGGCGAGTTGATCTTTATGTGAAGGAGCAACAGAAATGCCCCAAGCTCTGCCTAGGAGTGGAGGAAGAATGAGTCAAGAGCTTACAGGCAAAAATTAAGGGGCAGGCAAATATGGGTGACACTGTTGTGGACATTTGTTACAGGCCACCTGATCAGGAAGAGGAAGCTGATGAGGTCTACAGACAGCTGGCAGCAGCCTCACAGTCGCAGGCCCTGTTTCTCATGGAGGACTTCAACCACCCTGATACTTTTTGGAAAAGCAACACGGCGTGGTGCGCACAGTCCAGGAGGTTCCTGCAGAGCACTGAGGATAACTTTTTGACACAGGTGGTGGAGGAGCCAGCGAGGCAAGATGTGTTGCTGGACATTATGCTAACAAAGAAGGTCTGGTTGAGGATGTGAGGGTTGAGAGTAGCCTTGGCTACAATGACCATGAGATGGTGGAGTTTGGGATCCTGTGTGGTAAAAGCAGGACAACAAGTAGTATTACAACCCTTCAAAGACCTGTTTGGAGGAATCCCATGGGTTAGGGCTCTAGAAGGTAGGGGGATCCAAGAGAGCTGGTCAATATTCAAGTACCACTTCCTCCAAGCTCCAGATCGGTGCATCCCTCTGTGGAAGAAGTTAAGTAAAGGAGTGAGGAGACCTGCATGGATGAGTAAAGAGCTTCTAGAAAAACTCAGATTAAAAAGGAGGTTTACAGGATATGGGAAAAGGGACTGGCCGTTTGGGAGGAATATAGGAACATTATCAGGGTATGCAGAGATGTAACAAGGCAGGCCAAGGCCCACTTGGAACTAAATCTGGCAAGGGATGTCAAGGATAACAAGAAGGCCTTCTTCAAATATATCAGTGTAAGAGAAAGATTGGGGAAATTGCGGG
Source organism: Phalacrocorax aristotelis (assembly GCF_949628215.1). Classification (NCBI taxonomy): domain Eukaryota; kingdom Metazoa; phylum Chordata; class Aves; order Suliformes; family Phalacrocoracidae; genus Phalacrocorax; species Phalacrocorax aristotelis. The sequence goes on from NC_134278.1 coordinate 54,370,390, forward strand.
TACGCTGCTGAAAGAGGTGGGTACCCTGGTGATGCAGTCTTTACTGCTAAGGCTGTCCCTCAGGCATCCCAGCCCCCAGAAGTGAGAAGGAAAATCTGGAGAAAGGAAGACTTCCCCTTGGTTGAGGATGATTGGGTCAGAAATCACCTAGGCAAACTGGATCCTCACAAATCAATGGACTCCGATGGGACGCACCCATGAGTGCTGAGGGAGCTGGCGGATGCTGTCACTAAGCCACTTTCCATCAGCTTTGAAAGGTCATGGACGACAGGAGAGGTGCCCGAGGACTAGAGGGTAGCCAGTGTCACTCCAGTCTTCAAAAAGGGCAAGAAGTTATTGCCCCAGGAAACTATAGGCCAGTCAGTCTCTCCTCCATCCCTGGAAAGGTGATGGAACAGTTCATTCTGGAGATCATCTCCAGGCATGTAGAGGAAAATAAGGTTATCAGAAACAGTCAACATGGATTCACCAAGGGGAGATGATGCTTGGCCAACCTGATAGCCTTCTGTAACAGTGTGACTGACTAGGTTGAGGAAGGGAGAGCAGTGGATTCTGTTTACCTCGACTTCAGCAAGGCTTTTGACACGGTCTCCCATAAAATCCTCATAGGTAAGCTTACGAAGTGTGGGTTAGAGTGGACAGTGAGGTGGACTGATAACTGGCTGAAGAGCAGAGCTCAGAGGGTCTTGATCAATGGTGCAGAGTCTGGAAGGAGGCCTGTCACTAGTGGTGTTCCCCAGGGGTCTGTGCTGGATACAGTCCTGTTCAACATATTCATCAATGACCTGGACGATGGGACAGAGTGTACGCTCAGCAAGTTTGCTCATCATACCAAGCTGGGAGGAGTGGCTGGTACACCAGAAGGTTGTGCTGCCATCCAGCGAGACCTGGACAGGCTGGAGAGCTGGGCCGAGGGGAACCTCATGAAATTCAACAAAAGCAAGTGTAAGGTCCTGGACTTGGGGAGGAACAACCCCATGCACCAGTACAAGTTAGGGGCTGAACTACTGGAAAGCTCTGCTGAGAAGGACCTGCGAGTGCTGATGGACAGCAAGCTGACCCTGAGCCAGCACTTGGCCCTTGTGGCCAAGAAGGACAACAGTATCCTGGGCTGCATTAAAAGGAGTGTGGCCAGCAGGTCAGGGGAGGTTATCCTCCCTGTGTACTCTGCCCTAGTGAGTTCAGCGGAGAGCTACAAAGATGGTCAGGGGACTGGAGCTTCTCTCTTATGAGGAAAGACTGAGAGACCTGGGCTTGTTTAGCCTGGAGAGAGACGGCTGAGGGGGGATCTTATCAGTGTTTATAAATATCTAAATGGTGGGTTTCAAGAGGATGGGGACAGACTCTTTTCGGAGGTTCCCAATGACAGGACAAGGGACACTGGGCACAAGTTGGAACACAGAAGGTTCCACCTGAATGTGAGGAAAAACATCTTTACTTTGAGGGGACAGAGCACTGGAACAGGCTGCACAGAGAGGTTGTGGAGTCTCCTTCCCTGGAGACATTCAAACCCCACCTGGATGCGTTCCTGTGCCCCCTGCTCTGCGTGTCCCTGCTCAAGCAGAGGGGTTGGATGAGATGATCTCCAGAGGTCCCTTCCAACCCCTCCCATTCTGTGATTCTGTGATTCTGTGACCAACTTCAGATTGAGGACCCACAGATCCAGTTTCTTCTGGAAAATTCTGGAGGTCAGAACTGAAGCAGCATCAGTATATGGCCAAATACTGAGGATCCCAAACCTTCTCAACTCTTTGGAACTGAATTTTCTAAGTCAACTTTAACCTAGTCATCTAAAAAAAAAATAAAAAGAAAGAGGCATCGCTAAACACTTCACAAAACGTATCCTTGTTGTGGAGTTTGCAGCACTTCCTGAACCTTTCAATGAATTTTAAGACACTTTTAGATGGTCACTATCCCTCCATTAGAAATTATCCTATTTCCAGTAGTAGCCAGCTGCCAGTAAATTTACTACTTACTCATCTTTTACACAGGGGCAGGTAAAGACCCCAGAGGTCAATACACAGTGATGCCATACCCAATTCCCCACCCACTGCACAGACCACTTGTCTAGGCCATAACGCATTAATTTCTCCAGGAGGAGACTCTGTGGGACCGTATCAAAGGCCTTGGAGAAGACTAGGTAGACAATGTCCACTGCCCGCTCCATGTCAACCAGGCAAGTCATTTTGTCATAGAAGGACACCAGGTTCGTCAAGCATGATCTGCCTTTAATGAAGCCATGTTGGCTTTTCCCAACCACATGCTTCAATTGACTTGTGATGGCCCCCAGGAGCATTCGTTCCATCACTTTCACAGAGATTGAAGTAAGGCTGATGGGCCTATAGTTACCCGGATCCTCCCTCGAGCCCTTCTTGTAGATAGGGGTAACATTTGCCTTCCTCCAGTCCTCTGGGACATCCCCCGTTCTCCATGACTTCTCAAAGATTATGGAGAGCAGCCTTGCGATGATGTCAGCAAGCTCTCTCAACACCCTCGGGTGGATGGTGTCAGGGCGCATCGATTTGTGGGGGTCAAGCTCCTTTAGTAATTCATATACTAACTCTTCCGTCACTGATGGTGGGTCAGTGTTTGGATCAATTAGCAATTTTGTTCCCAAAGCCTGGGACCCACCCGTGTTGTTAAAGACAGAGGTGAAGAAGGTGTTGAGGACCTCTGCCTTTTCTGCATCGTTGGTGATTGACTCTCCTTTTCTGTTTAACAGTGGGCCTGTTTTCCTTCTTTTTCTGCTTATCGTTGACACGTCTGAAGAAACCTTTCTTGTTATTTTTTATGTCTACAGCTAGTTTCAATTCAAATTGGGCTTTTGCTTTTCTAACTGCGTCTCTGCACACTCTGGCTATGCCCTTGTAGTACTCGGTGGATAATCCTCCACTTCTCCATTTCTGGTGTGCTTCCCTTTTGGATCTGAGTAGACCCAGGAGGTCATGGTTGAGCCATGGGGGCCTCTTGCTCTGCTTACTTCCCTTTCCTTTGTAGGGGATAAATTGGCTTTGTGCTTCCAATAGAGAGTTCTTGAAGAACTCCCAGCATTCACTAGCTCCTTTGTCTTCCCATCAAATCCCTCCCAATTAAGCCCCGAGTGCACTTAAGTTTGCTCTTCTAAAATCCAGAATCCTTGTCTTAGAGCGGACCTTCAGCACACTGAGCAGGATCCCGAACTCCACAATATTGTGGTCACTGCAGCCAAGGCTGTCACTAACCGAGATATTACAAAGCAGGCTTTCTCGATTTGTGAATAGCAAGTCCAGCAGCACCTCCTTCCTGGTTGGCACATCTAACATTTGTATCAGGAAACAGTCCTCTATACATTCCAGGAACTTGGTGGATGACGTGCGAGCTGCTGTATTGTTCTTCCAGCACATGTCTGGGTAGTTGAAGTCACCCATCAGGACCAGGTTCTGTTGGCCAGAAGCTTGCTTTAGTGCCCCAAATATCACTTCATCAGCTTTGTCATAGTGTTTAGGAGGTTGATAGCAGATGTCCACTGTGAGGTCCTGCTTGGAGATGACCCCTTTGACTTTAACCCAGAGGCATTCAATAGAGCAGTCACAATCACCATAGTTGACTTCAATACATTCAAGGTGTTCCTTGATGTAGACTGCAACTCCTCCACCTCTTCTACCCTGCCTGTCCTTACAAAAGAGCCTGTAACTGCCCATTGCAATCCCCCAGTCATGTGAATTGTCCCACCATGTTTCAGTTACTCCTATGATGTCATACCCTTCTGAGTGGGCACAGAGCTCCAGTTCCTCCTGTTTGTTACCTAGACTGCGTGCCTTTGCATACATACACTTAAGGTGATTATTATTCTGTTTCACCTCTTGGGAGACAGCACTGATCTGAGATCTGAGAAGCACTTCTCTGCTGCTGCTCCCCAGCAGTTCCAAATTTGTTCCATGATTCATCTTCATCAGAGAAAGAAACTAAGGCCAACCCTTCTGTGAACAAAACAATAGGAAAACAGGCAACATCAGCCCTTAATCCTTTCCTTTGGGAGGCCTACAGTAAAAGATAGAAAGAACTTGGATCCCAGAGAGCTTTCTTTCAGAAAAATGGCACCAGAATTAAATTTTTTGACCTTTTTTACTGGGTGCACCATTGAAGCAATTGAAATTATCCTGGGAAATGACTCCTTAAAGTTGCAGGCATTTTAGAGTACTTATGGTCCTTGCCTGACAAGAGCCTGTGTGACAGCAGCCCATCAGCAGAGCTGACACATGTCAGAAGACTTTGGATAATGCACCACAGGAGTCTATCAAAAACAGACATGTTGCAGGTCATGGACCAGAAAAAGGGATGGTTTGTTTATACCTACTACCTGTCTCAACATGAATTATAGTTATCTGGAAAGACAGGCTATGTACTCAGACTCCCACACATTTAGCTGGGCTTTTCACTAAACAGAAATAATCACAGGAGACAAATATTTAGTCTCATTTATATTTACTTTCCAGTGTTAGTTTAACACCAAGTAAAGGTAAGGAGATAAACAAAAGAATTGCTCTTCTGAGCTTCTGATTCACTTAGGGTATAGAGTCAAAGTAGACTTGCTTCTAGTCCATAGTCAAGTGGAGATTTGCATGAATGCCCTGCGGCTGAGCAAAGTATGCTGTAAGGATTATGTCCCTCTTTCCCTTGCGTGAGAAGTCTTTGGTGTACAAATATCAAAATACCCCCAAATCCCAAGTCCTATTCATTTTTGGAAAATATAAATTTTTACCACAAACTGACCTTCTGGGAGATGGTAAAGAAAAAATACATAAATTAAGACCAGTTGCAAATATCTTTCTCATGTCTCCTTTTCCCCCTATATCCAAACTTAAAGCTAAAATCTGAGCAACAAGGGAAAAGATTCTGACATCCATTATATCATGTCTAGTTACTTGAGTGTATTTACATTTATACTAGCTTAGGATCAGACTAATTTTCAGTAAGACTTCGCTAATGATTTCATTTAAAATTCAACATGGTTCAGTTCCCTATTCTTACAATTTTGAGGAAGTTGCATGCAAAATGTGAGTTTTAAGGAAATGAGATAACAGTGATTTAGTTCACTAAGGTGATGCAATAAGGGACGGGAGAAAAACCAAAATGAGTTGGAGATGGGAGTACAAAGTCCTAAAAGAGAGCCCCCGCACTTAAGTGGTGGGGTATATACAAAGATGCTACCCATGCTGTAAGGTCTGTAAGACTATAAGGTTTTACAGACAGCTTTAGTTGATCTGCTGATCTAACTGTGAGTTGTGGAGCAAAGAAATGGTCTGGCTCATTTGCCCATCCTCAGGTGTGGGTTCCCACCCCTCCTTTTGGGCTGCCTCTGGACAGTGTACCTTTGGGATGTATTCAGCAAATTCTCTGGTGTAATTTAAAAGGATTTCTTGGTGGTTGCTTTCAGTCCAGCAAGGAATCTGAATCACACCGTGACAAACACCGTGAAGAGAAGGCTCAGCAGTGGAAGCATGTGGCTGGAATCGCAAGAGGCAGGAATCCCCTTTTCATATGGACATAGCCTTAGATCGGTCTGTGTCAGACCATGGGAGTGAACCCTGAGCGATGTGCCCTTCATGCAGCTCTGACGGATTTCTAAAATTTCCTTAAAGGTGGATCCTCAGCACAGAGCAGAAGTTAATGATGTTATTGCTGGCTTACACTAGCCTAGAATCAGGCCATAGCCATATGCATGATTATGTTTAGGTATATGGGTATATATTTCTGTAGATCTTCATGATATGGCACACGCTTGTCTGTGTAGGTTTATAAATATGTTCCTATATGTATATACATACCAGAATCAATATATACACCGACATTACACACTCTTGAAATCCTTCTCTCCTGCACTAACACCAGACTATTTCCTATATTACTTTGATTTGCAACACTTCTCTCACCTCCAAAGACAATTAAGGAGGAACAAGCTGCACATTAAGTGGACCCATTATGAATTCATTTGCTAGGTTTTTTTTAGTAGTACAGAGGATGATTAATTAATTTGGTATTCAAGTAATGCTCATTTCTGCCTCCAATAAGAGTTCCCTCATAACGCACCATTAGTTAAATGTACCATCACAATAAAAAACTAACCAAAAAACCTCCCTTTATGTTACTTTAAATAATGATCCCTCAGAGAAGCTGAATTAGCACTATAAATTAAGAAATGTTGCATTATGGTAAGAATATATTCTTTAGGTAACGTCACTTCACAAGAGCAACAGCAAAGCTCAATCATTCTTTCTCCCAATTTAACTGTATAAAAAAAAGAAAAAAAAAAAAAGAAGAAAAAAGGAAAAAGAAAAAAGAAAAACCTTCTCTAGGGCCCACATATACTCCCCCATGTACCCCAGAGGGACAAAATGAAAATCATAGATTCTAGCTTCAGTACTAAAAGAATAAATGCCAACCACCTACCCATCTGTCATTACCAAATTTCATTAGTACACACCCACTGTGTGCCAAAGCCTTTAATAGAAATATTATGTAAGATAACATTAAAGAAGAGTTACAGTCTATCTAGAGGTGAGTTCCCTTTTCAACATAATGAACTGGACATCTCTTCTTCACCTTGTTTCCTTAACTACCTGGCAATCTGTATACAAGTCACCCTCTTACTCTTTTAACTGGCACCTTCCTATGGAGGAACTTCAACTCAGAGAGATTAATTTTTGTACATAAACCTCTTCTACCATATCAGAAATGTGAACTACATTTCTTACTGTTTGTGCCAGTGGCATACACAAAACGCTTTAGAAATTCAGATATGTTTATCTTACTCATAGTCAATATTGTGAAGGATTTTTTTTCTTGACATTTTTGCTCAAATTTCAGACAGCATCAGCTTACAGGTTAGGCAGATAGGAACAGTGAATACTTGTCTTGACCCACAATGATTTTTATGGATTTTTTCATCAACAACAACAACAAAAATAAAGTTTAGCAAAGAAATTCAGTGAGCCTATGATTTTTTAATTTGACACATCTATGATAGTAAATTAAAAACACAAGTGTGAGTTCAGTCCTGTAGTTTTCCACACTCTTAATTGACTACTGCAGTTTTGGCCTGAGTCAATCAGTAGCCTCCTTAGCAACGTCCACGGTATTTCTAGAGTTGATCAGGCTGGGAACCATCGCTAACAAACCTGTCCACTGTGGAAAGGGATAGGAAAGTTTAGCTGTGTGAATGCAAAGTCTGCCATGGTAGGCAGCCTGAGGGCCAGAGACCAATCTCTGGCTCATCTGATTTGTTTTCTGAGTGTAAATGTAACTACAGAATTGCACCAGTAGTACACATCTCCTCATAAATAGAATTGTTCAGGAATTTCCAGTGAAATAATTTATTTTTTCCTTTAGAAAGCACTGGTTCATTAAAACTGAGACCTTCTTCAGGAATGATCATATTAGTTTCAGCAAAGATAGAATAGCTAATCAAAAGTAGAGACAAGAAAAACATTAGCAACCAGAAAGGTCAACAGCTGATAGGATATTTACCTGGCAAGTGAGATAATGATGTTTAAGTCCCTGTTTTGAATAAGCTAGAACAAAGACTTGTGTTCTCCTCTTATTCAGCCTGCACAACTATTTTGAACTAATACCTACTCTGAGAAGAAACATTGTTATTTTTTTTATTCTCTATTTTTTGCCTGGTAAAGTTCAGGTTTCAATCCACGGGGAAGGGATTTTTTAACCTTTTCCTACAAAATTCTAATCATAAATTATATCTCCATCTTGAGCCATTCTCTTCTTTGACATCCACCAAACACCAACTCAACCATCTGTATGTTCTTTTTTAAATACTTGGGGGATAAGCAGATAATTCTGATCTTTTATTTGATCCTGTAATAGGATCTAAGTATAGCTCATAATTAGAGGCAATTGACAAGAACAGCATATAATAAAAGGAAATGTAAGCTATATCCAGTTTCTTAAGGACATTAGTCAATGCATTTTGACTGAGAAAAGAAGCACAGAAAAGAGTATGACTCTGATCATAGGAGTTACACAAGAGATCTACAGGAGGTTATTGGTAAAATCTATGAGGTATGGATATGGATACTCTGCTCAAAAAAGACATTGTTTCAGTTGTCTTGGGAGCCAGGGAACAGGATGACTTCAGCAGTTCAGGCATAGCCAATATTATATTACTGAGCAGACACAAAAATAGATAGCACAATTGAAATGATGCACATAATTCAGTGAGGTTTTACAATGATTTGTACTACAATGGAGCTAACTTTACTAAATTTATGATACAGCCAACAGTGCTGAAAAAGGTAAAATGCACAAGATGTTGTATCGGAAAGTGTTATTCTTAAAGTGTTAGCTTGCTTATTGTATTCTGTTAGACTCTGCTTATTACCAGAATGTATAAAGTCACCTAATTTTTCCTTGATTAGATGTAGGCTTTTATGTTTATGATGGCTCAATTGAATTACATTGACAGCAGACATCCATGCTACAGCCTTGTCCCAGAAAACTAATGCCTTCAAACTCATTCTGGACCGATGACATCTGTTGATAATCACAGTGTCTCTTAGTCATACTGGTACAATTGCCTTATCCTTCTGGTGTAGAGTAGATTTAAGTGGTTTCTTCGAAGTAGGTCATAGATTCACAACACCAGTTTTCCTTGACAAAGCATGAGAAGCTTCTTGCTCCACTTGCCAGTATACGAGGCCAAGAGATGTGAATGAAGGCAGTCCTCTTTACTACTATATATATCTGTGCATATGGCTTTCTTCTCTGTGCAGTTTTTTTCCTTTTTTTCCCCTTCTTTTAATTTTTTTTTCTTTTTTCAGAACAAAAGAAGCAGCTTACATCTGTTCTTTTTGTTCTCATGGCTTCATGTGCTCAGTAAAAAAAAGAACTAAATTTAATGCTTCTGTACTAGAAGATTTAGCGTGCTTTCCAACCTGTCACTGAACTGATGAAAGGCAGCACAACTACACGCTTTTCCCAACTGAGCTTAGATAGGTTTGTTCACTAGAGTTCAAGTCTCCTGCCAACAAATCACTGCAGTTTCAAATTATTCTCCTTCCATATTCAATCTCTATGAGTGGATCAGCCTGTGCCCCTTCTTCCAGACTGTAAATTTGCCAGTTTTAAAGATTTAATAGAGGGGTTGTGGCAGTGACAGCTCTATTTGTGGTACACCTACCTTCCCACAGTTGATAGAGGTCTGGTGCTCAGCCATAAAGTTCAGCTCTCCAAAACCTTTTCAATCAGCTTCCCTGTGTGACCCACTTCAGGAAAGATTTAAATAAGGTGGTGCAAATTCTTCATAGTGAATATAATAATTGGAGGGAAGGGCAAGCTTTACTTTGTTCCTCTAATACATCAATTCTTTCAATGGATTATTTGGCTTTGATCTTAATTCACAAATGGTACAAAAGGTGGAATCTGTGGAAAGGGAAAAATATTCTTAGACAAAATAGAATAAGTTCTTCTTTTGAGAATCCTAATGGCTTCTCCCAGACATAAAAATATCCTGTTCATGCCATAAAGCAAACACATTCACTATCACTTTCCCCTCAAACCAGCTCATCATGGTCCCCACCGTGAAATTCAAAATATTGGGCTTCTCTCCCAGTTAGGAGATTATGCCTCCTATTCCAAAAGATACAGGTGGGAAGAGAAAGGGAAAGGCTACAGACTTGCTGAGAAGTGGGTTTCTTTCTCAAGACCAAAAGAAGTTATCTGGGTTAACCATTTATCATACAGATTTCCTTTCTGTCTGTATTGGTACCAACATTGGCATGCTTAATGTAACTTACTAGGCAGGGCTGCCTTGGATCCGTTCTGAAATAACTTGTTGAATAAATGAAATTCTAGAGTCAGAGTGGTAAAAAAGAGGACACTTAGTCACCAAAAATGGAGGCAAGGGACAGGGCTATCACATGCTGCAAATCTCTCCTCTCCTACCCCTTCATGATAAAGAGAAGACTGTACTGAACTGTTTGGAAAAGGAAACAAGATCACCTTCCACAGCAGCTATTTTCAGACCTACCAGCTACTGAGCAGTTACTACTACTAAACAATACATGACCATCTATCTTAATAAAGGATATGACAAAACTGTCAACGTTAGGAAACAACACTCATGAAGCAAGCTGTAGCCAGAAGAAACACACAGAATTTCAATCAAAATCTATTGCTTTACTGGTTGTTCTACCTATTTTTGTGTCTTTCACAGTCCTTATTAACCAAGAGTAAGTCACTCCAGTTTTAAGGGTAGTAAAACAATCCATTTTTCAGGTAAAATCACTGAGATGAAGCAGAAAGTCAGAGAATAAAACCAGAAAATAAAGCAAACCAGAGAATAAAAGAAAAGATTTTTACATAACACACTAAATTCAGCTATTTTACTTCCGCCTCTTGCCCATTTCACATTCTTGCTTAGCCTACACTGTTACAATTATAACCCTTGGTCAAGTCCCTGTACACTGTCATGTACTCTTCTCCAAATCAGTGAAGAGTTTAAAATTTTTTTTCTTTTTCTTTTTTAGATACAGTTGCTTTAATATCATTACTCAAACAACACCTCTTGGAAAAGTCTAAATTTCTGTTCTTGTGAATAGGAGTCCACTTGGAAACAGAAAGGGGCACAAAGTCAGGTCCCAACTACTCTGATTGTCTAAAAGTTAAAATAATAGAAAAGTTATAAAAGTCAAAGCCAGGTACAGGTAACAGAGTAAGGGTGTAAGTTCAAAAGAAGAATCCAGAGGATCTAGATGGATATGAAACAGAGAATTTGAGGGCACCTAAGTTATAAGTTATGTGTTGACCCTTTGTCTGAACAGCCACAATAATTTAAGGCCTCACAGATTCTGCCTCTTATTCAAAACAGGTCACTCATTTCCCAGGCATTTAAAACAACTACTGCACTCCAGCAGTTGGGTTTCTCCAGTTTCCAGTGAGAAATATAGAACTGATCTTGAACAATTAACTTCAGAATATGAAAGACTAAAGATCCCAGGCACAGTGGGACCCCAAGGAGAAATCCATCGTGCATCTTGTACAGTAGATTGGGCATGTTGATTAATCCCTTTTTATGGGATTATCAGTCCAAGAAATTGCATAAATTTGAGCTCACCAGTGGTTATTTTATGTGTATGTTTTCAATTTTTCTTATACAAAAAAGGACAAGTAACTTGTGTCTTGTGCACATGTCTGTGTAGACATTCCCATCAGTAATGTTAGTTGTGTCTTCCTTGCTGACCTGCTCCTTGAGGAGAATGAACACTTCTCTGTTCCACTCTGGTTGTTCTTTCAGTCACAAGTCTAACCCATGCATGTGAAACTTTAAACCTGGAATTTTTTTATATGTGTGAGAGAAAAATATGTAAGTTAATGCAATGGAGCAGTAAAGTCCTTTGTATATTGGGTTTGCGTGGCAAGGTTTGGTAGTGGGGGAGCTACAGCGGTGGCTTCTGTGAGAAGCTGCTACAAGCTTCCCCTATTCCAACAGAGCCAATGCCAGCTGGCTCCAAGACAGACCCACCGCTGGCCAAGTCCGAGCCCATCAGCAACGGCAGTAGCACCTTTGTGGTAACGTATTTAAGGAGGGGGAGAAAACCCCTGTGCAACAGCAGCTGGAAAGAGGAGTGACAATATGTGAGAGGAACAACCCTGCAGAAACCAAGGTCAGTGAAGAAGGAGGTGGAGGAGGTACTCCAGGCGCTGGAGCACAGATTTCCCTGCAGCCCATGGTGAAGGCCATGGTGAAGCAGATATCCACCTGCAGCCCATGGAGGACCCCAACTTGGAGCAGGTGGATGCACCCGAGGGAGGCTGTGACCCTGTGGAGAGAAGCCCATGCTGCAGCACATTTTTCTGGCAGGACTTTTGACCCCATGGGGGACTGACACCAAAGCAACTGGTTCTTGAAGGACTGCACCCAGTCCAAAGGACCCACACTGGAGCAGTTTGCGAAGAACTGCAGGACACACATTGGAGAATTTTGTGAAGAACTATCTCCCCTGGGTGGGATCCCACACTGGAGCAGGGGAAGAGTGTGAGGAGGAAGGAGCAGCAGAGACAATGTGTGATGAACTGACCCTAACTCCCATTCCCCTTGCCCCACTTGTAGCGGGAAGAGGTAGCAAATTCAGGAGTGAAGTTGAGCCAGAGAAGAAGGCAGGAGTGGGGGGAAGGTGGTTTAAGATTTGTTTTTATTTCTTATTACCCCATTCTGACTTTCAATTGGCACTCTCTGAGGTGAGTCTGTTTTGCCTGTGACAGTAATTGTTGAGTGATCATCCTGTCCTGACCTCAACCCACAGCCTTTTGTTATATTTTCTCTCCCCCTGTCCGGTTGAGGAAAGGGAGTGATAGAGTGGCTTGGTAGGCAGCTGACATGCAACCAAGCTCAACCCACCACAACAGTAAGAAACACACAGTGAAGTTTTACATAATACTGTCAATTCATTAATTTCTAGAGTAAAATTAGTTATGTTTGCATTTGTTTTCTTTTCTGTTGGTTTAGTATTATTTCTGTTCCACATCCCATAAAGTCATCCTCACTATCATTCCCTACCTGCTACTGGCAGGAGAGAGATTTAAAAACAGAAAGCACATCTTATTTGCAAATTCATGCTTGGAGCTGAGAGAAACACTGCCCAAAGCACAACAGATGTTTTGCTCTTTCTTTTAACACCACCCCAAGTGAGACCTCACATCAACAACTCAGCAAAAGGAAGGCAAAATGTGAGCTCTCACTGGTGCTGATGCTGAAAACCAGCCCTTTTGAATAGAGGGTCACTAAAAATGAGCAGTTAACCAGTTTTCTCCTGCTTGTCATGAACTTTGTGTTAATGAACTCTTAATTCCTACATCAACTCAGAGATACTGATTGTATTAATAATCAATCATCAGAAGTCCCTCATCTCTGTAGTTCTCCTTGAATACACCCTGACACCATCACCTTGTTTCCCTGCCTCCATGAATCAATTCTGGCAGCAGTCCTCAGATCTCACCCAAGTGACACAGCTGCTTGAAATGCTGAACAGAATGGAAAATAAATGTTTAGAAGAAAGAGGCAAATTGAGAATGACCAGACAGAAAGGTCTGGGTTTTATTAAAAGGAGTGAAAAGTCAAAATAAAACAGAGTTATTCTAGCTACTTTCCAAACAGAAGAATTCTGCACAGGAGACCCAGTTCTTCCTGGTAGGAACATAGAGGAGAAATATGTTTCTGGAAGAAAAATGCATCCCATGAAGCTTAAAGCATCCTTTCATCTTTTCTTTACTTGAATCCAACAACAATAATTCTTCCTAGCTACTTATTTATGTTTCTTCTACACAGTGACCCTCATTTCTTCTCTTTTATTGTCATACTTTGCTCTATTTTGAATCAATCACATGTTGGATGTGTTGATGTTGGAAAACCTCTATTCATGTATTTCAATTCCCTTCAATTTCTGTGGCTAGCTTTGTTATAGGATAGAAACACACAATAAAAAGCTCCCTTGAGCAGGAGTCTTTGACTTGATTTTCAGAGATGCTAAATACTCACACTTCACCATCTCTGAACAGCATGCCATTTATTACATTTCAGGTCCTGGCACAGTTCTGTAAGACGCTCATTCTCTCTTTTTCTCTCCATCAAAATACATCTATTCCTTTAGGTTGCTCTTTTTGTTGTTTTTGTGTTTTTTTGGTTTGGTTTGGTTTTTTTCCTGCTTTCCTTGCTATTTACTGTTTATATATACTCTATCAATTTAACTTAGCCTTTTATTTTTATGTTTTCAGTAAAGAAAAAAAAAACACCAAAAAAAACCCCCAGCATTCATATGTTTTTATCATTCTTTCAACTTCTCTCACCATAGTCCTTTCTACTTCCTTCAGGCTGAACACAGCCACTTTTGATCTGCTATCATTCATCCCTATTAGGACAAAGTCACCTGTTGCAAGTATGATGCACTCTGGAGTACGTGCTACAGCTCCAAATTTGCACTGCACTGCAGAGGGTATGACTTTGCTGCTCCTGCTACAAAGCCTTAGTGATTAGTTAAAAGCTTGTACTTTTAGTTCAGGAGGCCATTCTGTAAACCCAAGTGAAAGATAGCACCATACTCCAGAGCAGCCAACGGTCTTTTGCCCGGGGCATGAATTCAACAAGGTTATCGACCTGAGTTGCAAAACAAGATTATTTCTATAGCATACATGGCTCAGTACTTGTCCAAAGACATTTATACCCTCTCGTAATATTCCCTTACTTTTCCCAGAAAATTTCTGTAATATTTTTACTGCATGTTCCATTCTGAACCTGAGGAAAATTTCCAAGAGAATGCCTACAAATGGATAAAACTAATGCAAAAGCATGTAAATCACTAGAATCAGCATATTCTTAGAGCTCTGGTTCAGTCCCATGCTATCATCCCAGAAGGCAACTATCTCACATGTATGTTCACAAGTCCTATAAACAGTATCAGGCAAAACAGTCTCAATTCAGGGAATTTTTACTTAATTTTTTCCCAATAAACACAAACTTGTAATCACTGATTCCAGTACTAAGAAAAAGAAAATATATTTTAAAAAAACTACTTAGGAAAATAGCTTTTCAAGGTTTAATTTAAGACAACCACGTTCCTAGTCTTGATGGCCATTGTTTTTGCCACACTTTACAGACAGTTCTTCCCAATTACTTCAATGAGGTGACAGGATGTACACAAGGCTGGGGCGCAGCATAATACTTTCTTTCTGCTGCTCTTCATTTCCTAGTAGACTTCCTCTGCTCCTTCATGCTCCTTAGTGGTTTTCCTCCATGCCTTTGTTCTTCTTAGTATCACTCCATGTGCAACAGTCCCTTGGGGGAGTACCTGCTCTGGTTCAGCTCCACCAGTGGTCCACAAGCAGGCCACAGCCCCGTCAAGCTAAAGTGCCTCCTTCCAAGAGTGCACTCCTGGCCACGTTTGCTCAGCAGTCCCCCCTCTCTGTGTATGTCCAAGAGTGTCTCTTCACATTTCTCCCAATGCATCACTTCACATATCTCCTCATATGCCTCCTCCCTTGCAGCTCCTGCCCCTTCTTACATATGCTTGAGCAGATGTCCCGTGTGCTCTCCTGGTTGGCTGAGCTTCTGGCACATGATGATTTGGGCATGTGATTTTTTTATTTCTAAAATAAATAATATCATAGACACATTTCTTATCCCTTTTCTAAAATTTGCTGAGATAAAAAACACAAAAAGTCTCCAGTGATATTAAAATTATCCTATGGGTTAGCCATCAGAGTTTGCTCAAAGAATGATGCTGAACATATCCTTTCACTTCCAAATTACAGGCTGTAACATTAATTTCAGGGATGTCTTATTTCCCTGCCCACCTGTGAATTCTACAGTTAGATCACTCCTATGAATCACACTTTTCTGTGAGGATAACATAATATTTTGGTGTGAATAAGTGTTCCCTTATCTCTGTGCACATTTAAGCTTTCCTTTTTAAACTTACCACATGGAAAAAAAATAACAAAAAAAAAAAAACCTTTAAATATGTGTCCCAATTAAAATCAAAAAAAATATGCAAGGAAACAAAGTAGGCAAAGACGAATTTTCTGTTCCAAACTCTGTCTCTAATAGTCACTGTCAGCTGTTTCCATAAGGAATTCTCAGAATGAAGCCTAAATCACATTGCGTGGCATTGGCTCTTAGAGCAGCAAGTCTGCTATCCATCACTATAGCACCCAAAGTTGTAAACTCAGGAATGGGTATCAGTTTGTCAAAATCTCACAAAATATGTCCAGCATCTCTCATCAGTCACAGACTTTGAAGGACAAATGCAACAACAACTGCCTGGTCAAAGTAGTTGAGATGCAGGGGCAATAAAATTAGTTCAAAGTTTTCTACTTTTCACCTTTTCAACCATGAGAGATTTGCATGGTTGCAAGATACGCTCTGTATCTTGTATTGACTTTCAGAATTAAAGAACAAAGGGTTGCCCATACTCAAATATCCTTTGCTCTTTTCCTAATAATGTCTTAAAGGGAAAGGAAGGAGGAGGCAAATCAGCTTTTTCTCCTAATCTCTCTGAGTAACTAGACAGAAATCCGTACTGAGAAAACCAGTGGACAATTGCTGTTTTACATGAGTAAAAACACTATTAATCTGTCATCCTTTATCATACTTGGATGATTGTTAAACCAAGCAGGCAAACTGTTAATGTTTATAATAACTGATATTCCCCGACAATATACACGGACTAATAGGAGGAAAACAACTTTAATCCTGCCCTGCTGCCAATGGGGATTAATTTCATTCAAATAAACATATTTATGAAAATAAAGAAAAATTCCTTCTGCAAACAGCTGGTTAAATTTTACTTTTTTTTTTAATTCATCCAAAAAGACTAATTAGACTGGGTGTAGAAATTGTTCTTCTCCCCCTCCTGATGCTTCACTAATTGCTAATGTTGGTGTGTGTAAATACCAATTAAATCTGTTCCGATTTACTCTTTTTAACTGGTGTTTAGATTGTAAAGGGAAAAATGGCTTTTTAAATTTATATAGGCAGTGTGTGTCCTTTGTGATTTTCACAGCCTGTTCCAGTTAACTACAAATGAAGATAAATACTGAGCAAAACCTCTTTGGTGCTTCTATAGAACAAACAGCCCTATTTATAAGTGTTACCAAATCCTTGGTATTTTATTATCCTTTATTTATTTATTTATTTATTGGCCATTAAGTTCTAATCTTCTAGCCCATTTGTTCACTTACTCTGTGGTATCAACCACAGAATAATGACAACAGCATGGTAAGTGTTATCTCACCATTTTACCTCGGTGTTAATTGCCAGTGATTTGTTGGTGAAGGGTGACAGTAATGACAAAGCAGGCAACAAAGAGGAATGTAATTCAAGTGGAGGTAAGGAAAGTATGAAAATACCTCCTTGGGTTTTATATGTTTTACTTGACCCAAGCATCATTCCTTTAAATCATTATTTCTGTTTGTTTTCTTCAGACGTTCAAAGGATAATTTAGCAAGCTGGTTTGGTAAGGGTGATTGACTACACATGTAATAGTGGGTAGACTAAACCAGGTGGAATGAAAGGAATGAGCAGAAAAAAACATTATTACATTAAATTCACAGAGATTAGATACTAGATTACAAAGAAAAACTGTATGTGACATGTTTAGACTTAACTATGACTAAATAGTGAAAGCTGGAAGGAAGCTGAAAATGAAGTTTCCTCTGTGGTGATTATTTTATTAGGTTTAAAAGAGTGAAGGTCCATCACAAAGTATTTTGTTCAGCTATCCCATCAGTGCACCTCATTCCTGACCTGTGGGGTTGAGCCTACAGCAGAGTGTGCTGGGAGCCACGCAGACATCGCAGATTCAGCCAGCTCTGAGATAACCTGCTGCTGAGGGCAACACTGGGAGTTGGTGGGCAGCAGCAGAGTGGAGTGATGAAATCAAAGACCTTGTTTCATGCTGGATCCCTTACAGCTATCTGACTGAAGTATTTTCTTTTTTGGGGGGTTTGGGGTTTTTTTTTGGTGTCTTAGGTCAGGGTCTTTTTCAACCTCTGGTCACGCACTGGGGTTGCAGCTGTGCAATCTGGGTCTGTGCGTTACAGCTGTGCTCACTGCATCTGTTTAAACGAGACTAGAAGATGGAGACAGCTAAAACATGCATTAACTTCCTTTG
This sequence comes from Phalacrocorax aristotelis, assembly GCF_949628215.1. Classification (NCBI taxonomy): domain Eukaryota; kingdom Metazoa; phylum Chordata; class Aves; order Suliformes; family Phalacrocoracidae; genus Phalacrocorax; species Phalacrocorax aristotelis. The sequence goes on from NC_134278.1 coordinate 54,388,047, forward strand.
TTCACAGAAAAAAAGAGCAGAACCCTCTGGTTTCTGTCAGGGACTAAGGTGAAAAAGTCTCAAACATTCAACAACTATACAGCTCATTATATTTATGTGACTGGTTTCTGGTAAGCAGAGCATTTGCTCCAACTCTTAGTTTAAGTACACTTCCAATGCAAGCCTCTTGATTCACCTTCCTCTAACATTAAATTAAATCAAGAATAACCCCACTGAAGTCCTTATGATTATTACTTTCTGTCCTCACTGTCCTAAAACTGGCTTCAGTTTGGAGTGAGACTGCTCACCAGTGGAAATAAGGGGCAAGAGTATGGTCCAAACCGATATACTGCCCTAGGACATGAAAGTACCTTACAGAACAGCCTAGACAAATCTCCAAGTCAAGGTCTCTATTTTCTTCTTTTCAGGCTTTTCAAGCTAGCAAAGTGTCTCTTTATTCTATTTCTTCTGGTTTTTAAATAAGAAAGGAGGGATCACTTAGCCAGTCCTAAAGCAAGGACTTCAATGCTCCCTCAAAATCATATTCATAAAGGTATAAATAATGTTATGTATATTTATTACATTGTAATCTTCTTTCTGCCTACATTTACATGTTTCGGCCTCTCCAATTGGGCTTCCATCTGCAGGACTTGAGGCATATAATACAAAACCTCAGAATTATTTTTCCTCCTTCTTTGTGCCTTGCATCATCACAAACATTTCTGTATTGAATAAAGCTAGGTATTTTCTGCCATTGTGTAACTGTTTCTCCTCACATAATTTTATATCTTTCTTAGTATAATGCTTTATTAGGCTGTACAGTATATTTTCAGGGTAACCCTATATCTTAGTGGACCCAACTGTCTTTCCTACAACCTCATTTTATGTTTCACCTTGACAAATGCAACAGAGGGCATTCTGCAGACATTACAGCCCAGAATCATCTCGGTTCAAATGTGATGTGTAGTACATAGCAAAACATGCAATAACAAATAAATGCATTGGTGATTTAGAGGAACAGCATGGGTGATAATGGGGACTGTATCACTTGTTAACCTTGATCCTTTGTTTATGAATTTAATCCCAATCGGTACAAAAGGTTCCATTTATTTCTCAGTCATCCCTCCAGCAAGCCTGCAGTCCATGTCTGCTAGGTAATAACTTGCAGAAGCTGTATATGAAATAAAATTTTAAATAAGGGAAATCAACATCACATCATATCCCTGTTTCCTTCCTTCCATTTTCAACATCTTCTTCATTCACTGATGAAGAAGGTTAATATTAAACATTGTGTTAATGGTTGTCAAATCAATCATGGTTTTCACTGAGTTATGCCAGAAAGAAGCAACACACTTTATAAGAAATCAGAGAAGGGCTGAATGAGATAATGTAAAATCACTTATACAGGCACTCTGGAGATGGAACCCCGTTTAATATTTAATGTAGTCATTAACCTGAGAGTGGAAGGAAGGGGGTAATGGATGGCCTATTGCTTTTACCTACAGGACACTTCTGAAGCGAATTGTCTCCCCTGGGGCAAGTATCATACATGCCAAAAATCTATAAAGAGGGTCACAGATGAAAGGAGTTTGAGCAGCTTCAAATTCCCATGTGACCGTCGTGAAAACTGCAGGCAGAGCAGGTGGTGAAACTTGCCATACTATGCATAGCCGTGGGCCATTGCCATCCAAATGCTCAATTAGTTTATTATGGCAACAGACAGACCATGCTGATCAAATAACAAACACATCTGCAGAAACTCCAGAAAATAATCAATTATTGAAGAAAACTATCTACAAGTAACATTACTCTCACCCTTTCTTTTTCTCTTTTTTTTTTCCTTCATTCTGCTTAGATGCCCGCTTATTGGAGACTGTCCCTGAGAGCCAGAAATCCATGAACTAGATTTAACTTCGAGAAACACGGGGGTGGGGTGGAGATGTTTGTTTTATTTGGGACTTTTGTTTGGGTTTTTTTAAGGAAAAGACTCAAAAGCACATTAAACATTTAGAGGTGACCTCCTAAATATTGTAAATATTTTCTGTGTGGCAACAGCACAGCATACAATATGTTTTTATTCAGTGTAGCCAAGTTACACAGTAACCATTGCAATAACAGTCAGGGCATGTGCCTCATTGTCACAAGGACATCGAGCACAGGTATGAATTTACCCCAGTGGTTTGTAGTGCAATGGTTTCCTCACCAGAACCACTTAGCATAGCACCCATCCTCTCAGTCATATGGACCACTCATCCCTTTTGCCCAATAAGAACTCATCAGCATCCAGCCTTCAGTTGCATTTCCCTGCCACTGTGCTAATTAGAGAAGCTACCAGGTCCACTCACATCCCTAGAAGTGCCTGTTTCTAAGCACAGGGATGAAGCAGGGAACAGCTGTTATGCTGGACCATCCATTTTTGCAGGTATAAAGAGCCACCATTGCATGTTCTTTTACAGAGAGAGACTGTGGAGCCTGACACACTCCCATACATGAATGGTCTTCCTCAGCAAAGGGCATATGGTGGATGTTGTTCTTCACTGCTGCTCTGACTCATAGTCATGCAGTTAGTATATCTGTAGGTGATTATAGACAAAACATACATCTCACCTAGAGGAGAGTGGAAAGATTGAAATTTCTCAGCAACAGGAGTGACAAATCTTTAAAAAATGCAGAAGTGTACGCCTTTTCTTTTTTTCATCTGATTCCTAACTTATAATATAGCAGAGTACGGGACATACATCAAGCTACATGCATACGCACAAGGTAAATATCATGTGATATCAAAAAGAGATAAATTACTGAGGGCTAGCATTTTATTAACTTTTGCCACAATACCTTACATTGCACTAAACTCTACATAATAGACCCAGTTACTTCCCTGAAAAACTTACTGCTATAGGGAACAAACCCACAAAGTGTCAGCTCTTTTTCAAACTGGCAGCTCTTTTTCAAACTTTTTCAGCCTGATGAAGTTTGCAGATGACACCAAGCTGAGTGGGGAAGCAGACACACCAGAAGGGAGAGCTGCTCTGCAGGGAGATCTGGATAGGCTGGAAGAGTGGGCCAGCAAGAACTTTATGAAGTTCAACAAGGACAAGTGTAAGGTCTTGCACCTGGGAAAACATAATCCAGGAGTGCAGCACAGGTTGGGATCCACCTGGCTGGAGAGCAGCTCAGTGGAAGGGACCTGGGGGTCCTGGTGGACAGGAAGCTCAACATGAGCGAACAGTGTGCTGCTGTGCTCTTCCTAGAAAGGTTGGACTAGATGATCCCTGAGGTCCCTTCTAACCTGTGATTCTGTGATTCTGTGATCATCCTTGGTTGCACCTTATTCACTATTTTTCAATGACTGGATTAGTTTGGTAGATACATAAAAAAAACCACAATTAATGCACAAGAGAAAGAGTAGTTTTGTTAAGAATGGTCTCTTCCTAAAGAAATTTCTCTTCCACAGAATCAAAGACCAAGGTCCTGTATTTTGAAATCTCATTTTTTGAAAAGTCTAGTTTAAAAAAAATCTGTTTTTTTAAATTTTATTTCCAGGAATGAGCAGAATGTTACTGCATCATTAAGCTTTCAGGATAAGCAGTAAATCAGTTTCTGATATGCCTTAGAATCTATACAAAGAAAAATTATAAGGTTGGATCAACCCATGCTTTCACATCTGAAATCTAGCTTGTAGGCATCTCTGAGATGGTCCCATGACTTTGCTTCACAAAGACACTGGTACAGTTGGTCATCCACAATTTGCATAGGATTCTATGTGAAGAAAGAAGAAAAATCACACAAGTAGGGGCACAGCAATGTAGGACCATAAACAAAGCATCTTTGCCGTGTTTTGAAAGGGGTTGCATTGCCTTATCCTTAGTGTTGTATTGTTATTTATCACATGTAGTATAATTGCTGCAACACTTTCCAGGTAAATAAAAAGGCAAGATACCTGCTACAGTGAAATTATGACGTAAATTAGGCCCATGAACAACAATCAGCTGTGAAGTTCAGAGACAGAAAGAAGCAAAAGACAAGCAATATTGCTCTCCAGGGACATTACAATATTAATAACGAGTAAATCAGTACTGCATGCTTACTCTTAGTTCAATTAATTTGTGATTATTAATATAACAACAATATTATGGATGCTGTAGCAAGTTAGGTGACCGAGTGCAAATACATATAGTTAAGACAGAGCAGCTGAAAGTAAGCACATGCTTTTATTTATTGATTTTGTTCAGCAAATACCCTACCACGTATGAAATACTGTCTTTGCTGGTATGGTGATTCAAATGAGTTGTTATCCTGTGCCTCTGACTATGAGCATTGTTTTCATGGCTGTGAAGGCACTGACTGTATACTGAAGCATCCACCCATTCAAGTGCACAATGCTCAGAGGCAATTTGAGGCAGGGGTCCACAGGGTCTACCCTGCTTGAGCTGGAGGATTGGTCAAGATGACCTCCAAAGGCCCCTTCCAACCTCAAATATTCTGTGATTCTGTCTAGAGCTATAGCCTTTACACTGGATGCCTCAGACAATTTGGTCATGCATTGGTGCATGAGTGGGGAGTCCTTTGGAAGATGTGACTACTGGGTTGATCAGCACACAGAGTATCTTTCTGGTAGTTCTTTATCCACTGGACCAAAATATCTGCAGCAGAGAGAGCTGATGAGTTCACAGCCAATATTCATCCATCTCACCCTCTGAGGACAGGGATCTCAGTGAGCTCGTCACACAGCTGCTTTGCTCTCCTGATGTTATGCTAGGAAGTCACCTATTAGAACTGAAGATTTTGTCTTTCTAATAACTGGCATTGTTCTCTTTGATCACTCAGCTTTTGTGGTTGCCAGACTACACTATTTACCGCATTGGGTAGTAAGAACAGCATGTTGAGCCACAGCAATAGAAAAACTATAAATAATTCCATAACATTAAGGGATTGTGGTTGAACTCAGACATTTTTATAATGGTTAAGTGAAACTAAAGTGGAAAATAGCTATATTTCTGTACCTGCAATTTTTGTCCACATAGGAAAATGCTAAAAGAAGCAAAGTTCAGAGCCGGGGGAAGTGGTCTTTACCATGAAAGATTTTTGTATAGTAATAATTAAAAATATGTTTAATCACTAAAACAGGCTGATGAATCACGACATTAACAAAATCTTCTAGTAAGGTCAACTGCATTATCCATATTTATGGTAAGCAATGGGGACATTAAAATGAAATACTAAACTCTTAGCAGCTGGGGGAGGGGTAAGGAGGATATTTAAAGCACAGCAACCAAGGCAGGCTGCTTTATATGTTTTTTTTGAAGTTGCACTTGAAAGTGGTAGTAGCTTCCAATGCTGATAAAGCAGCAGAACTTTATAGTTGACACTGCTCTCACTATGTTTCTCAATTCATGGTGAGCTTTGGTGTGTGTGAACATACAGTATAGTGCCAAGAAGCTTTTATGGTTTTGAGATAGAGACAATAACATAGGTGTTTAAAACAAACCAGTCATACAGGATGGTTAATTTTACATTTCATTTTAAAACTAAAAAGAGATGATAGACAGACAGATAGGTAGATAATATTTGTAGTTTCTTTTAAGAACCCCGGATATTATGCAATGCCATGGGCCTTGAGAGGAAGCACCCAGGAGTGCTGAGGCAGCTGTCTGATGTCACTGTAACACCACTCTCGATTATCCTTGATCAATCATGGCAATTGGGAGAGATCTCTGAGAACTGGAGGAAAGAAAATATCACTCCTACCTTCAAGAGGGGCAAGAAGGAGGGCCCAGGGAAGTACAGGCCACTCAGCCTCACCTCAAGTTGGAAGTCAGTAACAAACCATGCACCCCAGGGTGTCAATACTGGGTTCAGTACCATTCAACATCTTTATTCATGATCTGGATGCATGTACTCAGCAAGTTTGATGATGATACAGAACTGGGGGGAGTGGTTAATATGCCAGAGGGTCGCATGACCATCCAGAAGGACATCAACAGTCCTATTGGCTGACAGGAACCTCATGAGTTCAACAAGAAGTACAGAGTCCTGCATGTGGGGAGAAGCAGCCCCAGGCAACAGTATATGCTGGGCGTCACCCTGCTGGAAAGCAGCTTCGCAGAAAAGGACCTGGGGATCCTGGCAAAGACCAAGCTGACCATGAGCCAGCAAAGCGTCCTTTCTGCAAAAAGAGATAATGTTATCCTAGCTTGCATTAGGCAAAGTATTACCAGCAGGTCGAGGGAGGTGATCCTTCCCCTCTGTTCAGTGCTGGTGAGGCCACATCTGGAATGCTGGGTCCAGTTCTGGACTCCCCAGTACAAAAGAGATATGGAGCTACTGGAGAGAGTCCAGAAAAGGGCCATGAAGATGATGAAAGGGCTGGAGCATCTCACATATGAGAAAAGGCTGAGAGAGCTGGGACTGTTCAGCCTAGAGAAGAGGAGGCTCAGAGAAGACCTTTTCAATGTATATAAATACTTGAAGAGAGGGTACAAAGAGGATGGAGCCAGGCTCTTTCCAGTGGTGCCCGGTGACAGGACCAGAGGCAATGGGCACAAACTGAAACAAAGGGAGTTCTCTCTGGGCATCAGGATACACTTTTTTGTTATGAGGGTGAGTGAGTGCTAGCACAGGTTGCCCATAGAGGTTGTGACCCTCCTTGGAGATAGCCAAAAGCTGCCAGAACATAATCCTGGGACAGCAGCTCTAAACAGCCATACTTGAGCAGCGGGTTGGACCAGAGAATCTCCAGAGGTCCCTCTCAACCTCAACCATTCTGTGACCAACAACTCTTGGTCACTACCAGAAAAGGATGCAGGACTTCTACTTTGATGTCTCTAAAATCATGCTTATGCTCTTCGAATGGATAACATCTTACCCAGTTACGTAAAACGTATGCCGGATTTTGGTTCTTATCAGGAATGCAGAGAAGAAAAACAATTGTAATAGGTGAGTATTCTTATTCACCTGTGATACTATCAGCATGGAATGAAACACCCACTGGGGTTGCCCATCTGTCAACAATGGAGCCCAGTCACTTCAGGGAGGACGACTATAGGTATAAATGCTAAAAATCAGGTGTGCAGTGAGTCACCTATGGCAGTGGATGCAACAGCAGAGGTTGCTTCAGTGGCTGGTCATCAGTGGCTAGGCTGAGAATGTGTTCCACTCAGGCTTGAAGTAGCCTTTATAATTTTTCCAGTCCAAGGACTGTTGACTATAGTTGCCTTTAAAAAGCTTAAGTATAATCAGTAGCTTATTCACCAGGAAAGGTATCTGGTTTTCTTAGCCTACTTTTCAAGGCTAGAGTCCTGGTGCTTAAAATCCAACACCACAAATGGATTTCCTTTTTGCTTTCAACAAAGTTTATTACATTGTATTGATGAAGCTTTCATTGCTGGCATTTATTTATGACATTTTCAGAGATGCCTGAGAAATTGGAATGTCTCGGTGTCATGAATTGCAGCTCATATTGCATACCCCAAAGACAAAGGCAGTCAGAGTAATTAAAAATATCAAGTTTAAGTAAGGATTATGCTAATAGCAACTCTTTTCTTTTGTTTATAATTAACTGAATATAATACAGCCAATATTTTCTCCAGAGGAAACAGCAAATCATTTAAATAAAATCGATCTTTATTTTATCAACCAAAAAATGGATAAAAATTGTCATTTTTTATAACAGCACAGCTTCACTCGTATTGGTTTTATCGACACCAACGTATGCCATTATCACTCTTACATACAAGCAAAGAATGAGTCTGGTGATCTTATGTTAGGATATGAATATTAACCATTTTAAATGCTTGCATTGCTACAACAATAGGTTTTCCACACATAAATCAAGTAAATAACAGCACATTCTCCTTCCCAAATAAAACCTGACATTTAGATAAAGAACATTGCATCTTTCTTTTGGCCAGTACCAGTATTAAACTAAGATTTGATGCATTCAATACAGAAAATGAAAGCATTGGTAGAGACGATGTTAAGTGATCCATATGTGAATTATGAAAAAAAGCTCATAAGCCTTATGCTATTATCTGATCTTCATTTTTTCACGGGAATAGTTTAGCTTATAATAACTCTATAACGTAAATATGTATGATATACATAAAAGCATGTCAAAAATAGTAAAGACTTTGTTCTTGTTTTAATAAAACACCTTTAAGCAGATGCTCATGGCCTAAATAAATTGTGATTAAGTACAAGAAAGGCATAATTGAAATATCCACACTGGTGTTCAAAAAAAAATCCAGTGGTGCAATGAAAAGAGATGAGAAGGAAAGATATGAAACACTGAGCTAAGAGCAATCTTAGTAAATTCACTTTTCAACTCACATTTTATATGCAATAGGAAAGAGCTTAAAGTTCTGATTATGCTAAGTGCTAAAGCACCTGTCTAATTCCTTTAAAGCCAATGGGAGTTGAACATGCACTTCTCTACAGCAAAACAGGCACACACATGCACTTTGACAAGTTAAAGCCTGTGTGGACACATTCCTGTTGATCTTTTAGAGCACTCCTGAGACAGTAATGTGATGGAGACTCAGTCTGGAGCAGTTGTCTGCATTCATGATGTAGCTCTAGGATATTCCATGCATACCCCCATTTGGGACTTGCATACACAGATAGGAGATTTTAGGGATAACAGTAGTTCCCCTAGCCCAGGTGTATGACAGACATTAACTGTCTGACAGGTAAGCCCTTCTGATTAATACATACATCTGGGCTCATCTGTATCATGGTGTACTTGGCAACATCCTTCATTGTAAAGGGAACCCGCTGCACCCCATCATCCACCCTGACACTGCATCAGCAGGCTTAGCCTAAAAATATTAGCAACACAGGGGAAAGATATGAGATAGAGTAGGAGAAATAAGCAAGAAGCTAGTTCCCACATAACCGCATGGTGCTGTGCAGACAACCATGTAGTCATCTGATCACTTCATCTCTTAAGTGCAAGCACCAGCCTTGTGCCTTGTTCTAGGCACACTAATCTGTATTCCTGCACAAGGGCACCATTGTGGGAAATCGTATCTTGGCCTATTTTATCGTGACAACTCCAGACTCACAGCCACAGCAGGCTACAGATGTCCAGAGACAAAAAGCCACCTTCAGTCTTCTGAAAACAAAAGGGGACTGATGGCAGCAGTCCTATGTCTAGATCTAAACTCAGTCCAGAGATGATCAGGCACTAGCTTTTGGAAGACATCTATACCAGATATGAATAGAACCTGTGGAGCAATAGTTGTATCATCAAGTCCATTGCTGTGGAGTGTACAAAACCATTTGCTACTTGTTCTACTTCTATTTGTCATCTGTGACATCCTAAACATCAGCACAACCCTCAAGCAGGAAAGAAAACCGCACCAGAGTAGTGCTAAGATATTCTGATCCAGTATCCACTGGGGAGGTTTCAAAGTATTCTTTAATTGTATCCTGACCCTAAAAAATCACATTGCAAGCTTTTATGCATGGTTATGCCAGTTTTAGAGGCCAAGGGCAAGGGCAGAACACCCTCATATTTCACAGTTCTGGTATATCTTCCCCTGTACTACACTTGCACTATACTGTATGCATACTGATAATGTGAGGAAGACTGCATGCTTCATCTTGTTGACTAGAGGAAGGGCTTGGTGGCCCTGGAAGATAAATGCTTTCTCCAGGCATCTACACAGAGAACACTTGTAACCACAACACACAGAGCACTCTAATGCATCCAAAAGACTTGAGGATCTAACTGTACCAAAAAAAAAGAGGCATTTTTCTCGTTGCATTCTACTTTCACCTTCCAGCAATTTCTACCCAAGACACAGTTTGCCTCACCCTGATGAAGGCTGACTCTCTTCATAATGAGAAGGAGAAAAGACCTTTCCAAGGTCTTAATAATACCTCTCTGTCATCTGTTTGCCACTCTGCTCTCACCTCATAGCACACAAAATAATTGTGCCATGACCAAAGCCTGCCTAGAGAATTTCATACATCTCTTCCCACTCCCCTGATGAGTCAAGTGTTACTGCCCTATCTTGCACCCTTCTTCTGTGTGAACTCTACCATCTACTCCCACAAGAGGCTGCAGCTGGGTCCATCTAATGGCACTGTTGGGAGAATCAATCACAGGTATTGATTTAAGCTAATAGATACCTATTATCCACCATAAAAGAAAATTACTGTTTTCACTACTAAGAAAACACTTCCTACTAACACTTTTATTACTAAGAAAACACCAAGAAAGCAGTAGTGGTATCCTCATACTAAAATACTTTTAGGAAAGAATAGGCATTGAAGCCCTGTTTGCCGCCTATTTCTTACAAGACTTTTTGTTCTCTTGAAAATTAAAAAGGCCATACTTCCTTCATGCTTACCGAGATTAACTGGAGCCTACATCTGGAGAATATATTCATGTAGCCCACCTTATTTTAATGGGGAAAACTCAATTCAGCCACAGTCCTTTCAAAGGCACGAGATGGACCTCCATTCCTGGAACCATCTGAAATCATTTACATATAGGCTGTCTGGTGGGTTCTCTGGAAGAGGAAGACAAGAAATATAAAAACAGAGATTACTCTCCCTTGGCCCTTAAAATAGCAGAGACTTGTAATTATACTAGTATTGTAAAGAAGAACCTGCCGTCATTATCATCCCTTTTTTATGCCGAGGATGTTGGTGAACCACTTCTTCCGCCTTCATGTTCAAGGTATGTAATGACATCTATGCCTTGTCCCTGAAATGTGTTCTTATATTCATGTCCCAGGAAAGGTAGAGAGGATGTTAAGATGGATTTGGAGATGAGGAATGGTCCTAGGAATGTGTCACATTTCTGCCTCTTCCTCTGTCTCCTCTCATATAGGCAGTGGTCAAGAGCTGTGGTCCTTGTGGTACTTTGTGGGACTTTCCAGGCTTTCCTTCCACCATCTGCAGAATGGGACAGACATTCTTCTCAGGACGTACTGAACAGGCTCTAGGAATGATACATAGTGTTGTCCTTCAGGCTGAGAGATGACGAATATTCCTCCAGTTCTACTCCTTTAGGAGATAGGCCTGTAAGTCAATACAGGCTACTTCAGAAAGTATCTCAGGGGAAGCTTGCTGGCTTATGAGAGGGACTGTCAGGCAGCCAGTAAGGGGCCACCATTGAGGGAAAGAAGCCTGGCTGCTATATGGCATGTGGATGGGGATGGAGGCTTACCTGTGGGTGATGGCTGACTGTAATGTAGGTGCACTTAGGGATTGGTGGTCTGGGGTGTCCTTCCTGATCATCCTGGCCAGACTTGCAAACTGTTTATAACAGACAGAGAGTCCAGGGAACTGGATGAAAAGCCTACTGATACACAAAGGTTTCACTTTGCCATTTATACCCTTCCCAAGTGGAAGTTTCTGCCACCTAGTAGCTGAAAGTGTTCTTCAGTCTTTTTTACCTTCCTTCAACTTTGCTTTCATATCCAAAGGTAATCCTGCTGATCTTCCAGTGCAGCCCTACAGATGTAAGGTGTGCCTATGTTAAGAAAGAAGAAAAAAAAAACACAGAAAAAGTAAAACAAGTAAAAAACCCAAACTGTATCCATAACAATAATTATGTGACAGAAAAGCTTTGTGTTCTCCAGTACCAGATTATTTTGCACTGCTGAGGCACAGCTACAAGTTCCCTCTTAATGATTGTACTGTGGGAGCTGGGGACAGTGTCATCAGGCTAAGGTTATCTATCCTGACCCCCTAGATTTATGTCATTCAACTTTAGGTAACTTTACATTACAAGCCAAACCTATGTTAAGTGTCCAGGCTGCCTCAGCAATCACTGTTCAGAGAAAAAAAAACCCTTCCCCTGCATTATTAATCTCTGGCACCTAACTCTGAATAGTCTCTAACTTTTAGGCACCAAAAGTTAAAGATGAAGAAAGCCCTCTGTGCTCTGTTTGAAATTTTCCGACAAAAGCTTTATTAGCTGAAACATAGGTCTGGAGAATTGTACTCCTATTACATTATACAGAGTACCCTGGAGCATTGGATTGGTGTACCAAAACTAGAATAAAACCTGAAGTCAAATAAAAGGACAAGGGATCCTTCAAACCCACCTCAATTTGAACTGAACTATTAACTTTCGTTCCTTCTGGGGCCTGATTTGAATTGTCCCGGTTCTTCCATTTACACCAGCCTCTGCTGGGATTTTGCCACATATGGTTTAAGGATACCACAAATTATGAAGTAATCTTCCTTACAGCCTTGCAGAACATTGATGTGGTAGTAGCCTCAAAGAACCAACTCTAATGTAAATCTCCAGACAAATGTTCCTCAACAGTGTAAAATACAGAATGCAGCTCACATTCAAAAGCATTACAGAAAATGTCAAAGCTACAGTGTGTGTCAAAAAAGCACACTTTGGACATTAGAAATTCTGCTATTTCACCAATATTTTTGTCATTACACCAAAAGGGGTTAATCTGGTTATTAAGAGCTTGAAAAAATCCATTCTTTTCAATATAATCTTTGTTAGAGAAGTTAATTAAGGTAAAGAAATTGAAACCAGCAATTATATTCTTCCCTTCTTAAATAGTATAACAGAATAACCGCTGAACTTATGTAAATCAAATTCTTTTTAGCAGACACACACACAAAGAGTAAAGTTAAGCCCAGTCTGAGAAATTCTACATCATGTTGAAGTATAACGAATATAAGTAGAAAGACAATTGCAAGCACACCACTAATGCTGTTCAGAAAGGATATGCAGACCGTGCTATATAGCAAATCAATCTAACATGTTAGAACAGTAGGATAATTAACTACAAATTAATGGCCAGTAAAGAATTAGGCACACAATAAGCCAACTCCTCAGCTATGCAAATTGGCACAAATGTAGGACCTGGTCTGCTCTATGCATCATAAATCACTGCAATTATAGACAGTAAGACTAGAAAGCAACATCCAAAGGTTGTTTCCTTTACCCCTGCCCAAAGGTGGGAGCAGCTGTACTGATGTCATTCCTCACAACAGCTTGCCCAGTCTGTTTTCAAAAACATCCAGAAATGTGAACCCCTCAACTTCTCAGCAGCCTGCTCCTATTTTTAACCATGAGAATTTTTCTTTCTCAATGTATAAGTCTTCCCTGCTGTAATGAAACTCCCCTTTTCCTACAGACATGAGTCAAGGAGGAGATTATTGCCTCCCATGTCATAGCCACCTTTTACATACCCTTCTCTCTTTTCCTCTCTAGACTAAAACATCCCAGATTTCCCTGTCTTTCTGCAACAGCCATGGCTTATCTATTCTTTTTGCTCTGTCCTTCAGTCTCTGTCACTAAATTCTTAATCATGGAGAAGAATTACTACAATTACAGAATACACAGAAACCTCTGCATAGCTAAGTCTGAGCCCTCTAAAGGAATAGGCCTTCAATTTGCTAGGTCAAGCTCTTTGTCTCAGCAGGTTCACATACATTTTGATCAGAAATAAGTGGATAAATAAATCTGAGTATCTGGACTTCGGCATCTTCTGATAGCAAGTATCATTGGATCTGATCCTGCTGTGTTTGAAGACTGGAATTCATCCAAGAGTGCCAGCTCAATCTCACTATGAGTGTAAGTTTAAACACAGGAGTGTGCATAAAAGGAAGTCATTCTATTTTTGCCCCAAATAGGATAAAAGTGCTATAATACTCATACTATATTCTGGTCTGCTTTGATACTCTGGTCCTTGTGAACTAGTTTCCTTACTACAGACTTTCAAATTCTTGCAGACAACATGTCATCACCTGTTGACCCTGATGATGATTTTCACTAGGTGAATTTCATCTTGGAAAAACAGACGTTTGAATTCTGTCCCTTGAGATGCAATAGGAATGTATAATTTCTCATAATCTCAGTCTCTCAGAGTTCTCATAGAACTTTCATAAAAGCAAAGAAATTAACAGAACTTGTTAATTACACTTATCCAACAGTGAGGTGCTAAACCTTTGCCTTTGCAGTATCAGTGCTGTATCACCTCAATCACTTCTTCCCCTCAAAACCTGAATTTATTAATTGATCAGCTGAATTCTCATGCTGTTAGACATAACTAATTTTTCCTCTATGTTTGTTTTTTTGGTTTTGATTTTGATGCACTTCCAACTGATTGAGTAATTCCTTCGTGCTTTGAACAAAATGATCAACAGGACTACTCTGTTCATACCATTGATCTCAGAAATGTACTTTGATCATAAAATTCTGCTTTGATAACCAGGCCACTGTGGAGTTTTTTTGGGGGGAAGAGATTGAATGGCTTAGCAGTGGCTCCCCTGAAATCTCTTCTTCACAAACACCATTTATTGACAAAGTTTGTTAGGCCTGATCCTTTTGTTCTAACTTCTTGCTATTGTTCATTTTATTGCTAACTTTTCACCTCAGTTATCACACAGCTGTATGTATCTTAAGGTACCTTTAATAACTCCCATCAATCTCCCCGTATTGACTCAAGTAACTTACAATAGCATCCTAACCTCCAGCAATTAAAGCCAGGGTGAATACTTCAAAAGAAATATTTTTCTCCTGGCTGGCTGCCACTGTGTTGATCTTTCAAGAGAGCACAGCAGTGCCATGCTCACAGCAATATTAGTTCAGACCCTGAAAACAGCGAACATTTACTGAGGTTCAGTGCTGTGCTTATTCAATTCACAGTTCAGAGTGAGCCCGTGTAGTACCAGCTCTGTATGAAGCATCATTAACAGAAACAGACATGTTCTGGTTTATTTCTTTTTAGCCAGAAGAGTATCCTCCCAGCTCCAAATTCCATTAATATACCACTATGCATCTAAACTGGGAATTTTTGCAATTTCCAGGTTCTGATGGAATAGGATCCCAACACAGTCCTTCCTATGTTCATGCCCTGATTACCTTGGGAAAGGAAACTGAGAGGCGTTCCAAATGGGAAGGAAAGTGTCCAGCTTAGAAGTCAACCACTACATGTTTATAGGTTTTCCAGGCTGAACAGTGAAGTCCTAGGACTGCAGGAGCAATTCTCTCATAAGCATAATTTATTCCTATATTCTTTTGGATCCTTGCACTTTCCATGTGATTCTTAATTAAGGATGTCACTCACTCCAAATGTCTCAGCACTATCTGTATATACCAGTGCATTCTTTTACTATCTTTGTTTGAAACACTCATTGTATATTCATCTTATGAAAAATAGCTGTTGCAGCCACACACGCAGATACACACAAAAGATTCCTATTGCCTAGTCTTCTGCATTTCTTCTTTTTTCTCCTGCTTTTTCCCTTCTTTTCACAGCTTTTGAGGCAGAAGAAACTACAGCAAAAGGGTCATCTGACCTGCTGCCCATAAGGTATCCAACCCATAGCTTTATTTAAGCTTTAATGTTGTGTTGCAAATATATATTCTTAACCTGAAGATTACAAATAAGAGACATTATCTTCCTAATTCATTCAAAAGAGCTTTGAACCTTCCATTTCTGAATGTTTTAGATCATCCACTGTAGGTGACGGCAGCAGGACTAGAATGAATTTACCCTACTGGTTAAGGTAGAATCTGCCCCTATGACAAAATTTGGTTAATGGGGCAATAGAAATAAAAGGAACCAGTTCACTTTCTCTGAAGCATCTTACATCTGCAAAGACATTCTGGAAAAAAGTTGAGATATTTTTAGTGTGGAAATTCAGAACTGACTCTGAATATATCCAGACAGACCTTGAACACAGGCAGGTATTTTAAGAGTCACTTTTAAGATGCAGTGATATTTAACTTGTCAGATCAAGATTCAAGTTAAAATCTGAAATGTCCTCAGACAGATCACACAATTCCAAAAACTCTAGGTAAAAAAAAGTATGTTAAGACAACTTGTTACTATTTCTACCAACTCAGAAATATTCTCTGCAAAGTGTTGCCAGCTGCAGTGTCCCATCTACTGTCCAAACCAGTTGCTTGAATTTCCACCACTCTGGGGACCAGAGGGGAAAGAGAAAGGGAGAGTGGAAGCTTTATTCTGTAGCTGAATAAGGGACATTTTTTTGTGTAATTAATATTTCAAACATTTTTGGTCATTTTATGGTAAATATGGAATGCTATTATGTATTCGCTACAGTTTAAACTTGAAAAGGAAAGTTGCACTCAAGTTTGTGAAAAAGGGAGAACTGACCCAGGCAAACAACAGCTTACCCATAAGCACAAGGGGAGTAGAAGCAAGGGTTAAAGATCTGTTTCAGTCCCAGCTGGTTTGCTTCTGCATTTGCCATTCAGGTTGCTGCAAGCATCTGAAGAAGCACAAGGGCCAGAGAAGGAGAGCAGAAGAGTTTCTTAACTTCTCCAGGACATTCTTACTATTACAGACTCATAGAAGGGCAATCCCAGTTTTTGTCTTGTCCCTTGACAAGCCTGAGTTTACCCAGCATCATTACATCTTCAAATTCTCCCCATGAAAACTTCATGAGGAAGGTATTTCAAAGCTTCAAAACATGTGCCTAAGAGAAGCTTATACTTTGAGGACATAGCCTCAAATCCATCTTCCTTGAAGCTGGATCTCTACAAGGTGAGAATAATAGAGAAACCAGGGAAGGGCTGGGATCTTGTGAGGCAAGACCTTCAGGCCCAATATCTTAAGAATTCAGTCACCTTCCCCAGTGTAGGTAACTGCCAAAAAATGTACTGAAACATTAGACACTGTCTGATATTCTTGAGGTGTGAGTTGCTTGTGTTTGCTGTGTGAGCTTGTGGAGATTCATTAATGGCCACTGGTGGTGAAGCACTTTGACACCTTTGTCCTTGGACACATTTCAGAGAAGCTAGCATGCCTTACCTGGTTTTCACTGCAGATCCTCTGCAGAAAGAAACTATTTGTGAACTTGCTGGCTCCATCGTGTGTCCTTCATACAACACTGCAAGGGGGAAAACACTCCTCTGATTTTTCACATTTCTAAGCTTAGAAGTGAAAACACGTCTGTTTTAAAACAAACAATTTGAGTTACAAAAGACTGTGCGATGCCTCTGATGACTACACCTGCACTGCCTGGCTGTGAATGGAAAGTTACACCTGTTTTTTATGATAAGAAAATCAACCAGAGTAAAAAGACTATCATTTGTTTTGGTTTATGTTGTCAAAACTGAACTAGAATTCTTTTAACATGCCAGTATTTTAGAATAATGATGATTGTAGTTAACAGATTGAAACATGGCCACTAGATTCAGCACTAAGCCTCACTCCAGTTCTTTTTTATTAGCTTGCTATGCTTTTATGCAAGACATAATTTTCTGCCTCAGTTTATATGCAGTTAGCACTTTGTTACATGAGAATCAACTTTGAAGGTATATTTGTGCAGGTCATGATAGAGATTTGGAAGCTTTGGAAGGAAATCACTATGTGCCTTGCCACAATGCTCCCCTGTAAAACATCTGAATAACATCAATAATAAATAGGCATTATTATTAAAATATCATGTACTTAATTAAACATTAATTAATATTTATTGCAGTTTTTTGTGCAAAAGAAGTAGAATCACTGATTCCTTTTGCAAGGCATCCTTCAACGCTATGTACTTTGATGAAAGAGGAAGTACAGGAGGCAATTATAGTACTTGGGAAATGTTCAGAAGGTATATTAGCTGCCATTTCTGCTTGGTGTAACATGGTTAACATAGCATCATACAGGCAGCACATTTAGTAATTAATATGTGGATGCAATTAATTAAGTGTGGGATTCATTAGAAGAAATGCAGATGCCAACAAATGTAGATGTGTTGGCAGAGGTTAGTCCTCCCAGGCTCCTTTGTAGTCATAGGAAAGAAAGCATCTTCAGGGAGTGATCCATCTTATTCTGAGACAACCAACCAAGCTATATCACACAAAGTACAGTCTCAAACTGCCTTTCCATTTCTCTCTGACAACTACCAAAGGAGCCTCAATGATTAGTCCAAGTGCAGACATTGAGACTATAGTTATCTGAAGAGAGGTGAGCTGAAAGCTACATCAAAATTTGAAGTATATTCACATGGGAACTTGATTCACTGCTCTACCAGAAAAGTATTAGGTAATGTTTAATAGTTCACTAATTCTGTTGTGCTCCCATTTCTTAGTTTGCACTAAGGTCATCAGATGTATTCATTATGAAGACCTTTGCAGTACTCAAGTGAGGGGAAATATTTCATCTCAAGTAATAATATTATTATTGCAGATGACTCACCAAGGGGAGTGCCATTTTCATTTCTTGTCTGAAAATGTTGATTTGGTTTCAGCCAGGGAGATACCAAAGACAAAATGCTCGCTGCATTCACTTCTTATCAGATTAACTTTCCTCACTGACCATTTCCAGTCCAATCATACCCAATAAACTTCCTCTGGAAATACTAAAAACCATTACCCACATAATGTGGTATTAATCATCAAAATTACTTATCTTTTTTGTGCATCACTATGTTTCTGCACCAGGTGAGTATTGTTTTTTTCATGGTATGTCTCCTTTCAGCATAACACAGGCATAACATAAAAGTCTGGATCTGAAGGCAATCTGTAAATGCTAATGGCGGTGGTGCATTATTTTATCCCCTTCCAATAAAACCTCCTAATTATATATTCACCAAGTAACACAATGAAGTACAGCAAGAGTGGAAGAAGAGGGAGGTAGAGCCTTTTACCTGGCCTTCAGCCAGGCCTACAGGTATCCTGTGATCTGAGTTTGGAAATTAAAGCATGAACTTTAGAATATGCAGTAACTGGAGCACTAAGTGATTTGAATGTCAGTAATTAGTTTGTCATTGCTTAACATAAGTACAAAAGAGTACTTAAACAGGTATAATAGAATTTTACTTTATAGAGATTTTATATAACTCTATTAGAATCCATTATGATCCCAGTAACATGTATTCCTGCTTCTGACCATACAGTTTCCACAGCTGCCTCACAACACTACTCATTTCAGATGGTATCAGCTACCACCCAAAATCTAGAAGTGGCTGTATCTGAGAGGTGGAAAACCCCAGAATATTCTCTGTTTTGGCAACGCAACTCTCTCTGAAGTCACATTAGCCAAATATTGCACTAGAGAATAACAGTGTCATTCTTAAGTCAACAAAAAGGTTTGGTTGCTAATAAATTACCCATCACTGGAGCAGGCAGTAATCAATCCCAGACTTAAAGAGAAGATAGAATGATTTTAATCTAATCAAAAAGACTGTAGGAGGAACATTGGCAGGGGGTGGGAGGGGAAGTTGTAGTGGCTTGAGGAGGTGGATTAGAGTGCAAGGAATCACACTGAGCTAAGAGCTGGTCAAGATGGAAGCTACATTGAATAGAAAAGTCCAGACTGCAGTGGAGAGGGAATTTCTAATTTTGGTGGTTTTTTTTTAATTGGAAAATATCTGCTTTGGAAATCAAAACTTCTGATTGAAATAAATCACTTTTAATTTAGTTCCTGATAGGACAGGTTTTTTCATGATGTAATTCTGGTTAAAACCAGAGGGAGAGAAGGAAGAAGAGAATGCAAATCCAGAAGATAGTCACCAGTGAACTAAGACACTCTTAAATATGGAAGACACAAGTCTCCCATTCTGCCCTTTGTGAAGAAAATGGAATCTGCTTCAACCCAGTTAGATGACCTGACCACCTGAGTTTTAGTTACTTTCTGGACTGAAGGGAGGCTTGCTGTGAAAAATAGGGACCGGCTTAGTAATCTGTAGGAAAAGCATTTCTGACTCGGGTTTCACCAAGCAATAATCTTAATGATGAGACAGCAGGATCAAGTCTTCACTAAATCCACTGTGCACACAAACTTCCATAAATAAGTCAAAACCTCTGATCTTTTACGTGTCAAAACTACCGGCACACTCACTTTTTTGGGCTAAAAAATATTAATCCTGATAGATCCTGGGACATGAAGAAATTGCATTGTGGTGCGGAATGTGTATGTGTGTCTCTTTTAGAATCAGATCACCCCATCAGTATTATTTTCTGTCCTGGATTGTTTAGTCCTAGGGTAATTTCCAGACTTACCCAGGAGGTAAGGAACAGCCAAACTGCAATCTTTTTGCATTCCATGGGATCCCCAACGTCGCAAGTTCTCAACTTTTATATGGATGCTTTCACTGTCTCAGCTTATCATTAAAATAATTTGGATGGATATTAAATAATTAAATTGTGTTGCAACTTGACAAAAAGTTATGTTTAAGCCTCTTAATGAAGTTTGATTTTTAACAGACCTCACTGTGATTTATTTATTGCCTTTGGTAATTGGGTATAATTCTTCCTTTTCGCACAGAACTAAAAATATATATTGATCAACTAGTGAAACTTTTTAAGAAAAAAACCTGTCTGAGATGTGTAACAGATGAAAAACATCCTTCCTTCTCTATGTGTCATAATGGCAAATCTTTTTTGGGGTGTATCAGCCTGACTTCATTAGAGTACACAGTGAGTCTGTCCCAGGTTTCTTTGTTTCCACAGTTGCCTTATTAAATGTGTTTTGAAGAGTGGCTAGATAATAGGGAGACTTATGCAAATATGTGGTTTATTATTATCATTATTGCTGAATAGATTTTATCTGCGCTCACACTAGAAGTAAAATTAGAACTCCCTGCCAAGGGAAAAATACAGAAGAATGAAGCAGGAAAACAGCCACATTTTATCTAGGCATGCAAACAGTAAACTGCACTCCATTTTCACAATACACTCCTTTGAGAGCCCTTCATCATATCTGTGCTTACATAAACTGGTTTCCATTAGGCGTTTCTGGAGTTGCGCAACACTTAACATCCATACATAAAAGGCCATTAAAGCATTAAGAGCGATAAGGGGCTAACCAGGCAGTTGCAGGACACAAATATCACAGCTTGTGTATCACAGAAATGAAATGATGAGCATAGTCTAAGTATATGCATTGGGAGCCAGGATTTGGTTTTCTGCCTGTTATGAATTTTGTGACTTTTAAATAGTAAGTCCAGGCCCAATTAGTTCACCTGGTAACAAGAGCTGTGCAACGACTATAGAACAATCTGCAGGAGCTCACATTTCTTCCATAAAGAGCAGCTCTGTGCCTTGCTGTCAAAGATGTATTAGGGGATGAGCCAGTCCCCAAAGAAAGCAATGACATTTTTCCTACAGCTTTTAAGGCAATGTGAATGGTTTTCAATATATAGACAGTAGAAAGATTGCCACCAACTTCAACATGGCCAGGCTGGTCCTTTGGAAAGGGTATGAGGGAGACAAGCTTTTTCATCTCTGGCCTCTTTACCACTTTCTTTTGCATACCTTGTCCTTGGTAAGAAACTTGAACTGGCAAAACTATGCACACACCTCGTATTTGGCAAGAATCTGAACTCCATGGTTTGGCCTGCTGGATTGGAACCATAGTTGGGCATGCAGCCCAGCTGGGAAAGGGTGGCTCAACTGCCCAGTGTGGTCTGGAGCTGACAGGAGAGTTCATCTCCACTCTGGGCTCTGGGATCAACTGATTAGCAATTGCTGGCCAAACCTGAGCTCCTTTATAATGATCCAAAAGGGACAAAGAGATGAGAAAGCCTAGGATAGGTTTGAAACAAGTAAGTGAGAAGTTATTTAACATTTAAACCCAGGGTTTATGTCTGGAGGTGATATGCAATGTAAATGCAGTATAATGTGTATTTTGGGTTGTTTAGTGCTAAGTCCAGCTGTAGTGGGTTTTGTCCACTTTGGAACATACAGTGCTTAGACATAGTCAAATAAAGGTTTACTGATGGAGTAATTAGAATTGCTACAGCTGTAATAAAACAGAGCACAGAAGCCCTTTCTCAAGCCATTACAAGGTCTCTAAATCCAAATTCTGTCTTTTCCCAGTAAATTAGCTGGTATAATGAAAAGCATTGTCCACATCCACAGATTTTATCCTACTTTGCATATTCACTTTGATCTACATCTAAAAACAAAACCCTAAAACAAACTGTAGGTGCATCTTTACATCCTTGTAAAACTACTTGAAAAAGTTCCCACAGCACTTCAAAGCCAAACAGCTAAAGAGGTACCAAATTCACTACTTTACGTGCATTGTTGCCAAAATACTCACAGAGGCTGGACAAAATAATTGTAGTTTCCAACATGATACATTAAAAGTATGACTACAAACAACTTATAAACAGTGAATTCTCCTTCCAAACTAGATGACTAACTAAAGATGTGATTAAGTCCAAGTGATATCTTAGCTTGTTCATGAGTATTCCTGGCAGAAAATGAGCAAAATATAAATACATGTTCTGCAACATATTTTTTAAATGTGTGCCCATTTCAGTTAATTGCTTGATTTTGGGTTGTTTGATTGTTTGAGTATTTTAATAGAAAACAAATTCTGGTAAAACGTCAATACATTTCACACTTTCTGTCAAAAATCTTATCTTTCGTTTTTTATGTTGCACTATACTCCATTTCAACATTGTTTTCAATATTTTTCTTTTACAGTCTTTAGAAGTTGACAGATAAGACATATCTTGTTTTGGGATAAGCGAAGCACTCCACAGTTTGTTTTTTGTTCTACTTAAATGAAATTTTCAACAGGTTTTCTCTGCAAGTGAATGTGGAATTTATCTGTTATTGCTGCTGTATTTTCATGTTACCTATTCATTTTTGTTGATCAGTTTCTAAATCTTTAATTGTAGTTCTAATGACATTACTTTTCAAAAATATAATTAATTGGAATGCCATCTTAAGTTCCATAAACCCAGAGATTATTCATGGATCTAAAGATATATAACACTGGTAGTTCAGGGATTGTATAGGTGTTGTGGTTCAGCCATGACAATAGGTTAGAGATAATTCATTTGACCACAATATCAAACAGTGTTGGGATTACTAAAATATCAAAATGTGTGTCTAAACACATTTAGGTGTCTAAACAGTCTCTTCACTGTTTTAGTTTCTTTAGGGGAGTCGGACAATCTCTTAGAGACTAGCTGTGTGAATCAAGTTGTTTAAAGGAAAATGGCATTTTCTTCTGATATGGATTTTAAGATTTTCCAGTTGGCCCACCATTAAAATGAAAAGCAGAGTTGCTCTTTCTGTTCAGAGCAAATTCCAAAATCATTAGCATAAAAAGGAGCGAAAGATGTTTCTATTTCTAGTGAAAGAAAACATTTTAACATCTGAAGAGAATTTAGACTCAGTATTTTGCTATATCATTGACAAATCATGTTGACATTTTAAGACAAAATATTTTTACTAAAATACCTGTGATTAGTTTAATACAGAATTGGAAAAATGTCAGAACCAACATTGTCTGGTGTCTTTTTCCATAAGAATATATATTTCAATTTTGTGTGTGTGTGTCTGTTGAGAAATTTTTACTAGCTCTGTTACCTATTAGGTACAAACAGCATCTAACATCATCTTTTTACACTGGACAATGATAAACATTGCTTTGCATAGATAGTCTTTTCAGTGGTAATAGCTTTTCCACCTTAACCATTTGGAGCAGAAGGATGTTTAGAATTCCTCTTTACCCATATAAAGTATATATAATATAGCATAATATCGTATAAAATACATCATATAATAGAGAATATAATATATATATAATATAATAAATATATATATTTTTCTTCAGAAAATGTGTTCAAAGTTTAACACAGGGTAATTAAAATATTTTAAATTCTATTGGTGTTACAGGTTTGCCAGCCCAGTAGCTGCAACTGGAGGAAGGAAGGAGTCACTTGAGAGATTCTCAACTTGAGAAGCCTCCCAAACTCTTCAGGTTTATCTACAACCTGCTCAGCAAACTTGTGCCTACCAGAGATGAGAAAATGTCATTTGTGCTTATTCAAGGGCACCATGAAGGACAGAACACTGCACAGCCAATTGAGGAATTCCAACAACCTTAAAGGGACAAGAAATGAGCAGCAATGTTATCCCTTAGCATGTTTCTTCTCTGTATGCCAGGCACTTTGCTTTGAATGCAAAAGAGCTTAGAGGTGGGTCTTCTGGAGAGATACCAAAGGTTATAAACCTTCTGATTAGAAGAGCTTTCAATTAAGCACTTCCTTTGCCTCCAATATCTGGCCTTTCATTTATTTTTATTTTTAAGGGCCATTCTATTCTATGAAATGAAAAATAGTTAGAGTGCAAGTGTTTTTTCAGGAAGATGTCTTCTTTTCATAAAAAGGTAAAAAACAAAATGTTGCAAAGAAAATTAGAAACAAAAAGAGTGAACTTGCATGTATTTGTCCGGTCTGAATGACTGCATACAGTAGCATATTTAAAACATATTCTAAGTTATCAGTGAAAAAAAATAATAGGCAGTAAAATGAGAGTTTGAAATTAAAGACAGTTAAAAAGAAGGAATAATTAAGGGTTTATAGGAAATTTAAAAAGGAACACAATTTTTCCAGTGCTATGTAGGTATCTATTGAATCTATTGAACAGTAAAAGCAATCATTACAGAAAGTGAAATTTCTTTAACACATAGAAAACATTGTGAAAATTGTTATTCTCTCACCCATTTTTCTGTAGGTTACAAAGTAAAAAAGAAACTAAACACCCCTGCCCCCACCCACCAAAAAAAAAAAAAAACCATCAAAAGAAAATTCTACAAACAAACCAACAAACCCCACCTTTGGCTAAAATAACCAAAACCATGCATTATATTATTTTTTTCCTTTAATATTATATGGATGGATAATTTGCTTAGAACTGAAGCAACTGAATAGCTATCATAGTCTGACCTCACATCCCCAGTGGTCTGCATGTGGGGATTTTTCTCTGTGAATAGAGTTGAAAGTGTTTTTTTCTCCATTTTTCTACCCAGAACTGCTATAGAAGTTCTGTACATAGACCCATTTCAGTATAATTTAAGCATAAAGGTGCCATGCTCTGGGCAACTCTTCTAGTATTTTCTCCAATATTATGATTTGGAAACACTTTTTTTCCTCAGTATAGTTAGAAAGCCATAGAAGCTGAACAGTGTTTTCCAAATATTTTGCAACAGTCATATTTGCCCCAGATATTCCCCCTCAGTTGTGATTCTTGAATGTGATATTCCTTTTCATTGTACCATATAACATGATTTATGTCTATACTTTCTTTTCTCCTGAATTCTCTTGAGAGCTTTATGTTTTTCCTGGACCACAAAATATGAAGTAAGTTATTAATATTACACCTGCTGCAGATGAAGAAATGATACTGTATACCTATTAATGAATGTTGTTTAAAGAATCTCATGCTTAGATAGCAGCACATCTCCATTTGTCTTACACACCGTGTTGCAATGACCCATTTGGTTCAGAACCTAATGGTAAGTCTCAGGCACAGAAGGACTGGGCTCAAGGAAAGACAAGATAGTCTCTGGCTGTAATTTAAACTGGCAGCTGGCACCCCCTTGCATGCTAAATTAAAGCACTTTACAGTGATGCGTCAAGCAAATCCAAGGGCAGAACACGGCCCTGAGGAAGCAACAGTTTTGAGAGGTGGTAGATGCCATCTGCAATTGTTTCCTCGTATTAAAGACAGAGAGACGCTGTTTTCCCTTTACTCTACACAGTTGCCCAGCACTTTGTGTTTTGATGAAAGCTACCAGCATTAGGTACATCAAACTCCATTCCATCCAAGCACCTCTGGATAACTTGCATATTTCCCCAGCCTCCAGTCTGACTTGCCGGAGAAGGTCTGCCAGCCCAGCCCGTTCAATACCCATCTCTGTGAGTCATAACACAGCAGCTCCAGATGGAAGACAGGGCAAGCATCTCCCTCCAGAGTTATCACCAATTCAGTTCCCATCAATCAACCAGCAGCTGGGAGTGAAGAATCATTCACTGCTTTGCCTGGCTCACTCATGCCAAAGACTCAGCACATTAGAGCTGTGTTTTCTTTCGCATCCAGTCCTTGGGGAAGGAAAAGCCTGAAGCCTCTCACAGATTTCCCACATTGCTATGCAGCCCACTGCCTCCAAGCATCACGGCAAACCTAGTGTACCAAGGGGATTTTGTCTTTGCACTTTGACTTGGCATTTTTAATTCAGAGAATGAAGCTTTCTGGCATGTCAAGCCAAGCATGTGGTTTACAGGTATGATGTAGTCAATCTCGCCTCCATCCAAAAGACAGAGGAGTGTTACATGTATTATTCTAATGGCACAGGAGCAAGTGACTGGCAAGCCAAAGGCACGTCTGGGTTAACATGCAGGAAGCAAGCACACTGAATAAATGTGATTGCTCATGCCCGTTCTGCAGTTGGTAGAAGTAGTAGGAGTTGGCTGGTGAGCTATGATAATGGTGAGAATCTAGTTTCTGCTCTGTAGTAGCAGACGTGGCAGGAGGTGACTGTTCCTTGAGCCAAGACGAAAATGGAGAGTGAACAGTTGGAGCACTCTGGCACCGGAGATTTGGCATGAAGCTGCACAGCAAATGCTACATCGTGCCAGCATGACCTGCTGAGCGGTGCTCTCAGCCATCACCTGCGTGTGTGGATGGCTGTACAAGCTGATACCTTGGAGCATATGAAAGAAACAAAACTGTGTGGAAAACAAATACATTGCCTGAATAATATCTTCTAATCTGTTATAAACACAAGCAGTAAAGACCATAGAATACTCCTCTGCTCAGAATAACATGGGCTGGCAGATATAGCCCTTGGTTTCCTTTGAATTAATAACCCCCCACCCCTGAACCAGGATGGTTGTTTTTACAGGAGATCATGGGCCTGCCTAAGTATGAATGGGGACCTGGTCTGCAGGGGAATGCCTGACTCCTGTTCTCAGGAAGGACATTCAGTGACCCAAATTTGCCCCTCCATACTGTGAGGAGGTGTGGAAGTCCAAAGTCTCTTTTTGGGGTATTTTTTTAAAGCATTAACCAAAGTATTTCTGCCATGCATTTGATAACAAGAGGGACCTGAAACAGATTGACAACACACAAGGTATTTCCATTTTAGGGGCCTCTATTTGATGAAAACTCAGTCAAAGGCATAGTTCGGTTTCTTAGTTTTGGCTAACTATGCAGTGGTGTTATTTTCCTGTGCTGCCTGGGCAAAGTGGGCAGGATCACTTTGCATCATTTCAAATGTTAAAAATTTGACTCAAACGTTATTGGCATTGTGTATCTGGGAAAGAAGGAGCAGAGAACAGATAAAAAGAAAATCATACACTGCAGGACAGAGAGGAGCAGCAAAAATCAACCCAAGAGGGAAAAATTGGTAAAGAAAGAAATTCAGCTGGGAAATGAAATAGTACTATATACAAATTATATATAGAAAGAAAAAGAGAAGAAGGAAATCTTCTTCTGTAGGCTAGCCTTTTGTGAGCATCACTTTTATCCCCAGCTTCTATATAGGTAGCAGACCTTGATTTTGCAGAAAACCGTGCATTAGGAAAAGAAAACTTGAATCACCTATGAGGAAGAAAAGAAAGGCCATAGGGCTAAATCATAGGAGTCAAAGACTGGAAACATTGAACTAAAGGTACAAAGTGAAAAAATACGTTGACAAATTCATAAATTCTACATAGTTGCTCCATTCAACCTAAGACATTGTTCACTGTGTCTAGTCCTGGGAGCTGTTTTATTCACCTAGAAAACTGTCTTCAGTCTGTCCAAAACAGTATTTTAGTTCTAAGACACAGGGATGTCATTAAATAGAGGGCATCTGACACTGCCGTAGGGCTTCCCAATTGAAAAAATATCGGATGAGGGAATTTGGCATCATTGTATTGTTACTATTTATTGAAGTTAAATAAAAAATTATACTATCTTTGCAACTTTTGTACTTTGGAGTCTCCAGGGAAATCAGGCAGATCACAACCGAGGTAAAATTCCAAACTGTCAATCGGAAGCAAAAGGGCTTTTCAACATTTTAAGTAGGGCAAGTGGATTGCTCCCCAGTTTAACCAAAGGAGTGGAATAGCAAAGAAACCCAGCTGGACTCTGACTCTGACCCTTTTTCTGATTTCCTACAGCAGAACTGAACACATCATTTTGTAGCCTATTGACAAGACTCTCTAAGATTGTAATATCCCCTCCTCTGCCCCCATCTCCCTTTTTCCCAAACTCATAATCACTGGAAACCTGCATGCAACTTAGTGATAAAGCAGGCTTGTTTGTAGTTTAAAAAAAAGTCTCTCTTTCCTTAGAACAGTATACTGCTCATTCTTAAGCTTTCTTCTCCAAACCCACCAGCCACAATTCAAAAATTTCATGTCAATGTTTTATAGGCGGACTCCTCCTAGCTTTTTCTTAGAAACAGCAGCGTCCTTGAATAATTTATACCGGTGTGTTTCTGCTCCACTTTTTTCCTGGACTTCAGTAAGCTTCCATGAAGGAGAGGGAGGAAGAATCGAGTAAGCAAATGTTAGCAAGTATCTGCTTCTGCATCCAGCATTTGTCCTCCATCATCCCTATCCCCCCCCTTCCCACCCCATCTGGGAAGATGGGAAGGGAAATTCTTCTCTCAGAGATGTTAAAGGTTGAACAGGGCTTTCCAATAACAACTGCAAGGATCACAGCAGGTAAAATCAGGTTGAGCAAACACCTGCTTGTCAATATTGTGCTTAGCTTCTCAACTGAAATATGTGTTAGTGAAATATGGGGTAAAGAGGGAGTTTGACCATGGAGGGGTCTCAACCCAAGGTTTTGCATTGCCTCCCAAGCTGTTCTGTAACTTAAACCATTTATGCCTTTGCTGAAGCAAATTTAAAAAACAAAACAAAGCCAAGCAAAACAAAACCACACATATACAAAAATGAGTACCAACCCTCAAAAAAAACCATTAAGTATAACCTGCCAAGGCTGCAGGACTGCTGGAGTGTCCCTTCTTTAAGCTGCAACACAGAGCAATTGAAAAGGGTGGCAGAGGCCCAAGGGTAGGGGTCATGCTGGAAACCCCCTGGCAGCAGCCACTGCACCCTCCTCCAGCTACCAGCCCTCCCTTGAAAGTAAATGCCTCCCTCAGCCAGGAGGGAGAGATGGCTGACGCCTGGGGGCAGCCTAGACCTGCCACCCAGCAGCGTACAACCGCCAGCCTGCCGCCTGGTGCAAAGCCAGCATCGAGGATGCTTTCCTGGCCGGAGCTAGTGTGTGCCCCTGCCTCCTCCCTTAACCCCCAGCATGCGACCCTCAGTGCAAAGGCCTTAGTTCGCAGTAATTGTCCTGCTTCTCCCAGGTGTTTCTGCAAGGCTGCCATCTGCCTGTGCACAGGACAAGCCATCTGATCTTGGCATTTTGGGTTTATGACCAACTACTCTGATGGAATGAGCTTCTCAGTCACATCTTCTAAATATAGGTATGAAACCTCGAACTCTATTAATTTGCAGCTTCCAATTTGTTACAGTAGAAAACAAGGGGTTAATGTAAGCTCTTAGGTGCCTAAAGATGTGGGTCTGCCCCCCAGCTCTGCCCTGGTTGTTCAATACGGGCAGACAGAGGTGGCTGTTTCTAATGCCACACAGGGCACATCGCTGCGCTCGCTACAGAGGCTGGTGTACCTAAGCCCTGCTGACCTCATTCACCATGTAAATTTTGAAAAAGCCTTTTGTCAAGTTTATACCAGTACTACTATCTCCTATGCCACACAAGGAACAGTAATCAAACAGGCAAAGAAAATTTTGTCTTTGAAAATGATCTTGGTGGGTTTCTTAGAATTGTGTTTTTTCCAGCTGAGATCAACAAATGATATCTAAATCCTACTGGACTCACATGGTGCCACAAGGGGACTCAACCTTTTGGTCTCATTGTCCTGGAAACACCTGGAGGAGGACTCCAGGTATTTAGCTGTCATACGATCTTGACTGCAGTGTTGTTTTTAAGACCAAAACACTTTACCCTCCTAGGCATTCTCCTTCTTTGCCTGCCTTTTTATCTCACCTTCATCCTCTTAAGACAGATGAATAATTTTCAGTGTTTTACACTGCAAATTAAAAGTAAGTCTGCAGTTTGTACAGGCCATTCCTAATCTATTAATTGAGCCCAGTAAAAGTGCATCCGCAGTAACACAGCGTAAAAGCATTCAGCTGAACCAATGTGATGTACTGAACTCTGAGTTACCTGTGATGGGTAAGAAACAATGGCATTTTAAAAGCTAGCCCAAAGTGCCGCTCAGACGACTATTTATTAAACTTCCATCTCTCTCTTTTGAAACCGAAATACTGGACTTGGATGACTAGCTGATTTAGTCCTCTCCTTATCAATTTCTCAAAAGTGCAGAGGATATATCTCCATTGCAGTTGTTGAAACTTATGCTAGTACACCTGATATATTTTTACCAGCTAGTGCAGGGTTTGCTAACAGTGAGACTGAAGCATCACAAAACTGCAGAGACTAACTCCATGATACATTTCTCCAGCTTTCTCTGTGAGGCTGGTAATAGATTCTAGTTTCCTACAACTATTTGGTAGCGCCACCTAAGTTATCTTGTAAAGTAAAACTTGGTCTGTTGTATCTACGCAGATTGAAGTTACACCTTTGCCTGAAGCATGGAAATACCATACAGAAAATTGCTATTTCCTAATTTCAAACAGCTTATTTGAAGTACTGGAAGGTTTCTTAACTGCCTCATAGTCACAGAAATGTATTCATGTTGAGAGTGTGCAACAGTAAATTTTAATTTTAGAAGGACAGAAGTTTCATTTTAGTCATAAAATATAAAAGATAATAAAGCAAGGGGTCAGATGTTTTTAGCCTTAAGAAGCAGCACCATTATGATTTAGAGATCAGTCATAAGTTAACTCCAAATCAATATTTGACACTTGCACTATATTTAAATTATATTACTGTAAAGTACATTAAGAATTTGCTGTTGAGAATACAGTTATTCCACAGATCAGGCTAAAGAAGGGCCATTGTAATAAACAATTTATAACTTTAAGTATGTTTCCCGCAATAAAGTTCCAAAATCTATCTGAAATAAATCTTGTGTAATATCTCATTATAACTCATAATTTAGTTATATGAAGAATTAAAGAAATAAATTATGGTTATTCTCTAATACTCTGGATGTTTTATCTCTGCCCTTAAGAATCATTTCACAGGATAATTTATTGCTGTAGCCACATCTCTTATCTCAAGGGTGAATACAAAAAACTTCACTAAATTATTTTAGAGCTTTGGGACCTGTAAGACGATGTGATATGCACTTATCAGACCTCCAGGAACCACAAGCGTAGTGAAATCTCTTATCTCTGTATGAGGCAGAAATTAGCAAATCCACTTCCTTTATTAGTGTGACAAGTGATTAGAGGAAAACGATAGCTACATCGCGTGCTCCTGAAGTGGAGCGGGTAAGTGTTTTCAGGGGTCAGACATGCAGCAGTATGACCATGTACCCTGTGGTGCCAGGATGGGCAGAATTATTGGGTCACCCTGAAGCTGTTTCATCCTACCACTAACCCTCCATAGCAATCTGTGGGGTTACAGGGCTATACAGGGCTAAAGCTACAAGCACGATAGGAAATGGGTTTGGCATAGGAGTGCTTCCAACTTTTGGCCAATTCAGTCAATTTGACACTAAAAGTTACCCTTGCCAAGCTAAATTAAAATTGGCTAGAATGTTCTAGACATTAGGAATGGCTTTGGATAGGTTTTCCTATGAGGCCAAAAAAATCCTTAATAAACCTCAAAGTGGAAAGGGTAAAATGAAATGTCCGTATAGACCTAAAGATGTAAATGGAGTACTGATCTAAAAAAGCAACTCATTTTTTGCTCTGAATTCTGTGCTTGCTTCCTTCCTTATCTTTTTAATTATACTCTCCTGAGAAATTGTGTACCCGAGCCCTTCATCTACTTCTGCTAATACAGGGAGTCAATGGCAGTAGGAATGGGCCTTCTGCTGCTGCAACCTGGTCTTGTAAAATCTCTCAACGATCACAGTAAAGGAGCTAAGCAGGGTATAAGTGCTCACCGGAACAAAGCCCTTTCCTGCAGAATTCCCACAGCAAGACTATTGTCTTGGTTGTGTGAGCTCCAATGTGCACCAGTAGCATTTCAGAAATTGGAAGCCTCATCCACATCAACAGTCAGAACGATCCCAGTTAGGAAATGCTGATTTCACATGGCCATAGCCAGATGACAGCAGCTACCCCAGCTGGACAGCCTGAAGTTGGTTGGGGTATACATATCCACAGTGTACAACCAAGTACTTCACGTAAAGGTTGTCACCAGTGTTTGCTTTACAGGATTGCAAGCAAAAGCAGAGGTTTTCTTAAAGGCAACTGACAGTGGTGAAACTTCATCTCAGTTTTGGTCTCTAAATTGTGTTTCCTTTTTGAGGCAGACTGCCCGGGAGCCAGACCCTTGTGCAGTCACAGCACAGGTGGACAAAGAACGTTCCAGCCTGCCCTCCGACTCATCCATTGTTCCAGATTTATACTTTGCTAACACCTTAGACTACAGTCATGCCCTGTATCACTGATTTTTCCTTCACTAAAAGTCTGGTCCATTTTCTATTTCTAGTCTCACAGGAAAATGCCAGATCAATCTTAAGACCCTGATGTCAGGTATTTAGGGAACCATCACAATCTCTTGCACGCTACCATCAATGAATTTCAGTTCCCACCACCCCTTCCTACAGAAACAGGCTCATGTTTCTCTTTCAGGAAAGGCTGTTGTGAAGTTTGTGATGTAGCAGCTCTCATACCTCATTTCTTCCAAATTACACTACCTTATTAATCTCACCATAGTAATATTATTCATTCTTAGCTGAGGTGTCCCAAAGACTTTTATTGAGTCATTTCTCATTAACTCTGAAGGCAGTTTGTCAACTGCAGTAGGAGTCTATCTTATTATCCTAATTCAATGTATGTGTGTGTGGCAGGGCGACAGTTAAATGAATCAAAGAAGACCCGTGGGCTTCTTACTTGTTACTGCATGTCTCTCTTTCCATAACTGATCTGGTATCTGGCAGGGATGAGAGTGTGGATGAGAGCCAGCTTGCTAAGGGGACAGGCAACGTTGATGGTGAAACAACCAGAAGAGGAGAGACGGTTGTCATCAGTGTTGTGACAAAAGTGTGGCTTCAGGTGACTCTGCTGACTTTGGAGAACTGGTGCCTATATTTGGAAGATCAGGTAAAAGGAACAGTGAAATATATATTTTATTATTTACACCTATCCAGATTAAAAAAAAAAATTATCATAAGAAAATTTCACTACCATCCTTCTTAAGTTTTTCACTTGAGATGAAACCAAGTGCAAGACTTGGACCTACATCTCACATCAGTTCAAAAGCCAGAAGTACTGAACAAGTCAGGTTTTTGTAAGAAAAAGACATGAAGGAAATGTGCGTTCACTACAGAACCTATAATCATGTGAGCTGATATGACTTTATTTGAATAATTACAGTCCAAAGCTGGTGTAGCAAAGAGCCCATGGTACACTGCTGCAGTGTATCATGGTGGTGTTGGCTCCTTAAGAGATGCTGTATTTGGCCCATAGCTAATAGCACCTGTAAAACTTTTGAGACTTTGGATTTTGCTGCAAAGTAATCCAGAGCCGAGGAGTTCTAGAAGAACCTGCAAGTTCTGTTTTCATTATTCTGCCTTCTGAGAGAGATGTGGAACTGAGATGCTGGTGGTAGCATATAGTAGACAGATATTTGTTTATAAGAAGCTGCCTTATAACAAATAAAAAAAAAAAAAAGAAAAAAAGAAGCTGAATGCACTGCATTCTATTTTTGGTCATTTTAAATATTTGGCAGAGTAACTGAGCACTTTGGAATATGAGATGTTTTGCTGTTTGCAAATGTAAATAAACTAATCATAGTATAAAATCATCCAAGTAAATTTTAAGAAATATTAAGAATAGAAAAAGATATACTGAGAGAAAAACCAATGCTGAAAACCGTACTTGACTGACAGCAAAAACTTTAACATGTTCAGATACTGTTCTAAGCAGAGAGAGACAAATATACAGCTACACTGAGAGATGGGAAATAAAAATTAAAAGCTGTTTTGATATTGCTGTGCATATATATATTTGAATTCTATAGTATATTAAAAGACAGAAGTCCCGTTAGGATACTCAGATATTTATATCAAAGTAGAGAAAAGAATGCAGTGCAATATGTTTTTCTTTTCTTTAACAGTGTAAATAGCACAACCAGCTTATCCAAAGAGTGTTTTTTACAAGTTCAGCAGCAACTTTCTGTTTGCTCTTGAATGTTTTTCATTGTATTTTCTATAGAAATTTGTAAAAGTATGATAAACACTTTCTACATTTTTTTCTTCTTGTTTTTTAAGGGTAGGTTTGGGATTAATCTTCAAGTCTTAACAATTTTTTTTACTTTAGAAAAAGAACAGAGAAAACTCTTATCTCTCAGCGTAACTAAAAAGTGTATCTACTTTGTGGGAGTTGTAATCCTCCTGTAACAATATTGGTAAAGACCTGGGGGAGGGAGAAGAAATAAAGCAGTTGTTGTATATCTGTCTTCTTACATATCTGTCTAATTTTAGCAGAATTTATTTTGCTGAAAATAGAGGTGGGAACCAAGGTACAATTTCAATCACGTTTTTCAATTCTAGTGATATTTAGTTCCAGGAATTGGCTAAATTCATTTCTAGGATACTGAATGATTCAAGTGTACATTTTAATTTTCTCTATACCAAAATAAGGAAGGACTGAATTCTTCAGCAAAATGTAGCTGTGAAGATTAAAATGCCAAAGTACTTTCAAGTGATTTCCCCAGCTTGCTTATACATGTCATTTCTCATATTGATTTTTTCTTTTGTAGTAGTCATTCCTGAGAAGCTTGAAACTGAAAAAATAAATTACATGGACCTGTTAATAGTAAGCGTGGGTAGAGTTAAGTCTTTTCCATAGACCCAGGTTCAGTATTTTGTTCGAGCATATGCAGAGTTCTCCCAGGCAAACCTTTCCAGCAGGTGACTGAGGCAGGGTTCTGTCGCACACTGAAGAACACATCTGGCCCAGGTGTTGATGGAACAGAATGGAAGCCACACAGCTTTCCATAAAAATTTACCACACATCTGTACCTCTTTGAGCACAGCGGCGCAACTCATGTGCAGCATTTTTATCTGCTCCAAGATCCGTGTACTACAAGGCTAGGCAGTGAGTTGCAGTGACCATGGGAGCCCTCAGTGGACATGATACTTTTTACAGCACTTTTTAAAAGAGTGAAGCAGAAGCATGTAGGAGAGCATAAGGAGAGTCACTTGAATGAGTCATGTGCTCCATTTCTGTGCACTGATAGTTTGTTGAGTCTGAACCACTATAAAATAACGCACTCTGCCGGTTCAGTTCCTTGCATGCTGTAAGTTACAAATCCACACAAAGAAAATTGCTGCTTGTAGTCAAGTCATTCAGAGAGCAAGTACGAGATACATGGGCAAAAAAAAAGCAAGCAGCACAAGTGATAGAATGTTCCCTATTGTCCTATCACATGTTTAGTACCCCTGCATATGTTCTTGAATGCAGATTAGGTGAGCAAAGGTTCTCCAATAAGATTCAAAAATAAGCACTAGGGACTCCCTAATATTTACAGTTCAAAATAATTGCATTGCTCCATAACTTCCCGAAGAA
Source organism: Phalacrocorax aristotelis (assembly GCF_949628215.1). Taxonomy (NCBI): domain Eukaryota; kingdom Metazoa; phylum Chordata; class Aves; order Suliformes; family Phalacrocoracidae; genus Phalacrocorax; species Phalacrocorax aristotelis. The sequence goes on from NC_134278.1 coordinate 54,423,456, forward strand.
CTGAGAGTTTAAGAAAAATGAAGGTTCTTTCTTTCTGGTTGGACGTTTTAAAGTTATCTTTTGTAAGACCACATAAAATGATTTAGTTCTCAAAGAATAACTGAAATACATAAATAAAACATTACATAAAAGACATCTCAGTAAAATTTATGTGAAGTGAATTTCACAAGGACTGGTCTATTGTAGAGAATTCAACTTATCTCTTCCTGATCCTTTTATTCTATCTAAACATAGAAATTTATGTCAGTTCAAAAAAATCTATTACTGTTTCTCATAACTGAATCCATTATTTTCCCTCCATGATCCATCAGGTAAAAACAAGTGCAATAGATAGCTCTAGCAGAACCTTGAACATAAAAGGCCTCAAGAATAGAGTGAGATAAGTTAAACCCGTCTCACTGTGCACTATAACTGGAAATTATAGCCTTGATTTTTAATTTAAATCAAGTCATAGCAAAGACTTCTACAATAATTGTTATCTGTCATATAAATAAAATTATTATAAAATGGAATTGGACTTAGAAAGGTATAGCTTTGCCTGTTCCATTGCCTGTAAGCAAATTGAACTCTGTGAAGGTTTATCACCCTTAGCTGCCTGCTTCCTCCAGTCTTTCTCAGTAATGGATCCATTTGACTGAAAAATATGGAGAGAAAGAACTGAAAACAAATGATCCATTTTCCACATTACTCTCTATTTCCAGAGCTTTGCTGATTCCATTGCATTGCTGATTTTTCTCTCCTTTGTTCCCCTGCCAGCCCAGGGAAAAAGAGACCCAAATTTAGAGCTCAAATGAGAGTGGCAGCATTTCACTGGTGTAACAGCAATTTAGGGTTAGGCAAAATAAGGAAGTGCAAGTGCGTGGATTTAAGCCAGAAAGAGGAACCACTGGATCTCATAGCAGCATCTGTGGTTTCCAAGCTTGGCCTGAGCTGAATTGTTGATAGTGGCAAAGGGTCTCTACAAGGCACCACACATTGTCAGAGCAACTCAGTGCAAGAGAAGGATAAATGTCCTTGCCCCATCACCTACCGTCCCTCCTGCCTTTCCATGATTTCCACTTCTGCTAAGAAAAGAGGGTGCGCTTGTTGCAGGACACGCACCGATAGGGTGGAGATGGTGTTCAAGCATGGAAGGCTGACTGCGCCTCTTCACCTACAGTACATTGCCTTGGGCAGGCCAAACATGCACAAGCTGCCTCAAAGATGAAGGCAAATAAATTAATTTATTTGATGCAGTGCCTATAATGAGACATACCAAAGTGAATCTACCTTCTGCTTTCAGCCAGTGCTGCTGCTTGTCTCCCACCCTGAGCCAGCACAATCTAGAGGCAGCTGGCAGATCCAGACTCCGTTAACTAGCTGCGCTGTGCAAGCATGCAAAGAGAAAGCACAGGAGACAAAATGGCGGGATGCAGCAGCAGGGGAACATGCCTGCTGGCAGCAGCCCATCATGCCGGGCCACGTCAGCTGGAGGCCATCACGTACATGTGCCTGCTCCTCACACAGCTCAGCAGGGTGCAGCTCACTTGCAGCTTCTGCTCCTTTCAGCTAAAGGTGGTTCATGAGGCCGCACTTGGTAGAGGGAGCTTGAAAAGGTTAATTTCAGTTTACAACCTGTGGGTTATTACACACACCCCTCAGCAGAAAGCCTCATCTCTCCTGGATAACTTGTAACAGCAAACAGAAAGGAACCCATCAGGGGTGCTTCAGTGGAGAAATGCAATTTTGGTGCACTGATTCACCACCTCAAGAGCCTCTCTTTCTCCATTGACTGTAGGAGAAGTTAAGGATGAACAGACCTTCTGTTTGCTATATGTTGATTTAGGAAGATACTTATTGTATAGGTGTGCTTTCTTCAGAATTACTGGTGTCATTTCAGTGGAGTCCTACAAGATCCTGCTGACTTCCACCCAAGGGCAGAAGCCAGCACAGAACAGCTTGGAACAGTTGGTGTAACCTGGAATTCTGAAAACTGTGCTATTTCCCTGCTGTCAATTTTTTTTCCTGGCAACTCATCTTTGAAAAAAAGTTAAAAAGACCCCTATGAACTGTACACGTGTGTGCTTTTTAAGCATTTCTTTTGTATTTCTTTTATCAACACTTTTTCTTGAGTTGGGCAAACTCACCTTTTATTTGCACCATTCTTAAAGTTTTCAGTCTGCAAAATCAACTTAGAAATAGTGCTTGAACATCAAGGTTGTAAGTTTTATGCAGAGATCTTTCGGAATAACAGCATTCCTATTCTTATTACACAAACCTATTCTGTGGGATTTGCTAACCACATACTTTAACAGTGTAAAACACAGCTCCTAGCCAGATGAGAGACTCATAGATTGATGGAGGTTGGATAATGATAAATAACATCTTGCTGGGGCCATGAGCCAGTAGCTCGCATGAGTCCCAAAACAAATGGGGATGGTATTACAGCGCGAGACTGCCTGGGAGCCTCGCGGTTCCTTCCATGCCAGTTCTTATCAGGATGGGTTTGGCAAAGCCATTTAACCTCTTCTTTCCGAGTGGATGATTACTTTCCAAAATCGCATGGATGCTATGACAGCTAATTAATTATCACTGTACTTTACTTTACAAATATAATTAGTATAAAGAGGGTTAGTGGGGAGAAACACTGCTCAGAAAATGAAGGTCAACAGAGACAGAACCCTAGAAAGACTCTAAGTGTAGTAAGATGGAAAAAGGAGGAAAACAACAAATAAGGAAATGAGTTTTGAATAGGGAGTACATAAGAGATGTATATGAAAGAAAAAAAAAAAGATGTGCTGCCTTTAAAAAGTAGAAGGGGGAAAAGGAAATTAAAAATTAGAAGCAAGGCACTGAGATGAATGGATTTGAAGTATAAAGAGAAGAAAAGAAAATGAAAAAGATGTAATAAAAGCCATGCAGCCTTTAAAGTAATGAATCTTTTAATTTATTTATACATTTTTTTTTATATTAGAGGAAAATGGTAGCACACTTATACTGAGCTCACACTATGTTAACACAGTACAGCTCTTAATTCCTGGACTATGTTGTTAAATAATTAACTGACAAATCATAAGTAAATAATTGAAACTTGGTTCTATAAACCTCACAACTGAGAACATAAAACTGTCACAGTGACATCAGATTTTAGCAGAACAGATATTGTAGTCAATTAGAAAAACTGGAAAAAAAATACTAAAATCTGTAGCTGTAAAGACTGCTGGCAGAAGCACCTAGGCTCTGTTTCCCCAAAATAAAATGGATCATCTATTATTTAAATCTCCTATATTAAAATTACGTCTGGAGAAGACGGAAGCATGGATTGCTGGTTCATTTGCAAAACACCTAAACTGGGCCCTGTGCTGTTGGAGACAATCTGTGATTTGGGCAGCAGGATAGGAAAGGAGGGTCACTCTGAAAGGTTAAGGCAGTCTTGATTTCATGTTAAAATATCTTTCCCCCCAATATTGCTAAAATGAAGGACTATAAAACAAATCCTTATGCTTCAATAGGCAATAACTCATTGGTTCCGTGGCACTATTTAACAAAATTAAGAACAAACAGCTTTAAAAATCTAACAATAATTGTCTTTATTTCTGTAAAAGAGGAACAGTAGGCAAACTAAAAAAGATCACTCTTTAAAACCACAAAACAATATAAATCCATTTCTCCCATTAACATCTGTTTTATTTTCTGATATAGCAGAAGCACATGTACTTCAAGTCTAAGCAAGGCAATTAATCTGGATTCTGCCATCATCACAGTCACAGGATTTATATTTTTGGGTTTTCTTTTTAACAATGAGAAGACTCTGGAAGCACAGATCCTGCTGTGCAGAGCCATCACATTCCTTCATGAGAACAACCTGGGAGGAATCAAAAATCTAAGGAACAGCAAGTAATTATTCCAGTAAAGAAATTACAAAATGCTACAATGGTTATTGAACAACACTCATTTCATTTGTTCATTCTTGCGATATGTTATTTAAAAAATAAATAGAAGACACTTTATTTTTTAGAAGCCCCGACCCTTCCAGCTTCCTGATGCTTAGTCTTGCAAAACACTTGCCAGCAGCAAAAATTTTAAGTGTCTTTGAGTATCAGCTCAGGCATGAAAATGTACCACAATTACTTCAGCATCTGCTAATAGCCTCCACGCCTGAAGTTAGGCTATTTCACAGCCATGTTCGCTGGCGTCCGTCCCTCAGCCCCCACCTGGGGGTTCATTTCACCACCGCCTGGGTCTGGGTGTAGGAAGAGGAGTCAGTCTCAAAGTAGCACTCCAGCTGGCTGCAGAGGGCCTCGAAGGTGGGTCGCCTGCCTGCCTCCGCGCTCCAGCACTGCAGCATCAGCTGGTAGAACGGTACTGGGCAGGTCTCTGGCTGAGGAAGCCTGTACCCCTTGTCCAGCATCTGGATCACCTGGTGTCCTGGCATACCTGCAAGATGAAAGGAGTTCATCAGACTGCTTGGGGTCTATTAAGTGACACCGCATGTCCCTATCTCTTGCTGAGACAAGGCAATGTGATGACCCCCATGAGGTGCACATGCAGAGCTGGCCTCAGCAAGCCCCCTTCAATGGCAACAGGCCACAAGAGTCACTGGAGGATCCCACACCAGCAGTTAAAAACTACCTCCAGCATTTCCCAGCTCCCTCACCCTGACCGCACCACCTGAGAGGCATAGCAAATGGGTTCATCTGGGTGTGAGGCTTTTCCTCTGCCAGCTGGGTTTGCTGAAATTTTTCTGACATCTGTTTCACTTAAATTGTTGCTAAATCCTAGTCTCAATGACTCCAAAATATCCCAAGAAAATCTGTCCTGCTGCTGAATTTTCCTCACATTTACAAAGTTTTCTTTAAAGTCAGTCCGAAGTTTCCTCTGGTGCAGTTACTCGATGACAACCTGCCTGCTCTCTCACCGCAAGTCACGGAGGGGAAACCATTCCCCTCCCTTTGCTATACTTTTATATATTAAGACTACTGTTCCATTCCTGTTCAATTTTCTGTTCTTTAAATTAAATCTTGAATTGCATAATCTTTACTTTTTTCCCCTAGATCTCTGAATGGTGTTTCCCCTGTACATTACCCACTGCCACCATGGCTCAACGTAACCTTTCTCCTAACTGAGTAGTGAGGACAAACTCCTCCAAGTAACACCAAGTAAGCAAATAGCCATGGCAGAAGGACATTTTCTACCGTGATATTACAGGTAAACTTTGCCTTTGCAAAGGGATAATGCTGAACATATTTTCAGACGATGCCAAGAATCATGGTGTTACATATCATTTATACTTGAATAGTTTATTTATGTGTGTCTGTGCATACGCACACACCTATAGTTTATATAAGAAAGAGCTGAGGATTTTGGGCTTTGGGTTGTTTGGTTTGTTTGGGTTTTTTTAGAATGGTTTCACAAGAGGTGAGGGTGGGAATCAAAAAGCAAAATCAATTTTTCCTTTTACAGAAAATACCAGTTCAGGACCCTGTGAAACGTAGTTTATGGTGAACGCACCACCCCTCAGGCCTGTATAAATGCAGCATAACTTTTTTTTGCTTTAGTCTTTCCCTTGTGTTCTCACCGGCACGAAATGAGTCACAGTCAATCATCTCACTGATATCTTGTGTTATTGGAGCCACAGTTCCTTGGACATTTCCCACTGTGCTAGGAACAATAGTGGCTTTCATACCACTAAATCTACTTTTGAGGTTGGTGACATTTTATTCCTAATTCTTGTGATCCTTCTCTTTATGACGACTTTCCACTGCAATAGTCAAATATGAGGGAAGGAAACAAAAGCACCCTGATTTGTTTTTCAGACACCTTTTTCCTGAAGTGCCTGTGCAGCGCTTCACACGTAATAATCTGTCCTTCCACAAGATATCCTCAAATAAATAAATTTTTTAAAAAAATGAAAGGGAAAAAAAAAACCTAGGGTGGGATGGAGGACAGAAATAACTTCCCTTTTTCCACATTCCTAGAATTGGCATCTTTGATCTGATGCTGGAGGGAAATAGCCAGTTGGCTTAGTTGCCTGTGCAATGCAGGTTGACTCCAGTGAGAGGAAGCTTGAATGGCTGCTAATCACAGCTTTTGGAAAGCTTCCAGGGAGCCTGGGTAGCCGGAAGGTCTGACCCTCTAAATGGACCTCATCTGAACAGTCTTCTTGCTGTGTTTAGAGTTTTAACCCTTTAACATAGCCATAGTACAGGCATCCAAAATTTTTTGTTGTCATTCTTAAAGCAAGAAAACATTAGACATCATTCTTCAGGTAAAAGCACTTACCAGCATAAGGCATCTTCCCGTAGGTAATTATTTCAAACAGAAGTATTCCAAATGACCAGACATCTGACTTAATGCTGAATTTGTTGTAGCGGATTGCCTCTGGGGCTGTCCATTTCACTGGGAGTTTTGTTTCAGGCCTAGCTTCATATACGTTTTCATTTTCTACCTGTCATGGGTAAAACAAAGCAAGCCTGATTTTAGATCTGCTTCAGCAAAGCACTTAACACTTGACTAAGCTAAGCATGTGCTTAATACCTTATCCTCCTTTAGCCAAGCACTTGCCTTTCATGGTATTAAAGTACGCACTTTCTGAAGTCTGTTGTTGAACTGGGCTTCACAGTTGAGAAATGCTACCATTCATTGGAGGATTTCTAAAGCATTTATCATTTCAAGTGAGCGCACAGCGTTGGAGTGGCTCGTGATTAATTATGACCTGCTACTGTGAATTCTGGGCCTGGCATGCAAGATTTCAAAAGTCTGTCAGAAGTGGCAGTGTAAGCATCCTGCTGACACTAGAGACCAAATGGCTCCATGTCTGGTCTTCAGTAAACAGAGAAAGGAAAAGCAAGAGCTAATGAATTTCGGAACCTTTCTTCTGTGATTTATTGTGGTGTTGAAAGGCCATTGACTTTCATAACAATCACTTAAGTAGGTTTCAGGGACCAAAGAAGAAACTCCAAGTAATTCACATTAATGTATTAGCTTACAGTGGATCCAATTAATTCATGTAAAGTGAAGATGAAAGACACATAGAAAAAAAATTATTTACTTGCAAATTTGTAGAATCATGCCTTTACAGTTTTATAGCACAGACATCTAAATTTTGTGAACATTTACTCTCTCTTTAATTCCTAAATGTAATTTAGTGTACCTCAGTCACATTCAAGCTTTAGTCAGATTTTCCACATGCAAATCCAGGCAAATGTGTACAAGGTTTTGTTTGTTTGATTGTTTTTAACACAGAATGTATGTTTCCTGGCTGTAATGGCTTATTGTTTTGAAAAGACTGGTTGTTATTGTTTTGTATGTACATACTAATACAGTTGGCATCTTGACCACAATACTAATCTCTAGAAACAAGAAATTATTTCATTATGCTAATTAACACATACAGAAATACAGATTTCATTTCACACACCTCCCTCTTTGGGATCTTTGCATTTGACCATGTTAGTGCTTTGGCATAGGGGACAGAATATTCCTAAGAAAGTCTGCCAAGATGACTCTATGACAGAGTATTTTAGTAACGTTCAGTTTTAACAAGAAATGTCAACATCTGTAAATTATTACCCTCTCTAGTGAGGACAGAGGAGAAATATCCATTGAAAGCATTGTTCATTTAAAAATATATATTTTTCATGTTAAAAAATGTGCAATCTGAACCTATGCATAAGTAGAAGAATCAAAATTAAGCAAAAAGCACTTTCAAAGTCCCTTGATGCCACTGTCAAGCCATTATTCTATACTTCAGTATGTAATAAATCCAACTGTTATGAACTTCAATTTCTGCTGCTTGAATGGAAAAAAAACAAATGAGAAGCAGAGGGCCTTTTTCTCTGTTTTTCTTCTCAGTGGAAGAACATAAATCAATAAAAACAATAATAAGACCTCAGAAATTATGGATTACATATTGAAATCCATAAAATATGGCAAATCAAATCTTTATAACTCTGATCAAATCATTTTCAGCAGTAGGAAATCTCATTTCTAAACCACAGCTCTTTCATAGGGTGATCTTGGTCACCATTCCACATCCATGCATTCCACATCTTCAGGGGCTAGAGAAAAAAAAACAGTACAATGGCAAAAAACTTGAAACCACAACAGATTTAAAGCTCTGAGAGCTCACTTTATGAACTCCGCTGCTGGTTGTAGAGAGGAATAAGGTCCTTTTATGATTACTACCTGCACTTGCAAGCATCATGGAGGCAGTGGGGTAGTGAACAAGGAGAGAATAGCTGCCAATACATTTATATGCCTTCCCTTACAGGTTCAGAAATATAACTTTGCCATCATTCCTGTGATCTCGCTCCATGTGGCAGACACTAGTGTTGTAGACAAAGGTGGTGCAGCAAAGGGTATTGCTTGCCAGGCTCCTTCCTTGGTGGCTGAGTGAGAAGCAGACACCGGGATGCCTTCTTCAGCCTGACACAAAGGCATAGGCCAGCTTCTAACCTTGCATGCGATAACACAGGTAGAGGATACAAGTGAACATGTTAGGGACCCTTTTCTCCTTTTGCCTGAACCCAGCAATTCAGAGGCTGCAGTTTATCCTTTAGTTGACCTTTTCCACCTTATTCCCCAGAGTTAAAGCAGATCCAATTCGCCCTCTCACAACCCACCTTAAAAACCCTTGCAAGTCCAAAGTCTGCCACTTTGTAAACATTGTGTTCACCAACAAGAACATTCCTGGCTGCCAGATCCCGGTGGATATAGTTCTGAGATTCAAGGTAAGCCATCCCGGAAGCCACCTGAGCAGCCATGTCTACTTGTTGTGGCAGGAAGATCTGGGAACCTGCATCTTCTGTTCAAAAGGAAGACGACAAGGATAATGTCATATTTATGGTATTCAGATATAAATAACATAATAGCTGACTGGTTCAAATAGCCAACATGAATCAACAAAACCATGCAATACAATAAAGTAACAGCCCAACCAAATGACAGAGGTTTGTGAATGACACTACTTAAAGTCATGCAGCTAGTTTCACAAAAACTGTGTAACAATGCCTATCCCACCTTCTCTGAAAGAGTACACACTAAATGCAGTAGTTGATCTAGGCCTGGAAGGAGCTTCTGACACAGTGCAAAGTAAAAGTTTATCCATTGAGAGTAATGCAGGTGTCTGCCTTTCTGACAAGTGTATAATCCGTTCCAAATAGTGAGTAAGAGTTAATGTCAGTACTCACTGGGTGTAGCCAAAGCTGACTAAAGATGGAAAAGCTCAAAATTATGCTCGTTCCCTGTTCTCCAATGATTCTTACTAGGAAATATACCATCTGCTGTCAAGTGTAACTCTCATTTTCAGTTTCCAGTCCACTTAATTGCTTCACGCTGTTATCTCTGTTGCTGCTACTCAACAGTAGGGCTTCTTGAGCTGCTTTTAAGCTGCCTGCTTCTCTTGTAGAACTTTCTGAAGCAATGTGCATGCCATTCCCACCACTGTAAGATCAGCAAATCCCAGAAACAGAGATTTGGCAATTGAAGATCATCTGTTCAAACCAAGTAGTAGAAGAACTTTGAGCAGAGCAACCTCCCACCACAAATGAAAGAGCCTTAGGCCATGAATAACTGCAGCCAAAAATAGTAAGACAGGTACTCAAAAAAAAAAAAAAAAAGCATTGGGCTATATAACTCAAGGTAATCTAGGTAAGCCAAATCAGTGTTCTAGTCAAGTATCACTGTCACCCAAACCCAAACACTGCAGCACTAAGCATGAGTGCCTACCTCTGTAGCCTCTAACACTTAAAACAGTTTCAACTTCCTGTTTCAGAATTGTAATGATATAAAAAAGCTGAATGTTTGCTGCTATATTTACTGGTAGTTCTCCTATCTCACTGAGGATGGTGACTTTTCCTTACTGCCTCTGTTAAAGAAATAGAACATTTGTAGCTGGCAGTTTTCTGTTGCTTATTTTGAATTGTAGCGAAAGTGTGCCTCAGCATTGTTTTGCATACCCTGCTCCAGTTCTGGCATTTTATCTGACCTAACCTTGCAATCACTCCTTATGAAGAGTGTGAAATTCCATTGTTTACTAATCTATTCTGCAATCTCCAGGCCTTGAATTTCCTGCTCATCTGGATGTTCTGAGATGAATAGGTAAAAGAAATGAATTTTAAATTACTACATTTGCCCTGTATGTGTATTGTCCTACTTCCTTTTTGATGCTAAACTCATTGTCATGATAATCCAGCACTAAGACTATTTACTTCTATTGTTGACTCAGAAAGTCTTTTCCTCTCCCACACATATGTTTAATAGCTGCCTTGACCTTTAAAAGAGAGAGGGAGAAAAATCAGGCTATGCGAACATCTCTGGCTTAAACACCAGGAAAATCCATCATCAGGCCACAGAATAATATAACACTCTGAAGTTTTGCAGTTCTGATAAGTGGCAGGCATCAACATTTATTATTCATCTTGCAGGACAGATATAAATCCACAAATGATGTTTATATTATATTTAAAGAGAAAATAACTAAATATATACAACTACCTTGCATGAGTACCTGGGTTTTGGAAACTAGCTTATGTGAGTCAGTTAAAAATCCCTCTCTCCATGTTCCCTTTCACACTGCTCCTTCATCTGCAGAGGCTGTGAACCACCTCCCAGTGAAAGCAGTCAAGGATGCAGACAGACGTGAGCACAGGTGTGTCATTGCCCTGCCGATGCTCCAGGCTGGCCTGACACAAGCTTGCTTGAAGAGGCAGAACACAGCAATGTCATGGCAAGAAAGGATGACTCATAAGCCTCATGTTTAATGAGCTGCTTCAGTGCATAACAGGAGTTAGAGCTGCTAAACCCTCCCTGTCTTATTCTCTGTGGGCACACAGACAAGGACAAGGACAAGACCCACCTCCAATGGTGCAGTTGCAGCTGAAAGACTATTTCTTCCATTGGGGCCTGTTTGGGATCCCAGACCAGGCTGACCCGCTGCCTTTAGCGTGCAGGTTGAGGGAGGGGGAAGAGGCCACCATTGCCCTGGCTGCTGCAGTATTTCTGCAGAGTGCGCAGAGATGAAGCAAAAGACTCTTTGGGGATCTGAAGTGCAAATCATGTATGGTTGTCTCATAAAGATTTCTGACTATACTTCCAAAATTTCAGGTTGGGCCAGTCAAAGCATGCGAGTTCAAGCACAGCACTGCCTTAGTACAACTATGGAGGTTTTCAGACCGGAGCCAGCTCCCATCTGGCTGGTTAAGGGCACATCGTAAGAGTTTCCAGCTGTATTCATATGGATATATATGTGCTTTAGATAGTTTTAAAGTGTTTTAAAGAAGGCAAAAACTACAACAAAAAACAAAGTTGATATAACTTCCACACTCAAAATCAGGCACTACTGGTGAATTTATAAAACCTTCCCATGGTGTTTTCTTTTTCCCATAAAGAAAACGTAATGTCTCCATGTCCTTTTTTACTAATATTTTTTGACAAAACTATCGCCCTTACATTAAAAATTTATTAGAGAAAATATTAAAGAAGGCTCAGGGTCTGCACCCTGTTCTAAGCAATCAATCACAATATCTCATATAGGAAAGACAGCAAAATATTCTCATTGACAGATGCCTGACAATAAATAAATAAATAAATAAGCAGCATTTTCCCCAGTTGAGAGCATTGCCTCTGTAATAGTTCACCAAACTTCAAGACTACATTCCTGTCAGAACAAGTCCCAGGTCTACCAGAATTGATAAAAACACACATTTATGACAATTTCATTCACATTCATTCAATAACAAAGAAAAGGTTTCAGCTGCATTTTTCTCATACTGGTGGCAGCTCAATAACTCTGCATAGCAGTGTTCATCAAGAAGCATCCCAAAGTATATCCACAGGGTGCACAGGGAATTCACATGCCCGTCATTATTAAGTAGCTGTCGTTATGGTGGAATGTGAAATATTAGGGATTTTTAAAGCTGGATAAACATACCATGCATTTCTAGGAGAGGAAATTTAACCAAATTTAACCAAAGAATGATCTCTGGACTTTCCCTGTGAACCAGTCTGCCATATCTACCCATACAGCACATAGAGACAGCAGCCTTCTAGAAACGTTTTCCTGGTTCCTGCAGTGGCTGAGTCTCAAGGATGCTTATCAGGAGCTGTGCACTGATTGCCAGCCAGTACAGATCACTCCCAGTCACAGAGCTCTATGTAAGCTTCTAATCTCTTTCCTTATTACACCAATGGCAATGACTTTTCTTTAACCAGTACCTATCAAAGTACCTGGATCTCTGCTTCCACCTCTTAGCTCTATTTATCCCCCTGCGCATAGGCCATCAGACAAAGAGAAATACCACTAGTCTGGGTTTCAGCTGGCCATTTTTACGGTTATCTTGACAGCTGCCTGGAAAACAACTGACTTTCCACAGTCTCCCTGATGCAGGGCTACAGGAATGAGCACTTAGGCAAAGACCAAGCTGCATACATGCTCTGCCTACAGCAAGGGCAGCTGCTGTGCATATGCTGGCCACTGGTCCACACACAGGCTGCAGCACTGATGTGTCCTGGACATGTTGTTCTCTGTGCACAAACAGGCAAATTTTCACCCCTGCAATAGCTGACTCATCCTGGTTTTCTCAGAGATATTTCTGCAGTGCAAGAAATGTTGTCGTTAATGTTTCCTGATGTGCCAGGCTGTTTCAATCAGATAAGCAGCAATCTGCTTTCATGCACAAAGGCATGAAAGATGATAACTTAAAGGAAATTTGTGCCTCACTACCTCTGGCCACTAAATGCCTACAAAACTTCAGATGATCGGACCCAAGCTTCTTGCAGCCCCAGTCCGCACCATTCCTGGTGGGGCTGTCCATCTACCAGAGATTTCTTTAGCTGTAATCGACCTTGGACTGAGCATCACTTAAAAAATGCTTCCTCAGAGAAGATGGGGGAAGACAAGTGTTATGGGAAATACTGTCTGTAGTATTTCCCAGGGCTTTGCCTTAAAGGCTGGAGACAGAGAAGAAATTTAGCAAGACAATCACAGCAAGCATTTTGTCTTCAAATGATCATTACAGCTTTAGACACATTTAGCATCTCAGAGACATCTGCTAAACTGAAAATGGGTAACAACTCTAAAATCAAGCATTTCTCAATAGCAGGGGTGAACTTAAAGTGCAATCATTATGCTAGTCTCTTCCAGGCTGTACAACTTTATTTTTAATTATTATTTACCTTCAAAAGAGTGCTTTGAAGTGCTGCTGAGATAAAAGCCCTGATGTGATAGGCAAGGGACAAATTCACAGTGAAAGGCTATCTCTGCTTAGTAATAGATTTCAAAGCTGTTAAGTACATTTTGTGGAAGTGCTTCTATTTCATGTCAAATATGATGACCTATTCTTCTGCATGCTTATATTTTTATTCTGTCAGTGTATGTTCCCATCTACTCAAGGAACTGGGTGGAAAAATGTGGGTCATTATAAGGCAAGAATCAAACTGTCAATGTAATTCTCTCCTACTTTGCAAATACTTTGGCACGTCAAAAATTCATAAAACCCTTTCTTTCTGCTTTTCTCATCCCCACATGCGACAAATAATGCAGCTTTTATATTAAACCACAGTGTTGTACTTCTATCTTTTATATTAGTATATTTGCCAAACTGACAGCTTTGGCATCCCTTGAAATGAGTTTATAGTAATTTGCTTACTTTGAAGGTATTCTAGGAGACTTCCGTAGCTCATCAGCTCAGTAATAATATAAATTGGGTCCTCCAAAGTACAGACAGCATAAAGCTGTATAAGCTTTGGATGTCTCAAGTTCTTCATTATTTGTGCTTCCCTCAGAAAGTCCTTTGGATCCATTGAACCTGAAACAGCAGCATACAACAAAACATAAGCTGATGTTATTAAAAGGGCTTCCTACCAGCCTGGCAGTCTTAAGGGAATAGCTGAGATTGTTTTCTGTCTTTCAAAGTACATTAGCATCTCAAATCTTCACAGTTCCCACAGAAAACAGACAGTGCAGCTGAAATAAACAGTTAATGAGTGAAACATGCCAGTTGCACAGGGACAGAGAACATATGTGTTCCAGCCACCAGAAATATACAGGCTAAAATTAACCTCCCCCAGGCAGAAAAAAGTGAGGCTAGAATATTAACTGATATAATTTAAGCAAACAATTATATTCCAACTGGCTAACAAAATGGCCAGAAACCGAGGTATGAGTGCCTAGGTAATGACTGTAAAACTTCTGACAGAAAAATAGCACTGCAATAAGAATTTGTTGCACTATTTTTTCTGCTTCAGCAATCAAAGCCTGAAAGCCCTGAAATCACTTTAGCATATAAGGAGTGGATGTGTGCATTTTATATACATAAGTACAAATAACTATTTATAATGTTCACATAATATACAAATATATATACACAAATATTTCCAGAGTGATCTGGAACACAACCTTATTAGAAATACCAATGTATGCACAGATGTAACAATAATTTTACACTCCCTTAAATGCACAAGTATCTTAACAGCTAATGATCCCAACTTTTTAAGTGCTACATAAGGTCGTAATATCTCTAGTTCTATTTATACATGTAGTGTATCAATGCATTAACTATAACAAAGAAACAATTCAGAAATGGCGCAGAGCACTAAAGTCAGTGGCAAATTTAGGATTAGAGCTCACATGTCCTGAATAGGGGATTGATTAGGAAAAAAAATTATGCAAAATAAGGAAGAAAAGCTTTCTCTGTGCATGATCCAGTAGTGATCAGATATTCTCAGATGTTTGATGAAAACGGTAAATAACATCTACTTCACAATACTTGTACAAAAAAATGTGAAATTATCCAACTGCTCAAATGTTTCTTTCCTCCCAAATCAAAATAGTTTCATTAAGAAAAGGTTACAGTGAAGGTTTGGGGGAAAAAGAATCCACCCAAGCCTAGTCTGCTTTGAGACATGTTTAAAAACAGACTCTTTTCTTAGTGTAAGCAAACTGAGTCATTTGAGAAGTCAAGGCTGCAAGAGTAAAAGCCTTTATTTTATGGTTTTTAACAAGGTTCATTTTCGAGTTTGGCTTTGCTCCAAACATGGATGTTTAAATGAAGTGAAATGCTGGGAGGATGCTAAATGCATCAGCGATAAAACTCCACTAGAAAACCTGGCCTGGGCCACCTTCACCCAACACCGGCCTTGAACGCTGCCTCCTGAAAGTGCTCCAACCTATTTCCCAAAATGCAGCAACGATGTACATCAATGCAAAAGGAATTACTCAGAAATACTTCTGACACAGAATTTATGAAAAAACAGCCACTTGACATTGCAACTTGTGAGAGCAAAGATTATTGCAAGGGACAGGTGCTCCTCTCCCCCGTGTCCTCATAATTTCCTTGGCAATCCCACAGGGTCCAATTTGACAATACTTTATAGGATGCCATTAGGAGCGATGGTGAAAGGCAATGGATTTCTATGCCATCAATAAATGGATAGCAGCCAGTAACACATGTCCTTAACAGGTACAGACTATACCCATTTCCTTTTGTCGCTGCCAGAGGAAAGTGGGGGCTTGCATGAAAAGTAAACGACTCATACTTGGTCTGGATTAAGCAGGGATTATGACAGTCAGGTGGAAAAAAAGAAATATCTGCAATGCTAACACCATGTCCTTTTCCTGTTTAGAGCAGCACAATCTTTACAGCTTTATTTAAACTTTCCACCAATCCTAGATATATTAAAAAAACAAAACCCAGGGTTATCTTTAAAGGGTTCAGACTCACTCTGATATGGATTTAATATTGTGGTTCATTTGCTTACTCTTTTCAAGATATATGCATTTGTTATGGAAATCATCCTAAAGTCTACAAAGAAGCTGCATGGTGTGAGGTATTCTGCCTCCAAAGGTAAATGCATAATCGTGACGAGTGATTTAGCGTTGGCGCCAAAATTTGACATGTTGATCCTAAAAAGGATAAAGTATTTGCTAACTTGGGGTGTACCAAATCACCTGCCCTCTATGGATCATTATACAGGATTTCTTGACACAATAGAAAATGACAGTCTGATTTGTTCCCATCATCAAAGTTTACCTAGAAGGAATCTTTCAGTTTAATCATGCTATAAACTTCTTCCAGCAAACTGAAACCAAGCAACATGTTTTTCACATGCAGCAACTTCCAATAAATTGATCAGGAGGCAAGGATTCTATTAGCTGAATAGCAGCAAATCCTTCTTTCCACTGTAAAATTAATTAATAATAATAACTGTAACAAACCAGTCAAAGATCAATAAGTTTTTCTTGCATATTTGAAAGAACATATGTAACCTTCAATTTTACTTAGTTAATATCTTTAAATAGCACAGGTAGCAGAGAGTAACCAAAAACCCCCAGAGCCCTGTAGCTTTTATACTGTAGTTAAGTGGATCGGATGCTAACTAAAAAATAATTAAAGTGTCTTTATGTTTTGTCTCAGATTAGATTTTAACTACTAAATAAGCAAAGTATAAACTTCCTCTAAAAACAAGCAAGCATGCTTTCTGCAAATTATTTAGATAAAGTCTGTCACAATAGTGGCAAAGAAGTTACAATACATTTCTTTAAGGAAGTTTATATAAATGAAATATACAAAATATATGCCACATGGAGTTTCAAATAACTGCGGCTTTTTAGGTTTTAGTTTAATTACATGTGTTTTTAATGAAGTTTGCAACTTATATTTTCAGCTGTAAGTCGTAAATACAGTATGAAGACCAGATTATTGTATGTAGAAATCACTTGATCAAAAAACAACTAGTTAACAGAAGCCTTTATGGAAACAAGTATCCCTTGTGTAAGACACCAGTTTGGGAGTAGATTGATCAGTACCTGAAGAAAATAGTGTTTTGATAATTTGGTTTTTGAATCAAAACTGGGTTTGTAAATGTCAAAGTCCTTTTTAAGAACAAAATGTAGGAATATGTTTCTTTGATGTGTTCTATAATGGGCTGCTTTGCCAGAAATCATCTCTAATTTAAGCCTACTTAAAGCAGGTATATCACTTCTGATTACTTTTTTTCGGAAAATATTTTGTTCTAGAATTGAGGAAGCTTCACATTATAAGATAAACACTGGTGATTTGGAAATGAAATAGAGAGAAAGGTCAGTTATTTTTATGTAGTTTCCACTGGCCTAAATGTAAGTGGCCCTTAAATATTTGATAAATCCCTCCAGAGACCCTTCCTTTGCAACTTTCAATAAACCTCCCCAAATGATTTCAAAGTAACCTTGTAATTCAGAGCAACCTTGTCTCCTGGATAAGTTTATACAAAATGAACTTATGTACAGAGTACATTGAGCATATACTGTGATCTTCTGAAAAATGTATGCGTAATGAAAAGTAACATTAAAAAGTACAAGTTCTTGGTAACACAAGAGACTGAGTGTAAACTATTTGCATTAACAGGAGAATGAGATAGGTATCTAACAATCCTCAAGCAGCTTTCTCATCGTACAGAAGTGAACTTACAAGTTAGTGTAAGCTTATGTACCGAACTAAATGGAATGAAAGAATTTCTTTGTCCAGAGAAATTGGGAGACTTCCCTGAGTGCAAAGCTTTTTACACTGCATATGTGCTAAAGAGATGACATATTGAAGAACTGAAAATATTAAAACCTTCACTGACAGTACCAACCCAGAAACTATTTTGAGAAAGCCTCCTAAAAAAAAAAAAATAAATTCATGCTTCAGCAGCTTCCATGCAAAGAGAGAAGGTTGGGAGTCACTTTACAATATGATAATGACAAATGCATCTGTCAACTTGAACAGGCATAAGGAACTTTCTCAGATACGATTAATTGGTGATGATAGATGTCTGCTTTGTATGCTGACAGTTGGAGAAGAAAGGTAGCCCAGACAATAAGTCCTAGAGAATCCATCACACTCAGCGTAGGACAAAGTGCAAATCCCCGCTGCAACTGTGCTTAAATGGAAAAAATAACGCCTTCGTGAGGAAATGAAAACAGAAATGTGAAATTGCATATTCAGGGACCTACAGCAAGACAGTGCTGTGTAGAGGCAAGAACAGAAACAGCAATTGCTGGCTTATAGACCATTTTCCTATCTGCTGACCCCTACACCTCTTTGACAATTGTGGGTCAACAACTCAAAATCAGAGAAGTTCCTTAAGTCAGAGACGGTCCTTAAGGCAAAGATGTTCATGTGTTTTGTTTTTGCATTCACACATCCACCACTATTTTGGCTGGTGTCATGGTTCAGTCCCAGTCGTCAACTCAGCACCACGCAGCCGCTCGCTCACTCCCCCCACCCCTGTGGGATGGGAGAGAGAATCGGAAGAGCAAAACCACAAAAAAAACTTGTGGGTTGAGATAAGAACAGTTTAATAATTACAACAAAAATAATTATTATAATAATGATTATGATAATAATACCAATAATAATATAATAAAAAGGAAAAGGGAAAAAAGGAAAAAGAAACACAAGTGTTCACCACCATCCGACTGACGCTGCCCGTCCCCGAGCCGCGATTGCTGCCTCCCTCCCCCGGCCAGCCCCTCCCAGGTAACATACTGGGCATGACGTTACACGATATGGAATATCCCTTTGGCCAGTTTGAATCCGCTCTCTTAGCTGTGCCCCCTCCCCTCCCGGCTCCTTGTGCACCCGGCAGCGCACGGGAAGCTGGAAAAGTCCCTGACCAGTACAAGCGCTACCCAGCAACAACCAAAACATCGGTGTGTTATCAACATTGTTTTCGTACTAAGTCCAAAGCACAGCACTGTGCCAGCTGCAGTGAAGAAAATTAACTCTATCCCAGCTAAAACCATGACAGCTGGTAAAATGTCACAGATGTGTCCAAAGCAGAGTCAAATACCAGTGCACAAATAAGAGAATGATCTGAATGAAGGCATCACATTACTACTGCTTTTTGGTTATAGTCACAGTGATCAACAGATTCTTTCAACAAAAGCTATAGTTCTGCACCTTCTAGCCTAGGAGCCATACATTTTAATCACTGTGGCCTAGAAATACTAACGTGCATCCAACTTTTAAATCCAGCTTTTAAATCCAGCTGGGGTGTCTCCAATGCACTGCTGAATATTTAAGCAGCTCACTCCCAGAAGCTTGAAGAAGCCTGCCATTGGTTCATGTAATGCAGTTCTTTGACAGAGGATGGATGGTTCATGTTTACACACCCGTATATTCCCTGTGGAAAATATGGTCTTCATAGTGCAGTGGACACAGTAACAAACCCACACTGCTCAATTTTTTCACCTGATGCCTAAAGTAGTTGTGTCCTCAGTCATGTCCCTGTAGAGTTAGGAACTCATATTTCCTTGGATATTGGGGTTACTGCATAAGATAAGGGATTTTTTAGACATCTGAAAATGTATTCGTGGGGTTCTCCTCTGAAGGGGTATTGTTTTTAATGTAAACACTAATTTGGGACAGCATATAGGAGAGTATTAAAACAAGACCGCATAATCAGAAAAGGAACCCCATCATGGACATCCTGGGGAGCACCAAACAGACAAAGCAGGGAAGTCGGAACTCTTCAGCTTCTCTGCAGCACAAAAAAAAAAAAAGAACCTCCTGCTCCACTGACATTTTTCATCTGGACCAGGCCCTACTTTGGAGGTAGCAGAGAGCACAGTATGAACAATTGGATAGAAGACCAAGGAAAAGCGAAACTCAAATCTTTGGGCATTTATGATTATTGCAGAGGGGATGCAGCATCAGCCATGGCTGATAGGTTGTCTTTCCAGTGCTGGGGTCTCCTTCCTGTGCCATTCTCCCCTAGATGTTTGTGGAAGGAACAATAAGAAGGTGAAGTAAAATTCCCAGAAATAATGAGGGGACAAGGGGAAGAAGGGAAGGGGAGAGAAGGGAAAAGGGAAGCAAAGAAGAGTAGGAGATGGAAGAACATGACTACCATCTGTATCCTCTGCAGTGGAGGGTACTGTCTCAGGGGGACAAAATGCTACAGTGCAACCTCTGAATGTAACACCAGGACATGGTGAAATGACACAGAAAGCTGGCAATTAAAGGATCAAGTTTTATGATTTTTAGCATGATAACAGCCTGTCTCACACTCACAAATAGGGTTTAGGATAACAAAAAGTTCTAAATATTGTTGTATTAATGAAAGATTAAAGATAATACTTGGTATTACTTTAACCAGAAGACTTTAGTTTAATAATGAGCCTTGTGACTCTTCCTGCAAGGTTTATAGAAATCTTATATAAAGATCACAGGCTAATCATTCTGACAATTTGAAGGTCTTCATAATCCATCACTGGCTCTGAAAAAAAGTCTCTAAAGAGTCAGGGGGGAAAAACGGTTCTGGATCAACAGATTTCATCTTCTGATATTTTTGATAGTGAAGTGTTGAACACTCTGCTTAGAAATGGACAACAAACTGCTAGCAGAAACAGGAATTAATTGAAAAAGGGTGGTTCATTAAAACTGAAAACATCTCTGGTTGAGTTCTTTTTCTTGCAAAATCTCCCTTATGGTCCATAAGGGCTGTATGTGCAGCCCTGCTGTCTATAGCCAGTGGACTGCAAACCCCAAACTCTGGAGCTGGTTAAACTAGATACTCGATAATCATAAGGGCAGGGGGTGAAATGACACCCTACCAGCTTCATGAGAAATGGACATTTCCCATAGCCTCCTTAGGAACCCAAATCCCTCTGCAGTTCTTGGTCAGGGGCTCCAAGGTGACCAGTTTAAGATCTCAGAGGCTCCACCAGCTTGGTATTTTCCTCAGTTTTGTTACTGTTGTAAATTCTGTAGAATTACAGAACACTGCTGGTAGATGGATTCACCTCCTCCAACTGTAGACAATTATTCAGGCACCTAGATCTGAGTATGTTGTCCAGATTTTACAACCAAGGGAAAGAAACATGCTTTAATAGCATGTTGTTCTCTTACTGTAATATACCTTTCTAATCTGTAGTATGATTTATCTAACATGTAGCTGCTTATTTCTTCCTATTAATTATTAAAAAAAAGCCTGATACATCTAAAATGTTAGAGGCCTAAAAATAGAAAATGTGTAGCTAGTATGCCATGCATCAATGCTTCTGAAACACTTGTGAAATTTCAAGTTTGTGTGCAATATCTGAAAAATTGGCTCTTGCTCCAAATTAGAATGGAAGCAGATTTCTGAATATCCTAATTACTCACAAGTCAGAAATCACACATTTGCATCAAGTGAGAACTAGCTCTGGGAAAAGTCCATCACTGCTATCTCACTAGAATTCTGGGAGTTTAATTTTTCCCTACAGGTTGGAAGGTCATCTACCTAAATTAATCATTTTAAGTCTTTTAGCAGCCACAGCTAGAAATTAGAGTAAGCCCAGAAAAAGTATCTGAGAAATGAGGAGAGCACCAAATAACAAAAATCTATATTTTAGCCTTTCTAAAGTCAATTGAAAATTGGTTTAACTCACTCTGTGCGCACCTCCAACAAGGAAAGAAAAAATAATCCAGATGAGGAGGCTTTTATTTCATTACAAGAAGACATAACGAGAGTTGAAGAGAAGACATCAGGTAAATCCAGATGTGAAATTAGGCCCACGTTCTTACACACATAGTGATATAACATTGACACAAACTGTCAAATACAGCAGAGGTAACATCTCTCTGTGCCTCCAGCTCAGGACTAGAAGACTTCTAGTTATTATCTAGTCAAGAACAAGCTGTCTTTTGATTAAATATAAATACTCTATTTCAGCATAGGGATGAAATGTTTCATTGTTATATGCATGAAATGTATTCAGACTATACATGATCGAGGACAGATGTGCACTGCCAAATAATACTCAACAGAAAAACTCAAACTAGCAGAAATCCCTCTGGCCTCCAGGCCTATAAATCTATGACATACTGATTGCATTATGCTCTTCTATATTGCTTGCTATGTGATTACTTTACCTGATTAACCTGCTCCTGTTTGGAAATGAGATCATGGTCCATGTCACACTTCCTCTGGTGGTAAAGCTATTTTAACAGAATCCTCTCTATCTCAATTCCCTGCATTTGCCAGATCACTTACAGTTTATCCCCACCCCTCTGCTGCTCTGATTATTTTCTTTTCCAGCAGGTCTACACTGTAAAGTAGCTTAGCAAAAATATTTTGCTTTAAAATACACCCCACCTCCTCCAGTGCAAAGACGGCTGATTTAGATCTTTGAGCCAAGCAACGGGAGAGGATCATTTTGCAGTGTGTCACACTCAAAATATTGCTTGTGTGGATATTGGAAGCTTCAAGCTTCAACATATAACATGATGCACTTCTTGATTACTCATGAACTACATGTTTTCCATTCACTTATAATCTTTATATTATGACAAATGAAATTATATTATATATAAAATATATATGAAATATAATTTTATTAGTACCAAACTAAGCATTTATTATTCAGATTAGGGTGAGGGTATTGGGGTGTTTCTTTAATTATTGATATGTTATTCCTCAGGAGTAACAAGCTATGGAAAACCAATGTGCTATCTGATTACAGCAAGGCAGTCCAAGTGGTAAACAACATTGTGTAGAAGAAGATAATTCCCTAGAGAAGTATACTACAAGGTTAAATGCTTCCATTTGAGACTGAACTGTTTTTGTAGAACAAGATAGTTCACAAAGTACAGTGATAAGAGATTCGGTATTACCTATATAATTTATCAGGATGGCTTTGAGAATCAAAGTCTCCATTCTGAGCATCACTAAGTGCAATGCATGACTTCTCTATCACAGTGTCAGATCACAAACTCTCTCCTATCCAAGCATCGCATCCAGGTGGGGTTTGTGTCTGCCCTAGTGCAATATAACCCACTGTGAAATCAATAAGATACTACTGTTGACCCTCACAGGAAACAGACTAAAGTGAAAAAAAAAACAGACATGGAAGAAATATTGATTAATCAAGCCCTTTTCCCCACCCAAACTATGATACTATGAAAAATATCACAGTTGAAGGGGCTTCTTCCTCTGTACTGTGCTAGTACACAATAACAAGTTTGCGGTGAATATTATATTTATTCCAGTGTAAAATTTAATTTTTAGCTGACAAACCTATTGAATAAGTTTATGTGATCATTCTTATTGTTTATATTCTTCTGTAAGTGCATTCTTAGGACACCTCATTACAGAAATAAAAAAAACCCCTTCTTTTCCTGCTCATGTCACTCTAGAAGTATTGTGTTCTCTATGTGTTTGGTTTATCAGCAAGATATTAAAAGGGTAATGAATGGAACAACAGTCAAAGAGATCTCCACAGATGACTTTGGCCTCAAACACATTAAAATCTGTTTCAGATATAAAATTAACTCTTCCTTTTCTTCAGGTAGAGTATCAGTAGCAGTCATTCAGCTGATTGGCATCAAAAAGGAAAAAAAAACAGTTAAATTGCACATGGAACTTGGCACTTGTTTCATGTGCTTTTGGGTCAGTTGAACTGAACCCATTATTTAAATAGAAGTTGGTTTCATGGAGAACTGATAGTATGTGCTGTCCCCATTATACAGAAGGAAAAGCTGAATTAGAGGTTTGAAATGAGTTATTAAGA
The DNA here is from genome assembly GCF_949628215.1 of Phalacrocorax aristotelis. Taxonomy (NCBI): domain Eukaryota; kingdom Metazoa; phylum Chordata; class Aves; order Suliformes; family Phalacrocoracidae; genus Phalacrocorax; species Phalacrocorax aristotelis. Next base: position 54,446,950 of record NC_134278.1, read on the forward strand.
GGAGGTGAAATATGATTAAGATACCTTCCCATTTTTGCATATGCAATATGAGATAAATGTCAGCTCCATTTTCCTGCTAAAGAGAATAGAAATGCATGCACTGCATTTTGCTCAAAAGCTAATTATTTTGTTTGATGAGAAACAAATCTTTTCCTAGAGCGATAATTGCCACATATTTTCTTAGAGGAAAGAAAATACCATTTCTAAAAGAAAATTTAATGTCACAAAAATTTAAGATAGCTTAGTCTTGCTCTTCATCTCAGCTTCATTAGTTTCATTCTTTAAATATTGTTTGAGAAATTTCACACTTTAGGAAGAACACTTCAGTCTTCTGCAATAAAACAGACTTGTCCAGGTGTTACATTAAATCACTAAAGGAAAGTAAACATAGCTGGAAATATCAGGTTCCTGTCATATAGAGAAGAAAGGTAGGCATCATATTGGACTGTTTAAAAAGAGGTCTAGGATGTCAGAAATGTGAAGCAAATCCCTCTCTTTAAACATCTAGATCCATTCTTCCTTTTAGCATCATACTTGGAAGAAATATGGTTACCACCTTAAAACAGCCCAGTAAAGATCTTCTGAAAACAATGGGACATCTAAAAGATTTGAGCTACATGAAAAATTTGGTTGAGCTGTTTAACCTAAAGAAGAGAAAACGAAAGAGGAAATAGTTTTCTAGTATGCACAACACTGCTGTAAAGAGCAAGAAAATAATAGGTACTCTTTAGTCATGGCGTATAAGACAAGAGGCAATGGGCTTGTACTGCAGAATGAAAGATTCAGGTCAGACACAAGGACCAAAAGACTTGTTTCAGACTTGTGGTTTCAGAAGTGAATAAAAATAGGCATATAGAACCCTGTCAGAAAAGGTACAGTCTTAGTAGATACTGTCTTAGGAAAGAGAAATGGACAAAGAGATTTCAAGATGGTTTCTGTGTTTACTGGGTCACTAGAGACATGCATCAGTTCACTGAAAAAAAGTATGCTGTCTTTCACAGGAATTACAGAAGGCCTTAAGTCTGAGCAGTTTTTCTAATTTCAGTTAAGCAGAGAAAAAAAAGAGGTGTTTATTTGCTTTCAATTTGTAAATCCCAAAACAGCAGCAATATTCTGATACAAGATGGCCCACAGGCTTAAATTCCTCCCTGTTCAGGACACTATTCAAGCAGGGGTCAAGCATATTTAGTTGTCTTCTGAATCAAAGATCTGAATCTGTTCTGCTTCCTGAAATATGAACATTAATGCCCAACACAAGCTTTTTCAATTAACAACAACTCATTATATTGTTTTCTTTTTTTAAAAAACATATATGTCATCCAGGCTACCTGTCTTATCTATGTGGTTCTTGTCATCTGCTGGGAGATATTTTACGTTGTCAACTTAAAATGCCCAAATAACTTGAAGGTAATGAAAAATAATTAAGAAAAATGTTAAAAGCTGTATTATTAACAAGCCTATATTATATGCAAATATTGGGTATTAATGTTGTGTATCAAAAACTGAGAAATTTTCTTCAACCCTATTAAGATTAAAGCACTGCTTAAATACAAACTTAACGCAGTACATATTCCACATCACCAAAGGAATCATTATCATATAGCATCTAATCACTAGAAGAAATTCTACAGATGACAAACCAGCCATAAATCAATTACTTCACCTACAGATGAAAATGTAGTCATTCAGTTCCATACAAGCAATATCGTACAAAAGAGACAGCCTTGCTGGGGTTGCCTTTTTATGTAATACAGATGTTGGATAAGAATTACTTCAGCCCATATGGAAACAGAAAACTCTATAAAATTGTAATTCAAAATACCAAAGAATATCTGGACCTTGTGCTTTACCATGTTTAAGTGCATGGATTTTAAGAATAGTTGCATAGACGGTAGGCATTTAAAAAATGAAGGAGCACCCTTGCTAACATTTTACGTACCTGGTTTTAATGTCTTGATTGCCACAGGAGTGGTATTATTCCACAGTCCTTCCCATACCTCACCAAACTGACCAGATCCTAATTTTTTCAACAGTTTCAGAGATTGTCGGTCTATCTCCCACTGATCAACAGTTTTGTATGACAAATCAAAAGTAGTAGGAATTTGCACCTGGTAAAAGAAAATAAATAATACAGTAATTGAGATGTCTAATATTTTTTCAACAGCATATACGAGTCCTTGTTAACTATGTCATGTAAAGTTGCAACTGATATAAATAATGCTTCCTTACAGTAAACACACATGATAAAGTAATCTGAGAACATAAAACACACCCCACATCATGGGTACTTTTTGTTAGAAAAAAATAAATACTGTAAAGAAAACATTCTGCCATTAAAAGTAAAAATTAGAAATCATGCCTCTAGCAAGCTTTTTGAACACTGATGTATTGCTTGCCTGAACCTCGTGGTTTTGTCTCAGTAACTACTTATGGACAGCTGGAGTTATGAAGTTGGAGATTTCATCTCCATATACATTTATAAAAAGGTATATATAAATCATGATTTGGCATATTTTCTCCTCCAGCCACATGATGATCTGTTCAAAATGGCATGGTATTTTATTATTAACATGTCAGCTTCAAGAATGAAACTGTAGTGCTACCCAGAACTTCCTGGAAATAAGCAGATCATCAACATTTTGAAATGGTAGAAGCAGATATGGCATTAACACCTTCTGACTGATATCTGATGAGTCAACTTACAAAAAAATATGTTGCACAATGTAGCTTCCACTCTTACCTTCAGACATGGCTTTCCGAGCACCACGCAGAGGCCATCACTGTTCTTACTGTAATAGTCCACAAACTCATTCAGAGTTTTGAAAGTTTTCCTTCTGATTAGGAAAAAGCCTCCTTCATCCAGCTTTCTGATCCTGTAGTGCTTCACAGATACACCATCAAAAACTAAGAAAATATAAATATATTAAACTTCCAGGAATTATAGCAATGGTACAATATAGCTTATGTCCAAAGCTTAACATAAATTATTTTAGTTTCAAAGATGACAATTATACAAAATTGCTTTCTAACCAAAGCACACTGTTTAGATAGCTTAATATATCTACTCTTTTGGTCTTTAACCATTCAGGTTTGGAGAGTCTTGCTTGTGCCATAAGAACTGACACAAAAAGACATAAAGACATCTTCTGTGAGGCAGCTCATATTTTCAGTCTTTTAAGACACCAAAACCAGCCATGAGCATCTAATTCATAGTAATCATTTAATCAGCTGGAAGGAGATGTAGTCTCTCATGCGGGGTTTCATTTAGCATGACACTCCATGACTGAGACATCGCTGTCCTTTTCCAATGGACAGTGGAGAGCCTATGATACATACTGAAGGGTAACTGATTTAGCTTCTATCAGAGGGATATCCCACCCTGCATTTAATGAAATGGCATAGTGCTTCTCCATGATGAGGGAGCTCTCAAGAGGAGGGGGATGCTCCAGTTGCCATGCTGGTCCTCATCATCCAACATTACACCTTTCTAATAGGCCAGATATCTCCTTCCACACCCATCAATCTGGGAGATTACCATTGCTGTCCCTGTCTCAGGGCCCTCACACAAGATGAAACTCTGAATAGCAAAAGGGAGGCATAGGGGAAAGGCCTTCTGTTGCCTACCAGCGGTATACCTTTTAGTAGCCAAAATTCCAGCAAACATTTCCAATCTAGTCATGTTGAGGAGTGGCTACTCTTAGTTAAATAATTTAATGGAAATATTTTTCAATCCTAGAAACAGCCTCAGTCAGTGACATTCAAAAATCTAGTAATCTAAAAAATTGCTATTGCTCTCCCCTGGAGATATTATAGCTGATAGATCCTCGATTTTGGCGATCACTTTGGTTATACTAATAGAAGCAAACACAGTTACATATTGTATGTCGAAAAAATATAGAAAATTATGAGTTGCATGCAATTAACAAAGCTGATATGAAGTATAATTTCTCTCACTGTTAAGTGATTGTTAAAAAGAAAAATCCCTCCTTCCTTAAGTACTGTCATGTATAATCAAATATTTTTCTACTGTACTGTGCGATTGTCATTCCAGGCCACCAGAGGGCATACAGGAGCTGCTGAAAATATTAGAAGTGTTTATATCTGCCACAGGTAGTATTTTGAGAGAACTGATTTATCAACTTACAATTCTGCATGAGGACCAAAAAGAAGACTATTTGTAACTATAACTCCATAGTATCAAGATAATTACATCACACTTTTCAAATGCCATTTCTTGTTAATTTAACAGCTCATAATTATTATTTTTTCATTATAAAATGCATGTATATTTTTGTGATGTGCCATTTGGAAATGGGGCTGAAGCAAAATGAAGGAGAGAGTAATTCAGTAACTACAGACTGGAAATATAATGACTTTTCCAAAGTAAAGTGCATCTGGCCAAATCAATTGCTATATATGATGAATAAAAGGCCAATAGGATGACTGCATTAATCCAGTCTCAGCTGTATATCACAAATGATAGTAGTTTGACTACCTGCTTTATTTATTAGGAACATTATAACTACTACTTGTGAAGTAGCTAATGTTAATGCAATAGTTAGTTTGAAGTATGTGCTATAATGTCTTAAATGAGCCTTGTATGAAGCCTTATGACTGGCAGCAGACAGGTCAGGCAGTGACGTGTGTGGAGAATCTGGAGAAAATTTCTGCGCCGATACCATCTTTGTTTGTGATAAGCAGCTGAGGTTAGTGCAGTAATTGACAGAGGGTTGTTTACTTATATCTCATAGCTGAGCCTGGCTGTACAAGTCCTGCACCGCACACTTGCAGAGCTGCAGCATGGTGCGGCTCCTCTGCCCAAAATGACACAGAGCATGTGCCACTCAGGGAAGAGTTAGGCATAACCCCCTCGGTGCTTCCAGTCATCCTTACATCCACGCCAGACTGTTTAACAGGACAGGATTCCAACTTCAGCTTTATAGTTTGATAGCAACTAGGTTTGAAGACGGCGGTGGTTTTCTCCTTGACTTGCCCTTCACAAAAGAATCACCACTCCCCATTAGATTTCTTCATGGGTTTGGCTTAACAGAAGCATTGTCCTCTCCCTGCTTCCCATCTTCACAAGGTTAGGCCATGCAGAAATAGATTTTGCCACCCCAAGGATGAGAATAAAATAATTTACTACTCCTTTCCCAGGGCAGCAAAATTTATGGTACATCAGCAGAGTCAACATCTTCACCAAATGAATCATGGAGACACTCAGGCACAATCACCACCAGTGTCCCAACATCTCTCCTCTCAGCAGTCCTCCCCCAGCGCTGACAGTGCAGCGCTGCTGGCAGGATCTGTGCTCGGTCTCCATGCCCAGGGTGGACGTGGGAGGAGGGCGGCTTATGAGATCACCCTGACCAACACGGAACAGGTCCAGAGGCTGCTCCGAAATTGTTCTCCTGCTACAGTCATAATTTTGCCACTCTTATCAGTCTGCTGCCTTAAACTATTACCTATTTTTCCTGTGCTGAAAGCCATTCCGGCCTAGAAGAAACCACAAAATCTTTTTTAGGAGCAGGGAAAAAATGGAAGAAAACACAAACCGTTTACATTGTCATTTAATGCAATCAGTCTTTCAGATGCCATTATTCAGTGAGGGGGGAAGTAGAGAGCTTCCTGCTATCGTTGGCAATGACACTCAATTAAGCTGAGCACATCTAAATTATGGCTTTTAATTAAAAAGAGGCAATGTCTAAGATGGCACCAACATGTTTAAAATTTAATACATTTCACACCAGATGTTGGAGTCATCAGCATAAAAATCTGTCGACAACATGTGCATTTTTAAAATGGGAAAATCTATTTTTAAAATGTCAAACACTTTAAAATGATAGCAACATATCTCAGTGGCCTATCTGGTTTGATGTGCTTTCCATTTAACCATTCACAGCTGAGAAAAACCTTTCTGAATATGACTTTTTGTTTTTCATTTAAATAGTCATTTATCACATAAATCTTACAAATTGTGAGTTTTCCCATCAAGGCAAGTTAGAATTGAAAAGTTTTATTTTAATGAAAGGTAAGGTTTATTTATTTTGCGTTTTTTTTTTCCTAAGGAGATCCATTTGTATCCCTCATTAATATTGCCTCTTTTACATTGCCCATATGAGTATGAAATGAAGCGTAAAAGTTATAAAATCAGTTTATGGGTGCTTGGGTAAGAATCTCTCTTCCTTTTCTACTTCTTTTCCTTTTTAGCTTTATTATACTTAAATGTTAGGTTGGACAGAGAGTTGACAATATTTTCTTCAAGATCATAATTCTAAAAGCCAGGTTGTCACTCTTCTAGTCATAATCATCCACCCTGGAGTGAAACCAAAACAGCAATAGCAGGTAGAGCAAACCCAAACAGTTCTACAGAGGATGAGGGATATGGAAGCCTATTCTTTCTGCACTGAAAAAAATGGAAACAGAAATTAGGGATATATTCCAAAATATCAGGTTGTGACTTCTCCCCTGTCAGTATATGATCTACAATGGAGATAGAAGCCACCCACGACCTCTTAAAAAAAATTTCTGAATTACTATTCCTTGAGAAAACACTGCTTTTCTGCCTCAGCTTTGAGTGTCTCATAACTCCTTCTCATGGAACAAAGAAGAGATGGTCAGAAAAACTGCCTTCTCCATAGCGTCTGGTGGACTAAACAACCTTCCTTCCAATTAATTCTCCCCACAGTACAATCCACTCCATCATTTGCTTTAGATTGAACTAGCTCTCCCAAAAGTAGACATAAGTAATGAGATTATGGACATACAATGTCTGGACCATTATGCATACTAATAGGTTGGAAGCAAAAAAGCTTACACAACACAAACAGACACCATTCAGTCAAGCCTATTTGGTGAGCAGCAAATAAAATATTACTTGCTTCTTCAGTATGAAGTAGCATGTTGAGGCTAAATTACATTCAGGCCTGGGAAGCTGCTAAAAGATTTAGCAGCAGTGGTAAATCATGTCATTAATATTCACTGTCTACAGAGTGCTTGAGTTTATTCTCTTTCTTTGTCTAAAAGAGCAGAAATGTTTAATAAATCTGAGATGGCACACATACACATGTGTACATGCTCAGAGAACAACCTGTATTTGTTCATGAAGGAGGGCTGGCTTCTGTAGCTGCCTTGCTTATGTTGTTCTTCATTGCCATTCTTCCCTTCCTCCAACAAACCAACCAGCATGGAAGAAATCCACACGGATGGTTTCATATCTGGCTGTTATCAGTCATCATCAAATCTGCTGCTCCCAAATAAGTTTGTACAGAAACCCGAAAAATGTCTACCACAAGCTTTGATAATTTAATCAAATATACTAAATCAGATAGAATATGGTTTCTATCCATGCTTTGTAAGGAAAAAATCAAACAGCAGCATCAAAGGATGTTCTCATCCTACCACAAATTCTGGCCTAATATTTATTTTCATTCTCTTGGATTTTTCTCTGTGGTACTACATATTTTAAATACGTACTGCTGCCTTCCTGTTAGAGAAGTAGTCAGGATTCAGGGTGAAGAATTAAGAGTTTAAATCTTTCCTAGAAGGCTACAGTTGGTGAATAACAAAAAGAAATTGCATTTCCACCCTTAGGCACAGAAGCACATGATTTTTCATTGATTTTTAGTAAGGTGTCATGTATTCAAGTGCCAGCATTAAGCAGATAATACAGGCCTATCTATCCTTCCCTGCATAACACCACACTGTTACTCATCTGGCCCAGTCCTTGGATGAAATCAGTTCACTAATGAAGTGCACTTGAAGGAAGCTGAAACCATGGAAGGCAGGGATAAGATGGCATATAGAAGGAAAGCATTTTGAAAGATTTATGGCTCAGAAGATGACTGACACATAAACATCCAGGCAGAAGAGGAGTCAATATGAAGGAATCTGGTTATGCACAAGACACATCTCATTTTGCGATCATAATTCTTGCACGTGACAACGGGTAATTAACAAACATCAAGAGCCTTCGCTGGCATATGGAACTATATAGGTAAAGCACATTAGGAAGTTTGGGTGTATAGCCCTGTTGTCTCTGGGACAACATTACACTCTTGACTCACACTTGTATGACAAGTTTGACAGAAAACATTCACAGAAAACAACCAATGATTACTCAGTCATGTTTGCTATCTAATATGGCAAATATCTATGATACGAAAAAGATGACGTCCATATACAAGTAAGTAAAATTATTATCAAATAAATGTCCTTTCAGATAGTCTTTCAGATTCACATAAAGGACTTTAAATATGTTTCAAAACCCATCAGATCATAAATCTAACTTTTTACTGATGTTTACAACTAACTTTTCAATGAAATATGACTGATTCACAAGTAGAGCTTTGAAGATCTTCCTATCTTTGTGCCCCTGAAAACAAATAAATATAAATCTAAGGGTGTGCTCTAGTAGAAATCTCATTTTCTTAAACTGCAGATATCTGCCAATATGGTTTAATTTTTATTTTGTGTACCAATCAGAACAGTAGTGTACAACTGTAATGTATTTTTTGGCATTTTAATCTTGAAAATAGTTTCTATTTTAAGGGAGCTTGCACACTAGAAGTACTAAGCATAAGAAAGTTGATTTCTGTTCTGAGCATATTAATACACAAAGCCCACAAAATAAATGTTAGTAAAAACTCAAATTACTCTTGCCAAGTTTTCTTTATATATCTCCTGGGAAAGAAATATTATCATGAACCTAATTAATTTTCATGCACACAGTTTATCATTCTCAAAAATGAATAAGTCTGGATCACCTGAGAAATTTTTAAAACATTGCTTAAGATGAAAAACTAGAATATACCTGAAAGTGAGTATTCGCCTTTTAGACTTTCGCTTTCTCGAATTATGAAGGCTCCTGCCTGGTTTCCAGGGTATGACAGTTGTCTCTCGGCATCTGCTCGCTTGATTGGGCCAAAAAACCATCTGAACAAATGAAAAAACATTAATTTCACCAGTCAGTGAAACATACCAGGAAGACAATTTAGCTTTTATAAACATGCTGCATATTTACTAAAAGATAATCTGTGCTATGCTAATTAAATTCCAATAGCATGGGGAAAAACAGCCAACAAGAACTACACAACAAATTTATTGCTAGAAAATATTGCTTACACATTTGAGTGAAATCTGGATTTTACTGCTGATGGAAAGTCCTACTGATTTCAAGGTAATGAGAATTCAGAAGTGACAGACTGGTTTTGCCCCAGGGGAAAATTCACCAAGGAATTTTGCCAAGGCTGCCGTGGTAGAAATTGATGCCAAGTCCATTGATGCCACTTGAACTATGTAGAGGGGCAGGTATGTGCTAACATCCAGACATCCTAGAAGTCAAAGATCCCCGAAACTGCAGAAGGGCTCTCAGGTTCCAAGAGGTAAACCACCCTGCAGCCTTCCCCATTCCACTGCCACATCGATAGCACAAATAAGGTACTGGGAATTTTTCAGCTCTGCTGCTGTTAGACAAACAAAACCAACGCGTCCCTCAAGTCACAGCGAACATCCTAACGTCCCTGCTCTGTAACAATCTACTCCTATCCACACCTTTTAAAACATAGTTTTCCTCTCTCACTAAACCTTGTAGTTTACAAGGACTTGTTCAAGCAATAGTTTTAGTTTGCTCCTCTGAGGGTACTATTTAGCTCTTTTACTGCTTTGTGCTGAGTGTAAATTAAATGAAAATAAGACCAAGATGAGTAAGCATTCAGCTTCCATCCAGCAAGCACACAAAGCTCGTTCCAAGATTAGCTCCACCCCTTATTTGAAGCAAAATAGAAGATAAATAGTTATCAGAAATATGCTATATACTCATAGGAGAACTCCTTTTAAATTAATTATAGCTAAACCTGTTATGCAAATTTTTAAGATAAATCAATGTATTGCACCACAGGTAAGTTGTCTATTCAGCTGACTACTTGATCTGTCAGTTACTAGTGAAAAGTACAGAAGGAGTCATCAACAAACCACTTCAGTATCTGTAAGGCTTGTTATCACCAGGAGGAATGGAGGAAATAAATGAGGACAATCGGTGACACCTTGGCTGAGCAAGTAGGAGGAATGAAAAATGGTTTTGTATGAATAAAGGGGAAATAAAACGAGGCAAATACAGATGGCGCTAATCTACGCTGAATGTGCTTTGTTAAGAGAAGAAAATGAAATCCAGATATTCCAGACTGCATTCCTGTCCTCTGACTTGAATATGATTCGGATAAAATAGGCCTCGATACATATTTGGCAAGGAAAGGAATCTCATTAGAAAGCTGGAATGTGTTAGCAATAATTTTAATTAGTTAAACATGTCAAATCAACCAATTAATTGAATTAATTTATTAATGAGACTATAGAAAACTAAGTAATCCATGAATGTTCAAATCCTTGACTGAGGTTCTCATCAAAGGAATGAGAGGACAGAATACAAGTTCAACTCTATTCAAGTCCCAAATTAAATTTGACTACCCTAAAAACTGAATTAGAGCCTTCCTGAAATTTCTTAATACAAGTACTCTGAGAATAACATCTGAAAATTAATAAACTATATTATGTGAAAAAAAATTGAACTGACATTTTTCTCATTGAATTATAGGATATCACTTAGTAATGTCCAAAGTGACTGATTCTCATAAGAGCTTATAAGAAAAGGTGTTTAATTTTATGTCTCCTTTCTTCATGGGTTAAAAGGATAGCATCCTCTCAAAAGGATTTCATTTTGTATCAAAGCCAAAAGAGCTTCCAATCAGCAAGGTTGAAATTTATGTTCCAGACAGTCAAAAGTATAGTCTTCACATGACCCAGTATTTGTACATACACTGCTATTGCTAAAGCTGAAAACATGAGCAGTAACACAATGTATGCAGCAAAAGGAAATTGTTGGGTTTTTTGGGAAATACAATTTAAAACAGTATTACACCTGCATATGTACAATCATGCCTACAACACAGAATATGATTTTGGAAAACAAAAACAACGTAAGTGCATGTTGTATTTAGGCATATGCACCTGTTCATTTGACTTAAAAATATTTCAAATTATATGTTTATTTTTCTTAGGTTGGAAAAACTTCATTTACATTAATATGAATTTACCATTAAAGATTTTATGGAGGATACGTAATAAGTAGGTTCTGACTCCAGATAAAGTTAGCAATTAAAAAGATCCTGACTTGCAAAATAAGATAATCAGAGCAACAGTATTTGAGAAGGTAAGTGTAACTGAAGCAATTATTATGGAGAGTGAAAAGTGGACACATATTGTATATTAGCTCATTTGCCTGACTTTATATGATCTGATTAAAATGTTTCAGAAAAATATAATGAAAATTACTTTTAATAGCATTTAAATATGGGATTCTTAGTTCAAAGACATTGGGTTTGCAATAATAATCATACGGACCAAAAGCAATACTGGTTGTGAAAAAATAACCCCTTAACCTCAAAGCAAATAATTTAATTTACTATTCACTTTTTCTAACAAAAGAACATCTGAATTTAAAGTATTATTTCAATTATAAATGGAAGTTTAAATTCCTTTTATAAAGCGTCAGGGCTTATTTCAATTTCTAGTGATTGAACTTATGCTTCAAAAGGCTTTACATTTTACCTCATCCAAAAGTGTGTATTTTAGAGGAAAAACTACTCTAAAGAGTAATACTGAATCAAAGTAATTGCTCACCATGAGATACTGTTCCATGAGATAGGAAGGTCAGACCAAAACAACACCCAGTTCTTAGTAAATCTATTTTGGTTTTATAGCTCAAAGTTAGATGGAGATTTTGAAACAGAGCACTTGGAAAAACAGGACTAAAACATCAAGCACCATCGGTTGCACAAGTTACTTAACTAGCACTTTCTCTGACTTCAGTGTGCAATACTGGCACTAGGCAGTTCAGGAGAAGGTTGAATTAGCAATTCATACACAGTTCCTCTCCGAACTTCAGCTCACAGCCAGCTCACTTTGAGTCACGATTATCAGTGCAGGATCAGCAGATTACCAGGTATGACACAAATGAGTGCATCAGATTTGGGCATAAGTTTTCACTTCTAGCAGGAGCTGTCTGGTTAGCACAGCAGCAGTGCTCCTCTGTTAGTGAGACCCAGGAACATGCTTTCTTGGCTGGCACTGCTTCCAGCACCCCATTCTCTCTCCCTTCTCATTGTAGGATGCCAGATCTGGTTTTCTGGGATTGTTTCCAGCAGCTTCCTCAAAACCCCTTGTTTCCACCTTCATTCATAGCTCTCAGGAAACCCTTCATTAAAAATTCCAGGCTACTTCCAGGTCACTTCTGGCTAACATATATAGGAGAACTTTGGGGACAGAAGAGATGACCTTCATGTAGGTCCCTAACAAACATGGTCCTCACTTAGTGCAGATGATGCCCAGTACTGGAGTACCAGTGAGGTTTGTTGTGATCATTCAGAGTGTAGTGATTCTATCTCTACTGGGCATCAATTCCGCTGGCAGGTTTTTGACCACAGGGTCAACAGCTGATGGACACATGTATCACAGCAGGCTTTGTCATGGGATGTTCCCTGACTGTGACATCATTGCTGAGTCCTGTACTCCTATCCTATGATCCTCTTCTTCCAGCAAAGGAAAGGATATATATTCATCAAGGTGAATGCTGGTGGTTATTCTTGAAGGGCAAACTTTTAAGAAACAGAGATCATGTCACCTATGCTCACTCTTGCCTCCCTATTCAATCCAGCTGGAATCAAAATGGAGTAATGAGTTCAACAGAAGATGATGATGCTACTTGACTCCATCACCGCCTTTGCTCAGAAGCCCTCTGTACTCCAGGTTGCAATGCACTGCTGATCTCTGTTTAAATGTCAAAGCCCCATTTACCCGGCTCTGTTTTGGGTCTCCTGTGCTTTGCTACATAAAAATCCACTAAAATAAAAATAGTTCTACTTCTGTACTTTTTTTCTTACAGCAGGAAGATATGGCAGGAACTTTTAATCTGGAAGGTGGAAGAGAGGAAGAGTAACATGGGACAAAGGTATTGCATGCCCCATAGCCACTGTCAGAATCACTAAAGCAAAGAAAGATAGGGAGGCAATGTTCTGCAATGCTATACCACTGGCAAAGTTTCTAGTGCCTGGCAACATGCCTAGAAGAAGATAAAACCCAGTGGAAAAAACAAAAAACCACAAATATCCCCATCCAACAAAGAGACTGCAAAATTAGTTTTCTTCCCTTCCATTCTGTTCCCTCCGATTAATGTAACATCCCCTTCTGATCACATCACTGTCATCAGTGCAATGCACTCATTCGAGGCAGAAATTGAAAATTTAACAGGATCTCAACTAATCTGGGAACTACAGGATCTTTTTCCCTCCTGAAATTAACTTTATCCAACACTCAGACTTAAACCCAAACAAAAAGATTCCCAGCCATGGTGCAGATGAAAAAGCTCATAGGGGAAACATTTTTTTGTCAGCCTACCGTTCCTTGGGCAGCCCTTTTACAGCCCCCTGCTCCCCTCTTACACTGGAGCTGTATGCTTGGTCTCTCCTAAGTCTCAAACACACTAACTCCTAGCTCTAATTCAAGGTGTATGCTGAGCCTTAGCCAAAACCCCCCCCAGTCATGGGACAGACAGAAAGCTTCTTGGGAGACATGTCTTTCTGTAGATTCAACTTTTCTTGGGCAGACCCTTGCAGCTTTATTCAAACTGGAGCTCTAGGGTTTGTCATCCTCCTAATCCTAAAACTAACCCAAGCCCTTATGCTAACTGTAGACCTGGTTTGACCCTTAGCCAAAGACTCCCCAGCCGTAGGCCACATGAAAAACTTCCCAAAGGACAAGCCTTTCTGCAGCTTTGATCTTCCTTGGGCAGTCCTTCAGCAGCCTTAGTCACACTGGAGCTCTACGATTCATTAAAAGAGCTTAATCCTAATCCTAGGCATGGGCTGACCTCTGCCAAAGATCCTCAGTCATGCCAAATGAGCAAGCAACAAAGAATGGGCTAAGTCCCATGTAGGGGCACCCCCTGACATGGACCAGACATGATAGGGTAAATTTCATGAGACCATAAATCTCATCAGCTGGGAAGGTTTGTTGTGATTCCCATGGTTCCTGACCAGAACTCTCCATTACAGAAGAAATTATGATGACAAACAGGTTAGCTGGCCCTCCAGTAGATTAACTGGATTGTGTTAACTGTGTCCATAGTGCTAGGCTATGAGGAGAATAAAAGATTTTCTAGACCAAGAAAAGCAAAGTAGAGCAAAAGTCTTGGGCGAGGACATGGAAAAATAGATACTGTACATATTGAAACCAAATATATCCTAGTTTCTTTTGGAATGCAGAGAGCTTGTGCAATATCTAAAACAAATAAAGAAAAGCTTCAACAGTATATAAATATTATGTTTTAAATGCCTTAAAATCTACAGTCATAGAAAACTGTAGCTGCAAAGACAAGAACCCCAAAGCTAGGAGATAGCAATATTAATATTGATTTCATGGCATCCACTCAGCCATTTTCAGAAAAATCCACTATGATACCATCTTTAATTACATGGCCACATCCACTGCGTCCTACAGTGCTAATACGAATGCTGCTCACTGAATAGTTGCCCTGTATTTTGTTTTGTCATTGCATAGATAGAGTTTATTTACCGTACATTGTTTAGTCTCTGCTCTCAAACATGTTATAGAATTACATGAATGGCTAAATCCCTAGCAGCCTCTATTATAGTGTTCATGACTATAATATCCAAATGCTTTGCGAACATTCATTGATTTGTTTTTGTGGCACTTTTGCATGTAAAAGATTTTTTACAGTGGAGAAACATCACAGAAAGGGACTAAGGCAATAAGACATTATTATAAGCATTTTCTGTTAACCTTGGATGTCCAACCTGAAATGCCTAGGGCCTACCTTTCAGGGAATTTAGCATCATGGAGTATGTAGTAGTTTATTCAGAGAGCAATAGCTGCTAACTTCTGTGTCACAGAAGACAAGGAGAGATGAATGGAAAGCTAAAGAGACAGAGAGAGACAGAGAGATCCTCCAGGGTCTCATTCAATTACTTTCATCATATGACCATCCTGTGATCACTGCCCTTACTCAGCACATGGAAACCTGAACACGCTTGTGTGCCCCACTCTTCACTGCTGTCATCCATGCAGGACAAAGAGAGCTGCTGAGCCAGCTTTTAATGCATGCCAGGTTTGCAGTCTGCTGTGGGTAAACATTAGTGCAGAAGCAGGGACAGAAGTTTACCAAGGGCACCACCAGTACGTCCTCTCTGCACTGAGAGGAAGGCTCCAAGCACCTGCTGGGTTTTCCCAAAATATCAAAAATACAGAGTGCAGCTGTCAAATTCTAATGAATATGTTCCATTACCCCATATAAAGTGTGATTTTATTTTCAAAGTCTTGGTTAGTTTGAAGCAAGGTTTCCTTAGATGGCAAAAAAAGCACACACTTTTAATATAGCAATGTCCTCTACCAATTATCAAGCCCTTCCTCCAAAGTACATGGACAAAGGATTTCTTGTATTGCTCTGAGCCACATTTTTTGCTTTCAGGGAGAGAAAGAGGCAACCTGTGTCTGGTATCAACCCTGGAAAATTCACATCCAATCAGGTAAAGCCTGGAAAAATTATAAGTAACTAAACAAGCTCTTCTGATAGAAAATATTAGGCTGCCTTAATTATAAGACTAATGAATTTATATCATTTCTCCAAGAGCTGACATTTCAAGAAATTAGGAAATATCACTGCAAAGATGAAAGCTGTCCAGATATAACATAGTTACGAAATAGATGTACCTTACAAATTATGAACTGCGTGTATGAAGGAGAGCGCAGGAGATGAGCAATGACTGCTTAAATTTTCCCTTTATAGTCTACAGTGAACCTGATGGGGGGGAAAAAAACCCCAGAAAATTCTGTAGTCAGGCTAAACCATGAAGATGAAAGCTTGCAAAAGATTCCTTTCATGAGCATTTTCAAAAACACGAGCCTTCCCAGATATGGCACAAGAACCTACATAGTGAAAGGTCCAGGGTTACCGGGGGGCTTGCAGACTTACAGTGCAGAGGCTGGAAAACCTAAGATTGGGTTTCAGGTTCTTTGGAAACAGCCCTTCCTCCTTACTTCCTTCTATAGGCTTGCCTGGCATTCTTTTTAATGCTGTCTAACTCTCATTATCATTTATTATCAGATACTGAAAGATGCATGGGACAAGAACAACATTTAAGAGGAAGGAATTTAATGCTAATGATAAAGGAATGCATAGGACACTGCAGGAGGGAGGGAGAAAACAGGACAGTAAAAATTCAGAACAGAGGACTGCAGAATATTATCAAGCCAATGGAGGGAGAGAAGGGAGAAAGTCAGAGCCAACAGGCAACGATGAAGGGAAAATGAAGACAAGACAAAACTGAGGACTCCATTTATTGCCCAAGGGCTATAACCTGCTGCTGCCTGAGCTGCTGCACCTGCTCAGCAAATGCTGGTTTCCAGTTTATGCTGCTCCCGCAGGGCATGTCTTTGGCAGCTATTTCAGTCCTACTCAGGGAAACAATTTCACAGGATATCTCTTGAACCAATTTCACAGACTACTCTCACTGTAAGGATTTCTCTCTACAGATCTTTTCCCTTTCCATTTCTTAGTTCATTGCACCACTCATGTTTTTACTTGCCAAGGGACTACTTTAACATTCATTTTCATCATATATTTATTGACTAAAGGTCACCGCTAAATGTATTGGTTTATGCCTTACTCACCAAAGTAACAAGCAACAGAAAGTCAGACAGTCTTTTAAAAAATGTTTACGTAACAAGAGTCTTCTGTATCTATATAAGTAAATCAGTTAAAATCTTAACGCACTGGAGAATGTATCTGACTTAGACAATACTTGAAATTAAAAAAAAATCTAAAATGTACATGTATAGTGCCAGAGCTCAGTACTGATTACTTATTTACCGTAATAAGAAACTAGTTTCCTCCAAGTGAAACTAGAAATTCAGGTTTTCAGGGATGGTTATGTAGGGCAGCACCCTTAACCTTTCGCAACCACACTGAATTTACTTCATCCGTAAAGGTCTGAGTCATGTATATTGTTCAGATCCTTGTTGTTGAATAACGTATCATAAACTAGATGAAGACTATCCTCATGCATTGTCTGTGGGACCTGGAGCTTCTGAGTCTTTTCACAATGACAATGGGTGGATTAAGTCTGTTTTTCTTTCCATGGGGAAAAACATAGAACATATGAATAGTTGTAAAATACTAAAGGCTCATTTCTACACTATATAAGCATTAGAGATCTATCAAAACAACAGAGCAGCATTAGTTTATGTTATGTATGTATGTAGAAGTCTCCCTGCATGTTTGAAAGTGACAGTCTGTCTGTAGAAACACACTGGAAGTTCCACTGTATTTTCCATATTTCCAGATCAACAGTGTTATTTTTCTTTAAATAACCATTACAATGCAAAATACACAGTTTTGGAAAATAACAGATCCCATTTTGCTCTTGGCTTTTGGATAACATTTTGCTAATGTTCTTGTCAACAGATTATAGCTGACTGGTTGGCATTTTTCCATAGATACTAAATTTATGTTAGACTTGAGAGAGTTTTGTTGGTGAGATGGCAGAATATAAGAGGTGATAATGGAAGAGACATAGAATCAAAAAAAAAAGGAAAGAAAATTAAGTTGTACTTCTCCATATATTTTCTAAACAAAATATTATACCTTACCTTGTGAAGGTACTAATTTTGAAAAAAAATTCAAATTTAAAGGGTTTTTTATTTCTGTTTTCAAATGGGATTTCCATCAAAATACAAGCATTGTTTCTTTTAATTTTGTTCAGAAAGAAATAAGTTATCCGAAACCAAGATACAACCAAGTAATACCCTTCATTTTGTTTCAGGCCATGTTAAATGATTTGATACAAAACTAAAATGAAGGACTCCTGAGAAGCATCGCTGTTTCTTTCTTCCAGGAGAAGGGAGCTATTTTTCCTTTCTCTCTTCCCATACTTATTTGATCATGAACGTGAGCACTAGGACACAAGTGATACATTCATCCACAAAACAGGCTCCTTAGAGGAAATGAGGCAACTTAAACCTATCTCTCTAACTATTTTGCTGGAATATACAACGTGGATAGATGCTTACATACAGTAATTTGGAGAACGTACCACTGTTAAAGTCCTTTTGTGACTGAACGTACGTAAGCTGCCACCAAAATTAGGCAGAACCTTTGCTACCACTTCTTTTACGCAGGATGGGAAATTTACTTGTTATTGCCGGAAAAAAAAAAAACAACTTTGTGCTTCCAGACTCAACGACCAGGTTTCCCACACATATATTGTGTAGAGCCTTAAAAAGAAAAGCGTTTTAATTTTACTACTCGCCAAAAAACTTGACCCTAAGACTGAACAGCAGCTTACTCCACACAATCCCAATGACTGCAATGTAACCACAGCAAGCATGTGAAACACCCACCTAGCTTGGCAGACTGACCTTGCGTGTACCTGAGACCCAAAAGGAGCCCCAGGCTGCACTAACAAATCACTGGGGAAGCCCAGCTGAAGAAACTGCAGATTATGAGGTCATGAGAAGAGGGCAGCAGATGTGTCAGAAAGGATTCTAAGCCTCTAAAATCTGTTTTGGTCTAAGAAATATCTTTGTTTTGTGTTACTCCATTGTTTTTTGTTAGAAATAGTAAGGTGTGCCCTGAAGAAAGGGCCTGCCAGGGCTTTAGGGACCTTTACAGTAAGTAACTGAGTGGAATTGTTTGGATAAGGTAACGTTCAACAGTGAGTAAGTGTGGTAAAACCCACTACAGAGGTAGGCATTTCCTCTTACAGTCTAGAACAAATTTACTCTTTTGTAAACGTGAACACAAATATTATGGGCATTAGTCTAAAAAATCCATGACACATTGTGCATAAACCTTTTTAGTAAGCACTTCAGTAAGCCATAACTGTACTATTGTGTGATTCTGATGAAAGGGATTATGCATAATACTACATTAATTTTTCAATAGCTGATAATAGCAGTTGACTGTGCTGCAAACATGGAAATTAATTCGCTCTGAGTCTGCTTCAGGATGACAAACCATTGCACCTTTGGCTACTTTTGCACTCTGTAATGTCTGGGAAGTGACTATTTCTCCTGTACGGATACTATTACAAGGCCAAGTGCATGAGCTCTGTAAATTAGCATAACTCACCCAATCCGAGTTTCACTGCACAATAGGAACAAATTATAATAAACCAGCAACCAAATCACAATCTGATAGAGATTAATTTGCGGAAATCTCCATAAATAAATCTCATCCTGTGAGCCCCCACTTCACTATTGCATAATTAATTTCAATGTTTGCATTCATTCTCCACAACACCGGTCGTCTGCATGCTGTATTGTTTCATTTGCTCTGAAGTTCTTCTATATGAGAAAATAAATGGTAGATGAAAGTGACATCATATTAATTTTTCTGTGGTGTTTTAGTTACCTAGGTCCCTGGTATTTCTCCAATTTGAGAGACTAAACTCAATCATCAAAGTTTGTTCCCAGTAGTAGTTTTGTACCTGGATAATGACTTCATTGCATTTAAAACTTGTTCTAAAACAACTTGTCTTTGGAGTTAATGAAAGGCTACCATTGGCTTTAATGGGCATTGCTTTGGGACATTAGGTGTGAAATATAGCCATATAATCACCTCTTTTTTAAAAAAAAAGCTAAAATGTGCTCCTCAGACCCTATTTGTGCTGCACAGTCTTCCAAATAGCATTGTAAAATCTTGCACTGATGCTGGTAGTACCTGTATGCATTTGTTAACACATACATGAACAAAAGTACTGATATACTGCCATAATATACTCTAAAACTCTGCTATTCATATCAACTGAGGAACAAAGTTGAAACCTTGAGGTAGCCTTAATGTTAACACGGTACAGAGAACACTAATAACATCAATCGATTTAACATTAAGGGAAACTCAAAAGGACAAGAAAATGTTCAATCATACATTCACTTAAACCATTACAGCTTCCAAAAGCACTCAATTGATTTTCTTGAGAAAATCATTCCTGAGAAATTATTTTCTTTTGTCACAGAAAAACTCACCTCAGTGCAGAAGTAATACAAAAACCCTCAGAAACAAAAAGCCCCCCTTGCCAGCACAGGACACTGGTGTCAGAACAGATCTCTCCATCCATTTTGTGCAGAGCTCTACAGATGTTCACCTGGGCACAGACCTCTTCAGCCTATTGCCAACAGCCTGAGCAGACCCATGCCCTCTCTTGGGTCAACTTTCAAAGGAGAACAACCAGGTCACTCTGTCCCCAGGAAGACTCGGAAGGGAATTGTGCAGTCTGACCCCCCTAGGTGACCCTGAGCCAAAGGACAGAAAGGTTCTTTCACATGGGGACAATCTTCTTAACCAAACAGTCTCCCAGTTTTCAGGGTAACTTTTTCAGGGTGACAGACAGAAAGGGTGACATGCTAAAGACACCTTTGACTTCCAGAAGTAAAGCTGGACCACATCAAACTCCGTATCAGTATGTATGTTATCAGCCCAAGCCCCACCCACATGGGTTCTTGTTTTAAGAAATCACAACACCATGTCAGAAAGGTGTGTCAGCACCAAAGGAAGTTTTTGGGTTATTTTTCGGAACTCTGTAATATGAACAAGATCTCATTTTCTCTTTTCTTTCCTCGCAGGTATTCAGAAAGCTAATAATTATGTTTCCAAGCTAATCAAGTTGTCATTCTGGAAGAGCAGAAAACATCAGGTGGCTTTCTATGGATACTGATTCATCCATGTAAGTGGCTGAGAACATGTACACACTTCTAAACATTCATAAACATCATAAAAGTTTAGGAAAAGCATACAATAAAAGGAACAGAAAGCCAAGACTCTCTTTTCTGAAGTAGAAGTAGAGGAGACCGCTAAGGGGATGTAGGAGTGGTCACCTCCTCCAGCCGCTGCGGCCCAAGGTCCTCCTGCTTAGCTGCTGGAGCCCAGCCTGGGGACACAGGGTCTCTGCCCATGCTGAGGGATGTGGCTGCTGCTTTCCCATTTGCAGGTTCAACCAGTGGAGAAGCTGGGCATGTGTCTCAGACACATGCAGGCACACAAAGAGGACACTGACATGGCCGTCCACACAGACTGCCACAGACAAGTGACCGCCTTCAACAGCATCCATGTAAAGGACTCACATAAAATGCAAGCACAGTCCCCTCCTCCTCCTCTTCAGCTGGCAGAGCCAGAAGGTCACTAGTGATGGCACGTGCACGCACACAGACATACACGCTCTCTAGATTCACAAGCAGATGCACATTTGTGGATCCCGCCCCCAAATACCAGCACAGCCCGCCTCTCCATCCAACAACCCTGTCCTGATCCCAGCCTCTCTTATCCACACCCGCCTCATGCACACCGGTCCCACCAGCAGCTGGTTTTGAGACATACCCCAGTGGTTGCTGGCCAAGACCCTCACACATGCCAGCATCTGGCACTGAGACCCCATTCACAGTAGCAGCTGACACCACTGGCCAGAGGTACCTACACCACAGCTCTGACTCCAGTAGCTGGCCCAGTACTCAGCCACACCAGTCCCCTCAGTAGCTGGCACTTGGTCCATGCAGTGTTCATACATGGGATAGAGGGTAAGGTTACTCAAAGAGATAGTCAACAAAGGATTTAATGAGAAGACAGGACAGAGTGTGGTGACCAGGTGCCGGGCGCACCCAGGCCAGCGTACTCACTGGGCCCATTTTACACATGAACAGCACCTTTTATACCCCTTTCTGTCTACCCTTGATCCCTTTTACCTAAACTTTGCTTCATCATTTGACAGCCCCACAGACCAGCCTTTAACATCCTGGATCCCCAGGTTCACATCCTTGTCAGCTGCAAAGTCTGAGTGTGCCTGCCATTTCTTGAGAGCGAATCAGTGTGACTGACTGTGTTTATTTCCCATTATTGTCTTTGTTAACATTAATCAATCAGGTCTGGTGTCTCTGAGTGTTTGTCTCCCTCCCTCTCCTTAGACAATCGTCCCAAAAAAGAAACAGTCCTACACTCTGCATACGGGTATCGGCGAAGGCGACTAAGCAGGCTTGTTCTCACCACCACCTCCCTTCACACATGTCCTTCAGGTTTGTCTGTGCATATTCTTGTGTATGGCTTCTTTCACCACACACCCTTAGAGAAGCAGAGACTCCTTCCATATACCTTATGGAGACTTCCACTAACTGAAAAGATCAGTAGCTTAAAAAGGAAGATTGAGGTTTGTGAGTTCTCATCATTTCTGAAATTCATGGTATATATTCATTCCCACATGTGAGTCTCAGATTTCTTTTGTCCCCTTTTCTTTTGCAGTGAGGTTTGAAAAGGTGTGCTGCAAAATCATTTGTGCTATAAATACAGAAAAAAAATTATTAATTAAACTAGCTTTAGTGAGAGAAATCTAAGTGAAAATGTTTACCAATGTTACTACAGATAAGTCTATATTGTGTAGAATATTATAGATTTGAGAGTAGTCTGCAAAAAAGTAATGAAGATGTCAATTAGTGCAATTCTTTATGGAACTACCACTTATTATTTAATTCACTGATTTTTTTTCCAGTTATAATTGATTGATTAGTGTACCAGCACAGAAAAACTGTATGTATTTCTATTTGCTTTAAGTGATAAAGAAAAGAAATGCATTCGTGATCAATATTTCTTTTGATCTTCTGAAAAGCTATTTCCAGATGAATTCTAGGCATGTCTGGAGAACTGAGAACTGTGAAGATGTAGATTTCCATCCTAATTTCTTGTAACTCTTATGGGTTTTTTCTTTTTGCAGTTATGAGGTGCACACCTGAGTGTCAACATTTAAGAAAACTCTTAACTAAAGAAGTTTAACTAGTTCTTAACTCTTAACTGAAGAAATTTAATCTTTCATTTTTAAAGTTCTAACACAAGAAGGGTTTTCAACTATGTCCCATATAGTACTATTTAAAAATCACTAAAAATTTCATTTTCCTCTTAGATGTAGTAGTAAATATGCAATATTTTGTCTTTTTAATGTATCACCTAATAAATGATATTCTTTCTTTGCTGTGCACACTTTGCTTGCATAACTTTATTAAAGAAAAACATCTGAATCCTGATTAATCATATTTTCTCTACTAATCTGTTTTAAAATTAAAGTGCAGGTAAATTTTGTGCTGTCCAAACTAGGCTACTGGAAGGCTGCATCATTATTATAATGTTTGCATGAGGCATCTCTGCTATAGCCTCAGGCAGGATGATAATGTCTGTAAGATAGTAACAGGACATATCCTGTGTTTAGTTCTGCATCTTTGGTAGTAAGCAAAACGAATTGATGGGTAAATCTGTAAGGGTAAAGTCACAGAGGTCTGCAGCCTGGGCTGGTTTGGGTGCATTAGGGTGGATAGGGCAGATAGTTGTGGTCTGTAAAGGACCAGCCCCTGAATTCCCCAGGGACCTGTGCAGTGCTGCCATTTCCTTTTGTGCCTATTTATTTTGAGCGTGGGTTTTTTTGAGTCACTCATGACTAAGCAATCACCAAGCCAGAAAAAAAAAGCCAAATACTTGTTTAGAATATAAAACTTTCTGCAGAGATGAGAGGGGTTTTTGTGAGGTTTGGTTTTTTTCCTAATAGCTTGGTCTTTGCCCACAGGCAGAAATAAAGAATTGTGCAGTGTCAACACCTACACTTTTGCTAAACAGACTTGACAATAGGTCCGTAATTAGACATGGCAGTGATGTACCCTCTGACATTGCTTATACAACAGTTCCAGCCTCTGGTGAAGTACAAAGGGAACAGATTAAAGAAAACGGATGGGCCTGTGCACTTTTCATAAAATCCTTTCTGAAACAGAATAACGGGGCTAGAGGGGCCATTGATTTGACCTTGTAGGGCATCTCTTATGCTTTTATGACTTAATCTCTTCACTACAGATACGATCCTACACAAAGAAAGCCCCAAAGTCTTCTATGACCAACAGTGCTTTTTACATGTTGCAAAATAATTCTTCACAGAGATACCTGACCTAGTTTGTTTAAAATCAGCCCAGCTTTAGGACTTCTTAGCCTGGCTGAACTGTTGGTTACTGTTTTTCAGTTCTAAACCTGTGCAGAGATCACTCAGCTCTGCACAACTCTGTATTGTGCTGTGCGGAGAGCTATCAAAGACAGCTATTGAGGAAACAGTAACCATTGTACAATACCTGGCAAATGTTTTTGCCGACAACATTGCTCAAAACCAACTAATCTAGGCGAGCAAGCACAAGGCTTATTCCTACTGAGTCTGAAGAAAAAACATCAAACAGGACTATTGAGTTATTCTGACCAGTGTATGGTCTTTGTTTTTCTAAAAGGCACTGTAAAGACCACCTGGGTTTCACAGTGCCATAAGAAAAGCTAACTGGCTACGTGTGCGGATTTTAAGGATATTGTTTCTGGTCTTCACATGATTCATCGTCAAATCTTTCACAACAGGGTAATGGAAACTAGTATATAATGGTTATAATGTATAACGTACACACTAACTTCAAATAAAGACAAAGTAGGAAGAAACCTCTTCATTTCTTAGAATTTGAATAGACAATGTTGTATATTTTAAAAATCACATCGCCAGAAAATAGGTGACCTAAATTAGACAAGTTTGCCTGAAATTCTCATCTACAGTGATATAATTCCTTCCACCTTTCTGAGCAGATACACATACTTTGTGGACATGGGTGTGTAAATACTGCCGGCACTCGACAAAATCTGACATTTCACAGTTCTGTAAATCATCTCCTTTTGTGTTCAGTGTATCTTTGCATATTTAAGAAATGAGCAGAAATGAAGACAAAGTTTGAGACACGCTTGAAGACAGCACCGGAATGCTCAACCACAACTAAAGAAGCTAAGTGATTAAATTCATGGCCTTTTTGTAGTATTCAATCATTTCAATCAAGAGAGGCACTCCAAAACATGCGTGGCAGTTCCAAGTTTTGGGTACTTCAGCTGTTATGAACACAAGGTCAAAAAACATGAAAAGCATGATCTTCTGGCTTTGCAACACATACCTTGTCTCACAGGGCCGCTCTGCATGGCTACTGTCAGTCTTATAAACTTTGTGCGTGTTGTGTGTGAGTACATGTGCATGCACACACAAAAGCACATACATAAAGTATACCAGCTGAAAGAAAAGGTGGAATTTCAAATGTGTTCACATAGAGCCATTTCAATGATTTATAATAAATATATATTGTGGTCGTAAATAAACCTTTTCTACCAAAAAATACAGGGGAATAGCTTTCGTACTTAGCATAACAATTTCAAGAATGTGAGAACAACCTACTACTACTTTCTGTAGTTGTGTTAGCAATGAACAGTTTTTACAAGTTTGTTTTGGTACAGGGTTACTGCTGATTCTGGTGGTGTCCTCAGGAGTATGGGCTGTAACAGAGAGATGAATTATCAGTGCAAGAGAGAGGGAGCACACAGAGACCACAGTAGCTTACATTCAGTTTTCTGACGTGTTCAGCAGAAACTAAGGTTTCACTTTAGAAAGAGCCTCTAGATATTTTGGCTTTAAATACCACTTGGAAAAATGACCCACATGAACCAAAGAAACCCCATAAGCCTGACTTCGCACAAAGTCTGAAACAGGTCAGCCCAGGGAATGCTTTATTTTTCACATATACTAACTCAGATTCTGCCAATGTATGAAATAGTTAAAGCTGAGTCAGGTCACAGAAGGTGAAGGCATTATGGAGGTTGATAAAAAATAACCTACAAGTCACTTCTGCTTTCGAAGGCTTGTTTAAAAAGCTCATTGTGGAATTGACTGGTGAGGTTTCATTGATTAGGTCTGGGGCTCGGTTTCCACCAGCTGGGAAATACCTACATAAGAAATCTCTCTGAAATAAGGAATGTTTCTGAAACTGGCAAAAGTTAAAAGTAATTGCTGGGATCTTCTTTGACATAATCTACTAGGAATTTGGGTGGATTTACTTCCCTCAGCACAGCAGTCTTGTGTCAATAATGTTGGCATGAACGTATGGAATTAAGCTGACTTTCAATAAACAGCCAACAGGTCTTTCAGGATGGCAGGCAAAAGCCCCCTGTAAGTACGCTCTACCTTTCCTCTAGGACAAAGAATTCATGTCATTCCAACAGTGAGGGGGTCTTTTTATTTTATTTTTGCTTCATTAAAATTAACTGTTCAGCTGGGCTGTATCTGTTGTCCATAACAATTTGCACTATGTTGTTTTCTTGTTTAGTTAAAACAACTGGCTGTAATAAACTAAGGGCAGGTGAATGCGTTACTATGGTTCCTGTTTATAGTGCAGAATTGCGGGCACAAAAAGAGACAGAGATGGGAAGGTCACGCTCCTTGCCAAGGAAATTTATGCCTTTTAATTCAGATTTTGGTGTTAGTCGAATTACTCTTTCTGACCGTGCTTTGCTGAACATGCAAGTTAAATTATGTGACTGTATCTCCAGGTGCATTTTTTTGCTTTCCTTTTTCTAAATGTTACATGTCTAAACCCAGAAAAAAGAGCATTCCGAAGTCATGGGATGCGACAGATACAACCTCACTCAAACCTCCTTAGAAATGAAAAATCTGTCTGGCTAGTAATTTTGACTGATACATGTGACGCAGGGAGAAGAAGAGCAGCAAGTGTTCTTACAGTTGCTAATTTATCATTAGCGTAGTCTGCATCTGCTTTTGGTCAGATATTAAGTTAAAAAACATTTTTTTTTAGCAACAGATCTATTTCCTCATGAAGTGAAAGTTCACTGGGCAACTAAGGTTTGCTAGGTGAATGCTTCCACTCCCTGGCTGCCTTGTCCCACCTATCCCAGGTAGGGGAAGAACACATCTGTCTCCAGAGAAACTGTGCAAAATCCCTTCACAATCCCCCCACCTGACAGGTTGTTGTTAGTATAAGGAGTACTGCAGGTGCTAGAAAAGATCAGCAGTAAGAAGATGCTGTACCGGTAAATATAAAAATGAAGGGCCTTGTTTCCTCAGTCTGTCCAAAACATCTTTCATGGTAGCAGGTGTGCATTTCTTGGACGTATTTAATCTTATGCAGCGCACATTTGGACGGCTATGCTGCAGGAGGCAGAGACTGAGCCATGGATTTACTTTTTTTTTTCCCCCTTCACCTGTTCACACACTCTGTTACTGATTTCATCCAAGTCATTCTGGATGGATGGGGAAGAGCTCACTCAGGCCAAAGGAAGGAAGCAAGATAAACTTTTTTTAACAAGATATCATGCACAAATAGGAAGTGTTTGACTTTTTGAATAAGTTAGTTATATAATATAAATATATTAGCAAAATATAATATAAACACAGTCTCCCTTCAATTTTAGCATACAATTTCTACCAATAAACTTTGGTCTGAGGAAAGCAACACAGTAAAGAGATGTCATTCTTTCTCAGTTCTGCTTGAACATTCTGATAACAGAAAATCCCTTTGTTATAAACAGTATTTAATTTTTGTTTTCCCCAGGCTGGAGATATTGCACATCCTTTCTGCCCTTTCATCCAGTTATTGATCGACCTTATCAGCACTACATCAGTCATAGTGGATGGAGCCAAAGAGAATTCCAGGAAGAAAAACTGTTACCTAAATGACGACAAGGAAGAAAAGCTTCTTACTTTCCTTCTTACTTTACATCATTCTCTTTCTTACCAAGGAAAAGTTCAAAAAAGCCTTTCTCCCTGAAAAATTCACAGACACTTCAGCAAGGAGACAAAATGGTCTGCTGCGGCACTTGCAGAGAACAAGCAATTACCCAGCATTATCTTCTGCCAGAATGGACAACACAGATCCAGATGGACTTTCTGATCTCTAACTGTCTCTGTAATAAAGACCACATCAAAATGTTGATAAAAAAGGCCTAGATATAGTTTGTTGTTAATAATCTTGAAGGCTATAGGCAAAAATGAAATGACTAGCAAAAGAAATTTGACTGCTCTGCCTGCAGCTTTCAAGCATATAGTGGCTAAACTTACATAGTGGCCCTGTCATCTCTAAGTCATTCCATGACATATAGAATATTTAATGCCCCTCTATCCCTTTATTTCAGTGAATTTATGGAGTATCCATGCATGCATACGGATGTCAATTTTTAAAAAACTGTATATGCAATCACACTGCAATCAGCTGCCAGTTTGGTTTTCTTCCCAAGCTTCCTAAGTGTCATACCATGAATCAAGTCTGATTCCCAGAACAGTTTAGACAGTTTGTCTTGATCTAGTAAGATGGAGATTATTCCAGAAATGAGCTAAAATTACCATTGTCTCTGTAGACATACAGAAGCTAGTGGGTGCTAGGGAAAGTACCTCCAGCTAACTCAAAGACTGTTGATCAGCTGTGCCTGGCAAAGCATAAACAACACACTGCAAGTATATGGTATATGCACATTTTGGCGGTTGAACATGAGACTAAGTCTTCCATTCTTTGTCAGTTCTGTGCTGGGACCATCAAGGACTGGATTAAAGGATGCAAGGACGCAATAAAAACCTTTCCTATTTCCACAAATATCTATATCATAGCCATGAGCAATTGGCCAACACCTAAGGGGAGAGCTAATTAAGATCAAAATGGAAATTTTGGGCAAAGAATATGATTAAAGCATTGAATTTTCATTAAAGAGACATTAGAATAACATTTTCACTATCATTCTTTTAATTTAGGGAAAATGAGGGTTATTTCTTCAAACCATCATTACTGTTGCTCTTACTGTTTCAGGAGGATAACAGAGGTGTGAAAAGCAGAGGGTGGATGAAAGGGAATTCTTGGAGGAAGTTGTAGCAAGGAATATTCCGACTGGCTAGAAGGCAAAAAAATCCTCATCTTGAGGGTGAAAAGCTCAGCTGGAAAAGGTCGACTAAGCAAAAGGGTCTAACTTTATTTTGGCCATGTTTGAGTTGTGACAACTGCTTCCAGTGTCCTTCAGAGGTTCTTTCCAACCTGAGTTAGTCTGTGGTTATTTGTGTGTGGCCCAACAGCAAACAGTCTTATACACATACGAAGATCACTAAACTCAACTGACTTAGAAGGAAATCTGAGAAGAGACAACATATTTAGCCAGATTAGTTTTGGTATGAAACTAAAAACTCATTTTGGAGGAATGACTTCATCTGAGAGCTGTAAAAGCTCCCTATTTCCTCTTCTCTTGTGTTCTAACAATCTATAAAGAAAAATATTTTGCAAAAACTTGGTCTTTATAAAAAAGGGAGAAATACATATAAAAACAGTAAAATAAAATAAAATCAATTCTGTAGGAAGCAAAAAAACAACCCAGAATTTATGCAACAATGCACTTTGGCAAACTTAACTTCATATCTGATGCTGCAGGTATAGAAACATAAGAGGGACCTTAGGAGCTGAGACTTTGTTGTATAACTGAGCAAAATTACTTTCAAAGCATTAACAGCAAGCAGAAGTCTTACATGTCTTGTAATAAAACTAGTTCTTAAAAGAGAGCAAAGGCCAAGCTGAGTTGAATTAGAGCATACCACCATTTCTCTAGTGGTTCAGAAAATGCCTTCCGTGCAGATTAACTTCTGCAGTTGGAAGAATTCTTTTGAACATGACCATTGAAAGGGTTGTCCGACTGAATACAGAAATAGAAACAGCTGCTCAGACTCCAGAAATTAAGGTCTTCAGGTTAGAGAGGAATCTTACAGTTGCCCTAAGATGCCTCTAGTACAACTCAATAGCCGATAAAAGACTGGCATAATGATATCTGAGCCAATTTTCCTGGCCCCTGGCCATACAGTGGGCAGATCAGATTGGAGATGATGTTTCAGATCCAAATGAGATTTAACTGAAAAGCTTCAACATCATCCCTCTAAAGTCAACATTAATTCTGAGACTAATAATAAATGCCATTTCTGGTGTCTCTTTCCACACTGATAATTTTTGCCAAACCATACCTCTGGAACTTCAGTCAGACCTATTTCAGCAAATGCTGCCTCTAACTGCAACACATAAGTAACTCTGCATCCCAGGCTGACTCAGACCTTACTCATCCTCACTAGGGAGCCAAGTAACTGATTTTGTGTGATTTCTACTCTAGCTCAGAATATTAAATAAGACCAGACATGTTTTGAAGGCACAGAAAAACATGGGGTCATAATTAAACTCTGTGAAAGTTTAACAAATTCAGTTTGTACTCTGTTGCTATATCCACTCTTCTGCCCTTTGCATACTTACTCCATTTAAGTTTGTCCTGAGAGTAGAGATTTGTTTCCAAAGAAGAAACAAATAATGTAGAGGGAAAAAAAAAAGCTTATCTGTTAGAGACTCATCCATCATTTGTAAGGAGATGTAGAGGTGTAAGGGTAGCTTCCTAAAACTCTGATTAATTGATAACTTTGCAGCTGGTTAGGCTGAGTGCTGTTTGGGGCAGGGTTCATATCTTTTCTCTCTCTGGGAAGCATCTGACACACACTTGCTGTCATACAAATAAAAACAACGAACCACCACAGTGGTAACCAACCTGAAATTTCCAGATGCTTCTTAGGGAAGGTGATTAGGGTATATCAGCAGGGCAAATGACTTAAACCAAAACAAAACCCTCAACACGCTGCCTGTCATAATTGATTTTTTTGTGACCACCGTGCCTTTTCCTTGCACATGCTAACTAGTGCTATCACCGGTAGGACAACTGGAGGTTGAGTGTGGCAGGCTACTACTCAACAAAAGAAAAGGCCGTAACCTCCTGTCCCAAACCCATTTAACCTAACAGAAAACAGTCTGCAGTGTGCATTATGTGGGTTACTCACGGCTCAGCTTCGATGCTCTGGTCAGCAGCTATGTAGTTGGCAGGGATGTAGCCCTGGAGCTTGCGGCCAGGATGGAATGACCCTGTTGGCAGGAGGAGCCTAGCATACCACCAGCCCTCGTGGGATGCATCCAGCACTTCAAGCTTATCCCCAGCTCGGAAGCTCAAGTCCTCCTCAGTGCGAGCCTCATAGTCAAAGAGTGCCACAAACCTGCAAGTATTCACCAGATGTTGGCCAGGCAGTGGAGGTAAAGGTTTCTCTTTTATCTTACTGTCTCCATCTTTCTGGCTTGCTTGTAAGTCATGCCTTACCACAGCAAGGTTGGCAAAGACTTGGCCAACTTTCTCATCCTGCTCACCGTCTCCCCCTGAGAATAAGCACGGGATGTAGGGCTCCAAACAGGCACAGTGCTTCTGACAAAAGTTTCCCATCCTGTTCTTTGTGCCTTCCTCTGCTTCTGCTTTTCTTTTGCTTTTTCCAGTTGTGATACCCTTAGACCAATTTTTGCACCATCAACATTTTAGCTTTTTGCAGGATTTCTTCTCCCCCTCCTTCTTTAGCACAAAATGAAACAACCCTGGGCACAGCTGGAAGCTCCTCTCTGTGCCCCACTGAGAGCTCACTACAGGCAGCTCCTGGATCGGGAGTGAAAGCCGAGTATCCAAGTGCCAGAGCACATGTGGAGGGAATTTCTCACTTCCTCTTCGGAACAGGAAAACAACAACAGCTGCGCTAGGCTGGCCTCTGGGAACAATGGAGGATCTTCTCCCACAGCAAAACAATAAAGTCAGAACATCTAGCAGGGGAGGCTTCTCAGCTCTTACCGCTTGGGATGGGTGTTTTCTTATCTCAGATGGAGTCCTGTCATATGATCAGCAGTGAATGTCTGTAAGGTCTGTCGTGGTAATGATTAACCAAGCTGACCTGCCTGTTTCCTTAGCAGTCTCTGATGTGGACGGCTTGAATATTTCTTTTTATTTCCTGGTTTGCACTGGTTTCAGTTTTCAGGGGGAAACCTTGGCTCACCCAAGGCCAGCAGACGCCCTCACCTGGAGAGCACCTGTGGCTTCTGCCCTCCCTCACACCCAGGTACTTTCCCCTGCTGAGCACCCACCTTTCAAACCAGTCCTCTGGTTTTTATTTTTTTTTTTTTGTTTGGTTTGGGTTTTTTTTTTGTGGCGGGGGAGGGGGTCTGAGTTTGGCACTTCTTATAAGGAAAAAATAAATATATGGGGCTTACAGCAATACAGTAATAGATTCTCATTTATTCCTTATTCTGTATTTTAAGGAAAAAAAGGCACTAGCCAAAATATTGCTATAGGTAGTCAGCTGATTATACCAATCACCTAGATTGGCTGCCTTCCAGGCACCAAGTAAGCCAATGAAACTAAGCTGACCAGTATGTTCCCATTTCTAAAGCACCTATAACCTAGCATACAGACCAAGCACAGGTATCTGGATACTGCTGTGCCAAAGCAGCCTGGAGAGACATCTGCCACATCCCAGCAGTGCAGCCCAAGCTTTATAGCACCTGGAAGTCACCACAGCCTGGGGCACGTGTAATGCTTGGAGCAGGAGCAGGAATTACAGGAGATAGCCTGTTTTCACCATGTGGTGGCGTTTCAGTAAGAGGCAAACTCTTACAGATAAGAGGTCAATCAAAACATGGACCTATAGCTCTATAGCTTCCTGGTGATAAAGACAACTGCCTCCTTTTTTTTTTTTTCTTTTCATCAGGAATAACTGCTACTGCTATTTTTCTAAACCATTCATACATGTGTCTCAGCTCCATTTACGGTTGCTGACTTCTGTTTCTTTGATCTACTAGAAAAAAAAAATTAATAACTTAGAAACCAAAGCCACTTGTTTTCACCATGTCTCTCAATCAGTTATTTGAATGAGGCCAGTGGCACAGGCAGAAGCCTAGTGATGGACTAGGGACTGCACGGTAAATGAAAGAAGTCTCCACTGAAAGTTTATCACCATCAGGTGCATCTCCACTGAAGAGGGGTGGGTAACTGCTTTGTTACTCCCCTTCTGCAATGCTGCAAAAGAAACAGAATAAAGAAGAAAGTACCGTACACATTAAGTGATCGCTACACCTCATAATCTGTAAGTGAAGCCTTTGGGTCTGATCAAAAAATGGCATGTGATTTTGCAGATTATGAGAATTGTAATTAGTTTACAAAGCATCACTGCAGATGATTATCACAGCAATTATTAATCACTACCTAGATCAATAAGAACAGAGATGTACAAGAGATATTTACTTTTCTTAGGACTGATGGACAATATCCAAAGTCAGGAAAGGCCTGGGCTGAAAAAGAAACTATCTTCATTAGTCTTGCTTCAAGAATTATCTACATTTACTGAAACCAGAGAATATTAGAAAAGATGTATTAAATAATCTGGTTTTTTCAATTTGCATATTTGATAGTTTTCCTGTAATGGTTTGTGGTTCTGGCAACTTGGGTGTTAATCTGGCAAAGATTTGCACACACACTTACTGCACAGAATAGTTTCATCGTGACAGTGGAGCTACTTACATTGTACAGAATCAATCTCATGCACAGCTCTTTTCAGGATCAAGGCCCATCTTTACACGCAAGTACCAATATACATACACATTAGGAAGCACACTGCATTCACTGAGACCACTCAGACAAATATTTGTAATTGTTGCTAGAATGGCTTTAAGCCTACAAATGTTTGTGTGTATGAATACCTTATATTAAATAAACCCAGGCATTAAATTCATCTTCTCTCCCAATTTATGCCTCTGCTCAGCTTTAGAAGACCAGAAAGACTTTTGCTCGAAGCAATCAATATCTATAAATCAGATTACTTTCCTTCCCACCAACTCTTCAGGATCAGTTCTATTTATGAAACAAGCAGACTTTAACAAACAGCCATTAAATTCATTAGTCAGATTTAAAACTCTCCTCAAAAAGAGAGAGGAGTGGGGTTGCTGAGAACTGCTGAGCAGATTCCCAAGCCTACGTGGGGCAAGACTGTGGCTGAGCTGTGGTGGCCACATTGCAGCAGTGCCTCTGCAAGGGTCTCTGTTCCCATCCTGGTGACTTTACTGAGGATCCTCTGCATTTCTGAAAAAAAGCAGTGCTCTTTATGTTTTAGAGACTATATAATTTTATCACAGTTAAGAAAAAAGAAGAAAATGTAATAAAAATGTACTTGCTGGCTTTACTGAAAAAAAAAAAAAATCTGATAAATTCCATAATCCTAATTTTCATGCTCACAGTTTGGAACAAATGACGACAATCATCTATATTAAGGGGCTCTTCAATATGAAGTATTGTCCAAGCCCTCTGCATTGGTATTACATAAAATTTAACAGGATAATCCTTGCAGCACCTATTTCTGGGCTTAATGTAGTTCTTTTGCCTTGCATCCCACTGTTTTCTTTTTGCAAAAGGAGGCCAAACAGATCTGTGTTGCTTACTGGCCTTCTGTACCTTTACTTAATTTGTTTTGGAGACTGAGTGTCAAAACAGAAATTGTCCAAATAAATAAGCTACTGGATGTAACGTGACTGTGAAAGACTTAATCAGATATATTGATGAGTTTTATTAGCAAAAATGCTTTGAGAAGGACAGAAGAGTCTCACCACGTTCTTACATCCAGCAATAGCTAGGGAGAAAGATTAATTTATTATGACCAGAATAGCACATTTATGGTATGGATACTGAAATCTCATATTCTGGTCCCTATACTATTGAAAAAATCATTAATATTGCAAGTAGTTTCTTGACATATGCAACACCTTAAAACAAAGATGGATCATTTACAATCTGTGTCTGACAGGATCATATAAACTTGGATTTTAGAAAAGGAACCAAATCTATTCAACCAAGTAGTACTTTCCCCCTTCAAATTAGGTAATTCCCCACTGCTTTTAAAGTGTATTTCCTTGTTGCATAAAGAAAGAAGTCCACACTGATGCTATAGGTTTGAGGATGACAGATATCTGAAGTTACTTTTAATATTCTGTATGTTGCTTACAAAGTGCTGTATAAGTAAGACTCTTGCAAGGAACCTTACCCCTGCTTAAAGGATTAATTTGCAGTCTTCTAAATCCATTAAATCAAATTCTAATTAACTTGAAGTCAATATTCTTTAGGCTTTGTTTATTCTACAAAACAATCATGTTTAAGCATGGTGGTGAAACATATTTCTCTTAGTTGCCTGAATGGACAGAAAAACAACATGTTAATATGGTATGTTTTAGCAAGCCCAGCACAAACCTAATCTGCAACACTGATATTAATTGAAGTGCTCTTGGAATGAGGTAATGTTCTTAGTATGAGGTACTGCTCTGCAGGCATTAAGGTATCAGACTGAGTCATACTAAGTAAGTACAGATAAGATTTGAATCCATAATATTTCAAAGGTCTTGTTTTGATAAAATTTGTATTTTGTTCCATGCGTTCAAAAACCACTTTGTATGAGTTTTCATTACAGATATTTCCTATGTTTATTGATTTGTATGTGCTCTGTATGGAACTATTGGTATAATTACATAAAACCTTAGAGTTTTAGAAAAAATGAACCCTCTGCCTCATAAATATGCCATTCCACATTTCAGAGACAGGGAGTGAACATCACTGAGCATCAAGCTTTGGTAGTGATGATACATGATGTTTGAAACCATTCCTCTGTGCCATGCAGAGAAGAATTACAGTCACAATGGTACTCTGCTGGGGGAAAAAAGAATATTCCAAGGGAATATCCACCAACAGTTTTTTTAAGAAATATGAGTCAGTTCAAAGTGGAAATTGAAAAATAGACTGTTTTTCTTAATAATAAGATGAGATCACAACAGAAACAAACATTTTCCTCTGCAATTTCTTCAAATTTTGTAAAGAGAAAAAAACTCCATGTGGGAAAATGAGAAAATAAAATATAAAATAAAAGAATAATAATTAAATAACATATGAAACTTCTGCCTGTAGTGCACTACATTTCCTACATTGTATAATCTTTTTGAAGTTAGTAGTTATACTGCTGCATCAATATATGCTAGTTTAAATATTTGACATAGTATCTCGCTTAGAAAAACTTCTTAATGTGTTATGATAAAGCAATTCAAATGTTCCAGCAAGTAAAGTATTCAGATAATATGATCTTTAAAGAAATTAGAAGAGAATGAATACTGCTCTGAATATGTGCTTGGGAAATAGTTTAAATTATTAAACATTTTAAAGTTGTGTTGTTTTCTTAAGGTAACAAATTGTAATGAAGCACAGTGATTTTTATATTATAGCTGTCTTTTCAGCTATATTACTTTCCACTTGCACATTAGAACGGAACACATTACCACCACTTTGCAGATTTTTTATAATCCTTTTAATCGGCACTTCCATTTTGTTTCTGTAATTTGCAAATTGCCATTCTTTTCAATGAAAATAAATTATGTGCGTAATTTTACTCTTGACAAAATTGTTTGCTCTTATTGATTAATCATGCTCCTGGTTTTATATGTTATCTTAAACCATAAATCCACAAAGACATAGAGTTATATTTGATTTGGCATTTTCCAAACTTAAATCTTTTGCATTTGTAATGAGAAAACTCTGGCTATTTATTTTCATAGGGCTGGTCCAATAATCCATCTCTGCTCTAGAAAGCATTAACAGTACATTTCAAGTGCTTCAGTGATGAGGGTTGCTTATTTATTAGCTAAATTTGGGCCTAAAAGAGGCTACATATGACAACAAATGAACACAGAGGAATAAGGCTCTGTCAAGGAGTGACAGAATAGAGGCTTTCTCTATTTGTTCAAACAATCAGATCTCACTCTGCATAAATTTAATGCGAGTTTTGCCATTATCTGCAATGGGACCAGACCTCAGCCATTATTTTTCATTTTATCGTCCATTATTCTAAATGATATACAGCACACACTGTTAAAAATTGTAAGTTAATTTGCTTTCTGTGAAGCAGCCTTTCTGAATAAAACCATGCTGTAGCTCTCTAAGGCATGAAAAATACTTCTAATTGAATCTATCTCTGGGTGGCAAAAAATATGGTAAGTGGATGACAAAGAATAATCAGCAAACATGACTTTGCCATTCTTTTAAGAAAATGTATTCCAAAACTGAAGCTGTTATGGATTGGGTTTAAATTTAGAAAATGTATATATTTATGAAGATTTTATGATGGGTCAACATAATTTCTCACATAACTCTATCAAAATCTGCATGCTATGCCGTGGATGACTTGTAAACATGATTTACCATCTTTATCTTCAGAAGTTGGAATTGCATCAAGAGAAGCAGATAAGTCCAAACACAGAGAAACAGAAAGGAACAGTGCATCAAAATCTGTACTCACTGTTTCACCTGTGAATGAAAGTGAGTTTTTTCCAAAAAATAAAATCAGCGCTCTCTCCTGACCTGTGCATGTAGGAAAGGCACCATCTTACAAGGAGCTAAAACTTACAATTAGAATATATTGAGATACCATATAAAGGAAAACATCTTTTTAATTACTTTAAATTACTGAAATATTACATGTAAAAACAGTAGGAAAACACTAGCTATTAATTTTAGAACAGAACAGAACAGAACAGAACAGAACAGAATAGAATAGAATAGAATAGAATAGAATAGAATAGAATAGAATAGAATAGAACAGAACAGTACTACTGGAA
This sequence comes from Phalacrocorax aristotelis, assembly GCF_949628215.1. Taxonomy (NCBI): domain Eukaryota; kingdom Metazoa; phylum Chordata; class Aves; order Suliformes; family Phalacrocoracidae; genus Phalacrocorax; species Phalacrocorax aristotelis. The sequence goes on from NC_134278.1 coordinate 54,484,408, forward strand.
GGGACTTACAACGATGATCTAGTCCATCTGCCTGACTACTTTGGGGCTGATCAAAATTTAAAGCATGTTATTAAGGGCATTGTCCAAAGGCCTCTTGAACCCTGACAGGCTTGGGGCAACAGCCACCTCTCTAGGAACCCTGTTCCAGTATTTGACCACTCTCTTGGTAAAGAAATGGTTCCTAATATCCAGTTTAAACCTACCCTGGTGCAGCTTTGAACCATTCCCAAATGTCCTATCACTGGATACCGGGGAGAAGAGAACAGCGCGTCCCTCTCTACTCCCTTTTACTTTTATTCTTCCTGCTAGATAAACCATATTTATACAAATACCACCATATTACTGTAAATTGTGCAAACACTAGGATTTTATACAGCTAAAATCTCCCTGTAGGAAAAGGGCTGCGTCTATACTCAGTTCTTGTGGTTATATGAACCCTGTGCACTACCCATCCATCTTCCAGACTAGGTCTCCCTCTCTCCATGTATATTTTTTTATATAGTTGCCTACTGTTCTTTTCCCGTTTTGTTTCTGCTGTATCTTCCTTCAAAGGTATACAGTGAGATGCTATAAAAAGAACATGACCCAACATGGAAGATATTGTCTTTATGAACTGAAAGAAAGGCGATAGGAAGTGCCCCACAGCAACCTCAGGATGTGCACTTACATCTTTTCCATACCAAAATGGTAGGCAGAAAAGGAAGCTATAATCCTGGGTTTACTTCAAAATTCCATTGGGAAGCAGCAGCCAGGGCCTGTGTTAAACTCTGGAAACAATCTTAAACACCATAGCGTAACCACGACCAAGGGCACAACTGATTTAAAAACTGTTATCTTACCTACCCATCGTCAGAAGCATAGGTATAATCTGAGGGTCAGCAAATACCAATACTTAGGTGACTGATTTCTTATTTGATCCAGTATAAAGGGTCTTAAAATCATGCTTTTCTTATTCTGAAGTCAGTGACATTATACTCATTGGTGTAACTGAGCAGAATTGAATTTTTACCCTTAGTTAATGTATCATTACTTTTGTATCAGTTTTTGACACGTTTAGAATAGTCTTTATGTAAAGGTAAAGATGCAGTATGTGAACTTATTTCTTTACTATATTTCAGCATCAGTCTGACCTGTTTCCCATTTGTTCAAAATAGTTTCACAAATGAAACTGATGCAACTTGTCCTGCAAATACATATACTCTTCCTCTTCTTCCTTTCTTTTTGTATCTGTATTCTTCCCTCTGTCTCTCCTACTATCTTTTTTATATAGTTTCCTACCTGCCCTTTTTTTTCTGCTGTATCTTTCTCTCACAGATATGCAGTGAGATGCTGTACAAAGAACATTACTCCACATGCAAGACATGGTCTTTATAAACATAAGAAAGGGGATAGGAAGTAAGCACCTTTACTGAAACTCACTGTCAGTGAGCACTTGTGATACAGATTTCTGTTATTGTAGACAAAATAATTTGCTCTTCTTCTCTGACAAAATTTTCCCAAATTCATATTCCTCTGTCTTTGTTTCCACAGCTTTAAACCTCATCAGAATTCCTCCTCTACCTGAGAACAGCATGTGGCTCAACACAACAACATAGGTAAACGCAAACATCCTGTTTTCCTAAAAATAGAAGAGGTGGCTCTGACCTTTCTCACAGACTTTCATAGAAACAGAGTACAGATCTTTAAAAAGTTACATCAGCATGATGGAATCTTCTTGAGGCTTGGTATATAATTAGAGTTTTAGAATATATTTTTCTAGATCGCTTCCTTCATACCAAAATCCAGCATACTTTTTTTATCTTTTCATCAGATCATTACTAGACACTCTCTAGAGGCAGAAGCAGAACAGTAAATATCAAATGCAATTTATATTCAAAATAAGCTCTTATATTTGAGAGTTATAAGAATTACCATAAGCATTTTATTATTGCAGCCCCAAGGCACATCACCCTCAGTGTCCAGTATACTCAGCAATGAACACATACAGAAGAAAATATTTCTTAAATAGAAGATCAAACACTCCTTAAGGAAGATGACTTTTTGTTAAAAGAAGACAAAAACATTGATCTCTCTACTTGTCATGTATAATTTGATCTTGAAAATCCTAACACGGTGATGTTGGCGGGATCAAGTGTAGCCTGATGAAGTTTGCAGATAAGACCAAACAGAGCAGGTAAGTAGACACTCCAGAAGGGAGAGCTGCTCTACAGGAAGATCTGGATAGGCTGGAAGAGTGGGCCAGCAAGAACTTTATGAAGTTCAACAAGGACAAGTGTAAGGTCTTGCACCTGGGAAAACATAATCCAGGAGTGCAGCACAGGTTGGGATCCACCTGGCTGGAGAGCAGCTCTGTCGAAAGGGACCTGGGGGTCCTGGTGGACAGGAAGCTCAACATGAGTGAACAGTGCACTGCTGCAGCCAAGAAGGCCAACAGGATGTTGGGTTGCATCAAAAAGGGCATCACCAGCAGAGATAAAGAAGTCATTATCCCACTCTACTCAGCACTTGTCATGCCACACCTGGAGTACTGTGTACAGTTCTGGCCCCCTCCATACAAAAAGGATGTGGACAGGCTGGAAAGGGTCCAGAGAAGGGCCACCAAGACGACCAAATGAGTGACAAGCCTGCCATACGGGGATAGGCTGGGAGAACTGGGTTTGTTCAGCCTTGAGAAAAGGAGGCTCAGAGGGGATCTCATCACCGTGTACCAGTACTTAAGGGGTAGCTACAAAGAAGATGGAGACTCCCTTTTTACACGGAGTCACATGGAGAGGACAAGGGGGACTGGGCACAAGTTGCTTTTGGGGAGATTCTGATTGGACACCAGAGGGAAATTTTTCACATTGAGGACAGTCAAGCATTGGAATAATCTCCCCAGGGAAGTGGTTGACTCGGCCCACATTGGACACTTTTAAGATTTGGCTGGACAGGGTGCTGGGCCATCTTGTCTAGTCTGCGCTCTTCCTAGAAAAGTTGGACTAGATGATCCCTGAGGTCCCTTCCAACCTGTGATTCTGTGATTGTAATGAATTAAGTAACTTGTATCTTACTTTGAAAGCACAAATTGCTGTGTTACATTACTGTGGCTTCATTATTTCTGTACTCAGCCCTAGCAGGGCCAAAACTGGAGCAACATGTCCAGGAAAAAAAATACATGGACCAATTTGATAATAAATGAGTGATGTATGAGTATTATCTAGACTGAAAATGAAAGATAAACAGGCTCAAAACCACTCATCCTTTAAGGACCTTAAATAACTAAACAAAAAGAGTCTGTGGGAAAATATACAGTAGCAGCCTTCAAATATATAGAAGACTGGTGTGCAATGACGTGGTTCTCATATCTGCTAGGAATAGGACATGACATAAGGAAAAAAGATGCATTAGAGCAACAGAGTGTTTTGGCATGGAAGTGGATAGAAAACTCAAACTGTTCTGTGCATAAAGACTCTTAAACACTGGAAGGAATTGCCTCAGTGGCCCTTTGGTCCTTTTAAAGAAGTTAGACAACTGACTATTAGGGATGTTTGCAGTCAGGTTGATCCTGCCCCAGGGCAAGAAGATTACTGTCTTTAGGTCCTTCCTATTTCTGTTATCTTCTAGTTTTAGAGTTGTGGTATTTCCCACTGGCTGTTCGATAGCTCTGTTCCTTTGTGCAGACTGTGTATTGAGATACACCAGATCCATCTTTTATTCAATCATTAGCAAGTGTCAGGCTTGAAATGAAAGCCTATAACCTACTTGAATAACTCAAATCCTCAGAATGTCTGAATCAGACATATTCCAATGTTACTCATAAAGCAATCGAAGCCATAAGCAACTAAGTTATCTGCACATGAATATGCCATGAATGAATGGGAAATGAGGACTGAGAACTTAGGAGTCCTACTCTGGATTTTATGCTTAAAATTGTAAAAATAAAATAATGGTATGTTCAAAAGAAGCTATAGAAGAAAAAAGGCAGCGTCCCATAGATCATAGGAACTGGCCAGTTCTCCCACCATAAAACACATACAGGTCTACCCTGGAAGTATAGCTTCCCAAAAAGTCCATATTTCCAGTACAATTTCTTTTAACTAAATGTAGCACCCATCCAGCTCAGAAAGAAAAGTCTTTCAAAGTACCTTTAGACAACTATTCAGAGTTTTAAAATATATACTCACTAATACTCACTAAAGGTCCAGCAACCAGTCTTGGCTATTAATCACCCTGACGAAATCATTGATTTTCATTTCCTTCTTTCATGTTTCGTGGGAACAGCCCGAGTTAGATTACAAGATCTGAGAGAGGTGATAAGGACAATAAGCAGGCTTTTGAGACATTCTGAGCACCTGGTGGATTACTGTCTATTTAACCTTTTAATGAACTCTTGGGTTTTGTTTTGGGAATCTTGCCTCTTTAGCAGTATGAGTCTCATTTCTATGCTGGTGAGACAGAGAATGTAACCAATATAGCACTGAGGTGCCAGATGTAAACAGATGTCCCACTCCCAGCAGGATGCTATAAATTGTATGTGCATGATTCTACTGAAAAAGTCAGTGTCCATATTTTGTGCCATATAAAAAGGCTACTAAACAATCCAATAAACAGTAAAACTTCTGAAATTGCTAGAATTTAATCAAATCTTAAATCCTGATCAATAGTCAAGAATGTTCGCTGGGCTTCTCTGCCTAGTAACAAGGCACCCCGTGTCACAGAGGGATGCCTTGAAGATTACGTAGTATTTTGCTCATGTGTTAAAGGTCTGCTAAAGAAATAGTAAGTGCTAGTGACTGTTTTTCAAAGCAAATATATTCTTGACAGCTTTCATTCTCTCACAGAGAACCAGGTTGTCCTTGAAATGAATTAGTGTGGTTAGATCTATGCTTACTAATGCATCACTGTAGTAAGTCAGAGGCCTGCTTCTGTATATTCTTAGCTCATTCCTCTGATGGTTCCTAAACAAGTGTTTTCTTCTAAATGTCCTACACTTAAAAAAACAGAACCTAATCCTGCAATCCTGTTTAACTGTAAACATGTGAAGAATCCCATTGAAAGTACAATTTAATGCAAAATCCCAGAAACATGTGTTGTACCTCTGTGACAACCACTGATGACTACTAGAGAGTTTTTCTTTCAAGCTGGGATTGCAGGGTCAGGGAAGAACCTAGCTTTATGCTCCCTAGGCCCTTTGAGGTCAATAGGTGCAGCATCCTTACACCAAAACAACCGCGTTGTATTTGAATCTGGTTATTGATCCATCTCTTAGAGAGGAAGCAGAAGGGTAGTGGTGCTGGTCAGGATACAGGTCAGCAATTGCCTGTAGGTGGGAGCTGTGGCAGCACCAAAAGGGCTAATACATGGGTCTACCTGATGCGGGAGTGAAGTTAGAGCAACAGCAGCATTTGTCTGGGGGCTAAAGCCAGCCTGCAGGATAAGGGGGACTCTCAGGAGACATATATGCAGAGCTCCCTGAGACAGGCCAGTTGGGTGAGTGTGAGATGCGGGCTCTGTCCTCCTGTCAGTCCGGGATGGAAGTAACAGTTCTCAGATGGGGGAGTTTGTGCTGTGAAGAACAGGGCATTATCCCAGGGAGGAGAGCAGGCATCATGCTTCGTGGGGATGGAGGTACTCTGTCAGTGCAGGATAGGGATGCTGGGCTGTGAAGCACTCTTCCACCTCTGCATTGAACAACTTCATAGGTTTAAAAGCTAAATCAAATGAAAACCTGACGTTCTAGCTCTTAACAGTATGCTAAAATAAAATATGTAAAAAAACCCAAACAACACATTTTCTTTTGACTTATTCTACTTCAAAAGTATTTTCATTTGTTTTTAAAAAGAAGCAGGAAAAAATCTAGAATGTTCTGAGCTTACTTTTACGCATGAAGGTGTTACTTGTCTAAAATGAAAATGCTTCATGTTTGTTCTAATCCTTATTTTATTTTCACATACCACTACTGTGTACTGTCCCGTAGCGGTATGAGGGACCCTTTCCTTTTTTTAACTAAACCCTTATAATCTTTGCCGATACAGGCAAATGGCTCCAACTGCACAGCTGGGACAAAACACAGCTGACAAAGTCAACTCACACAGCCTTAGGAAAACAAAATCGAAGTTTAAGGAAAGTAAAATAGATTAAGGTGCCGATGATTCGAAGTTAACTTGCAGGGAGGCTCCATTGTATTGTAATGCTGCCCTCTTAAGGACAAAGAAAGCGAGGAGCTGGAGTCCCTGTCTTGGTCAGAGGCCTACAGCTTCTGTGTGACAGCTAAGATTTATTTGAGGAATTTTGACATGGTTTTCGCGCCTTTATGTATGTTACTGCATTCTGTTATGTTCCTCTCGCCCTCCAGGGCATGTTAGTACACTCCTGCGCTCTAAATCTACACAGTGGTAGGAGCCTCTTCTGCGCGGAAAGCAGGCATGAGGCACGATGAGAACTAAAACGCTGCTTTGCACATCTATAAAAGGCTTTGATGCTTCAGATCTCGCACTTCACGCATGTCTCCTGCAGGTTGCTGAATGGGAGGGTGTGGAGCACAGGCAGTGCCCTGCCCTGTCCTGCCCACTCCGTGGGGATCTGTGTGCCCGCGGGCAGCCCTGGTGCCGAGCCACGCTGGCCAGGAGGGCTGCGGGCTGGGGGCTGCGGCAGGGAGCTCCCTCCGGGGGGGCTTTCAGCCCCAGCCTGTGGGATGCTGTGGCTGCATGAGGTGAGCCACACCGCAAGCATGACCAGTTAGAAATTTCACCTGTGAGGACAGGATTAACGATTTTTCCCAATGGATTACTACCACATATTTACAATATAAGAGTAATAATTGTGATGCATAAATTAACCATGGGGAAACCTAAATATTATCAGTGAAGACCTGATAGTCCAAAAGTTCAACCTCGGTTATGTGGACATCTCTGAGCGGCTCATGGTGCCATCAAACTTGAAAGACAGAGCTGAAAAAGCAGCCTGAAAGGATGCTGTTAACACATTCAGATAGTTCAGTTGTTACAGAGGATTTTGATTAAAGGCTGCTCCTTTCCGAGAAAGGCCCTAGAGCGGGATGTCAGTTTGTTTAAAGGACCCATGTGAAAGGAAGAAACTGAGACGAAGCAACACTTTTAAGACAAAAGAAATAAAATTTGGGGATTGTGTGCTGAAAGTAAACAGCCGAGACTTTCCTGTTATCAGGTTTGTGCTGTGAATGCTGAAGGTGAAGGTGATGTTCTCTCATTTATCTTCTCTTTTCCTAGAATTAAAAACCAATTCTCTTCATCAATATTTTTTATATTTCTTGTTGTCATACTTCTAATTTAATCTTCAGCTTAATGTACCTGAAATTTAACTTGCTGGATCTCTCCATTGGTAAGCATTATTCCTCACACAAAGTGGTTTAAGATTAAATATGATTAGTACTTTTGTGTTGTAAATTCTAAGACAGCATATAATACTGCCAATATAACTGCGCAGCACTCATAAAATCTGGATGCTCAAGATTACATTCAGCTGACAGTGAATACGGTGACCAGGGGGGTGGGCTAGATGACCTTTAAAGGACTCTTCCAACCCAAACCATCCTATGATTCTATCAATGAATCCATGATTTTCGGTATCTGCCCAGATATTTTAATACTATAGCGTGTTAAATTGGTTTTGTGGCAAGTTTTCGTATAAAATGTTTTATAGGCATAGCAAGAAAAGTTATGAGTTTAAAATGTCATAATCTAAACACAGTTTTGGAAGGTGCATGAGTCCTTGCGAGAAAAAGAAATATTTCTGGAATAAGACAGCGGTACAGATATAATCTGCAAGTCAGGCATACTTTAAGTTAACGTGAGGGTAGTGTGAAACAGCAGCTGTGGGTGAACTCTTGCACCTACTGAAGTCAATCAAAATTGTGGCCTTTGACTTCAGTGGGGCAGGAATTTGCTCCGTGTTTCCCAAAGCGAGCAGCTTTAGGAAGATAAAATTTCTTGGGCTCAGAGTTCCCAGGCTGCTGCCTCATCTTTATAGTTGTGATCCCTGTTGTGTGTGAGATCCTGGACGAATCTCTTTGTTTGCTCAGGTTTCATGCTTGTTAATTTGGAAAACATATACATGCATGCATATGTATGTATGTATTCAAGCATATATGCACATATGTATTTATTTAACATATATCTAAAACATATGTATGTATCATGTAGATCTAATTTATGGTATGTATATATAATGTATGGTGTATACAATATATATGGTGTGCACATATACACATACACAACAGCATTAAAAAGTATATTAATGTCTGTGGGAGATACTGAAAGCCTTAGAAAGAAGCTGCTATACAATAATCCGAGGTAAAATTACACAATCCATTTCTGTCTTGCTCTGACACCTTAAGTGCTCATCCTGTCCTACTATTAGCATTAGTGAATTTTATTACTAATTTCCTTGTATCTTCCTGTCTGGTCCATCTTCTAATCTGACACTGAACTTCTCTGTAGATTTTTTAAAATATGTGCGATAGGTCATCTTATTTAAATTTCTCTCATCTGTGTCTACCTGAGCATAGCAAATTGAATTTTAATATATAAGCACATTGTATCTCATTCAGCTATTTCGGTGTATTTCCAAAATGCTCTGGAATACTAAATTGTCATTGAGCCACCCTGCAAAAATCAAAACATAATTTGATATAATCCAAACATCATTATTTTCATATCATCAGAACTGCTGCTGTTGCACTGCTGCTATGGTTATGCACCCCAACTTTCCCACCTGTAAAGCACAACACAGCTGTGCAAAAGAAGGCAAGGCTGGAAAAGATGACTCGCATTAAATATGTCATAACAATTGCTCTCAATTCAAACACTTTTTACAGTATTCTATTTATAGCCATGTAAGAATGCGATTTATTTGCAGAGTAATTGAACTAGACTTTTTCATCTTCCGTGAATCAAAACAGTTTTGATGGTGTCGTTGGTCTACAGAGAGAAAAGAATTGCAGAGGGATGCGGAGGACCTGCATACAAGGCTGTCAAGCCCAGCTATTTAAGCATCCTGAATCTTAAGGGCACCCTTAACTAGACGCTCTATTCAAGTTCAACCAGAGAGAACAGAAATAAGTCGATGCAACTCTCATGTTTACTTTTCTCCAAACACGGGACTTCCTTTCAGACTGCACTTTCTATCTGTGCTACGGCGGTACTTGTTGGGCAGGTACCTATCAAAATACCCACGTGAGTATGTTAGCTGGAGGCAGGCCGCACTGTTCTTCTCGTTCCTCTTTTTGTTTGTTTGTTTGCGGGTTTTTTTGATTGCCAAAGCTGTCAAGAAATTAAAAGGCAGCTAGTTACCTGTAAGGTTTCGGTTCTTTTAACAGCTATGCACGTACTGTCGTTCACACCCTACGGGGACTTTGATAACGAAGCAGCCGCAGTGCTTGGCCGCTTGCATGAGAGGGCTCTCGGAAGCAGGGCCCTCCGCGGGCGGCACGGACCGGCCCTCCCCACGCCAGCCAGGGCTCGCTCCTTGTTCGCCTCCCCGCCGCGCCGGGCTCGCCACGTCTCAGCAAAGCCCCCTGCAGACGACTCGGATTCGGAAGGAACAGACCGGCCCTCCCGCCGAACAGCGGGCACGGTGCTGCGCCCCGCAGCAGCCCCGCGCGCCGCGCCCGTTACCCCGCGCGCAGCGCCTCGGCGGGAAGGGCACCTTTTTTAAATCCAAGCGCTTAAACAGGCCTCCGGCCTCCCGCCTCAGGCTCGCCTTTCCGCAGCCCGGTTTTCCTGCCAGGGGCTTCGGGGCGCAGCCCCCCTGGAAGGGACGGTCCCTTCGGCGAGGAGGCGACGCACCCAGTCGAGTCGAGCCCGGCCCGGCCCCGCCACCCCCCGGCCCCGCGCAGGTGAGGGCGGCCCCGCCGGGGCCGGGCGGGGCGGGGCGAGGGCGGGGGGGCTCCGCCCGCCGCGGGAAGCACCGCCCGCGCCCCTTCCTCCTCCTTCTCCTCCTCCTTCTCATCTTCCTCCGCCTGCCTCCCGGCGGCGGCGGCGGCTCGGCCATGCAGCAGTACTTCTCCCTGGCCGGCTGCGACGTGATGGGCTTCGACCTGGACCACACGCTCTGCCGGTACCACCTCCCGCAGAGTGCACGGGTGAGTGCGGGCCGGGCCGGCGCGGCGCGGTACGGCACGGCACGGCGCGGCACGGCCTGGGAGCCGCGGCCGGGGCCCCCCCGCTGCGCTCCGCTCCGCTCCCCGCCGCATGCCCAAGCGAAGGGGAAAGTGCCGGGGAGCGGGGCGGCGGGGCCGCGGGGGCCGGGACCCTCGAGCCTGCTGGCTCAGGTACCCCTGGGGAAACCTAGAAAGGGAAGAGAGACACGAGTGCGCGCCTCGCCGGCCGCTTCCTCAGCAGGCCTCTGCCCGAGCAAAGGGGCAGTCATGGCTCCTTCCTTGAAAATGGTGCCTCTTGAGAGCTTTCCGAAGTGTAGCGGCGCTGAGGGAGAGGGAGAGCCCCCTTTCCCCCCTGCTCCCACCAAGTCTGCAGATGCTGCAGGCAGAGCGAGGAGCCCGCAGCGCTTTCCAGAGGCGACCTTTGCAAACTTTCTGGTGCTTAAAATAAAACTGCGAGCATTAAGGGCACTCAGCATCTCTGGCTTAGCCCTGTTGTCCCTCACGGAGAGGAACTACTGTCATGTGCTGAGCCTTCTCGCCCTTGGCGCTTTTTTTTTCCCCCTGGCTGGAACGTTTTAAACTCCCTGATAGTATTTCACCGATTCGCCCTTCATTGTTGATGTCAGGACTTTGCCACGGAGTTACCTTGTGCCGTGGATGTTCATGGTGTCCCCCTCTCCCCTATTTTTTGCCTCCATGCACCTACAGTACATTTTGCACTGCACGGGACTCCTACATAGAAACAAATGTTTACGAGGTGTCCCTTTTATAAATAAGTATGTTTCGGTGCCTCCTTGTTGAAAAATTGCATTGCTTCCTTTAGCTATGAGTGACTTCCTGTAGAGAGGCATCTCTCTTACAAAAAAGGGTTCGGTAGTAGCAAGAGTTATAAAAAGCATGTGCTCTTAAGTTCCTGCTGGAGACTAAACAACTCTAGGCTTACCTTCTGTGTTCTTTCTGTTATGCCACATACATTGCCTCTTGCCTAGGCATGTTATTCTGGATAAGAGTTATGTCCAATGAAGGCAGACGTTAGACAATTGATAACTAGAAGAGTTTAAGAAAAAAAACAAACCAAAGCAGTGAACAAAATAGAGAAAAAAAAAAAGAGACTTTTACTAAATTTAGTTCATTCTTCTCACAGCACAGACAGATTGACACATGCCCACTGTATTATCCTTATCTATTGGAAATAAAAAATAGTTAAATGCTGACAGGCACAGCTGAAGATGCACTGTGCTCTTACTGAGTGTTGGCCTTCACATTAGTCTTAGATATTGTTCATATTCATTCCAAGAGCAGCTTTTGTAATTAAGAAAAAAAGGCCAGGGAACAGCTTTAATGAAAGAATAATGAGAAAAAGGGAGCAATTACTATTTTTGTATGGTCTTTAAGGACCTGGCAGCATCTACATAGACCATCTTGTACAACTTTACCAGCACATTATGTTAATAAATCACTGACTAATGTATTAGGCTTTAACAGTGTTCTTTCTGAACTTATAAATAATAAAAATTCACTTAGTAGTTGCCTGTTGCCTTCGAAGTATGTTCCTCTGGATACTTTTAAGATGTCCCCTAAGGGTAGTTACTGGTTCAGAAATCGCATGTTGAGTCTTGGTAACTGTGACAATTAAAATTTAAAATCAAAAAAAGCCTGGGGAGGGGAGAGTAGTGATTAGTCTTAGGTACTCACCATCTTGGTTTCCCAACCGCCTTGAAGCACAGGGACAGTAAGGTAGAATGCTGTAAACTTGGACCTGCTGGACATGTTGCACCAGAACTGTTCTGTGAGCATCTTGAGCTGTTTTCCAGCCATGGCAAAAACACCCCTAAGCATGATTTCCCAGTAGTGGAGGCAGTGGGCCTGGGCCCCTAGATCCCTGGTTTGACTTTGCTTAGGAGGCACTATCATTCACATCTTGCCACTTTCTAGGGAAGCAGTATCTTTGGTCTTACTTAATCAACGTAATTAATGCACTTCTTTTTTCATTTGTAGTTAATATATGATAGCTTTGCCCAGTATCTGGTAACGGAGAAGGGTTATGATAAAGACTTGTTGGCTCTAGCTCCAGACTGCTTAGACTTTTGGTGAGTATATTGAAAATAACAGAAGCTTTTTTCATAGCCTCCTCTATGCTGTAACTTTTACAAAGCTTGGAAAATAGCTTCTCTTATTTAGGTGGTTATGATTGTCAAGCCCAATAAATAAATCCAAAATTACAGTTTTAAATACTTGTTCGAACAAGTATTTGCCATGAGATGCTTCTAATTTGGTATTTTGAAGAGAAAACTGAGCATCCAGCTTGTTTGTCTGTGCTTCTAGCTGTGTGGACACAAGCCTTTTAGCCTGACTTACTCTCTTAGTTTACATGTCTCCTTTTTCTTCTACTTTCAATTCAACTGCGTGGTAAATCCAGTAACCATCAGATTTTCGTAATTTTTTTACCTCAACAGATGTGTTTGTTTTTGTGTAAGGCAGAATAATCCCAACAGCCATGTGAGGAACTGAGGAAAGTTGACATGACGGGAGGTAGTCCTTGGGTGGCACATCGGGCACAAAGTTGTGATGCAAAAGGCTGAAATGCAAGTTGCTGCTCTGACCTCAGTGGTCTCTGAGCAGGAGCTTGAATGTGAATCTCTGATCTTCCAGCTTTGATAGGTAATCATCTAGGCCAGGGAGGTTGGAGGCTTGAAGGCCAGGTAATCACTGCATTTTTTAGGAGAAACACAGGGTTGCTTTTTTTGTTCGGGTTTCTTTTTTTTTTTGGTTGGTTGGTGGGTTTTGTTTGTGGTTTTGTTTTTTGTTTTTTTTTTTTTTTTTTGTTAGTAACGCATGCATTATTGCAGGAACTGTTTTGATCAGTTGTTTTTACTATTCAGTATTTGACTGGACAGTTTCCAACCAGATTGATTTCAAGTTTCATGCAACAAGCAATGTATCTGTATTTCTCATATTTTGAGGCCTCTGATGGATGAAATCCTTTCTTAAGATCAAGATATCTTGGCCATTGTCCCTTATTGGAGCTGGGGGTTCATGTGCACCTGCAAGCACACAGTGCTGGTAGTCAGCATGCTGGTGCTACTCACAGACATCATTCGTGAAAGGTTGGGGTCGTCTTGTTGCCTTCGTGGCATATCTTCTTTCCTTTGGGTACCTTATAACAGAGGATGAAGATGGTGTTACTTTTTCAGTCTCATTTATTCATTATTTTCCTAGCCACTGAACCCCGAATTAACTTTTCAAAGAATCCGAGCAAATGTAAATTCAATTGTCTGTAAGGTACAGGCTTACTAGGAGAGTTAGGAACTCTTGTTGTATGTCTGTCCTATGCTGTCAACTCTTCACCTTGTTACCGCTGCTTAGCATGGCAATGCTTATGCTTCACATGTTGCTTGGATAGTCGGTTGCATCATTTAGACTGGTGTTCTACCCCTGTCTCCTTAATAGCTGGTGTTATCAGTCTGGTAATAATAAGCAGGGGAGTTGCCATCAAGAAAAAATATATTTCATTAATAGAAGTGGCTTAAATACCACATTTCCTAGTTGTATATGTTGGGACCTTAATCCTCTAACCTTATCTATATGAATAGTCACTGCACTCACTGAACAATGGAACTGGATTTATTTAGAAGGAATTTGCTATGTAAGTGAAATCCAGTCCTCGTTGTAGTAATATGTATTTGCATATATAAGAGCATTGTCCAAACATGGAAGTATTTGAAGGGTTGTGTTTTTGCTGCTTGTGTGTAGCATCACTGTATAACTTCTGTAACTGCATTTCACTATTCTGATCTATAACATGGCATTACTTTTGAAACCATTAATTGTTTGTTTCTTCCTTAAAACAAAATTATTCTTAGTTGTAAAGGCTTGGTGTTGGATATTGAAGAAGGAAACTTCCTAAAACTTGCGGAAGATGGAACAGTTTTAAGGTAATACTGACAATAAGTTTATATTGTTAAAAAAACACAAAATTTTATCTTCTTTCTGAAAGCCAGCTCTCAGGTTTATTAAGTAGTTAAAATACTAATTTCAGCATACATTCATTTATTAGATATAACATTCATTTATTAGATATAAAAGTTTAAATACTCCTTGGTAGTGCAGTACTCAGTTTCTCTTAATGTTACATATGCAGTTTTTTCATAATATTTCCATGATAGCTGCTAGTAAGGAATGGATCATGTTTAAAGAACATCTAAGACTCTGAGGGCATATTGATCTTGAAAGAAAATTCACTTTTTTCAGTGCCTATCAATGTATTCTTTGTCCAGTTCTGCCGAGATCCAGGGTAAGGGTTTTCTTTGATGTGTGACTAACCTGACTCAGAGTCAGTGCTAATGACTAATGCTAGTGACAAGAGCACTGCTATCTCTGTACCATAGACATTCAAAATTCTGCAGGCTTACAACATATAACTTAAATAGCCTGAGGTAAATTAAACATAGAAACTGACACATTTGCTTTCAGAAGTCTGAGTTTTTTCCTCTTAAAAGCTATATTTTACCTTCAGTTATAATTTCAATACATCTTTAGTTCCTCTTTCCCTCTTTTTTTATTTTTAAACATAGAAGACTTCTATTTTGAATCAAAACTCTGAAAAGTGTATCTAAAGTATGTCAATCCCAGTCCCATTTCCCCCTTATTTTTTTCCAAAATGAAAATCTGCATAATCTAGTACTCAAGATAGACTCTACTGGGTTTTTTCTGATAGTGTGTGGGAGAAGGAGCTTGAAGATGCTAGGGAAAATCAGATCTCATTGAAGGAAAGAGAGAAATACCTATGAGTCTCTGCTGTGTATCCTGAAATTTATTTAGCACCATGAGTTTTGGAGTACTCAATGCAGAATTCAAGACTGGAGGATATACCTCAGTAAAGGGAAGAGTGGGAGTGGTACAGGATTACTCCTAGTATTCCCTGCAATTGCTTCAAAACTGGAATCTGCATTCTTTTGGGGCCCAATTTGACAGTCAAGCTAGCTGATTTGTAATATCTAAAAAGGCTTGTGCTTACTTCTGTATTACACAGCTGCTTGCAGGGCTCTAACTAGCACTTTTCCATAGTTCTGCCCTGCGCTCTGCATGTTACCAGGCTTCAGAATGATGTATAGGCTTTCTGCACTGTGTTTTATTGTGCAGAGTGTACATATAGTTCAAGTATAGCACGTGTCCTCACACAATTGAGAACATTCAAGCAATACAGAGTGATTGTGTTAGCAGGTAAGGCACAGTAGCTGTGCCCCCAGCCAACCGAACCTCTGTTTAGTAGGGCTTTTATCGAGGACTGTAATGTATATGATAAAAGCTTAGGTCCTGGAAAACTTTGAAGTTAGAGTTACTTCTGATCAACTTGCATGCCCCTCAGTATTCAGCTGCAATGCATTACTGTGCATTAGGAGTAGTTCGGCTGTTTTCAACCTCTTTTTTTTTTTTTTTTCTTTGTTTGTAATATAAATAACTTAATGCATCAAATAGGGCAAGCCATGGTACAAAGAGCATGACATCCGAAGAGATCCTGGAGACATACGGAAGGAGGGAGTGGAAGCATTTTAATACAGTCAGTGGAATGGTTTCACGCTCAGGTAGCTATACCATAGCATGTCCTCTTTGAAATTGCTCTGGCCCAGTCAGTGCCTTATAGTATTTGTTCTTACTACAAATATTTAAAAATACTTGAGCTAAGAATTACTGGAATAGGTAAATGTTCTGCAGGAGAGTTGGGGGTTTTTGTATTTTCAACTTCTAGTACTAGAGTTCAACTTAAATTTAGGTCACTAGTGACGAGACAAATGAGCTGACATTATTGGTGTGTTTTGGTTATAGAGATGGGCACATCGTTCCCAATGAAGTAGACCATAATTGCCAGCCTACCTCGTTTAGGATATATTTAGCAAATCTTAAATTTTTCTTAATTGTTGGGTTGTTACCATCAGTGCTGATACTGGAGGCCTAGGTGTAGGTGCAAAGAACAGAGCGGATCTGGAAACAAAACTTCTGAAATTGAGGTTTCTTGGTTTTAAGATGGGAGTCACTCTGAAGGCACTGTGGCTAGGCTCATGTTCTTGCTCTGTGCTTCCTCTCCGTTTTACTTTGATCTTGGCAATTGCAAGTAATAAACATAAAGTGCTCAGTTAAGTTGTATTGCCCTACGTAATGAAGAGGTTTTCCTTGAGATTTTTCTGACGTAAACTTGTTTGTGATGCTTATCCTAAACTGCAGGTAATCATTTGCAGCAGGGTAGAAGAGAAAGGTTTCCTTTGGTCATACAGGAAATGTGCACTTTTCAATCAATAACAAAGGCACTTGGACTCACTTGTGAATGTTAATCCCCGTTTTGCCGACTTGTCTCTTAGACCTATTAAAGAACAACACAGACAAGATCATGAATACGAAAAACCCCACTGGTTAAGTCATTTCACCCCTAGGAAAGAGTTGTTGAACATCGCTTTGATCTGGGGGATATTTGGACCCTCCTGATTTTTGTTTTGGGGATCACATAATAATGTGGGCATGCTTCCCATGGGGCTAAGGCGCTGTCTGCAACATGTGTGTGTAAAGGACAAGACTCTGTGAGACACCTGTCCAAATGTTTCTGCAACAAATTCTCAAACCCTTTCTACTTGTTTCCACTGTTAGGGAAATAGACGTTTTGGAAGAGTTGAGTGATAATCTCCTGGCTCTTAAAACTCATGGTTCTCCCCCATCTCTTCCACCTTAGATTTTAGAACCTTAAAATGTATTTCTACAATCTCAATGTCTTGATATATAGGTGAACAACTCCTAGTTGCCAATTATGATAATCAGAAGTGGGAATAAAGGTTAACAAAGATTGGGAAGCAGATAATGCTTATTACCAGTAAAATCCAGATAGGAGCTTATACTATTATTTAAATGTTTTGGGGTTTTTTTTATTTGTGATTAAAGCATACAATAAGCATTAAAAAAAGTAGATTTTTATTTTTATTTTTTTCCAGCTAAATACTATTTGTATGATAATTATTTTGACCTGCCAGGAGCTCTCTTGTGTGCAAGGGCTGTGGACAGCTTAGATCAGGTAAGAACTGGATTGTTGAAACTAAGTTTTGCATTATCTTTCTCTTCCCCCACTGTGCTTCTTGCATGCATTATTAAATGCATACACATAATGTATTGAACAACATCAAGGTCTTTAGCTTTTTTCATGTTTGGAATTTTTCATGTCGGACTTAGTTGTGTATTAAGGTTGTCTCAAGCTAATTGTGAGCTACATGGCATGTTCAAAATAAATGTACTTCCACAAGAGGGCACAAATAATTAGGATGTGAATAGAAATGCACTGTTTTCTCAAGTTTCCTCTGTCATATGCAGAATATAGTTCTTAAAATCTCCTTTAATTATACTTGATGATGATTGAATTAAATGTAATATAAGTCTTATTCATAACATGGTTTGGTAATTTGCAAGGTGTTAATGAGTTGAAAGCTTAATTCCATCCTTTTTTTAAACTTTGTCTTAAATATACTGAACTGTGTACACTGTTGTAAATATACCTCTAGAATAGTATTTTTTTAATGTGCTGAACAATAAGTGACATTCTGAAGGCAGAAAATAAAATTGCTTCAAACTTTTTCAGTGATTTTTAGATATATAGAATATCTTAAATCTTACCTTTGAACTTTAATGCTAATTGATTTGGTGGTGTTAAAGAAGGCTTGAATCTTTAACTTGCACGTAGCTGGGGCTAGGAGAGGGTTCTTCTCATACAGTAAGTGTATTGGTGTCAAAGAGTACTGATATAATCTTCTGGCTAAAGGTACCAAAGTGCTGCAGCACTGAAAACTGCGAATACTAAACTTTGTCTGCAGAGTGAAATTCAGAGCTGCGAGATGGGTATCTAGGATCCCTCTGGGTATCCGCTGACTTGATGCTTTAGCCTCCACTCCAAAATAGCATGCTGAATAGATTGCTGCCTAAGTCCAAGTGCTGCGTGAAGAGTTAGCTAAAGCTAGCTTATCAGGAAGCACTGAGGACAGGTACTCCGTAAGACTCTTAATTTTGCACCTGATTAATCTCCTTCCTTTACTGTTCGCAGCTTAGAAACCTCTCTGAGATGTGACACCTGTATTGTATTACTTTATTTTATATTTAGACTCTGCACAAATCACCTATTTATTGAGAGAGAAAGCATGTTATAGCATGTGTGTAATAAGCTTGCACGTTCAGTTACTAGTTCACAAGCTGGAACACTGACCCTGGGTCAGTGCTCTCTTCAGCCACAGAGAATTAAACTGGTGCCGTTTCTCCAGAAAGCTAGCAGAAGTGGGTCATGCATCCACTTTGTCAGCTAGCAGCTCTTGAATATTTCACTGGATGTCGTCCTGGTTTCAACAGGAGGGCCACAGTAATTCCCTAGGATGTTACCATCAACCAGATGAGAAAAATGCAAAGCAAGAGGTGGTAGACCTCTCCAGCACTCATGCCTGCAACATGCTGCATCCTAAGGGTTAGAAACCATCACATTTTCTTCCTCTACATTTCTGAAAGGAAAGGCTTCTGTTTCCTATTCTGGGAGCCTGTTTAGTAAGGGCTATTTTATTATCACTTTCAGAAAACAATCTAGGATCAGGAGTGCTTCCTACTGGAAACAGATGGGAGAACTGCTAGGTTTGGATTCAAAATGGGTTTATACATGAGTTGGATGCTGGGCTGCTCTACGCTGTTAAGAATAAATCTGGTTTTTCTGTGTCCAGAGTCAGAACTCTTATGTATTTTCACACAAAGCAGAGGAGCTTCTTAGTGGTTTGGACCTTCACACAAAACTCTATGCAAAATACTTCTTTTTCTGATACTTCAGCTAATGAAATCACATTTGATAATTACTGCCAAAATCTTGACGGACTTCATGGGCATGCACACAGTTTTCTGCTTTCTGGGAATCAGTCTGTTTTCTTGTACATCTCGTATGCAATGGCTGTAGATTTGCAACAAATTATTTTGGCAGTTATTTTAGTCTTCTCTGAGGTCATATGTTTTGAAGGAAGCATACCCACTTTTAAACCAGTATCCATCTGTCTTCAAAACAGCACTCTGATGTCAGCTCATTGCAATGGTGGTTTTTTTTTTTTTAAAGAAACAAACAAAAGTCCCCAAACCCCAAATAAGGACCGAGTCAGCCATGTGGAGTATGACTGGAGTGGACAGTTGAATCCATCTGTCCCAAGGTTAGTGCTAGCATGCTAGCACAGGCTAGTGCCATGACCACTAGACAGATTGATGCTCCTCAGCATCACCTGAACACAGCTTTGAATAATGACCTTGGTCTGCAGCTCACTGAAATTTGACATATACGAAAGCTTTTCTCACTGTTACTCCTTTCATGTATTTCTGCAGCAGTTTCCTAAAGCAATAGATTAAAAAAAAAAAGTTAAAAACCACAGCATTGTATCTTCCCTGCTCTTAACCTGTAGAGCTGGTGGATGATAAGCAGACTATCAGTGCCTCTCGGTTGTGCAGAAAAGGCCTTGTGAAATTAAGGAGGGGCTGTTCTTCTGTAAGCCTCTGTGGTAGATTAAGCCTGAAATAGCAGTTTACTTCAGTACATACAAACTACATGTTTTTGTTTGATGTTAAGGGTTTGTTTATTTTTTTTCAGTTTCTGAACGTGTCCCTCTCTAGAAAATGCTTTATGCTTGCAAAATGGTGCAGTGGTCAGGACACAGAGGGCAATGCTATGAAATCTGTTAATGGTTGCATTGAAATTTATCCTACTGTAGGTATGGAAAGCCTGTAACAACACTACGTGATACTTTCCATGGTGTACAAACTCAAAGAGACTATACTACAGCAAAGTGGGTAGTAACCTGCTTTGCTGCTGCCTGGTGCCTTGTAACTCCAAGCACCTCTTACAGCTCTGTAATATTGGCTGGCTGCATAATTGGACCTGTATTTAATTCAGTGCACCTAAAATCTGGAGTTTGACAATGCAGTGGGGCTCAGCTGGTTGAGAAGCTTTTAATTTCCCTTGGTGAGATGCTGAAAGGGCAGTTGAGGTCAGCTGGAGCTCTTCTGTGCCTGGGCAACTTTCTAGGAATGGCAAGAGACTGTTCACAGGTGCAGATCACCTTCCCCTGTCTTTCTGCCAGAGCTGGGGTTTGGCAGTCTTTGGAGTACAATGTAATGCAGTGCTGCTCAGCCTCGCTTCTGGATAGGTATTTCATGCAGTGTTTGGGGTGGAGTTGTTGGCAGAAGGGCACGACCTCTAAATTACAGCAAAGAGTTTTGCCACTTCTGAGGGTGGAAGGTGAAATGAGTACCAGGCTGTAGATAATGTCAGCCTGCTAATTAACTACATTGTTTGCAGTTCTAGGCACTCCTTTTTCCCAGATGTCAGTGGGATTCATTAAGTTGCTGTTCAGTCTAAGGCCTCCTTTTGCTGTAACATTTGAGGGTTCCTCATAAATGTGAATCCTTTCTCCTTTCCCCTTCTTCCCCCAGTCCCACCATCTTCTTCTGAAGTAAGGAGATAACTTGTCTGCAGTTACCCAAAGTTCACAGTCAAGCTGGGTACTGAATCCTGATCTCCTGAATCCTGCCATCTAAGACTGGTTTAGTCCATTTTCAAAATACTTTTATTAGTGGCATTCCTGTCCCTGTTTCAATATTAAAGCTTGAAATAGCTGATACTTGGTGTAATGACTGTGTTCCTTTTGACACTTACAGCATGATGGGCAGAAAAAATATGACTTCTGGAAGGACATGGTGGCTGCTATCCAGCACAATTATAAAATATCAGCTTTTAAAGGTAAGTGGGTTCACTGAAAACTTACTATGCTAGCTGAAAATATTGCATGTGCTTGCCAGAACAAATACAAGTACACTGTCGGTTACTCAACACAGCTTTTATTTTTCAAGCTTACAAATAGTGGTGTAGTAGACACATGTTCATCCTGAAATAGAACATCTTTATCATTACTATTCCTATTTAGTCTAGCTGGAAGCTATTTTTAACAACTTGTGTTACTTCACTGAATTTAGAGGAAAAACAGTTTCTTCCCATGATTGATATAGTAACATGGACATCCTTGAACTGTATTTTGATTGTATTCCTGTGGTGTTGTACTCCTAAATAAAATCAGAAATGCATTGGGGGAGAAAAAATGAACTAGTAACTAACGTTTGATAATGTTCTTTAGCTCTCTAGTTTTCATTAGAATTCCTCATGTAGTATTGACACAATGGTGAGGAGATTGTTTTCATATTCTTTAAGCCTTTTTAAAAACCAGTTTTGTTATAAATTTACTAGAAATTGCAGAGGATTGGTTTTTTTAATAATAACCTTCCTTCACCCAAAGCCACCCTTATAATACTGTAATATAATTCAGAGTTGGAAAACATCTTGTATAGCCTTCTACTAAAAATGCTTTTCCTCCTTCACAGACTTAACTTCTGAGTTTCTATTAGGCATATAAAATAATAAGTTAAGAATAAAGGTTAATTATCTTGCATGTGCACAATTGAAATTATTTTTAACTTTGGGGTTTGATTCTTTTTTTTTTGTAAAAAGATTATATGCAGATCAGTTCAGAATTCTGTATAATTTTCCTGGTAGTATTTTCTGATAGAATTACCTCTGTTAATGCAACATTTATTAGGTACAGGCATAGTTTGGACCTTCTTAAAACTTGCCTTTTGTTCACCAGAGGTGTACTACTTTCTGTATTCCTTTCAAACAATAATATTGTCTGAGAGAGGTTCTAAACAAAAATGAAAGTTGATGTCAGGATGCATATTGTAAAAGACGGCAAAATATTCCTAGGATGTTTTTATGTTTTTGTTTGTTGTTGCTAGTGTGTTTCCATTGGAGCCTAGGGTGTGATTGGTAGTTAAGAATTCCTCTAGGAGCTCACTCGTAAGTGAAATAAACATATCCTTTGTCTTCTGCTGATACTAAACCATTCCTACTCAACTCTAACTACCTGTTAATGCAT
Source organism: Phalacrocorax aristotelis (assembly GCF_949628215.1). Taxonomy (NCBI): domain Eukaryota; kingdom Metazoa; phylum Chordata; class Aves; order Suliformes; family Phalacrocoracidae; genus Phalacrocorax; species Phalacrocorax aristotelis. Next base: position 54,506,494 of record NC_134278.1, read on the forward strand.
TTTTCAAATCATCAAACTCCTTTTTTTAAAAAGGTGCAGCTGAATCGTGCAGTGTTTGGCAAAAAGAGTAATTTTAAAAAATGTTCTTTGACGATTAATTAGATCAAACCAGAAATTAAAAGTCTGGTTTTTGAAATCAGAAATAATAGCTTTGTTTTTGTTCTGGTTATTTCTATGAGTGTCTGCATGTGTGTACATTTATGCATATACCTACCTATCCAGTATCTATTTGTGTATGTAGGTATGGAATATGCATACAAACAGATGTGTGATATGACTTAATCCTTTCTAACTGCTACCAGAATTGGTACTTAATTTAATATACAGGAACTACTGTTATAAAAGTCATGAGGCACATGTACAACAGTGTTTAAAATATAAGAAAATTTAGTAACTGACAGGCATCAGTTATTTTGGATAAAGCTCTGTAAAATCAGAAGTAAGCCAGTGGAGATTGTATACACTACTTAAATATTTTAATATATGAAAGTACTATGCTTTGTCATGCATCACTTTGAAAGGCTTTCAAGCAGTCTTATTTTCCTTTTAATAATGTGGTCCAGTGGATAAAGCACTGAACAGGGACTCAGAAGAAACAGAGAATTTCTTCCTGTATCACTTACCTACGATATTCCCATAGAGTATCTCTTTTTGCTTCAGGTCCCTCTGTGAAATAAGAACAGTACTAATCATCTGTCACAAGTTTGTGCGAAAGATATGTATTTTTTTTTCCCCTCAGCTCCAAGCTTAACATAACTTCCTGAGGAAACTCCTAAACCTGGCTCCAGCCCAACATCTGCATACCGGGAAGCCTCACTGTCTTTCTTAGTCCACAGCCTGGCCTAAAAACCACAGCCTCTTGACTTAACTCCTTTCCCTCGATGCCTTGTAGAGGGTTTAACCCTTCAGGGAAAACCAGTACTCAATAACAGTTAGTCAAGGTAAAATTTCTAAAGCAAACTTAAGTGGTCAGTCGAGGAGACGCAAAGTTCCCGAGTCGAAATGGCGTCTTAGTGGTGCCATTGTCAGTGACGGAGCAGAACGACTGACCGTTTTATTTTTTGAAATCCATAAGTGTTTGCAAGTCACTTTCGTTTGTTGTCAGTATGCCCTTGTTTCTTTGTGTCCATTCTCTTTTTCACATGATTTCTTTGATCATGATCAGGTGTCTGGTAGATTTTGCTTTTCATTGTCTTAGCTATGGTAATTGCCTTAGGTAATTGCCCTATGATTTTTTTTTGGATGGTTCCTTCAGATAGCCATGATTGTCCTGACTCAGCTTAATGAAGGGTGTTAACCCACTCTTCTGCTTGTAAAGAAGTGAAGAACTGAGGCTTGCAGAGGGAGAGAAAGAGGGTTCCAAACTACTCTTGTGTTATTCTGATCTTCCTTTCTGAAGAATGACAAAAAAGTGGGGGGAATCTATTAAACAATACTATCAGAAAAGCATGATGTCAGATAGCAATGAAGACAGATATTACTATTTTTAAAATATTATTTTCTTACCTAATAATACCTGCAAGAATGCCCTCTGCAATTGATATCCAAGTTGAGCATTAAATTACTTGACTAAACCTTTTTGTAAATCTTTATTACTGGAGTATTTGCAGCATTAAGGTGATTAACATTAGTTTGTACGTGTTTCACTTGGTTTATGTTCTACATACATTAGTAAAGAGCAATTTTAAAAGAAATAGCATGTGGCAATGTATTTTACACTGTATATAAATATGTGGACAAAGGTCCACAACACATTATGAAAACAAAGTTTGATCTTTAGAGGAGTAATAAGGGCTTTAAGTACTGTATAATTATTTTCACATGAAAAATATCAGGTTTGGTGATTTTTTTTTTTGGACAGAAAAGGCAATTGCTTTTATAGGAGGAAGTTGGCTGATATAACTTCTTAAAGCAGAATTTGTAAAATGTCTTATCTTAAAGGCCGCGTTCTCTCTGTCTTCCGTGATTGTCTTTCCCTGTCATTTCCCTGAGACTTCTGAAAACTACAGCATCTGGTTATACAGTGAAAATGATGTAATATTTTCAATTAGTTCATAAGATTATATTTCATTTTGGAAATAAAAAGATCATGGCTAATATGGCAACAGAGACTTCATAAATGGCCCATAAACAAGTTTGATGGGATGTGCTCTCAGTTTTCAAGGATGCATCTGAGAAATTTGTCAGTGACCACCTTTAACAAAAAGGAAAATCATCAGAGAAAGAAAGTGCTAGACTTAAACCTGTTTTTTAGTAACTTGTATGTTGTCTTTTATGATTGATCTGAAGTGGCATGCTGATGTATGGGAAGTGTTACTTCGGGGAGGAAAACCTTGGATCTTTCTAAACTACTGCATTCTCTCCCCAAAAACATACATGCACGTGCACAAACATGTAAGCACACACAGAGGTTTTTGATCGCAAGTTTATATTATTACCCTCTTGTCTTGGCAGAAGACAGTGGATATAGACTTCTGCAACATGTGCATTACATCCTTTATATGCGACTTCAAATAGAACAAACAAAAAGCAAAGGTGCTTTTTTGACCAAAAGTAAAGAATCCTCAAAAAATTCTGCAAAATGTTAGAAGTTCCTAATGTTCATGTAGTCCAGTGATGAGAAATCATTATTTGTCTTAACCATCAAAATGGCAACACAGATAGAAGCAAACAAATTCATTCCACTTCTCTGCTGTGCTTTCCAGCTAAATACCGAAGGGATTATTTGGGTGCTTTCTGTGTTTGAATGCTTAAGAACTACTAAAATTTGTCTCAAATCTTTCTGAAGCCTTTGGAAGTGAGTTTTAGTACTATTATATGCCCTTATATACTTTCATTTTAATACCATATTGGATTTTCTTTCCTCTAATACCCATGATGCAGAAAAGATGTGGTTGCTCGAGGAGGTTTATCTTTAGGTAGATTGCTGGTCTTCATGTGGAGAAAATTAAAAAAAAAAAAATTAAAAAATCAACAGAGCTTCTCAAGCTTCCCTCTATATTGAGAATCCAAAGCTAAAATCAAGGTAGCAGTTGTGCTTGTGCCACAATGTGGTGTGTAATCTCTAGCTTTTCAGTGTGAAGAGATGCTTCTTAATGTCTGAACAATTCTGAAAAGTCTTGAAAAAGATGTGCCTGACATACTAAGCTGTAAACTTATTTGGAGTCCTCTGTGCTCATTTGAGGAATAAAGATGTTAAAGGACAAAACCTGATTTAAAGTGGATGGACAATAAGAATTGGTGAACCATGCTTCTAAGAATACTGCCTAGGCCCAGTTTCTTGCGCAGAGACTAGTTGACTGGAATCACAGGACAGTAGTGTACTGCTGAGTACCAAGCATCTCCAACGATTTTCAACGTGCTTTGGATACGTTTCAGATGTAAAGCAATTAACCAGAAACCTTACAACTACGGAGCAATACTTTTCCAGCTCCAGTACCCAGTCCCTCTATTTGTTTCTGAAACAAAAGTGCCAGATTGGGTGAATGAATTGGCAGCAACACATGCTATGTTTAAATACTGGAAAGTGTTGTTAACTAATGCAAGTGACTGCATAGGAAAACATTTCTAGTGCAAAAGCAATGTAATTCCTGGGTGATCTGTAATTAATATTTGGCCTAAAACAGGAAGGTAGGAAAGGTGCGATAGACAATTCAGACTCAAGTGTCCTGAGTTTTCTTTTGGCTTGAGAGAAAAGCATCACAGGATTGCTACTTATTGTGTTACTGTCAGCTATATTATTTCCATTCAAATATTTGTGTGCAATGTTTATAATAGTAGTACTAATTTGCTTGCCTAGGTCTACTTGGCTGCTAAAATAAGCAGATCTCATGTTACACTCTCCACTTAAGCACTTATTATTTTACTAAAGTATAGCTGAAGCCACAGGCTTCCTTATCCAGCAGCACTTAAATGAAGAAAAAACAATTCTGCAAAGTTACTTTCCTGGTAGTTCTTCACAGATTACAAAACATTATATAGTTTTGCTAATGATAGATCAACCCAAAGATGTTCTCACCTTTTTTTATTAATCCCAGTATATTACCAACTACTTTGGAAATTGCTGATTTCAAATGTATACAATATAACAAGCCGCAGGTTATGCTTTCCTGAAGAAATGGTGATATCACAAAACTTTTAAACATGAGCCTACGTACTTTTAGTTCAAGTGATTAAAAACTTCTGCTTAAAAAAACTAAGCTAAAAATAATAGTTCAAGAGTTGATAAGGGTTTGGTGTATATGATACTTTTAAAGCACATGAATGGTAACTGTAATTGGAAGAACTGTGTGATCAAACTACTAAGGTTTAATGATTTGTAAGCCCTAATTTTACTAAGGTAGATTACTTTATACCATTAACTTTTCATAGTGCCATAACAGATTAATGTAATATCTGATGTTTGTGAGACATGAATGTATGTAGGTGTGGCAAATATGATTATGTCTACTGACTGATTACTGTCATCATCTGATACATTTACCATTTCAGTAAAATGCAGTCCCAAAAGTACTGCGTTTTAAAGGCATGAACTGTTTAGGGAAAAACAGTGCAAAGATTGTCTCCAGTTTTGGGGTGGAAAAGCTGTTGTGATTTTTGTGAGTGTCTGCATGCTTGTGAAGATACGCTCTTCTGGATTTGATGGTAGTTTTTTTACTGTACTCTGAACATTGCAGTTCTATAGAATGTTAGGAGCTTAAAAATATTGAACTGGTTTGTTGCTGTAGATTACAAAATGTGCATCGAAGAAAGCTGAGTGGATTTCTAGGCTTCAAATCTGGTTGCTTTTTTATATTTTGAAAGTTTTAGATCTTCAGTAACAGGTAACAATTTGGAAATCTACCTTTCTGCAAGATAGTTATTTGTTAATAAGAAAAGTGGAACAAAATCAAAACCGACATGGTATGCACTATATTAGAGTTCTGTTTTCTTGACTCCTGTTTGATAGCTTAAAGGTGAAGCTGACAGATAACAGACTAATGTTACTGAAGTACATTTTCTGTCTGTTGTGATGAGCATGCTGTATCATACCTTCAGTTAATTCAAGTATAGTGAAGTATGATCAAGAGTCCTGGAATGGCTACTTTATGTGTTATGAGAAGTGATAGTTAGAAATTCTGACTTTCTCTTTATTATTCTTTTTAATATAAAAAAGGAGACTGGTGCATTATATTAATCCATAACATTTTAATGTTGCATTCAGTTGGACGATTGATCATCATTTGAAATTTCTTACGACAATTCTCTAAAAACATACAGTATTATACTACTGGGTTTGAACCAATCTCTTCCACCTTCTCACTCTCTCCTCTATTTCTGTTGTAAAACTGAAGTTGCATGACCTGCTAGTGATGAATCAGACTGATGCCCCGTTAAAATGACCTGAAGGAGAGAGTGCCAGGACAGTGTAAGTGGGATGTTGTTAGATATGAGCAAATAGGAAACCTGAGAAAGAAGAGTGAACATAGTCAGAGGAATAGAGACCATTAGATTCTGAATTGGGCAGTTGGAGCCATACTTGATCATTCTCCATTAGATCAATGACAGCACTGCCAGAAGCCTGGTCAAGGTATCCTTTCTTGTACTCATCATAAGTGTACATGAGTGGGGAACCATTTTTGTAGAGTGCAACCCAAACATTTGTTCCTTTTGCGTGTACGTGGTAGGAGAAATAGTACAGTCCAGGGACCCTGCAAGTGAAGATTCCTGTTCTGGGGTCATAGTGTTGCTGCCTATTGTACAAGATTTTATCAAATTTGATGGGGACTGTTGCCCCAGGGTAGGCTTTTGAGAGGATGACGCTGAAAGCAGACACTGGCATCCCTGTAAGAGCTTGATTTACACCTTTCATGAAAGACATTCCTGATAGCTCCCGAGACTCTCCTGCTTTAACATAGCGTTCGGGCATCTGTGGGATTACAGCTTGGCCAGGGGGACCAGGAGGACCTGGGGGGCCTGGCAATCCAGGCTCTCCGTTGTTACCTTTAGGCCCGGGGGGTCCAGGTGGTCCCATGGGTCCACTTAAGCCTTTTGTAGAAATACCTGCTGGGCCTGGCAGTCCTGGTGCTCCTGGCTCGCCTTTCGCACCAGGGGCTCCCGGCAGGCCAGGGGGGCCAATGGGGCCTCTGGTCCCAGGTATTCCTGAAGGCCCTCTGGGGCCTGGCTCTCCGTTGATCCCTGGCACTCCCTTAATTCCCTGTGGACCCATCGGACCAGGCAAGCCAGGTAGCCCAGCATGGCCAGTGTCGCCTTTTGGACCTGGGAAGCCTGGGTGGCCCTTAGGACCAGCAAGGCCCTGCTCGCCTGGGTATCCTGGCTTTCCCTCTAATCCTGGCAGACCTCGTTCACCCTTGGCTCCCGGGAATCCCGGGGGGCCTGCAGGGCCCACGTCGCCTTTGGGTCCAGGTAGACCGTTCTCACCGGGCAAGCCTTTGAGTCCCTGAGGGCCCATGTTCCCTGGAGGCCCGGCAGGCCCTGGTTCTCCTGGCACACCCGATGGGCCTTGGTCTCCCTTAGGTCCTGGGAGGCCAGGAGGACCTTCAGGTCCTCTGTGTCCCTTCATCCCTGGCAATCCTGGCTTTCCGAATCCTGGAAGACCTGGGGATCCAGGCAAGCCTGCAGGTCCAGGGTGTCCCTTGGCTCCGGGGATGCCTGCTGCTCCTGGTGGTCCCATCGGCCCAGGCTTGCCAACACCGGCTTCTCCAGGTTCTCCTGGGGGACCCTGGGGACCTGGGATACCAGCCGCTCCGGGTGTGCCTGGCAGACCTCTGTCACCTTTCACACCTGGCTGACCTGGGAGACCGTTTTCGCCAGGCTTCCCTACCCCAGCAGGACCGGGTAGGCCCCGGGGCCCCTGTGGGCCGGGAAGACCCCTGTTACCTGGGCGGCCTGGAACACCGAATCCATTTTCTCCCTTTTGTCCATTTATACCAGGGATACCTGGCTCTCCCTTCTCGCCGGGGAGGCCCCTTGGCCCTTGGGCTCCCGGAGGGCCTTGTGGTCCTGGCTTGCCAGGAACAGACAGTCCTGCAGGGCCCGGAATGCCGGGGGGTCCTTGTGGCCCTCTCGCACCTGGGAGCCCAACAGGTCCAGCTTCTCCTTTCTCACCATTTAGTCCTCTGTCTCCTGGCTTTCCTGGTAGACCTGGCATTCCTGGCTTTCCAACTGCAGAGAATCCAGGTGGTCCTGGGGGACCTGGGGGACCTTGGGGACCCGGACTTCCAAACCCTGGCTTTCCTGCAGGACCTGGTTGTCCTCTTGGTCCAATAGGGCCTGGAGGACCAGGGGGTCCTTGTTCACCCCTGATCTGCACACCTGTGAGAGAGAGGAAACCAGGTAAACCAGGGCAGCCGTGACAGATTTGCAGGCTTGTAGCATGGTGGTGAAATGTGTGAAGGGTTAACTTAATCTGAACCTCACAGAAGTCAAGTTTCTAATACTGTGTTTGGTCACTGAGAACCTGATGTTCATGGCAAGTGTCTCATGGCTTGTTATATATACATTAACAAGTGCAAGTGTGCTGGGGTTGTGTTGTGAGCTTCAAGGCGTCTAGAAATTTTTTTGGCTTCAGTACATTTAGGGTCATCAGAGAGCTTAAAAGATGCTGTGTAAGTAGATGCAAACTACTAAGGAAGAAGAAAATCAGGTGACTGATTTGGCAAGTTATCAGATTTGCATCTTGGTGATGAATGAAGCCAGAGGAAGCTTCCTATGCACGTGTAGCTGCTTTTCAGAAACTACTTGGTTCTACATTTAAGTAGTGAGAGTCCTGTCCTTTCCCCATCTCGCACTTTCAAAAGTGAGCCATGGCTCCAGTTTTTTTTGTGACTGTATGTTACTTTTTCAAATACTGTCAAAGATTTTTGTTTGGCATAAAAATTTCACACAGTGGCAAGGTCACAAATGATAATTCATCTCACTGCAGTCAGAATTCTGCCATTGGTTTTTTTCAATAATACTTCATTTTCTTAGTTATCAAAACAGCAGGTGGAGCCACTTAACCAAATGTCACAAATAGAGGAATAAACAAACAAGCTCACTGCTTAGTGTTCCGTGCACTTTGGGGGAGCTTGCAGCTTCCTGTTGGAAGTAGGATGCTGATTTGTAGGACGTTACAGACAAGATTAACATGGATATTGTGAGACCGCTTCAGTAGTTTGCAGCAGCTGGCAGCATTATTGAATGAAATACCACACCTATGATGAATGTTAATTTAAGATGTCATGTTAAAAATTAAAACTGAGGGATATAGGAAGAGGCTGGATTCAGGTTGGTTTTTTATATAATGGCAACATATTCTGTTTGCTTATTTAGAAAAAATTGATAAAATCAATAGTTGGATCAGCTAAAGTTTGCATTTCAGTCTCTTACAAAAAGAGCAGTGTGTGTATTTATGTATATATATGAATGAAAGTTTATGCAATATCTGTTCTACTGTCTCTTAGATAATAAATTGATTTTTTCCAACCTGTGATTAGTTTTGATGAACGAAAACTGACATGGAGGAAGAAAACTAACTCTTGTACATATTGTATTATGAAAACAGAGATATGTATATGAAATGAATTTGATTTTGGTTTGATACTGGATCTGCAAGGTTGCCTTCTTCCTATATTGCTAAGGAAATTGTTCTTATCTACTAAGTGTAGAGAGTGCATTTTCATTTTTGCTGGTGCATAAAATCAGCACAAATGCATATAACCTTATTTTGCACACCTTCCTACCTCATCCTCCTTAAGACAATGAAAGGGAAGGTAGTTGTTAAAATCCTACACATAGGAAGAAAGCAATGTCTGTGGTTTATTGAAAAACTGAAAATGCAAACGCTTATCCTTCTCAGCTGCAAAGGCTGTTGTGGAATCTGTGAGTACCAGTGATGAGACTTTGGTCTCTTACTGAAACTGTTGGATTTCTTATTACTGAACTCCCAGATCCAGTAGGGTGCACAAGTTGGTTTTCTTTTTACATAGGTGGCAGAGGTATGGCAAATTTTAAGAACTGCGTTGTATGAAAAATAATTTGGAAAAGGCTTAAGCCTGTCAGAATTAACATTTACTCTGCAGCAGAAATGGCATGTAAATGTTCTTTACACATTACACGTTTTTTCTTCACAGCAGATAAGATTGCTGCCATCAGAGAAAACAGCTTACTCAACTGGAGGACTCAGAATTTATTCCATAGGCTCTATCTATGGATAGAACTTCAGAAACTATCTGTTCACATCAGAGAACACAGGCAGGTCAGATCAAAGCCTCAATGCAAATACCTAAACAGGTTCCTGAGCTAATGCTGTTTTAGTTGTGAAGCATTAAGGGAAAAAATACGAATAGGTTTTTTACATCAACTGCACTGAATCCAAAACCAAGTATTTATGTGGGTACTTTGGCAGAAGACAACAGTGACCCCAGCCAGGTCTGCTTTTTCACAACCATAGCTCAAGGAACTATGTCCAAGCCTACCAAGTGTGTTTTGTTCTTTGGCAGTCTGAGTGAGTTTAATTCCTGTGGGGAGGCAACATCCATTTTATTCAGCTGTATTTAAGTAACATGCAGTTATTGCCATTGATCTAATTTTCTTTTTCATGGCAAATTTCACCAAAATTCAGCTTTCGAGTGCTTCTCTCACTTTTTACCATGTTTTTAGATGCACCTTCATATCAGTCCTAGGTTTCACGAAGTGGTGGGTGCTGCCTTTTTGCATAAGATGCTAAAGGCTTTGTCAGTGTTCGTGTTATTATAGAGATTTTCTGTGAGGAGCTACACTGTTTTCAAAGTTGTGCTGCTTTTAGATTCATATGACTGGTAATTGTGCTGTCTAGAGACAACGGTAAGTCCTCAGAGGAAAGGACAGCTGTACACGTTAATGAAGTAGGATTTTTACAGGGAAAACTGAAGTAGTGGTTGGCTACTCTTTTATAGGTGTTGGCACATATCTTGATGCCAAGTTGGGTTATGTTCTCTGAGTGCAGTCAAACCCTATATATGTATTGAATTAAGTATGAAGACTGTAGCATAACCTGCAATAATGGCTTATCTAAGCATTGCTGAACAGTCTTAATTCAATGATTATTCTCAACTAGGACTTTTCAAAGATTTCAAGTCAGAGCTACTGGTTTAAATACTAAGTCCTGGTATAGTTAAAAAATGGTAA